>NC_134458.1:26191922-27391922 GCF_047948215.1 Lycorma delicatula
TCTCTGTGTGTGTGTGTGTGTGTGTGTGTGTGTGTGTGTGTGTGTGTGTGTGTGTGTGTGTGTGTGTGTGTGTGTGTGTGTGTGTGTGTGTGTGTGTGTGTGTGTGTGTGTGCGTTCGTGCGTTCGTGCGTGCGCACACACACACACACACACACACACAGAGTGAGAGAGAGACAGACAGACAGACAGACACACACAGAGTGAGAGAGAGAGAGACAGACAGACAGACAGACAGAGAGCGTGAGGAAAAACTATTTTATTAAGCATTAGACAAAATTTAAATCAAATTAATAAAATGGAATTGAAAAAAAACAATTATATAGATAAAAATATTTATTTAATATTACAATATTTTAGATAAAATGTATCTATCCATCCATAACATAATGCATTAACCATAAAATATAAAACAAATAGTAATAAAATGAATAAGTTATACGGCATTCTGTGGTTGACTTAAATTATTTTAATTACACTACTGCACTACACCTTTCAACAAAATAACTTTTGCCCACAAAATTTTTTTAAATCACTATTTTTTTAAACTTTTTGCATCACAAATTTTATTTATTTTTTTGTATTTATTAATAACTAATAAGTATTACATTTCATAATTTGTTTTCTTCTTTAATTTTTAATGACCTCTGATATCTGTAATAAAAAATTATATTAATTTTATAAAAAAATAAATAAATAGTTTTATCTAAGTATTTTTCAACACAATACTAATCACTAAGCAAATGTTTTTCTCTGAAGGTTTTACCCTAATCTGTAAAACATTATGAATTCTATATATTTCATACCGAAATGAAAGTTGTTCCTACTGTTATTGTTATTAAGTATTAAAATTTACTGAAGAAAATCTCCACAAAATACAGAAATTATACAAAAGGGAACCTTGCTTTTCTTCATTATTATAATTGAAATGTTCTATAACTTTCTTTAGAGGTTTTAATACAAGAAGTAACACTTCAGAATTAAAATTATTATAATAAAACAATCTATGATCAATTTCAACATGAGAACTATCTGCTTAATGCTATTTCAGCTCTCATTAAAGTAATTATTTTTGTTGCAGGATACGTTTAAAAATACTATCATGATATACAGTATGAAAATAGTTTTAAAAAATTAAGCAAGAATTATATCATAGGAATTGATGAAATACATGTGAATTACCTGTTGGTATATGAAGAAGTAAAACTGGAATTTATAGATTTTAATAAGAATGCAATAGCAAATACAGGTGAGAACTATCACACAATCACTTTAATCTGCTTATAAATCATGTGAAGGTGTATTAGTTGAGGCCAGTTCAATCTCAGGAATAGTATAGAGGTACAAGAGAGGTGGTCATTCTAGTCCTTAGACCAGAGGTCTCAAAATATTCTAGCCTAAGGGCCATACTGACTCGTCCACAACCTTGGAACCTTGAGAGCCTAGAGCTAACTAGCTCATGATACCATCCTACCGTAGTTTAGAAATACGTGCAAATTTTCATTTCAGGACTAGCTGGCGAGTGAGATATCTATGGCACAGGGACCGAGGGTGGACTCCACTCCGTTCATAATTTCAATTGGTACTTATGAGCAAGGACATTTCATTGCGGCAGAGGTAGCCGATGAGTGTGCTGTGCATTACGTATTGTTACGACTACTTACGACCATGCTAAATGTATAGTAGTGAAATTTTGTGGAGTAGAGAAATAAGTGCAGGATGTCGAAAAACTACAGTAGTGCAGCGATCTGAAAAGTTATACGTAGTGCGACTAGTGTGTTTTGTGACTATGGTTTTTCAGTGAAAATACAGTGTGTTTAATTGTGGGAGTTTAATTTAATTAATTAATTAAAAGTATAATTTAATAGTATTAATTGGCATTATTTTGATTTGAAGTTATGTCTCTTTTGTGTGGATTTGCATAAATATGGAAAAGAAACGAAAGATAGAGAGTGAGTGCAGAACATTTAAAGAGCAATGGGGATATCAATATTTGTGATCGAGTCAAGTAATAAGGTAATGTGTATAATTTGCAAAAAAACAATATCAGTTCTCAAAGAATACAATATAAAATGTCATTATGAGACTAAACATTCTCAGAATTACTCCAGATTTACAGGAAGCCTACGGTTAGAAAAATATGAATCTTTGAAATGCAAGTTGAAATCTCAGTAATTGTTGTTTAAGAAAGTAAATGCTGAACCAAAAGCAGCAACTTGGTCAATCCATTTGAAGTGACCCAAGAGTCAAAAAAAAATTAAAACTTAATTTAAACAGTACTAAGATTTTTCAGAACTTAAATTGGAAATGACTGATTTGCAGTGCAGCGATATTTTTAAAGAAAAATATTTAAATCATCATTGCTGGAATTTTATAAGCGTCTTCCACTCACACAGTTTGATCAGGTGCATAAATTTGCTCGTGTCTTTTTTTCTGCTTTCGGCACTACTCATATACGTGAAAAAATATTCTCCAAAATGAAATATATAAAAAATATTTATAGACCCAAATTAACCGATTATCATTTGAAGTCACCGTTGACAATTTCCATGAATAAACTCCACAACTGCAAACAATTGTCAGTGGAAAGTTACAGCTACTTAAATCTCAATAATCATAATTGTAATGTTTAATTTCATTATGGGAATTACGTATGTACGTCACGTACTGTTGTTTTGGAGATAAATTTCATATCATTAATTACTTAAAATATTCAATTTCATTATGTATGTTAGTTATTGTATTTCTTAATCGGTCGTTAAATAAAAACATCTGATTATTTTGTATGATTTACATACTTTTTAAATAATTTTACAGTGTAATCAAAATAAACTGTAGCCGGTTATTGGGCATGTCGATGGGCTGGATTGGTGGTGCTCACAGGCTGTAGTTTGGAGACGCCTACCTTAGACTAAAAGGGAAGGTTTAAGAGTTATACCTAAAGACATTCAGAGATCAGAGAGGGGGTTTTATAATGTAGAACAAAATAAAGTTTTGTTGATGTACTCATCATGAAATGTAGCTTAATTTCTGAAAATAAAAACTCGTTTAAAAATTCCCTATCATGATAAAACCTATCCTGTCAGTAGAAAATTCAAATCGTTTAAATTTTTGTCCTTTGGATAACCTTTCATAACATCTGAATTTTATAATCAATTAAACATAGTTGTTTTTAAATGTAAGTGAATAGTTGTTTTTGGAACACTCAACTCTACAGAACACTTATGCGCTGATTTTTTTCAGGCTATGCAAATATTGTTTATATCTAAGTGTAGCTAACTTAAACTTAACAAATCACAAAACACACCAAATATTCTGAATCGTAATCATGGTGACTAACAAGCTGCATACAGCTACTGAGCTTGTAACAAAGCACATATGTGCTGGTATAGAACTTGTTTACGAATCGAAAACTTTGCCATTTCTCTTTACTTTGGCATACAATTCAAGTCATGCTTGTTCCAAAACTGTAACTGGCTGCAACTTCACCATTATTTTACTGACACTGTACAAACCATGATGATAATATTTTTCCCAAAATAATTTAGAACTACATTTTTATTTTATGAATTTTTTTTAAGAACGTTTATACAGATGTAGCAAAATAATGTACAGGAGAAAACAGTAGCACTTAAAATAGTTCCATTTGCTTCACTCTGTTCAAAAAAACAGCCTAATAGTCGCACGTTTTGAGAAAATGTATTAAAAGGCGGAATTGACTGCAACTTATATCTACTAAAAGCAATAAAAGAAGATTCATACTTGCATACCTAAAAAACATCCACAATTGTTTTCCAAAAATATATGGACTAAAATCTAAAATTAATTTTACATAAAATTTGTCTTAATTAGTAATTATTACCTTACGGCTCTTGTAAGTTGATAAAAATAAGTAATAGCAACAAAAACATTCACACTGAACAAACTCCAGTTCTTTGGTATAATGACAAGAGAGTATCTTGACCATACAACACCAGTTGCAGCTAATGCAGATGACTGTGAAACACTCAATTTTTCAGCTGGACGTTGAATGTCACCAAGACCAGCCAGACCCTGACAAGTAAAATAAAATCTTTTATAAAAATTTACAGTTTTGTGTGTGTTTGTATGTGTGTGTGTGTGTATATATATATATATAAACACGAGGTTTGTTTAAAAATAGACCAATCTTTTTTATTTACGCACCAACAAAGATATTTAATTTAGTAACATTTAGTTGACAGCAATGTCTTCTACATAATCTCCTCTGTAACCACCTGTTTTTGGATTGTTGATATCTCGTTTAGTGTTCATGTTATTGTTATTTGGGTGCAATATGTTTAAGTGTTAATAGTGATTTTTCTAACGTGCAATTTATTGATGATTGAACTTTTGTCTCAATGTCATAGCCGTAACCCCAGCTTTCGTCTCCCATTACGATCCTTTGCATGAATGTTTCATCATCGGCTTGTTCAAGGAGTTGCCAGCATTTGTTCACTCAATGTTCTTTCTGCTGTTAGGTCATCAAACAAGGAACAAACTTTTGTAACTCTATGCATGTTCAATTTTTCAGTCAAAATGTCATGGCATGATCCAATTGAGATGCTAACCCTTTCTGAAGTTCTCTGACAGTCAATCGGCAATTTGTACACAAGAGACCATTAATTTCTTGAACATGTGTCATCAGTTGAAGATCTTCTTGGTCGAGGGTTATCTTCAATTGACTGACAACCAGTTTTAAATTACGAAAATCATTCGTAGCATTGCATATGACCCAGAGCATCATCTCTGTAAGCTTCTTTCAAAACTTAAAGGGTTTCTGTGAGTTTTGTCCAGTTTCACGCAAAATTTTACGTTGTATAGTTCCTCCTGAAAAACGCACATTACAAAAATCACTACTAACATTTAAACATGTTGCACTCTAATAATAATAACAATAACATGAAAACTAAATGCGATATCAACAATCCAAGAACATGTAGTTACAGGGGAGGTCATGCGGAACACAATGCTGCCAGCCACACGTCACTAAATACCTCTGTTGGTACATAATTTAAAACATTCTTGTCTTAAACATATTTGTCTATATATATATATATATATATATATATATATACATAGACAAATATGTTTTTATATACATTAATTTATTTACATTAAATATTTTATAGTCCATTTCTTTTTCTCTGTACATAACTATATATAATATAATATTTTTTCAACCTCCACAAAGTACAGAATTACAGAACTACTTTTTTAAATTCATCAAAACGTTTTCAGGCCCAAGCCCTTCTTCGATGATATTTTTTATTTTAATAAATTCTTCTTTGTTTTCATTTAGACATTAATTTTAGCTTTTTACATTTTAAAAATTTCAGAACAATTGTTTTGAAATTTTTTAAATGTTTTAAATTTTATTAACAAGCAATTTTTACAAAATAAAATGTAAAAAGCTAAAATTAATGCGTAAATGTAAACAAAGAAGAATTTATTAAAATAAGAAATATCATCGAAGATGGGCTTTGGCTTGAAAACGTTTTGATGAACATAAAAAAGTAAAGGTAGGAGTGTTCTCTAATTCTGTACTTTGCGGAGGCTATAAAAATAATATTGTATTATATTTTTACTTTTTCAAACATTACATACCTCTTATCAAATAATTATTAAAAAATAAATACTTAAATCCACTAGGTACAATAAAAGCAGTGGCAGCTCATAGCTAAAATTAGTGGCGATGTTGCTCCAGAAAATGTTTAGCTTTTGTTTCATAATTTTCTAAGAGGAAACAAACATCTATAAAATGTTAAAGTTTTCTATAAAAAAAAGAATCGATCAGAGTAACTAGAAGCAGGATAATAATTTAATTCTACACTATATCACATTCAAGAATAAGGTACATGGTTTTAAGCACAACAGATGCAGAAAAAAAAATACCTTCCACCAGCATGCAAGGATCAGCACTGCGGGAGCGACAGTGCTCACTCTCCCTTATAGCCTTGTGTGTAACTTCCTATGTGTGCACATGCAGAACAACCAAACACCAAACACCACACTGCTGGAACTGTGAAAAGCACAGTTTCATACAAAGATTTTTGTATCTTTTTCATAAGTTGTGAAATGGCTACTAACATTAAGCTCAGGGATTATATATTGTACAAGTACATAAAAAGAATTAAAGAAAAAAGGAATTAATATCTAGTGGAAATAGGAGTGCTGCAGTTCCTAAGTGCCTATATGCAAGCCGTCACTGAATAAAAGGTACGAACACTCATCTATCTATAGTGATTTCAGAGCTTTAACTCAATCATCAGCAGACCAATTTTTTGTAAAATTCACAATTATAAATAAAATATAGTTATTTAAAAAAAAAAAATAGTTAAAATTTTAGAATCATTAGTAAAAATTTCCTATATCCCATGGTAACATAAGAGTTTTCATGGTATGAGGTATTTAAAAAAAAACTTTATTTATAACTATGTACAGGTGGTCAGGAAGTCACCGTACCCTTAAAGTTAATGAAAAGTATGAGTTAGGAGATTTGTTTAGAACATATGGTATTTTCATTGGGATCAGTTGGCAACAGTTTTTTACGTCACACACTCTGAGCAAAAGACAGTTGTGCAAAAATGGTTGACATGAGTAGTTACAGCATCGAGGAGTAGTTAATGATAAGTGTAAGAGGTTCATGAACAACATATGAATCAAACAATGAAGCTAATTAGCGATATGTTTCGGTAATAAGCCGCCATCACAAAACAACAATGTTGGCTTGGGTAAATGTGCATTTGAAATAGGCAGTGTTAAAGATAGACCACAGAATGGATAAATTTAATGCAGTTGGAAACACGCATTGCTGTTGCAGTTTCCATTGAACAATTCCTAATGAAATCAACTTGTAAACGGTCAGCTAAACTTCATATACCACAGACAACAACGCAAGATCATATGAAAAAGGACTTGAAAGTTAGGCCATTTCGTCCAATGTTCATCACTGGACTGTCAGACTGCAAACATGGAACGTCGTGCTGCATCCTGTTGAGCTTTATTAGAAAAATTCCCTGCTGCAGTGCACCGTGGAAAGGTGCTTTTTACAGACAAATTTGCAATTTATTGCAGTTCATATGCCAGAAATGTGTTATTTTGGGCGAAAGAAAATCCTATTATGTAACAGAGATGGAAAGAAATCCACCGCATGTCATGATATGAGCTGGAATGACAACTCGTCATTTGCTTGGTTCATATTTTTTTGATGGGCCAATGAATGCACAAACTTAAGATGTTGAAGGCACGATTAATACCACAACTTCAAGAGAAGGATCTCATGGAACAAGTACAGTTGCAGCAGGATGGAATACCTGCACATGTTGCTAAATCAGTCCACGTGTTCCAGGATGTTGGATTGGCTGCGGTATTCCAGTGTCACCAGCTCCATTATCATGACCACCATGAAGTCCTGATTTTAACACACCATTATTTTTAGAAATTCTAAAACACCAATAGAAGATGACTTTTCACATTCGTTTTTATTTTCAATCTCAACTAACATACTTATACGGATAGAACATATTTGCATTTGAGTGGAGGTTACTTTTTGAATACATAAAGATTGACGGTAAATACAAACCCTATTAATTTTGTGTGAAAAGTTGTCTTTTGTATTCTGCATCTTATAGATAATGGTTCACTTTTTTTTCATAAAAAGATGTGATGAATGGTTCTATAGTCACCACACTCCACAGCATTATTCTTTTTTGGCAATGCAATAAGAATTGATTTCAGCCAATGTGTTGGAATTTCCCCTGAGCATAATATGAGTTGAAAAACTGGCCAAAACACAATAGACAATTGATCGTCCTTCAGTAGTTTTAATAGTGTGCCGTGCATTTTTTCAGGTCCGACAGCTTTACTATTTTTCATATTTTTAATTGCTTATATCATATCTTCTTTCATTTCATCTTCATCTAGACTTACTTCTTGACCAGAATTGACATTATCCAGCATACGCTGTGCAGGCCTTGCATCACCAAATAATTCTTTGATGTATTTTTTCCATTTAGCATTTTTGTCATTCTCCTCTAGTATCATATTATCATGTTTGTCTTTCAAGTTATTTAGTACCACTTTACAGTACAAACCAGTGAATACTTTCATTTTCTTATGGACATTGAAAAAATCGTGTTTAGTCTACACCTCTTTGATTTTTTGACACTTCATCTTCAGCTATTCATCTTATGGATCTTTCTGCAAATAATTCTGCCCAGTCTCATGCACTCATTTCCATTACCTTTCGTCATTCTTTATCACTCGTAAATTCTAATATTTCAGTGGTCATCTACGCATTCCTTCTACTACACTGCAAGGCAAGGTGCCTCATTCTGAATTCTAGACTGCCCTTCCTTCTACTTTTCCCAGATGACATTTGGGTCTGCTACAGACTGCAATTCCACCATTAAATCTTTCATTTCTTTCGTAGCATGCATATGAATATCTGATTCTAGCAGCTTGCGATCATTGATCAGTTGTGGTGACGGTGATTTGCCCATCTGTGGAAAATGTGATTTTAACATAATAACAACTAGATTGTAATCAGAATTCACATCAGCGCTAGGATATGTCTGCTCACATTTAACATATTTCTTCATGCTGACCTCTACTGAATTTTGCATTCCAATCGCCCACCCAAGACTATGGTGATTTCACCTCTTAGTGAGTTTTAATAATGTTGCAATCTGTTCATAGAACCACTCGATTTCCTTGCCATCCTTGTCTGCAGTAAGTGCATAAACTTGAATAATATTCAGAAGTCAAATTAGTTAACTTGATTCTTTCCAAAAACAGAACGTAATCCAAAACCCCATTGCCAATGTGTTCAACCATCAAAACAGGAGCACCCACTCTGTGACTAGGATCATTCAAACCGGAATAGAAAATCACTGCTTTGTCCAGCTTCACACCTCCGCAGCCAACGCCCTCACTAAGTCCAAGAATGTCTGTTATATAATTGCTTCCTCTCTACATCAGTGTTATGCAGTTTACCAGCTTGGAACAGACTGTGAATGTTCCATGTGGCTAATTTTACGTTCCTATTGTTACTGCAGCTTTCATTTGTCAAGGAGTCGGTGCAGCCCCATCTGGAAATCCGATTGGGGGCTGTTTTACTTCCAGCTGATGATTTTACAATAACTCATGCCATGTTGACTGTTGACAATACTCCACTGGTTTCCCGATGTCTTTTGGGGGATTTTCTATCAGGGTTTACTCCTCTACAGCATGGTCTCATTTTGAGACCTTGGAGACTCTTCTACACATCCAACACAGCATGTACTTGGCTGGGGTACATAAACGTGCCACAGGTTCTGATTGCCATTTCATTTCTCCTTCTGTGGGACTAGCACCATATGATGGTTGAATTCAAATAAGTTTTCTCAAATCTAACTTCAACTTCATTTATGTAAGCTATTTTTAAAGATTGAAGAAGTATGTTTCATAATATTTGATACAAACATCTCATCATGTAGTTCATGATAATTACTGATCTTAGATTGATTTTTAATTTTTGTATAATTAGTGTTTTTTTTTTTTAACAAAAAATAATTTCTGAACAAACTGAAAACAGTAATACAAGTATCATCCTACTTCTTGTACCTTTGCCAGCCTGAGAGTTGAGATAAGATATTGCAGTTCAGCCAAAGTAATCATTACGGTATCACATCCTTAGATGGCTCAGCAGTTTATAAAGAAATTCACCCCTCATTTGAAATGATATCAATAGGAAGATGACACCCAGCTATGTACAGAGTTTGTATGTATCTAAACAAAAAAATATTCATTTTTGACTACATGTTCAAATAAAACGAAAATGACAATTTCCCTTTTGTTTTCCTTCTGTCCCCTATTTTGTGTTTTTCTACAGAAATACTTATATCAAGATCAGATTTTATTCTCAATACAATGAAAGGCTTATCATGTTTGCTAATAAAACATACTTTTATAAAGCTATGATTATCAAGATATTGAAGATTAAAAAATTGACATCACCACCATTTTAGAATTAGTAAATATGATTACAAAATAGATGATAATTTTTTATTTATTAATTAGAGAAAGTTGCTTAAACATATCTACCCTGTACAAATGTTTATATATTTTTGTCCAAAGAAGAGATGGGATGGACAAAAAGTGGTAGATCCAGAAATTAATGAATTAGATACAGCAGAAAGATGACCATTATGAAAGAAATAGAAGAAAAATAATACAAATGGTTTGGTTATGACTAAAAAGAGACAGAAAGAGAAAGAATAAAACAAGGTCGGAATGGAAAAGAGACATTTCAAGGTAGAGTCAGAAAAGAGCATAGTGGCCATGATGAAAATAAAGATTGAAAATTAGATAAATATTAAAATGATTCCTCAATCCAATCTTTAGATAAAATTTTTTTTTAGCAAACACAAAATGGATGGCAGAAGAAAAACGAAGGGGAAATTACCATTTTTTTATAGAACTTTTTTTGTTCATTTTGAAATGTAGAGGCAAAAAAATGAATAGCCAGATACACGTTTTTGTTACACATTCCACATTTTAAGTGGGCATTTTCAGTGAAATATTACCTTCAGATAAAAAGCAGCATCAAAAAAACTTCCTTATTTTTGTGTCATAATACTCAGCATAACTGTTGTTTTATGGGTGGAGCAAAATGTTAGTTCTTATCTCTAATTTTGTTAATGCATTATAAATTTTAGATACCACATTTATAGTCTTTCATCATATAGTATGTAATCAGATTTAGAAAATTTAATATATTTTGTATTGTAATTTTGCATGACCTGGTACATTTTTTAGGTTATATTTGTTTATTAGATTTTATCATTTATTCTCATCGGTTCATATTTTAATTTATTACTTTTATTTGTTACTTTTTCTTTAGTGTTTTTATTTTATGCACTGCTTGCTCGGTACTGATTTTTCATGTATGTACGTCTTGTGTATGTGTTATGTAGTGACCCAAGCATCAGTACAGAATAAGGAAAATTTGAATGCGGCTGCTTCCAGATCAAGTGAACTAACTTCCAGTTTATCTCTTTATAATCGTTTGTTCATTTTGATTAATTTTATTTTAATTTTCAGTGCAATGTAAATTTTTTTTATTTAAGTGAAGGTAATTTCTTTTTTTGAAGAAGTACTATCATTGTAATAAACATTGCTATTGTTTGTATTTATAGGTTATTTTATTTTATGATATCTTTTACTTTTTACTGTCTGTTTTTATCATTATATCATCGCAGTTCAACATTGGTGTATCAAAGGCTTCACTTTCTTTCCATTCTGGAGTAACTTCTTTATTTTCATCATGGTCACTGTTCTTTTCTTAATCTACCTTGAAATGTCATTTTTCTGTCATATTTTTGGTTTTCTCTTTCCTTTTCTTTCTCTTTTTAGTACATAAACAAATCATTTTGAGTTATTTTTCTTCTATTTCTTTCATTATGTTTATCTTCCTGCTGCATCTAATTCATTAATTTCTGAATCTAGCTCTTTTGCCCATACAATTGGAATCTTTAGTCATCTCATCTCTTTTGCTACATTGCTTTATTGGTATATTCTTACCAATTATCCAGTTTTATTACTGTATAGTAATGTTAAGCAGTATAACATAAGGGAAAGTCAGAAGTAAAGAGATTTATATTTCTAATCCAATCTCTTATCTTGCAACACCAACTTCTATTGTAAATCATTACCTCATAGAGCTGTTTGTGGTTGTGATAAATTTCAATTTAAAATGAATGCTCCCCTTGTCCAATATCACTAAGGAAAAAATACTGACAGCGATATATTATCTCAATATGGGAGTGAAACTAGCTGAGGTTATTTATAGAATGCTACAGCAATTTATAGAGTGGAATTTATACAGCAATTTATAGAGTTTGAGTGGAATAAAAATCTACATAAGGATAGATCACTTTAAAGAAGGTAGGATTTCTCTCTGCGATGAACAACAGAAATTTATGCTTGCGGTCAAAGAATAGTGTCTATATCAATGCAATTATCCAAGTGATTCACAATTAACAATGAGTAAAGTTGATAAGTTGTAAGCTAGTTAAATGTTAGGCTGTGGCCTGGCATTTTTAATCCATTGTGCTTTAAACTTTTGAGAAGTTTGCCTTCTTTGGTTTCCACGTCAATTAACAGGACTTCTACAAAAACAATTATCTGAAAATTTCCCAGAAGCTTTTGAAATATTATGAAGATGGTTAGACTGATGTGAATTAACCTTTGGTAAGATATGGGCTTAAAGCTCGGACCTGAAAGTAAGCAACAAAGTTTAGTTTCTGAACACCCTTCATCTCCTACAGCAAAAATTCAAAATTCACATGTCTGCGGGTAGGTTGATTATGATAATATTCTGATTTATAGAAGATCCAGTTTTTATTCGCTTCACAGCTAAAGGTGAAACTGTGAATAGTGAAAGCTACTATAAGATACTGTGATCATTGAAGATAAAATTAAAGTCCAAAAGGTTAAATTTGGCTTCAGTATAGTGCTTGATCACAACAAAACAATCCTTTATCTTCATATTCTCTGCTTTACGTTGTTAGACCACCTACCGTTAAATCTCACCTGGCTTCAAGCAATTTTGATTTTTTTTGATCCACTAAAAGAAGATCTACGACAGAATAATTTCTCTTCTGAGGAAGAGCTCATAGAAGCAGTATAAAATTGGCTACGCACCAGATTGAAATATTTTTTCAGGCAGGATTTCAAAGACTTATTAAGAGATGTGCTAAATGGTAAAGAAATAATGGAAGATTAGTTGAAATATAAGCGTATTTCATTTATATATGTACAAATAAAAGTAATAGTTTTTTTAAAAATAGTTTACTTTTTGAGTTACTTTTATATTTGAATATTCTCATTTTTATGTCCTTAGATAATTCTATTTTCCCAGTCATGAATTATTTTGTTCAGTATTATTCTTCATTCTTTCTTTTTCTTCTGTTGTTATAAATGTTCATACTGTCCATTTCCTCAGTGTTTTGTTCTCCACAAGGAAGTATTCTAAGTGTTACCTTATTTGTCATAAATAGTATAACAAGTTATGTGTGAAAACCCGGTATGTGTTCTTTATTTGTAGATGATTTTTCAGTTTACATGGCATCTAGAACTTTAGCTACTAATGAGAGGCCGCTCCAAAATAATAACCCGCTAAGAATTTTGGTGTAAAACAATTGGATTCACGTTTTCTCCAGAGAAAACAAAATGCATCTGCGTTTCACGCTTGAAGGTACATGTTTTTACATAAACGTGTTTTACCTCAGCTGTTTTTACATAATGAACCGGTTGAACTGTGCACACGGATTAGATTTTTAGGATTGTGGTTTGACCATAGACTGATGTGAGTAACACATGTAAAAAAGCTGAAGGTAAAATGCCAAAAAATGCTAAACATGCTGAAAGCTTTATGTAATAGTCATCGGGGAGCTGATCAAATATACATGTTGTGCTTCTACCAAGCTCTGCTCCGTTCGCACTTAGACTAGCTGCATGGCTTATTTGTGTGCTCGATCCACCGCTCTCAGAATACTTGATGCAATCCATCATGCTATAGGAGCATTTAATTCAAGCCCTGTGTTAAGTCTACCGGTGGAAAGTGGTGAGCCATCCCTTTGGAATAGATGAAACCGATTGATTTGCTCTTACGTATCTCATATTAAAGTGCAATGAAATCATCCAACCTTTGATGCGGTGTTCTCTAACCTGTATTGCTACCAGAAACAGCTGAGACTACTGCTTTGCTAGGCACCTCAACTCAGCACCTTTTCGTACCACTAAGTATACAATTACCTCAGTCTGTTGTTCCATGTTGGAACAACAGACCCCACGTTGGAGCCCCCGTTGGAGCCTTCTCTTGTTAATTACTACTTTAGTCTTTTATCTGTATCGTAAGAACACAAATCTGGTTATATTATGAGATAATTAGTCCAAAATTCTGACACATACTTGTCTGTTCAGATTCCATGAGTGCTGTACAGGCAATTGGAGATGTGTACTTCAGACGAGGAGTACATGAACATCGACATGGAATTTTTTTGACATACAGTCTGTTATCTCTGAAATGACTCTGGGTTAAACAACTGTGAGCTTCTGCTGGATCCCCAGCCATATTGGAATTTCAGGCAATGAGCACACTGATAGTGCGGCAAAAGAGGCTTGTTTCCATCCTCCTTTCACTAATTATGTTGTTCCCGATAATCTTGTCTGTTTTCCGAAGAGGGTGATCCGTGATGAGTGACAAACTGAATTGAGTACTACCTTCAACAATAAACTTCATCCTGTTAAGAATACTGTATCACTGTTGAGCTCCTCATTCAGGAATAACCGTAAAGAGTATGTTATTATTTGCTGTTTGCATATAGGGCACGCTAGGCTAACTCATGAATATCTCATGACTCAGACTGATGCACCCATTTGTATTTGCTGCGACTACCAACTAACACACCACATCCTTGTGGACTGTCTGTTATATGTCATTGTGTCGAAATTTTAAACCAGGGGCTTACTTCCAAAATATGTTAGGAAACAATGAGACAATGTTATCAAATGTTTTACGATTTCTTAGGGCTGTCCGTTTATATTCAAATATATATTTTTTTACTAATGTATATTTCAGCTATTTACACCATTTGGTCATAGTAGATGGTAATTTTATTGTTTTCATTTAGATTATTAATGTGGTTTTATCTGTTTTTAGCGTACATCATAGGTGCTTTCTATTTATTTTTTGTATTTTTGTTTTTTCTTTCTGCGTCTTGAATATATAATAATGGTCGTAACTCCAAGAAAGCATTCGAAAATTGTTTTTTTTTCTGAGCATACCAGTCTGACACAATAAAAAATAGCTTCTGAGTGTGGTGTTGGACTAGGGGCAGTGAATGATTTTAAAACAGTATAAAGGAACTAGTTTTGTTTCACCTCAAAGGAAAGGCAAATGTGGCCTTAAAGTAAAACTACCACAGGATCCATTATTAGTAAGAAAAAGTAAACTTGGTCCAAAATTATCTACTGTGGACTTAAATCGAGAATTAACAACCAGTGTTACAGATTACGCATGACAATTGTTAGTCATGAGATTCTTGCAACAGGACAGAAAACTTGTTGGTTCACTAACAAGCAGTATTTAACACCAGTAGTATTAAAAAAGGCTATAGTGGGCCAAAGCAGACTGGAAAAATATTTTGTTTTCTGATGAGTCACATTTTTATGTTTAGGGGCAAACAGTTTCTTACGTTAGAAAAGCATCAGATGAGAATACATCACTGCGCTCATATCCAACAATCAGTTCAACATTCCCAAAGAAAAAATGTTTTGGGGTTTCACATTTGTTGGCCCTTCTTCATTACTTCCAGTAGATCATAACTGGTAGCGTCTCGGCCTTTCATCCGGAGGTCCTGGGTTCTGCCATGCCTGACCTCCTGGTCAGGCATGGCATTTTTCACACATGCTACAAAACACTCATCTCATCCTCTGTGGAAAGAATTGCTTGACTGCGGACCCGGAGGTTAAATAAACAAAAAAAAAAAAGTAGATCGTACATTATAAAGTGATGGATATATCAAGATTCTGAAGGAAAGGGTTGTGACACAACTTCAAAACAAATTCCCACAAGACAGTGGAGTTTTCAAACAATCAAACAAGATTTGATGCCATGCCATACTGCTAAAAATGTCAAAAAATTTTTCAAACAACGAAACATTAAGTGCTCCTGTGGCCAGGCAACTCCCCAGACTTAAATCTAGTTGAAAATCTTTGGACAATAGTCAAAAAGCGACTCTCAAAAATGAATTATACCACAAAATATGATCTCATTAAAGCAGTAATATCAGTATGGTGTCGTGATAAAGAAATTAAAAAAACGTGCAGTACACTTTAAGATTAAGAATAAAGAACATATTAATTACTAGATTTTCACAAATTGTAGTTTTGATTTTTTTTCTCATAAAGTTAATTTTTATTAAATGACTTATGTGTTGCATTAATTTACGCTCTAGTGAGTATGTATATATATATATATATATATATATATAAATAACATTATGGTCAATTCTTCTCCTTATATTATCAAAATTATTTATGTTTTTAGTAGTCACTGCATATAATTTATTAATAATCTCTAGCAACGATGTTCTGAGGTTATTTTCCACTGTATAATTAAAGTGCTGTAATTCAACTGATCACATTCTCATGCAGCTCAGTCTCCTCGCTTCTCTAAATCTCTTCATACTGTCACAGATGTGACCTTATGTTAGTGTATTTATCACTGGTATTACCATGTTTTAATTTTCTCTTTTATTATTTAACAGCCTGTTTCTAAAAATATGTTGTCCTATGAAGATTGCATTCATCGTAAATGATAATCCATGAGTGGTAATTTTATGATAGTCTGAATGTTACTGGAACATCTAGTGGAATATTAGTTAATATTATATTTATCATACATAAATATAGCTTTGTCACTATGTAGTTTTTACCAAAAGAGAGTACATTGTTAATAGAAAGACAATGAAAAATACCAGCTAAGAGTTGAAACCAAATGACAGGTTTCATTTTTTAAACCAGTATGTCTAGGCCATATTCTGCTGATATTCAAACATATTCTGCTGATGGAAAAACAAATAATTAGTTGTTGTGATATTATACTATTAGAAGCTTGCGGGATCAATGGGATTTACTATTGGAGGTAAAAACTGCAAATATAAACATCTATCCTTAAAAAGATTTATTATCAAACCAAATTACATGTTTACAGCAAATAATATATAAAGTCTGTTCAGAAAATAACCAAACATTTTTAACTACACGCCAACGAAGATATTTATTGATATTTTGTTGGCAGCATTCTGTTCTGCATAACTTTATCTGTAACCACATGTTCTTAGATTGTTTAGTTTTTGTGTTATTGTTATTTGAGTACAATGTGTTTAAGTATTAGTAGTGATTTTTTGATGATTGAACTTTTGTCTTGATGTCGTAGCCATAAACCTGGCCTTCATCTCCCAGTATGATCCTTTGCGTGAATGTTTCATCGTCATCAGCTTGTTGAAGAAGTTGCCAATAAACGTCCACTTGATATTCCTTCAGTTGTTCAGTCATCAAGCGAGGAACAAACTTTGCTGCAACTTGATGCATGTTCAATTTTCCAGTCAAAATGTCACGGCATGATCCGATTGAAATGTTAACCCCTTCTGTAAGTTCTCTGACAGTCAGTCGACGATTTGCACACACCAGATTGTTAATTTTCTGAACACAGGTGTCATCGGTTGAAGTCAAAGGCCTTCTTGGTTGAGGGTCATTTTCAGTCAACTTACAACCACTTTTAAATCATGAAAACCATTCGTAACATTGCATATGATCCAGAGCATAATCTCCATAAGCTTATTTCAAAATTTGAAAGTTTTCTCCAGTTTCACACAAAATTTTATGTTGTATCGTTACTCTTGAAAATCGCAGATTACAAAATTCGCTGCTAACATTTTAAAACATGTCACACTCAAATAACAATAACAATAAAACTAAACAAAATATCAACAATCCAAGAACATGTGGTTACAGAGAAGGTTATGCAGAACACAATGCTGCTAACTGATCATCACTAAATATCTCTGTTGGCGTGTTCAATTATCTTCCAAACAGACCTCGTATATTGTAATTAGGAAATTCATATGATTGAAAGTTTACTGCCATTATTTTTTTCCCCTTATCAGAATGGTTTATTATTATTTTGCACTTTTGTGTGCGTGCGCGTGTGTGTGGAAATGCAAATGTTGATATACTTACACATGTACAGTATTCATATTATATATTTAAAATATATATATATATATATAATGTATGAGTATTGAAATAGCTATTTTAAAGTGATGTGAGTAGTATATTAGTATATATTTCAAGAACTTCTATTGTCTATTTAAACGTGAAATAACTAACCACCTTAATGTGTTACCAAAATTGGCATATTTTATTATGAGTATAAATAATTACATTATGTTCAGCTAAATCGTACCAGACATCTTTCTTGTAGTAGAGAGAAATAATGCAACATGTTTCATTTTGGTAGAGTATGAAAGTACTGGATGACCCTGTGGTGATTATTAATATTTGACTTCTGTTAGCAATTTTTTCTAATCAAAATAAGTAATTGTACAAAATATTGTAATACAGATAAATTTTGAGAAAAATCACAGTATATGTATTGTATTAGACCCTTTCAGCTCATCAATCAGGTACTGTATATAGCACCTATTATGACTATTATTATTAATTTAGTTAGCAGTTAGTTAAAGTTTTTTTAAGAAAAGAATACTATATTGTTTTACTGTTGTGTAACTTAGAATCATATTACAATTGTGTTGCATTTCTGTATATTTATTATTTTTCTTTTCTTTATATATATGTAATGCATCCTTTCTTGACAAAAGGGTTAGATTAATTTGTCGCTACCTGCACCCGGCTTTCTTATGACTTTATGCGCATCAAGACCACCTAAGCAACACTAGTCGAAGTTGAATTTTATTATAGTAGTAATTTTCATCGCTTCACAGCCAGACCCTATTGTGAACAGAGTGAATTGTCACTCGTAGAGCTGAACATATCTTGCACTTCAATAACCTTAACATACTAGTATGAGATTGTATGTTCAGTTTTGTGAAAAGGCAACAGGAACCTGCTTCATCGGTTTTACTTTCCTTAGGAAGTTCAGTTCAGAATACTTCATTCTCGGTTTCAAGAGTCACTTGTACCTAGTGTCGGGTCAGTCTTTTTTCTTATGGCATCTAAAATTCAAGTATTTTTCTAAAAAAATTAATATTTTAGGTTTTGCTTAAAATCTGTCATCTGCTTTACTGCATAGCATAAAAAAATTGGAAAAATTGATAATCTTCTCTTTTTGCATAATTAGTTATTTCTACTAAGAAGAGATTTTTGATTTTTAAAAGTTTATTTGTGTTTGACTTACCAGTAAAACTTTTCGTACTTTAGAAATTGCTTTTCTACAGTTACTCCAACGGCATTGATGTTATTACATTCAGTTAAACATACTACATATAAAATTTTAAATGTTTAATCAGTTTGCAAGTATCTTTTCAATACTTTTTCACTTTCATATCGTTTGGGGATTTTTTTACACACTATTTAATGCCAGCAGGATGCAGTAAAACTACATATTTATATTAAAAAAAAAAAAAAAAAAAAAAAAAAAATAGCACAGCTTATGTTACTTTTTATGTGTTATAAATTAATTAATTCTTCCTTTATGTTAATTAATTTGTTATTATCTGTACAATTTATTAGATTTAGCTGTGTTGCATGTTATTGTTTGTTATACGTTTGTATCTCTCATTTATTCTTTATTAAAATGATTATTTACTTTAAGTTAACAAACAGAATTTGTTTGTTATTGATATATTGTGTTGTTTATTATCAAATGCTTTTTTTTTAAGACATTCTGTTTTTATTCGTTGTGGTTATTTGTAATGAACATTTCTTTCTGTAGAATTGTAAAAGTTTACTCTTATGTTTTTTTTTTTATTGATTTTTATCTGTTTATTTTAAATATATTATTTTGTTTCATGTGTATTATTCACTAAAATTATGGATGCTATAAATGTAGTACATGCAGAAGATATTCATTCTTTAATAATAATAATTTTCTTATTCTTTTATTAGTTAATAATACTTTTAGTTTTTTATTGTTAGTGATTTCTTTAAAAATTTTTTTCACGATGACAGTTTAACCTCAGAATTTCTATTATTTTAAATCATGATTTATCTGTTTATACTTTAAAGCCATCTTTCCCTTTAATTTTCATCTTATAAATCTCATTAAATTATCAAAATTAATAAAATCTGAGCGCTTAACATATGACAGGTTGAGCTCAATTCTTTTTTACACGATCTGCCTCAGAGTTCTCTTTTTCAGTGTATCTTAAAGTATGGTCTCTTAAAACATTATGAATTCATCGTGTTTTTAACACTTTCCTGTAACAATATTCCATTCACATTAAAATCATTGTTCTTCATTATTACTGCTTTCGTTTCATCTATATTTTACCACCAAAAAATGCATGCTGGCTTCAAATTATATAATTTAAAGTATTTATTACTTACACTGTATTGATTGTTATTTATTTATTTAATGTATTCAGAATGTACATCTTTAAAAACTCTCATGAGATCGTGTGTTTTTTAATTTAATTTGTACTTAGTACTCTTTTAATTTAATTAGTAGAAGAGATTTTGACCATAATGTACCATAGTGACTTTCAAAAATAACAAGCATCCCTGATGGAGTTCTTGGAATTATGAAGATTAAGAAGTTTCCTGCTGCCTTTTTCATGGAACTGTATATACTGTTGCTTGCCAATATACTAGTTAGCCTATTGAAATTCAAGTGATATTCAGTCCTGTAAGTGGCACCCTCAATTTGTTCACCGCACGGACTAGCAGCGTAGTGAATGTAATTCTCTCAGAGAAAAAAATATTCAACTGGTGCTGCTTTTACTTAAGATTTATTACAGTGTCACAGCTACATAAAAAATTGGATAGGTGGTATAAAGCAACTCTGATAGGTTATGCGGTATGATGTGTCATACTGTCATTTTTCAAGAGGGAATTTAAATCTTTAAATCGTCATCCTTTATCCGATTATTATTGAGTCAGGCAGCAGATCATGGACTTAGGTTTTTGTTCCCCACTATTACTCTTCAAAAACTTTCTTCAACTCTGTTCTCTTTTATAGTTATTTTCTTAAATAATTAAGATCTAAGATCTCTTTCTTGGTTTTCTCTAGGTCTTCTTCCAATTATAAGAGAAGAAAAGATTTTAAACTTACATTCTTTAAATACGATTTAAAAAATAAAAATTTTCAAAAATAATCCAATAAATATATTTATGTTACGATTAACAATTAATAATATACAATCTACAATCAAGAAAATAATATAAAAATCTTCCCCCCAAAAATTGCATTACTGTAATAATCACGATAACCAAAATTAGAATTAAAATAAAATTCTCTTTATGTTAATCTCATGAAGTTTTTTAGTGCTTGAAAATATTTAAAAATATATGAGATTGACAGAGTTTGCTGATAAAATACATTTAACAATAGGAAAAATATAATTTGAAATTTCCCATGTAATATAAATTTTGATTTTTTATAATTGTGTAATACTCATAGTTTTTCAATGTATTGACCTGAATGTGTTAAATTTTATGTCAGAATCTTGTATTTGTGTACATATAAATAAATGCTTCCTGTTATTTTCATGATCCTGGTTTGGCTAATGTTTTTTTCTGTTATCTACATGTCATAATGTTATGTCTTGGCTGAAATGTATTGCAGTTGCCCATAATTTTCAACTGAAAAGGGATAGTGAAACGAAACAAATGTGGCATAAAATTACATTTTATTTGCTAAAAAAATTTATATTTATTTTTCCCTTTAGTCACCATTTACAGCTGCCAATTTCTCCCGACCGTGAACCAGTTCAGTCATTCCATCAGTGAAGAATGCTGATAGTTTTTTTTTTTGATCCACGACCTCACTGCATTGTTCAGTTCATCATCTTTGGTGAAATGAATACCCTTAATATTACTCTTTCATTGCACAGAAAGAAGTGAAAAGTGCAGTACACCAAATCAAATGTTTCTCATTAATCATAGAAACCGGTCGACCAGTGTGAGATTTATCCTCAAAATTCCCTTACCAGCCTCTGATGGACAAATTTTATTATTCGCCTACTCACAATACTTCATTCAACAGTTTCATAACCATAAACAGCTTTTAAACAACAAATCTCATGATGTTCACTTTTTTAGCTGTTAAATAGCAGGCATACTTGAGTCCATAACTAAGGCGACTGACAGAATATGAGAAAGCATTGGTCAACGAGTTTTGGGGTGTTAGTAGGACCTGTTGCTTTGTGAAACATTTTGTTCTCCTCTTATATTCAGTGTGCATTTACATGTATGTCACTTTTTAAATTCAATTATTGAATTTTGTTTAATGAAGTAACATTTAATATAAATTTTATATTAATTTAACTTTATATTTCATTATTTATATAAATTGTTGATTACTTGAGTTTTTTTATTGACTGAATCATAACTTAATTCAAGCTTTGTTCAGGAAACTAAAAAAAAAAGAAATGGTCTACACCACATGTAAAATAAACAGATCTTATATTACATAATAGCTTACATAATATTATTTAAATTACTTCAGGGAGACTATACACTTTCTACTAGAGGCGCAAAATAGTTCATGTAAAGGGAAGTATAAAATCAACACTATAATTTTATTTTCTGATTTTTTCATCGTTACAAGTGTACATGTTCATCCATCCAGAATAACAGCAATGCTCTCTATTTGGGTAACATTATACAAGAGCTGATTAGAGAGTTCTTGGCCTGACAAAGAAAACACCATATGTTTCAGAAATTTATTTTATTTTTCAACACTTTCAATACTCTCAGTATAATGCGATTTGTGTAACTGCAAAAGAAGCAGTTGTCTCAGTTTAACCTCATCATTTGAAGTGAATCTTCATCTACAAACCATATCTGCTGATTTAGGAAGAGGAAGTGATTACTATGAGTCGAATGCAGTGCATGTGGAAGCACTTCAAAGCGTAGGTAATAGAATTTTGCAGCAACAACACATTATTGTCTTGAAAGAACACTTTCTTTTTGGCCAGATGTGGACGTTTAACCTGAATAGCACTCGTCACTTGGTCCATTAGTAGACTATTCATCAACAAGGCATGATCTTGTGTTTTTCCAGATAGTCTATAAGCTTCACACTGAAGGAATTCAAAAAACCATAGCTGTGACTTTTCCTACAGATTGAACAATTTTCGCTTTCTTTAGCGGCGCTTTTCCATCTGTTCCCACCCGCTGTTTGAACTGTTGTTTGATCTCTGGCATGTAATATGGATGAATCCATGTTTCATCTACTGGTCGTAAAATTTGAAAAGAGATTCAACAGAATTGCATTTAAATAGATCTAAATACAATTAAGAAGTGTTCAGTCTCATTCGTTTTCAGTCGACAAACACACCACCCATTGAGCAGAAAGCTTTTTCGTACCCAAAAAAATCATATAAAATGTAGTGCACTATTGAGAGTTTACATCGGTAAGCCGCATAACTTCTGTCAGCCATCATTTAATATGGCATTGTGGGTTTTTATGATTTCATTGGTTGTAGCTGTTTTTTTGATGTCCCAACTATTGATCATCTTGAATAGATATACAAACACGGTTAGATTTAGAAGCCCCCTTTTTTCCATCAAAAACAGAAGGGAAGAATCCTTTAAAATTAAATTATCTTATTTTTTTATGTGCACATCAAGGTTGAACCTTTTAAAACAAAGTACTTCGTAACAGCTCAAACTTCAACTTATCCATTTTTCAGTAAATGTCAAAACTTGTTTGTTTTACTCAATCGCCACAAACAAGCAACTATGTACATGCATCTGCAACTTTGCTACATTCCACCTTAAGGATCACACTTGAGGATAATCATCATCTTTTAAGGATCATACTATTTGGTCAAACTTGCGCTATCTCTTTGTCAGGCCGAGAAGTTTCTGAATGACTCTAGTAGTCTTGTGTTTCTGAAACACAGTCATTTCTACATTATAATTTCTTATACTACACACACACATATATATATATATAAATTCCATCTTTTCCACATCTGTTTTATCAGTTGTTTTAGCTTGTTGGTTCAGTGCTTTTATAAGAGGAATAAAGATTGCAGTATAAAGACTGCTTGATTTTTATTTAATATTATTCTTGTTTATCGTTCAGCTCAGATTCTATATAATTAAAAATTTTCAAGGTAGAGAAGAAATCGTTACTATGAAACAAGAAATGCTTACTATGCAGTGGTGGTGACTCATTTTTTCATTCACAGTTTGGTAGTTAAGTAAACAAGTAAGAAGTCAAGTAATCATTATCGGGTCTAATATTAGCTATAATTTTTTTTTTCCTTACTATTAGCTATAAAATTAAGAAGCAGAGTGTATGTGTTTAACATGCCTCACATCATCATGTCACAGAGTAATGAAAGAATATTCAGATTATACCTTTATGTCGTATTCCATGTCAAATTTATCTTAAATTTCATCTTATTTTTTATAATGTTGATGATAATTACAGTCTACGTATTTTTACTGAATAAAGTTTTAAGTAACCAGTTAACATCTACTTCATTAAACGTTATATATATCAACTGATTGTATTTATATCTTGATTGATTAATTAGTTATAATGATAATAGTTCCAGTGAAGATTATGTTTACACCAGTATTATGAATATCTTTCTTTAATTTGTCACACAGTCATCATTAAAAACATAGTTATAAAAAATGTTTCCTTATTGTGATTATCTATTTTAAATATTTCAAAAGTCATTCAATATAATAATATTTAATTAGTTGAAAGCAATTAACATAGTTATTGCTATAATTATTCTACTATTTAATGTTATTTTATCTGTTTTTTTGCGATGTATTTCTGAGCTATTCAGTTTTAAACAAAAATTTCATAATTAAAATGTTTTTTTTTAAAAAAAGTCAACTGAGTCTGTAACTTTCCCTGCAATCAGAAAAAAACTTTGTGCACTCTGGCTTCTGAGGACTTTGCCCTTGCCAGACGAGTACTTGAGAGGAGAATTAAAAAAAGGATTGGAAAAGTTGCCGCTGGAATAAGATAAATAATATTCACACTAGTATAGACTACACACTACTTACATCGATTGACTGTTCTGAATGCAAGTTGCAGCAAAGTTACCCTTTGCCTAGCTGCTGTCTGTTTATTATGTGACATCAGTAATCTTTATATCAATACAGTTTAGGAATAAAATTAATATTTTAACTCCATAATAAAAAAAATAATTTATTTAGTTATTTATATTTTAATACTGTTGAGTAAATAAATTAACTTTTTTAATTAGTTAATATAAATTTTAAGATAATTATAGTACATTTTGAATAGTGCTGTTTGTTTATCTGGTGGCTATTATAGTTGGCTGCTTGGTGATAATATAAACAGTAGTTTCTTATGTAAAAATCAACGTATCTTGGTCTGTACTGTACATAATCTTTATAAAAGATTAGTTAGCAAACTATAATTAATTTTGGCTAAAGAAAATGTAATCATAAAGAATTTAGGTTTAACTGTATTTTAATTTTTTTTTTTTATTTTTTTTTTTTTGACAGTTGATAATTTGATAAATGTACAATTACATCTACTTTGTCTTGAATTCCTTTTAGAAATACTTTCTGAAAGCCCATCAAAACCAATTTGTGTTCTGAATTTCTTCCATAGTAAGATAATAGAATTGCTTTTTGCTTAAATTATATTTATGGTTCAAAATTACTGATTGAGTAAGCTGATAAATATATAACTTATAAGAAAGCCTGCACATATTTGCCAAAAGCTGTCACCATTTCAGGAAAATATGAATAAGTCATATGCAAAAGCAGATTTCATTTGTGAGTGCTTTATGCGCTTTGAAAGATACCTCAAACCATTTGTAATAAAATTCACAACTTCACAAACAGGAATAAATTTTCAGTCAACAACCCATAATTCATTTTTAGAAATTAAAACGATGAACATATTGTTTTTATTCTCATGTCTTAATGTATATTTATTGGATTATAGCTGCAAGCTTATTTTCCAGTATCTTTCAATAACGTTGGATACAAATAGCTAGATATTCTTTAACAATTTCTTGAATATATTAGCAGATGTATCACACCTTTATAGGTGGGACAAACTTTATGGCAGGAGTTTTCAAATTGTTCACTAGTATTACCTAGGAAACCTAATAACAAATCCCAATTGCCAATGACCAATCATGTATCACAAATTATTTGCACAGTCGGGCAGTGTTCCTCATGAAAATAGACAAGTTTTTTCAAAATTGTGATATGGTAAATGATCATATCTGTTCTTGATCTTCAGTCAGTGTTTGAAATGCAATTATAACTTGAAATGTTTTGTTATTTTCATGTTATGAGTATATTTATATTAATAAATTATAAGTTATTTTCACCAACTTTGTTATTTTTTGAAAAGTTAGTTCTTTCTAGTGTTTCAATTGCTGATATTTAGTGCAAAAGTTACTCATTTTCTATATTCATATCCTGTTTTACGGTCTTAAAATGTTACAAAAATGTAATTACTTCACACCCAGCACATTATGTAGTGAGTCATGTATGTGTCATGTATGTCATGTATGTGAGCACACAAGTCTTGTCGGCAGTGAAATGTGTTAATATTTTAAGAGTATGAAATCATTTAAAATATCTGGTGGAAAAATATAGCGCAAGGAACTTATAACCAGCCTGTTACAAAAAGCCCATCCCACAGCACAGCATTCTTCTGGTAATATGTAGGCTTCTAAAGATGAAACAAAAAGAGGGAAGTTAAAAAAAAATTTATATTTACAGAAGAAATACATTAACTTTTACAAAAGATGCTGCAAGTGACCTCCTCATTTTCGAGATGTTGGATGTACAAAGGCATGATTTTTATCTTTTGAAATCATATCGAGCACATGTATCTAACATAAAACAAAATCAGTGGCACTTCAAAATATTTTTCATGTGTTTAACATACTGCTATATTACTGGAAAATGTAGATCTTGCAATCACTAACAGTCAGCTGGAATACTTTAGATACAGGTTAGAATACTTTGAAAATTGTCAGATATACTGTTACATTAACATCATATCAGAAAATATTGGTTCTAGAATACAATTATAAGAATCAGCATGTTATATCTGATTTTCTCATTGTGAAGTAGTTTCTCATTCTCCTGGTCATAAGGGTTTTGTTTGTGTTTTGTGAGTCGCATAGCCGGAAAGATCAAACAATGATTTATTACTTTCCAAATACTAAACCAGGTCTAATAGCTTGTTGTTAACAGTTTATTTTTACAGAATTCAGTTACAGTAATTGAAACAGCTGCCCTGTTTAATTTAGTTTTTTGCAGATTTTTCATAATACTGGTTCAGATTTAAGGAATGTGTCTTTTACGGTTTGATTTGTATTTTACACCGCTATGCTTTAATCTCTTATAATCTTGGTGCAGCCATTTTCATTCTTTACAAAAATTATCTGTTAATTATTTATAACAGTTTTAGAAGATTTTACATTTGCTACATTTCTTAGACCATTTTGTAACAAAATTCAATGACTGTTCATCTGTAGTAGAATGATGTAATTAGAAAATTATCAGCAAAATTTCTCGGTTTTCTTAAAGGATACATATACACATGAAGTAAGTTTCGATTGTAGCGATCATAACTTTCACACAAGACAATAAGGAACAGCACATTATAACATAATTACAATACAGAATGCACTAATCGAAAATCAAAACATATTTGATCGATAACAGTAGAAATGTCCAGTAAAAGCAGTAACAGCTTAAAAGACAGGACAGATGTTTTAATTACGATTTTATTATTCCACTAATCACATTAAATTTTAACAAAATTTTTGGATTTTTTCCTCTTATTTATTTTATATGGTAATAAAAATGGATTGTTACAACTATCTTGAAAATTAATGATTTTGGCAACAAAAAAAATAAGTAAATAAACAAATAGCACTAATGCACTGTTTTTTTCATAATTTCCATTAATTTGAGTCTAGTTCAATTTAATTAAAATTTATTATAATTTTTCAATGTATAAAAAATGTTTTATCATCTTAAATTAAAAGATATTAAGTAAGCTTTCATTTTTGGAAGAAGCCTTTTTTGCTTAACATAAGTTTTAAGTAAAATCTTACTGTTTGCATTAAGGTTGGAAAGTATGCTCTATTTAAAAAATTCTTTCTTTGCTTTTTATTAAATTGAACGCCTTAGATCTGTAATTAAAGAATATTTATAAGATTTTAATTCATTCGCTTCGGTTCTATTTCTTCACTTAATAATTATTTTTATATAAAAAAAAATTGTTGCTTTATCACTTTTGGGATAAATTAGAAGGTAAAAACCACACATATATTTTTTTGGATACTTTAGAGGTGTTATAGTAAGTCATTTATTACCTGTTATAACATTTAAACTCTGGTTTAGAAAAATGCCTGTTCTTGACCTCAGAAATTTTATCAGTTTTACTGGATTATGAAATACGTCATTTAAAACAGGCTTAGATGGGGGGGGGGAGTAATTTTAACTGAATTTTCTCTTTTTCAGGCATTTATTTTTCTTAATGAATTTTAAACAAAATTGTCATTGAATATTTCAGTGATTTAATGATTATAATATTGGTATAAATATGTAAAATTTATTTCTTTATTATTTCACTATTAAATTTTATTTATTATTATTTTTGCTTTTTGTTTTTTAACAGCTTAACGAACATCAAGGAACGAATGAACTAACACGCATGTTGTCATTTTGTGCAGTGCATTGCTGATTTTATATATACATATAAATATATTTATTATGAAAAAATATATTATATACATAGAGAATATTATTATTGTAAATGAAATTATACGCATTTATTTATTACTATATATTTATATTTAATGATAATAGTTTTGGGACAACTGAAATTTTGTGAATGATGTTGATATTCCTTCTTCCCTGATAATTTTATCATCCCTTAATTTACCTCATAGTGATTATTATTACCTCACAATTGTCATTTTATAGTTAATTACCTGTTATCATTAACTCCCTGCGTTATTGTGCAGTATCCTTAAGCGATCGGATGTAATTTCATTATGTAAATACCTCCCTTCATCGCTTTGTTTAGTATTCCTTTTAGTTTATTTTATATCACTTGTTGCCTTCATGTTGTTTTTTTTTAATGTTGTACTCTGTGGATTATTTAAATTTTTTTTTACTTTTACTTTTTATCCCCCCATATTTAATGTTTAATAAAATGCTATTTTATTTAGTGTTCTTCATTATTTGGCTATGTTTGTATATCATTATTATTACTATTAATCTTTTTACCGTGTGAAATACAATGTTTTACACTGTGTTACAACAATTTATGTTAAACAAATATAACAATTAGTTTGTAAATAAAATAAAATGATATCACATATACACTAACATAAAATAATGATCTTGCTTTATTTTGAAGAAGTATTTTCAAGATCACAAATCAGCAATCAAGTCTTATGAAATAATATTGAAAGCAAACACCATTGAAAAGATTTTAAGATTTACAACAAATATCCCTGTTAAATTTATATGGTATGCTAAAAAAAAAAAACCTTTTCTCTTTGGATAATGCACTATCTCAAAACCATCAGAACAGATTGGAGAGTAGCATCTTTGAAATTGATGAGTATGTAAAATTTCAATGGCCAAAGATAATGTTAAATGAACCTATTCCCATTTGATCACTGCAGTTGTGAATGTTGAGTGTGCTCTGTGCTCTTGGCAATTTTTTTTAGTAACTAATGCATGTTTAGAAATCGATGCTGTTTAATAATGAGAAATTACCATTACCTGTTAGATAAAAATATACAAAAAAAAATTTAATGAACTACATAAAATTGAAAGCAGTATATCTGTAGGGATAAACCTTCAGAAAAATGAAATCCTTTTTTTCTTTTATTGAGAAATAAAATGTTATGAATTTAAACCTTCTAAAGAATAGAACATTAATATATAAGTTTAATAGTAAGTATTGAACAAAATATGTGTACTTCAAAAATCATTTTGACACAGTAAATGATTCTTATGAGCAACGGATGCTAAAACAATTTTTTTTAATTTGTTGCGAATTAAGTATAATTGGAAATGAGTTTTTCAGTTTTAAATGGGCTATTGCCGGTCAATAGACTTTGGGTATTAAAATATAATTAAATTTATTGATATACATTGAAAGTTTAAACTATATCTTACGGAATTACCATCTGTTCTAAGCCTGATGAGCTTTGAAAGTCAGGCAATGAGAAACCAATAATGCAACCAGAGTGAATCCTTCCTGGTGCATAAAACTGTAATTATATTTTTGTGTTGTCTAATCGGTAATTATATTAATTCTTCAACATCCTCTACTTAATTTGTATTTTACACTTAACTTGTGTTAACATCTAATAAATAAATAAACGTATATCTTTACAAATATATGAAATAGATAACGTACAAAATTATTTAAGCCGTAAATAATTGTTATCGTATAATACAAGAAAACCTCTCCTACAATACAATCTGAACGCATTTAAACTCTCAGTGAAAGTAAAAACCTATTTAATAAACTTTTAATTCTATCATTATTTGGTTATTTTTTTAACTATTGATATTTGATACATTATATTTCTAAATTTTATAAATTACAAGTATATTACATTCAGATTGATTTTTACTCAGAGCTGAAACATCATTATTTTAAGAATTTGATTTTTTTTAACCAAACAAAGTAGTAATTAATAAGAGCAACTCTAAAAGAAAAAGAAACTACCTGCCAACTATGATCTGCCATCATAACGATGTAAATATTTTATATAAACATTAGGTTTTTATGTTCGAATACATCACATTAATATAGATATTATTCATTAGTTACTGAATTGCTAAGATAATGTTAAATTACTAGCATATATCACTAATATATATATATATATATATATTTATGGATAAAATTAAACTAAATTAAAAATGCAGTTCTGTACACAAATCATTTAAATATCTTTATATTTAGTTACAGAATTCATTAAGTAATAATAGCAAAACTTTGAATCATAAACTTTATTTTTCTTTGTAATGTGTTCCATTAAAGTTTATTAGCGATTGAAATTATAAAATGAGAAAACTGCTGAAGGGTTTGGTTTAAAAGAATATAGCCATAATTATATACGAAACTGTAGGATAAAACAGGAGTTGCTATGAAGCTGTGTGATAAAAAATTTTGTGTAGCTTGCTGGTGATTAATTGATTAGTAATAAATAAACTAGATATTCTGCATTCTTCCAGAGCTTGCAAGCTTTGAAACATGTACTATGTACTAACAGCAAATAACATAATGTTATTGAACTCAATTTTTCTATACTTTTTTTATATGGTTTTTAAAGTATTTGCTATAAACATGAATAAAAAACTATTTTCCCATCGATATCTGTAACCCTGTACGTTGCAAAACTTTTGGTCTATCATGAATGATAGTTCTATTAAGAGCAAGGTGCGATTGCAATAACTAATTTGTTAAGAGTTAAGATGTCATTGAACTGTGATCTTAAAAATTGTCAGTTCTTCAAACTGATGTGAGATCGTGCTTAATTTTTTATTATTGTTTTGATGTTAATAATTTTATTTTATTTTATTTATATAAATGTTAAGTATATCCATTATAATTAATTCCAAATCCTTTTTAATTAATCAATTTTTTTTTTATAACAATCAGTTTTTTAACAATTATTTTTTCTGTCATGTGCGAGTGTGTTTTTCTTTCTCACAGTCTTGTTTTTTTTTTTGTTTGGATCTTCTTTGATTTATTAAAATTACTTTTTATTTCATTACATCAAATCTGTTCATTTTTTTTATTTTTAAACTCTTAAGCAACTACACTGGTAAATGAAATTGTGATGTTACTTTCATCTCATTTGTATTATTAATGAGTTATCATTAGTAGTCGTGGTCACTTAATGAAGCAGACTCCAATTAATTTTAATTAAATGGGCTCTGAGGAAGATAAAACAATTTTTTTAATGTAATAATTTGAGAGTTAAGCCATCGCTTCAGTTTTATTAATTATTCAGTTTTTTCTGTATGTTACGCATATAACTTTACTAAGTAGTTTATCGTATAAATTTCAAGATCATTATGAAAAATTACAGTTTATTAACATCATTAATTAAAAGGAATTTTTTTTTTTTTAGCCAGGAAATGAAACGGGGTATATTTTCATTAAACTTTACTGTAAAAAATTATAATTTCCTTTTTTTCTTTGAATGAAACATCCCTATTTTATTTCTTAACATCGCATAAAATAGTAGAATAAGTAAAGGTACATTTTTACTTTTCAGTTTGGTGATCGATGGAATTGATTTCCTATCACCCATAACCTCACACAGTTAGCGTGCAGTCATTGTAATGATTCATCATTTACCTCTCTATAAACGTGATACTAAGCTAATTTATTATAAGAGGACTCTTCTTTCTTGTCAATCTTTATCAAGAAAGAAATCCAAGTAGTAAGAATACGTATTCATTTGTTTTAAATCATTGTATTCTTATGCATATGTAACCAGTAAGGTATAGACTTTTTGAAAATTTGAATTCTAATGAACAGTTTAAAATGCATAATCATCACTTATGTTCGATTTGTTTACAATTTAATTAATTCTGACTCGATCAGCAAAATTTATTCGATCAACTTTTTTAGTATCAATTATCTATTAAGTATATAGCCTATAATGGACAGAAATCTTGCTAGTTTTAATACATCTCACTAATAGATCGTATTTCAAATCAAACAATTAACATAATTTTGTAGGTAAACTCTGCAAATAATCTGCATATTTTGCTTTTTGTGAATGAAATAAACTGATCACATTTTTTCCATGTTGTAAAAACATCAGAAAATTCATTTTAAATTACTTATCAAAAAATTGAATAACGGTTCATTACCTTTAAAACCACATAGACTCTGGAAGATGATAATGATAATAATAATAATAGAGAATTTGTGTTGCTATTACTAATCAGTAAAACAAAAATCCTTTTAGTTGGTTTTTTTTCTTCATTGTATAAAAAAAATGTTCACCCAAATTAATTATGTAGAGATATTCCATTGACTCCAATTTCTTATTAATTATATCCAGTTAAGCATAGATAACTTATGTAAATTAATTTTTAAACGTTTATGTATTCATAAATAAAATAATTTTCAAAATTTGTTAAATTATGTGTAATTTACCCCATTAAAAAACTAAATTAAGATGTAGGCCTTATCCTACCCTATTAAAGGGCATTTGTATGTGTGTCTTGTCTGTGTGTGAATCCCTCTTAGCTTAGCATCGGAATGTACCAATCACTGGCGGAAAATCCCAATTTGTTAGTACCAGTCTCATGGTGGTCAGGTGTACACTTGTTATATTATTATATATTACGTTGTCATAATAATACTGTATTTGCTAGCAGTACAAGAGCTAACGTTTGCATACAAAAGATGTACTCTCGATGGTCCGGTTATCCAGTCATTCTCTTTTTCTAAAATTTAGTTATATCTCCGGAACAGTATGACCAATTTTAAAAATTCAATTTTGGACATACACTATAGGAAATATACCGTGCGTGAAGTTTCAATTTTGGACACCTAATAATCCCATTCTAAGACACCACCTGCCAGGAAAACCCGCTCAGAGGGCCTAGCTGTGGAGGCATGCCGTAGGCACACTCTGCAGCTAGTCATGAATATAATCCTTACTTATTATTTTCAATATGTTTGAAAAAATTAATCAAATTTTAACTTCTTTGTAGTTTCTACTTTTCTTGCGATGTCCTATAAACAATATGCTCAAGTGATTGCACTGTATATAGTACCAAATTGAAACTTTTAGTGTCTTAAATTTGGGGATAAAAAAAGAATTTTTAATTTCTAATACAATTTTTTTTTAATAATTAATTTTATAAGCGCACATTTTAACAGTATACAGCAATATAGTTGCATTATTTCCTTCTTGCTCTGCTTACAGTTTTCATTTACCTTTCTTCAGCGACTGCACTAAGCATCAGATGAGACAAAATTTGCTCTGAATCTGTAAATATTACAGAAAATGGACAAAAATTGTTCTTGGAAGTAGACAATTTTTGAAAGATATTCTAGATCTTTTTCTAAAAATGTATTATCATGTGTTATTATACCTTGAAGAAATTTTTCTACAAACTTTAGTCTGACGTAAAATAGTTTTACATTCAAATAATGTTATTCTGTGAACTTCCTGAAACTTGTTTTGTTCTGTTTCTTGTATTATAATGTTATGCTTCCACTCACAGTTATTCATAAATTCAAAATAAATAATGAAGTACTGAACCTTCAGCAATAAAATTGAAAACATAAAAAATTGCCTGTGGTTTCTTATTTTCCTGTCTACTGTATTTCTAACCTGAATTTTTGTTTCCTAAATGTGCTTAAATGATCTCCAGAATAGTATTGAATAAAGAAATCGTTGTAAAAGTTTATCATTTACTAATATCTAAGAATTTCACTCACTATATTACACTAGTTTACTACTATCTCTTCTTAACTCAGTCGCCTGATTTTTTAAACCATTTTCTTAACATAACTACCTACACCTCGTTAACTTTCAGCCCATTTGTAAATTATTTCCTTTCCATAAAACTCCCTGACAGTTTTAAAAGTTATTCGATATTTTAGAGGATTATGCAGATGGATTATAAAGATAACTTTAATTTTTTTTTTTTTTAATTGACCAGTTATAATTTTAACATAATTTTTTAATAAATTTGCTCAAAAACTTAAGACTTTTAATTTTTAATGAAGAATGATCTGCTAATGTTATTGTTATAAGTTTTATATAGAAAAGTTTTTTTTTTAGATTTGTCTGCTTTTTCTTTAACGGCATGTACTGTAGTTGTGATTTATTCTATAGTTTTAACAACCATCATTATATGAAAATTAGTTTTGACTTTGCTATAAAAGTTTGTATAGTTGCAGTTAGATTTAATTTTATTTTCTCTTTCTGTTTTAAAAAAGTATAATTTCCTTGGTTACAGGCGATAAAAAAAATTATTTCTCTTATACGTTTATTCTATTCACACTTTTAGGACAGCACATTTTTTTTTCATTTTTGGAGCTTTAATAGTGTAATTTTCAATACCTTATAAAAACAATGCTATAATTTGCAAAATTTTTTACACCTTCATGTCAGAATAAGCCCACTCACCTGCTGGGAGAGACTGCAAGCAGTTACAAGGTTACACAAGTACGTATGTTGTAGTACATCTGATCCCGATCCAAAGTGCTGCGGAACAGAGTCCATTGCAAACAACCAACTAGTGTGACAACCTGCCGCTCGAAGTCACTTGCAATGGACTCTGTCCCATAGCATGTTTGCATTGTGATCAAACGCACTACTGTGTATATACTCGTGTGACCTTACAGCTGCTTGTAGTCCCTTCCAGTGGACAAGCAGCCTAAGAGATAGAGAGGCTTTTCCTTCCACAAATTTCTGGATTTAAATTCCATTTATGTTTGGATTTTTCATGTATTAAAAAAAAAGTCATCCATCATTAAGTAGCTGAAAATAATCATCATCTCACGTTTGTGGAAGAAATTATATTGAGTTTGAATGAATGTTTTTGAGTATGTCAAAAATATAAGTTTTTGACACCTAATTTTTTAGGTTTTATACCCAAATGGTTTTTTTCTTTTACTGGTACCTTACTGTCATAAATATGAATGATTGAGTGTATGTGAATACATATTAACAAGGATACATAAATTCAAAAATTTAATTTAATTAAATGGAATTGAAATTATGCAGTACAGTTATTAAAATCTCATTTTACATCTTGCTCGTTTTTTTATATTAATGTCATTTATGTAGTATAATTTATTTTTAGTTAGAATCAGTTTTTTTTTTTTATAATATTCATCACGTATTTTTCTTATTGCATGTTAAAATACCACAGTCCTTTTTATAAACCCATTTTCAGGTCTGCTACCTATTGCTTTTTTTCTCTTTATTATTATTATTAAAACAGTTATTTTTTTCTTTATTTATTTTTTTATTTAAAATATTTATTTATTTATTTTTCTGACCCGACCACTCTTATGATCCCCAGAAGAAGAATGGGAGAAAGAATTGGAGGCTGAGCTACAAGATTATGAGGTTGTCGCTGACGATGATAATTCAGGAAGCGGTGCCAGAGTACATCGCAGTAACAAGTCTAAACATGTTGAACCTGATGTCGAAGATGATCTTAAATAATAAATTAAAATAAAGGAAAAGACTTACTTATTTTATTATTATTATCGATATACTAGTGCGTTATTGTTATTAATATTATATATATATATATATATATATATATAGTTAATTTAGTTATGTACATTAATTATTTTTTATTGATATTTTTATCGAAAGAATCACTTACACAAACATATACAATTGCATCTATACAGTAACAAACTGATTGTGGAATATTTCTTTATTGCCCTTGTTGATTTTAAGTTTGAGGTGAGTATAGGTAATTAATGACAAGTCCATTATTAAAAATGTTAATCTTGTTTGTTCTATTTTTTGTTGTCATTTAAATCAATAAATATTAATAAAGCGGTTACTTTTAAGTTTTATAAATAAAGCATTGTTAATTATTTGGTGATTCTTTAATATTATTTATTTGTTTGTAATTCTATTTTTTTGTTTGTAGTAAGTTATACAGCAGTTTAGTTTATAGATTATATTATTGTTATTATAATTTATTTATATATGTAGTACTTATGTAGAAGACTGATGCTGCATCATGTTTTTCTTTTAATATTAAATATTATTAATTATATGAAAGTCTTTTTTTTTCTCTGTGGTGTTAGAGAGAGAGAGGGAGGTTATGTAAGCAAGGAGTCCGGAGTAATATTCCCTCATCTCATGGAGTGAACAGCTGTCATACTCTTAAACATTACAGTGTTCATGGACAGATCCAATGATATAAGGAGGACAAGTAAATTTTGCATTAAAGGAGAATCCTGAAGTGCCTGGCTGATATTATAAGGTCAATTCACTGATCAAAACAAAACTATTCTATTAAAATTTATAAATCCATTTACATAGTGTTTTTGCTGTATATTTATATACTCTGATAAAGCCAATAATGGTTAGGAACAGAGGAGGTGGTGTAGCAACCGAACATGTCACAAGGCGGTTGTTCTTCTCCCTCGGGGGGGAATTGAGATGTATATTTACATGTTCTTGCTGGAGTTTTATAATATCTTTGTTTTATCCTAGACGTTCTGTGTTCAAAACCTTATCTGCCTTTTTTTTTTTTTTTAATACATAACGTGTATCATAAGTAGAGTAACTAATTACGTGTAAATCTATAGTTACATAGAAAGCAACCTTTAGAAAACATTGTTTCCTAGATACGTTCACAAGTGTTTTATTCCCACTATATTTCAAGGAAAAAGTAAATTAGTCATAAGATAATAGAAAATTTTAATAAGATTTTTACCTACAAAGTTGTAAGGTAAAAGCCACTTATCTTCCAGAAGTACACGCTTTATAAAGCAGGATTGAACCTATCTGATCATATCCATTGACATTTAAAGAAATCAAAAGTATTTCAAAATATAAAGGGTGGGTGCAGTATGTTACTTTTTAGCTGTGTTAACTGCCTAACAAACATATTACTTTATTCTAGAAATAAACAGTATAAATTAGGTTTACGTTTCCTCGAGGATATCTCCACTTCTGCTCTGTGCAATGTAGACATCTACTGAAGAAAATACAACATTCAGTGCAGTTCACGACTAGTTTATTATCAGTGATATAAAACGTTATATCATGATCTCTTAATTTCTTGTAAATATGCTGTATTTCTTTTTGTTCGTGTGAATTTTTCTTAATCTTAATTTTTGCTTTTAAATTCAAAATAAATTATTCATATTTAATTGATATATACAAATGCATAGACATATTCAGTACCAATAAATAAAATTGTACTGTAATGTTTATTACTATATATTATATATATATATATAAAATAAAAGATTTAATATACCATTAGCGAACTGTAGATTTAGTTCTCGAATTGCATTGAAATTTTATTCAGTTATGATTCCTTGCCCTTTCTTTTTGGTTATGAAAAAATATATATTTTCATTTTCACATGAAAAGGTCCAACCTTTTTATCTGTGCATTTATTTTAAACAAAATTTTTATATCCTTTATTTGATATTATTATTCTTCATATAAATTTAATTAGTGTGATCTTTTCCAGTTTGAATATTTATCAAACTGGAATTCCAAGTATGCTCAATATTATGTGCTGAACTCGCTATGAAAATTAGTTTCAAATATTTGTAGTAGTTTGTAGTGTGAAGTTCTGTTTTTATATATGACACACAAATTGTTGTACATTGTAGTAAAATAAACTGTTACTAATTTTAAAATGTCTAAAACTGATCTTTTGTCCTCAGAATATGATAAAAATATTTTTTAACAATAATATAAATATAAACTTTAAAAACCAAAAAATAATGTCCCTCACCTATACAGTATTGGTAATTTTGTTTTTGTTCATAAACAAAGTAGTATCATTAGGTGGCATGTGAATTGGACCACATCCATAATTTAAAACAGGCATATAATTGTAGAATGCATCGAAGATGTTAAGTAGTCATAAGCAGCAAATGAATTATGATCAAACTGTTATTCTGAAGTTTATTAATTCATTCCCTTAACTGCTTGAGGAATAGGCAATGAAAAATGTCTACTTTTGTTGGCAATTTGTTATATTTTATCAGTTATTCTTATCGGCTAAAAAGCTAGTAGGTTTACAATACTAATAAAATCTTATAAGTTGATTTTGACAATTAATAATGTAATATAATGCTCTCACTCTCTGATACCAGAAAATTTACAAAAAAAAATGATTTTTTTCATTAATATCTAAAAAAAAACATACTTACAGTTGTTCAAGAAGCGTGTATCTTCCCCATGAAATGTGTTCCCTCTTTGGAAACCATACTATTTTATGTATTTAAAAGAATCCATTATCAACATTTAAAACAAATATAATAATTGATATAACGCCTGTTTTTTAAATATAAACTGTTTTTTAATTTTTGTCTTTTTATAAAATTATTATTAGCGAAGTAAGTAATTTGATGTTTTTTTTTTTTTTTTTTTTTTGTAGGATGTTAAATAGTAAATAATACATAACCAGGTTGAATGTTTTTTTTTTTTTTTTTTTTTTTCATATATGCTTTATTTGAAATATTATTTTTTTAAAAGCAGTTAAACAGAATCAATGTAAATGTGTTTGTTTATAATTATATTTGTGTTTGTAAATGTGCATAACAGTCACAAAATTTAGACTAGCTAAATTCATATCAAATGTTTCTTATCATTAATAAAATCATTTTATTTTCTACACATTTTTTTTTAATTCACTTTTCTATTCATGATAAAATTTACTGAACAAATTATAAAAACAATTGAAGTAGTTTAAAATTAAAATATGCTTCTTTTTTCATCCTATGTCATAGAATCGGGCATTTATGATTTTTCATTAATTTTAAAGGCTCATTTTCTTTCTCAACATATGTATTAGTTGAATGGTTCCAAGCGTGCCTGTTTTTTTTTAATATGATAATAAATTCTTAAGTTAGAAGTAAAAACTGTATCATTTTTTACTGAGAAAATTTTCTTTTAACTATAGCTTCTATAATAGTATTTTTCTTGTGAACAGAAAAAATCAAATAGATAAAATTTATTTCAGTTTTTTCACCAGATATATTGAAACGGAATGAAGAGTATTAAAAAAATGAGAAATAGATACTCTTGTAATAACTTTTTCTTTAAGTAAACCCCAAAAAGTAATAAGCGGAACGTGTAGGAAATAATTTTTCATAAAATATATTTTTAATGTTCTTTTCCACAGTCTACTGGCTGTTTATAGCGTCATATATATTCTGCTCGACTGTTGATTATCAAAAGTGATTTATTATGAATTTTTTTTTTAATTGCTTTTTGTAAGGATTTGTTCTTCACATACATCAAATTTAGGAAATTCATGACCGTGTTATAAGCTAAAAATAGAAATTGCAAATACAAAATGACCAAATTCAATCATTTTCTATGGAAAGAACCCTTTTTTCTTTTAACCACTATTTTTCCTCGATTAAAGTTTTTTTTTAAATTACTTTGCTAGTAATTTTAAATTGTATTACCCCTTTTAAAGCTGTCTGAAAATGAAAAGGTGCAGAAAGAACTATTGTTTTAAATTGAAACTGAAAAACACGCAATAAAAGATTTATTACAAAAAGAAAACTATATATTTTTTCTTTACTACTGTAGATTCTATTATGACTGGATTGTTAACGAAGAAAATAAGCATAATTTTAATTATAAAAAAATAAATTTTAGGTAATTATGAGTAAAACAAACAAAAATTTGAATTAATATATATTTTTTCATTATATTTTAATTTTATATTATGTATTTCTACTCGTAAACAAAGTAAAAGATTGAAAAATTTTATTTAATTACTAAACTGAAAAAAATATACATGCAGATAAAAATAAAATCAAACGTGTGTATTTGATAAGGTTGTAATATACATAATCGTTAATGTTGTTTTATTTTATTTTTTAATTTACATGTAGATAATGATTTCCAAAGTTGTTATCGGTTACATTTGTTATTATTATTAATTATATTGTACTGCATTAATGCTACATAAATAATATATATTTTTTAAATCATATTAATTATTAACAGATGTATTATTGATTATTGTTTGTTTTTATTAATTTTAATTTTTTTTTATACATATTCTTGCAGTAGTTAGATTTGCCCGTTATCCATATTGTTTATTCATAGTATGTTACAGACCTTTTAACCGATTACTGAATGTCCGTTTTATGTATCAGGTAATATGAACCGGTTATCAAATTATAGTAACCCGCATTTAAGTAACCCCTACCTATAAAATACATAAATAATTTGGTCGTTGTAGGATTGCTTCTATAACATAGAATTTTTTTTTTAATTTTTGTTACTTATGTATACTAAATAAAACCAAAAAATGCAGAACATGAAGTAATTAAATGCTTTTAAAATTGCGTATGCCTTTAATTAATTATGAAATTAATATTCTTAATACATGTGATTTTACTTTTTATTGCTACTGGTTTAAAAGAATGTATTCATCTCTTAGGTGTAGATTTACTGACTATTTGCATTATGAAATGAATTAATCATCTTCTGTTTCATGTAAATATCACTTATGATTTAAAATAAAAATTACATGCATCTCATTTAAATTAAATTTCTGCTATAACCTGATTACAAACAATCTGTTAAATTACAACGATCCTATTCTATTTCTTTATGTAGAATATTCAATTAACATTTATTTACAGATTCAGAGGTATTACTCAAAATCTTTACAGTTGAAATTATAATCGAGTAGAATTAATTATTTATACAATTAATTATTCATTCTCTACTTTTTCACCCGTTCCACGCTTTGAATTACGGTCAATTTCTTATACTAAAAGTAACCATAGATGTTGGTAATAGCTGTTGTTAATTTCATGGTATGCTTACTTTTCACCCGTTCCACGCTTTGAATTACGGTCAATTTCTTATACTAAAAGTAACCATAGATGTTGGTAATAGCTGTTGTTAATTTCATGGTATGCTTAGTTTTTTTTTTATTATTTTTTTTTCTAATGAGAAGGAATGGATGGATTTGTTAATATTTTATTTTTTAAGGTTGTTATATATTATGATGGAAATTGATTGATATGACTTTAATTTACTGTTTTATATATAATTAGATTATTGTTTACGCATTTTAACTAAAGTAGAAAGTTAATGTGAAAGTACTTATAAAAAAAGGGGTATATTGGTAGAATAAGGGTCGGTAAAGTTATAATAAGAATAAAGTATAGGTGGTGGTATGTTTTGTCCTGCCACAAAAGCAGAGAGTGTTGATGAATAATCTTTGGGCAAGTCTACCAGACCTGCCCTGATGCATTTAGTAAAATATTACAATCATTTTCACTTCTAGATTAACACATTTAGTGGCAAATTTTACTCTAGATGCATCGTAAAGAGCAGACCAGCATTCAAAATCATAGCGAAGCGATCGTAAAATTGGCAACCGACATGTTAATGAAGGTAATATAATGTATAATTAGTACATTAATACATTAATTCCAGCACCTGTCTGATATTATATCCTTATTGTCCATTGTATCTGTTTTTTTGTCATCCATGTTAAATTATTAGTAAATGGTTAACCTTTTTAAATCATTTTATGGCATTAATAAAGGGATGTATACATTATGGATGATTTATTACCAAATATTACAGTTGGTAATTCATCTATAATAGTAATATGTAACAATTTGACAAATAATCGCATAATACAATAGAAAAAACTATTTAAATGTTTATTCAAACTTAGAGTATCTATCTATCTCCAACCTAATCTACATAATATAACCTCTGCTGTGGAGCAGTAGTACCTTTCATTTAGAAGATTCTGTTGCATTAGTCATTCTTAATATTTTTCATACACTACAAAATTAATTTTTTAACATTGACAAAAAAACTGCAGATAGATTCAAGTAGTACTATACAAAATATTAGTATAATTAATTATTGATTTTCTTTTATTTATTTGTAAACCGGGTTTGATAACAAATAAATTAATAATGGAGTATTCTCATCGATTTATAAAACTCACAGTACAGACTGTTCATGTTATTCTTTTAAAGCTTGTCATCGCTCATTCAAGGATAAATTTAAAACATGTTTCCACATTTAAATAGTTTGTAACTGTATATTTATCTGTTATTTATGTTTAGAAATATCAAAATCATTATTAGTATTATTATTATACAAAGAGTAATTATCCATTAAGTTGATAGTTTATCTTTGCTGTCATACTATATTAATATTTGAACAAAATTTACTGTCACAAAATTTGGCACTAATGAATAATATGTAAAATTTCTTGAGTTTTTCTGTAACAGTAGAATAATGTAATAATACTTTTACTTGTTTATAATTTATTTTTATTTCCCTTTTTTTGTATTAATTTAATGTAAGTTGTTAAATAAATGTTTGTTAAAATTTTTATTAACAGTGGTTAAGACATATAAATGTAAAATAAGTGTTTTTGAACATATACATGTAAATGAATTATATATATATATATATATATATATATATATATATAATAATAAAATGGTATTTATTATTAGTTTTATAATATATATTAGGTGAACAATAAATAATTGTAAATTATAATAATAATAAACTGAATTGATATCATGCATTTACCAGTATCCTGCAATTTATACACTTGTACAGTTTTAATGATTTTAATTCAGTGTATCAAAGTTATAAATATATTCCCATTTTTTAATTTTAATTTCACGTTTTATTTTGTTTTAAATTGTGTTATTTAAAATTGCTTGAATTCATTATATTTTGTTTTTTTTTTTTTATTATTAGTAGTGGTAAATAGACAGACCTCTTTGCACATTTAATTTCATTGGATTTTAATGTTCATACAGTAAAAATATAATTCTCTATTTGTGAGTAAGCATTATAGCCTGTGAAAATGTTCATTATTGATATCGCATATGAAAAATAATATTTTCATTGATATTAGTAGTTGAAATAATAAAAGAAATACATTATGTCAAAAAATAAGGTGTCTTGCATATATATTTAAATGGAAATGAAAATAAATAGTTAATTTAACCACCTAAATGCTCCTATTCGCTAAGGTATTTAATGAATATCAGATAACTAATATAAAAAAGAGAAAACTTAACATCCATTTAAAATAATAAAAAAAGTATGAGAAATAAAGTTTAAAGAGAAAGTGTATTATTTCAGGGCTCTCACTTGAAATGAAGCTTTTTCTGTATATTAAGTGCAGTATGTTTCTGCACATTAATCTCTGTTCCATTATTTATTTCAGCAGATAACTTAATGAACTTAGAATTTTCTATTATGAATTAGAAAATTGGCCTAAAAAATACAGCCCTTCTCCATCCCATAAAATTTGCATTCAGTCAAGATAATAATTGTCTTTTGTATATTTCTACCTTAATAGTAAATATGTAATATTTTAAAGTAAAATTACTTAATTCTGAGAGAGAAATAAAATGTATTATTAATTTTCAAATTGGTGAATATTTAATCTTTTTTTTTAAATAGACATCTACTTTTTTGTAGTTTTATATTTTAATAAACATTAATAATTAAATAAATAAACAACTTTTGTCATGAAATTGTTTTATTTAGTCTATAATTTTAAAGGTACTTAATAAATTTCAAGATATTACTTTAAAGATTAATTGTTAATAATGAGAGTTATGTAATATAAATACAAATAATAGTAATACATTTTTTTTCTTTTTAATTTGTTATTAATATTATTTTATAACAAGGTTTTTATACAAAAATATTTTGATATTATATTTAAATATTGTATTGTAATAATTTTATGTATTATATTTTTCTTATGCTTTTTAAAATACTTACTCTGAAATATGATAATTTATGAAAAAACAAATTAAGACAAAAAGTGATTTTATTTTTCTATTGAATAAAAATATAAATAAAATGCAATTTTAGTGCTAATATTAGTGTAAGGTATGAAAATTATGATAATATGTTATGCTGTTTTAGTTTTATAAAAAAATTAAATTTGAATGTCAAAAACGACTGCACGATTTAAATTATTTTTATAAAAACTATAATTTCAGGATTTCTGTCAGAATATAAAAAATTACATTATGCAGATTTAAATATGGTATGCATTCATAGATTCTATCGGAGTAACTTAATACTGAAACAAGTATCTCACTACAACCGCTTGGGATGGCATCGCTTTATTAGTTGAATGCTTGGTAACATATTAAAAAAAATTCACAAAAATTAATTTTATAAGATAATGGTTGCTCTAAAATTAAAGCTAGATTCAGGAAACATGTGAAATTTTAATGAAGGTTAAAGGTCTGTTCAGCTTAGATTAGTTACAGAACAATGATAAAACTAAAAAATCAAATATCTATATTCTGACTGCAAGGTTGAATACCATAATAAGCGGATGGAATATTTACGAAAGGATACATAAGCCGTAAAGAGAAGAAGGCTGTTAGTAGGCCGCATTCAAGTAATGCATTAATTGTACAGTTGTTTATTAAATTATACATTTCCTTGAAAGAATCCTTCATCTATATATAGATATGATTTAAGCCTAATAACTGATAGTACGTATACAGTAGAAGAATATAAAATATGGCATCTGAATAAAATATTTAGTTGAATTTGAAGTCATCCACCAAAGTGACAATTATATCTTTTCTTTCCTATTTAAACTTAAAAGCTTTAGCAAAAAACAACATAGAATTTGCAATGGTTCTATTTAGATCTATTATAGATTAATTTCATTTGTGAATTGCCAAATTTAATTTTTAAATTTTATATACTGAAAAAGTCACCAGATCAGAAAAATTTATGTGGTAGTTTATTCCTTAATTTAGAAAAAAAAGAAAGTATAGATTTTTGGTAAATGAAAAGGTAAAGAACAGTAGAAAGTTTTATTGTAATTCATATTGCAAATCAAAGTCAAGTTTATATTTATATCCCCAGTAAGAGGATTTTTTCTTAAAATAATTTTAATAAACTGAGAATTATTTCATAAATTTTTTTTATATTTGTTCCTCTTCAGTTCTGAGCCTAGGATTTTTTAAATTATAAGTATGGCCGTGAATGACCGTAATACAGTACATGCTAAGTAAATCTGAAAAGACTTACAAGGGAAAATAAATTATTTATAGCTATAATAAAGAATACTTTAAAAACCCAGTTATTATAATAAATATTGGCAATAAATATTTACTGGCCTTTTTTTTATTTTATTGAATGTAATAAAATAATTAATTAGTGTCATTTATATTTTGTAATATAATTAATAATTTATATAATATGTAATTAAAATAAAATATTTACATTTATATGTGTGTGCTTATAAAATGAATTTAATGATAAAAATAATTAAAAAAAAAAAATTTTTTCTGGTGTTTTATTACATAAAATTACAATTTAAAATTATATGTATGTGAAATTTTTATATTATATATGTATAGGTGTGTATTCTCAGAAAATCTGTGTAATGCAGTCATCCTAAGATTTTATAGTCAAATCTCATTTTTTTTTAAGTACAATTACCCAAAATAATGAACTTTAATTAATTGCAGGCCCCTTATATGAGCCCTTTAGGTGGTGATAATTATGCTTATATCACCAAATAAGCCTACAGTGAAAAATATAAGAAGTGCTAGAAGAATAAGCCTACAATGTACCCCATCACTTGTACTATACAAAGCTTGTTGATTATCCAAGTTTCTTCTAGATTCAAAAACTTATGATAGATTTTATCATATGATGTCCTGCCTGGTGACTGGTTTCTTACACCACTGCTATCTTCATTCATCCCTGTTTGCATTCTCTTCTTCCTCCTTTTACTGACCTTTCTGAACAGTTGTCAAGATTCCACTTCCTCTAACCACATTTCCTAACCGGTTTTCTTTTCTTTTGTGTACTTCCTGCATAAGTTCCCTTTCTTCTTTAATCCTGTTCATTATTTCCTCATTCCTTACTTTATCTGTTCTTCTTCCTTTCTCCATATCCACATCTCAAATAGCCTTAATCCAGTTTCTCTCTCGGAAGCAAAACATGCTTCGCTTCCATACATAGCATTTGGCTAAACTCTTGCTGAACTCTTAAGTTCATACTTTTACTACGTAGTAATTTCCTCTGGATTACTGGAGGCTTCCTTTGCCATCGCTATCCTTTTATCTGAGTTGTACTCTTCAGTCTTCTATCACCATATCTGTAATTTTTTACTTTTTCTATTCATCAATTTGCCCTTACTGCCTCTTAGAGTAAACTGTAGATTTACTCTTAATTATTTTTAAATTATTCTATTGAAGTAAATTCACTGTCCTGGGACGTATTTTTTACCTGTATATTAATCGGTCTTGCTAACTGTTGATATGTGGTTTTATTTAGCTCAGTCACTTCATAGTCGCACTGCTTACACATAATGAAAGAAAATCTTAAAAAATACTTGATAAAAAGTATAAACTGATCTTCAAGTGTTGTGCACATCTTCAAATCACAAAACTTTGACTTTTTTTAAAAATAAAATAAAATCTCACCGTTTTGTTGATCACTTTATTAATCATAGGATGACAATATTACCAGGATTTGCTGTTAATATATATCAATATTTATAATAAAATATATATCAATATCCATTGTTATATAGCGTTCTAAAAACAATTGTGTAAATGTTCAAATAATTTTTTTTTAAATTCACAGATAATATATATCTATGTGTGTATAATATAATTTTATTAGAAGATAAACTTAATAGTGTTTACTGTTTGCATTTCATATCCCATATTCTACTTACCTGTATGCCCTGTACCTCCCTTTGTTATTTCCTTGTACTCTTTATATAATTATAATATGCATAATATATTGTGTTTAAAATTAATATTTATGCTAATTGCCTAATAAATAAATTGATTATGTTGATGAAGACGAATAATGTTATAAATTATAAAATAATACTTCATGTTGTGTCAATTGTTAATAAAAAAAAATGCAACTTACAATAATAAGTATAATCGTCTTAGAATATTAATAAATACTGTTATAAGATATAATATTTATTATTATTATCATATATACATTGTGTGTATTGTATAGTGTATGAACTGTAATAATTCATTTTAATAAAAAAGCACTTATAAATATATAAATTAATCACTAATTAATTATTGGTTCTGGGAAAATGTTGAAAAAATATACTATTACAATTATATGATATTAAAATCCAAGGATTTTTTTCGTTATTCAATGGATAATGTATTAAAAAACATTTCTACACGATTTAGAGCTTTGAAAACTAGGGATAAATATTAACTGGTTATAAAATGTATACCTTTGTGTTGGAAGTGTGATTAATGCTTATTTTAAAAAAAGAATGAGATTTTTTCAAAGTTTATGAATATCCAGTCTGACGAGTACAATTTTGATGATGAGTTTTGTCCATCATACTAAATGTTAACGCTGAAAAAAATCTTTTTTTCCTATTTTGTTTTTAAAAAAAATTATTTTGATTAAATTTCAACTTTTTGAAGTCTTAAAAAGAGCCCTTTTTAAGATTATATTACCCCATTGCTATGTCCCATGACCTGAAGGAATTTCTTTGTTGCACAATTAATTAAATTTTATATAAAAATAATTTTTTTATAATTTGATGTGAAAATACTAAAATAAAATATAAAAATCTAATTTAAATTCTCTTCTAAGGGAAAACAATTATCTTTAATTTTTGAAAATTTTAACATCAACTATTGTAATATTAAATAATTAAAATGAATAAAAAAATAAGTATATAAAAGTTAACAGGAATTACTTGTGAAATGATGTATTTTTTTATTACATTAATTTATTAATTTTAAAAGACCATGCATAGATAAAACAACAGGCTAAATAAACTCAATTTTTCCCCAAGATAATTGCTTTTGAAAAAAATTATATATACTGAAACTTAACATGAAAATAAATAGCGAGTGACATGACTTATCGAATCACATGATCCAGTTGAATATGACTCATAAATGTGACATATTCAATATTAACATTGATGATGCTTTTGTTTACAGAACATCTTGCTACTTTTTTCTTATTTATTTTATGAGTTACTTATCTTCATGAATAAAATGAAAGTTTAAATGCACTTCTTCATGATATTAATAATTTATATTAAAAACTAGTTTTATCATAAATAGCTTCTTCTATACTAAATAGTTTAGTATGGAATCTCTACATTTCAAATTAAAGTGAATAAATTACTTATTTTCTAACTGCAAATACCTAAATTTTGATAGCATTCACAAAGTTATTAATATAAATAAATAAAATAAAAATTAAAAAAAAAAACATATATATATATTTAGTTAATTACTAAAGTAACTTAACTACCTTAATGCTAGTCATAGATAATTAATGTCACTTGATACAAATTTATTTACCTTCATGTACTAAGATATACATTTCAAAGTTTGAGGAGTGGCAGTCCTTAAAAAATAAATGCTCCCAGTACCCATACCTGTTGAAAAAAATTACAAAAGCTAATTCATACAAAGACAAACTAGAACAAAAAAAAATTCTAAAAACTGAAACTAATCAGCCCTGCATATTTTGACAAATTTACATTTAAATATATTATAAGATTAATTTTATCATTTTTTACTCGTTTTACAAATGCAGATGGAAAAAACAAATACATCGACTTAATAATGAACTAATAGGGTTTATTAAATAAGAAATCATAAATAATGCCAAAAGAAGGTTCTCACAACTGGCAAAGAAACTGTAAATTGTTTTACCTTCCCGGTGTAGCATTCCATCTCAGCTTTTCATTCAGAAGATCCTGGTTATGCTTGGAATTTTTGATAAGCTACAAAATATTATTCTGGATTGTTTATTTTACAAGAAACATACAACAACAATTGTTCACTTAAACAAATCTTGTATTTGGAATGGATGGAGATTGAATTGTGTTATATGACTTAAAAAACTTACAATTTCTTTCCCATTACTACTAAAAAGAGTAGCCTATTAACCCAGAAATATAAAATAATATTGTCATTGTGAAGTTTTACTTTCTAAAAAAAAACCAATAAATGTCTTTTTAATGACTTACTCCAATTAAAAGTTTTGGGTCATGTTTACCATAAGATTAAGTAAGATTTCCACAACTTATTCCCAAACACAAGCACTTAGCTTACATAATGAGATATTCCCATCTCATAAAATTAAAACTAATACTATTTACCCGATCAAGAAAACATATAATAATTTTCCATGATGATAGATATACCCTGGCTTTAAATAGTGTAGAAAACACAGTTTCTATTCTTTATCTGGAATTACAGTAAGATATGTATGTATGAGATATATATATATTTTTTAATCAATAGTTTCCCGTGGAAAAATAAACTGATATTTTAATGTGTTTTTAAATGACATGAATGAATGTTACATAATTATTATTTATTAAATTTAAGTTAAATAAATAGAATTGAATGTAGATTTACATTGTAAAAGAACAAAAAAATATATATGTATTTATTACAAAACTTTATTATTGTGTTACGCATTATTTTGAATGAGTTATATGATAATAATATAATGTTAAGGAATTATTCAATTTATAAATTACTTATGTATATGTATATATGCATTAATATAAATAACATTGCTTTATATGGTGTGAATATTAAAGATATTAAGTTCATAGGAAAGTAAAAATAATTACAAAATGAATAGTATTTTTAATGAACAGAATATTACTATTATTATTGCAATGTGTAACAATAAAATTATAACGATGAAGTTATTGTATAGTTAACATTTATCAACTAGTATAAAACAATATAATAAATATCATAATAGTAGATGCTAGATTGTCTTTACTAAGTCTTTACTAAGTTGTATTTACTTTCTTATTTATTTACATTATCTTTTTCTTGCGGCCTCATCTACCCATTATAATCACTTTATTCTGTATTTATAAATTGTTTCTACTTTCAGTTTCTTTTTGTCTAAAATTTTTTTCAAAATATTTATTACATTGTTAACATTAGTTACGCTGTTGTTTTATTTCAGGTTCAAATACAGCTCAGATAGATTGAAATTTCCTTTTAATGGACATTACGTGAAAAGAGATGATTTTTGATAGACATGTGTTTTCATCGATTAGTCTACTTATACTGTTTTGTACTGAAGTACGTTACTAATAACTCTAAATAAACCTCCAGTTTTTACAATTTCCCTATAATTAGTTACAGGAAAATCTTATAACAAATTTCTAAAAACCAAATAGATTAAACTTTATTTTAATTTAAAAAGAAATTTTATATTATTTAAGAATGAATTATAATAATATTTAGTAAGGAATTAAGTTATTAATTTATTTATTTTTCGTAAAATTAGTATAGCGCTCCTCAATTTTGCACAGATTCAAATATATTGCAAGTAAATTAAATATCCATATTTTTTTATATGGAATGTTTTAACTTTTGTCATATTAAAAAATGTTGTTTTGTAGAATCGCATAGAAAAACATAAAAAAAGACAAATCAAAATCGCTTTGAAAAAAAATGTTAAAAATATCTTTGTATACAAGAGGAAGATATAGAAATAGTAAATAAAGAATATTATTTTGGTTTGTTAGAATAGATAAATAATGTTAATAAATTAAGATTCACTTTATGAACTGAGTTTTACATAACTTTTACGATGGAACGGATGTATATTCTTAGTGACCTGTGATTTTTGTGTTTTTCATAGCAGACAGGATAATGCATTATTTATTTTTAAAACATAATAAAAGCAAAAAAATATTAACAATTTAGAAAAACTTTGAAAGGTATATGTGCTTCATGATTTTTCTTGTAAATTTTTTTACTGAATTCATTACAGGCAATGAACATGTCAAAATTTTTACATTAAGCGAGAAAAAAATTAAAAATTTTTCTTTAGCCACAGTCCAATTCTAATCAACAGCAAACCGTACTGCAGGGTTCATTCATAAATATTTAGCAGCGACTTTAATATTAATGAATTTGTAACTTGATCCATGGGCTTAGAAAATTTTAAAATCGATTGGAATATTACAAATTTCTAAAAACCAAATAAATTATCTATTAATTTAAATTGAAAATAAAGTATACTATTTAAAGAGTAAATTATAATTTAGTTATGAATTAAATAATTAAATTTATTTATACATTTTTATATAAGCTTTCTCAAAATCAGTTATAAATTACTCTTGTAATTGTTACATGAAATTAGTTTTGCATTCTGCTGTTTTATAATTTCATATTATTAGTCTTTTTGTTACTAAGACCGGAGGAACTTATGTACTGCTAAAAAAATTAACTTTACAAATACGTAGCTGTTTGTACTACACTACTAAAAAGTGAAATATACAATTATATAGAGGATTTTCTACCATTTTATAATCATAGTTGATATAAATTTCTATAATTCAATGAAATGTGAAGGATTATGTAGTTTTCTTTTTTCAAGTTTTCAGTTTTTTATCAATTATTAACGTTCACAAAAAATAATTTTTCTTCACTTAGTTGGCTTGAAACCATTAAGAAATTATCAAATATAATGCTGACTGTAATATGAATTAACTAATTTTACTAATTTCACATTTATACCTCGTTAAAGAATAGAAAAAAGTTTAAAACTTACAGAAAAACCTGAGCAGTATTTAACAGTTATAATTTATTTTGTTGTTACAATTATAAAATTTTAAAATATATAAATTAAGAAAATAATAATGCATTTACTTTAAAGTATTTAAATGATTTTATGAAAATTGTTAACCATAATTTTATAATAATTTTTATTTTATAATTGCATTGTAGTTTTCAAAATTTTTTTAACTATATATTTGATGTACTTACAATAACTATGCGTACCCGTTTACTTACCAATCTAATTTATCTCTGTGTACCTTTAATAATTGCAATTCCTGCCCGTTAGTTATATATTTACAAAAAGTAATAAATTATTTTATTAGCTTATGATTATAAATAAAATTCTTTATTATGTAAAATATAATTTTAAGTGTGTCAAAATATGATTAATAATGTGAATACCAACTAGATAATGAGTTATATATATTGTTAATAAAAAAATAAATATTATAAATGTACTAAATACATCATTAAAAATAAATTATTTTAAACAAACAGTACATATTTTTTTCAGCATATGGTTTTTACTGCTGAGGAAACCTCAAAGTATTTCATTGTGAAAATCCAGACCCTTGTTAAATTCTTCTGTCTAGAAATTTGTGATTTTTATGGACAAAAGGACTTCTTGTAAATATATTCAGAAAATATCTTTCTGATTACAGCTGCAAGATTAGTAATGGCATACTGTAGAGTATGTCTGAGAAGCCCCATACTGCTAGACAAACGTGCAAATGAACTTCATATATATTTTGAATATTTTTGTACATTTGTAGTTATGAATTACTTATTCACTGGATCTATGCTAGGATATCATCATGCTGAACATAAGAGCTATGCATCTCCACATTATCCTCAAAATTTCGCGAAGCATCTCAGCTATTATAATTCAAAATGCTTCCTCCAAACTGTTTGGCCATCCTTAAATTTTTTCGTATCGACACATTGAAATATATAGGGCTTGATTTTTCACCACAATGAGTGTTTGATGTGATAGCGTTGAATCTTTATGATGGCTATTGCACTGAATAAAGATAATAATTAAAAGGTTTACATGGTGTTCTGTTTTTATGCAATTAAATTTCTAGGTACCCTAGCAGCATATGAAATTTCAGCTCCATACAATTAACCATTCCTGAAAAATAAATTTATGTTAAAAATACAAAATGGTGGATAGCTGGTAAACTAAGCATATGCGATTTATGTTGACTTAGAAGTTTTCTTTATTTTAATTTGGGGGATCATTTCCTGAATTCTTGAAACGATTTTTATAAACAACTGTATATAGAGGTGTACCACAAAGTCCTTCCGGGACTTTCATAACCTATTGTACTTGTGAAAATAATGGGTTCATGTAAACATAGTCCTAAAATGCTCCATTTATGAGTTACGGCTAGTGAAAGATTTCACTCGGATTTCAACTACCACAGTGAAATGAGATTGTACTGAAATTTTTAGGATATTAATTAAGAGACAATTAATGATTTCTTATGGTTTTTGACCTGAAAAATTGAATTAAATAGGTTCCAGAACTGTCTCTGCACTATTTTTTGAGAAATCTGGGGTGAAAACCAATAAATTAGGTAAAAATACCCTGTTTTTTTTATGTTTTAACATACAATAACTTTGTTAAATGGATAATAAATACAAAACTTATATAGAATTTAATTCTGGACAAAATTGTGCAAGATAGGTTGAATAAAACAAAGAAAAGTTAGAAAAATTCAAATTTTATTTAGAAACGGTACACTAGACCAAAGTGCATTGTATGTACCAGTTTATAATAAAAGTTAAAAAATGAGCCCGCTATTTTCAACACATTTCTTGTCACGCTTCTGTTGCTCTTTTTAGTTCTTCAGGGTTGTCCTTAAGTTGCTCAGCCACATCCACAATGCAGGCAATTAATTAATTTCCCATGAGAATGTATTTTATTTGTTTTGTTTACAATATTTTCCATTCATTCCACATGCAAAAATCTAAAGGTTTTAGATCAGATGATCATGGTGTCCAGGAATGTGGACCTCCACAACCATCCATTTCTCAGGGAAATGATGATTTAAGTGAGTGGAAACAGTGCAAGAGAAGTGGGGAGACGCACCATTGTTCTGGAATCTTCAAGCAGCTGTGGCAATTCTTGAAGAAAGTGCAAGCAGACCTAAGCATTTAAGTGGCTAGGTAAAATGAACGGTCCAAACAGCTGATTGCGAAGAAGACCAAACCATACACTGATGCTAAATCAGTGTTGAAACCTTCTTTCTGCCATTTCATAAGAATTTACTTCTGCATGTGAAAGTTGTTGATGCCATTTCAAGTGAAATTTGTCTCGTTTGTAAAGAAAAAAACAATTGTAGAATTGGCAATTTGTATTCCACCAGCTGCAGAACTCCAAGCAAAGCAGACCAACTCCTGAGTGTTTTTTGATAAAGATAAAACTTGTTTTAAGTATCCTCCAGACATCATGTACTGATGCCTGGACTATATCAGTAATGATTTCCTCATAACAGTATTATGTTGGACAGATTGTTTGTAGTTGGTATGAATATGAGGTAGTGAACTGTTTCCCGAAGATTGCGAAAAATTTAATTAATTATTTTGGGATCTGGAATCATGCGATTTGGAATTTAATGTATTTCATACATTACTGCAGCAGCTGTACCATTACCATTATTACACACACCCAAAATTAAAACCAAATTAATCAGCATATTTCTCTGTTGTACGTAAGTACGGCATTACCTCAATGGCAACCTGATTACTTAAAACTAAAATTCATAGTAAACCTTTGCTAATGACAGCTCAGTTCACAGTACCTGATATTCTTAATGTACCTAACAAAATGATTTTAACACAAATACAATATTGTATTGTGCATTGTTGATCAGCTGTTATTTTATTACCAATTTTGAAATAATTTTTCAAATAATTTATTGCATTTCTATCATTTATAAAAAAATTATCTGAATAATTATGATTGCAGTTTTATTTCCAGTCTATTTAAATTTTTTAACAGCATAATTTGTTTTCACAAATTTTTCTCATTACCAAAAAGAATTTGGTTTTTGTTTATTACCCATTTAACAAAGTTATTGTATGTCAAATATAAAAAACTGGAGTTTTTACCCCAGTTTATTAGTTTTCACCCCAGATTTCTCAAAATCTACTGCAGACACAGTTCTGGGGCTTATTTTATTCGATTTTTCAGGTCAAAAACTATAAAAAGTGACTAATTCTGCCCCTCAATTAACATCCTAAAAATTGTAGTATGACTTACATTTTTTTCCTAGGCAAAAAACACTTTCGTGTTATCACCCAGACATGTTAAAAATACATCTAAAAAGAAAAAGCCTGTAATGTACGCTAATGCAAAATAAAACCACAAAGATATATCACATTATACATCTCAATTAAAATAATAAAATTACCATCTACTTTACAAAAAATGACATAAATGGCTGAAACACACCACAGTAATTTCAAATATTTGAATATAAATGAATGGCCCTAAGAAATCATAAAGTATAACATAATTTAATTATCCCCTAGGATAGTTTGCATGTTACTCCCTAGTTTAAACTTGCAACGTAATGTCGCATAACACATACACTCCACAAGGTTGTGGTGCACTGTTAGCTGCAGCGAGTACAAAGGGGTGCATCTGTTTGTGTCATCAGTTACCCATGATCGACCTAGTGTGCCCTGTTCGCAAATGACAATTAACTTCTTCTTGACTGTTATTTCTGCATGAGGAGCTCCAAGGTGATAAAATGTTCTTAATTCAATCAAGTTTATTGTTAATAGTAGCATCCCATTCACTCTGTCATTCATCATGAACCACCCTCTTCAGAGTACAGACAAGATCGTTAGAAACAATGCAATTGGTTAAAGGAGACCGGAAACAAGACTCTTTTGCCGCATTACCAGGGCACTCATTGCCTGAAATTCCAATATGACTCGGAATCCAGCAGAAGCTCACATTTGTATTACATCTATTCATTTGTGAAATAAGACAATGAATCTCATAGACTACAGGGTGTCTGGAGTACACATCACTAATCACCTGTAACGCATTCATAGAATCTGAGCAAACAAGTACATATCGAAGTGTTGGCCTAATTATATTTAAGACCTTAATAGCAAACAACTCTGCAATAAAAATGCTGGGGAGGCCAAGCATGTATTTTCTGTTGGCAACCACAAAAGCACTTCATTTAACCAGGGTAGCTAAAATCTTTCACTAGCTGTAACTCACAAACAAAACATATTAGGATATATGTTTATGTCAACTTTTTCCATTATTTTCTTAAGAAGTATAGATTATGAAAATATAGGGAGAACTTCACGATTCACCTTTTTTTAGCCTCCAAGATAACTATTAGGTATTGCTAGTGGATGAAATGAAATGACAATTTTGTAAATGCCATGCCTGACCGGAATTTGAACCCAGGACCTCCAGATGAAAGGCAGAGACACTCTCATGGAAGTCAGCATATATACATATTATTTTTCTAAAATCAATCCTTTCAAGACCCACATCACCTCTGCACTAATAATCTAAATATATAATATAAATCAACTCAATCCACCCGAGTTCAGAAATAAGAAAACTTACCTTATTTTCTTTATAATTTTACAATGGTACTTTCATAGGATCTTGCAACATCAGTCGTATATAAAATGTATATACCATTACATATTAAACACAAAAGATTAAAATTTCATATACATTTGCAAAGACATATGAAGTCATTAAGTAAAATAAAATAAAATAAAAACATATAATACCTGTACGTGGCTAGCCAAATATGAATACTGTGCTATTTGAATACATGAAAATTTCATGTATTATCTATGAAAGTGCTGCTATCTACTGCAGCTTTTATGAATATATTTCTTTTAATAATCTGTACGTAGGTTGATCAAGTTGAATCTTTGCTTATATTTATATAAACAAAATGTTTTTCCAAAATATCTAAATTTTTATTTATATTTCCTTTTTTAATTTCAAATATTCTTAAATCGGTATTAACATCAGAAGAAATAGTGTTTATTATTTATAAGGTGATCTGCCATATTAGGAAAGCCCAATTTTTTATTTTTATAATACCTAAAATGTTCATAAAATCTGGTTTTAAACACTATTGGTTTTACCAATATAAATATCCTCACAATCACTACCATTTTGTCTTATAAACCCCACATAAATTGTATAAATCAGTATTATTATTGTTTTTTTAAATACACAATAATAATATTGTTAGCTTGTTGTTGTTAGTTTTTTATGCAGGTTTAAATTTATCCTTGTCGTAAACTTTGATTATATTTTCAACAATACTATTGGTGTATGAATATTTTAAGTAAACATTATCAACCTTCTGTGTTATGAATCGGTTTCAAAATTATAGTATTATTAAGTTTTTATATTTGTTTTTTATATATATTATCGATTAACAAAGCACTGCATCCACTTTGAATTGCAGTTTGTTTTATATTATTTATTTCTTTGTTTAATTTCTCTTTATTATTTTGCGTGTAATAGAAAGCTCTATTAATCATATTTGTATATATGTAAATTTTATGAGAACAAGGATAATTTGATTTTGTATAAATTGAGGTTTTATTGGCTATAGGATTCCTGTATTTTGAAACTTCAGTTGGATTATATTTGTTAATTTCAATACAAACATCTAGAAAATTGATTGTTTTGTTTATACCTTCAAGTAAATTTTTAATTATAATAATATGAATTAAGTTTATTCAAAATTATGAGGTGTTCATTATTTATAACCGGATCTAAATGACAAAAATATCAACATAACAAGTCCATAATAAAACCTTATGAGTGTGAATAATGCCATAGGCAACTTTAATCTCAAAATATTGTAAGTACATCTCTGACATAATAGCAAATAAAGGAAATCCCATAGATAAGGTATTTTCCTGTTTATAAAAATTTGTTATTAAATTCAAAGTAATTTTGTTGACATATGTTCCTCATAATAGTGATGCTGTTATCAATAAATTCAGGGTCTTCAGGATTATTTATTAATTTAATTTTTTTTATATGAATTGTTTTATCAAAAAGTACACTAGGATAAATGTTACTTATATATCATAACTCGCCACCCTAGTGTTCCTGCCAATTGTTAAGTTTTTTAATTTATTTACAAATTTGTACCCATTTTTTATGTTGTAACTGTAATGTAAATTCATTTTTATCCGAAGTATTTTATCTATAATTTTGGAATAATATAAGATGGAGCAGATGTAAAATCAATCAAAGGTCGCTTCTTGATCTTATATCTGCTCTATCTTATATTATTTCCAAAATTATAGATAAAATCCTTTCGGATCACCTTATAAATAATAAACACTCTATTTCTGATGTTAATACTGATTTAGAAATTTAGATGCAGGATCCTGTAAAAGTACTATCATAAAATTATTAAGAAAAGAAAAATAATAAATAAAAAATTAGGTAAGAGTTTTCTTATTTCTGTACTTGGGTGGATTGAGTTAATTTATTTAATATATATATATATATGGTAGTCCAGAAAGTAACTTTCGTTTGTGCCTAGTGTTTCATGCCATCTTAGCATCAAAACATTTCTACACTCAGTACGCATCAAGCTGTCGTAGTGTGTGGACTGTGATTTTTCTACTTTGTTCAGTAGTATAAAATGTTCATATACTGCGTGAACATACCATCTGATTTGGAAAGTTGAGAATTACAGCGTTCAAGTCCTAGTAAAAAGCCAGTTATTTTTACACGGATTTGAATACTGGATCGTGGATACCGGTGTTCGTTGGTGGTTGGGTTTCAATTAGCCAGACATCTCAGGAACGGTCGAACTGAGAATGTAAAAGACTACAATTCATTTACACTCATACATATCATCCTCATTCATCCTCTGAAGAATTATCTAAACGGTAGTTACCGGAGGCTAAACAGGAAAAAAAGAAGAGATATGGTTAGTTGCAATTCTTTCCTTTGGGCACTTTGAAGGATGAAGTTTATGAATCAAATGCCCAAACTATCAATGAACTGAAGGTGAAAATTCAGAAAGAAACTGACAGCATTGTCAACATCATTTTGCATCAGGTGATTATCAATTTGGTCACTAAATCACATAAGTGCATTGCTGCATAGGATGTTCACTTCAAACATCTTTTTTTAATATATTGTAAATATGTAAAATATTTCTAATGTAAATACAAAATTTAATTAAATTTACATATTCATTTCATTCATAAAATGTTACATGTCTCATTTGTGTTTATTCTCTAGTGTTAAGTATAGTATTAAGTTGCTCACTCTGTATGTGCATAACCACATAACCGTGCCAGGACACTGGTGTTATCATTTCTAATCCGCTGGATCTGTCATGAAGATCTAACAAATAGTCGCATGACAAATTCTGCATGATGTAGCAATTGTTCAGACAAGCTAAGCTTTTTATAATGTATTGCACACTTAATTGAAGCAACAGTGCTCTTTAAATAAACAAATGACCAAGATTTTCAATAGTTTAATTGAAAATTCTTTCCTGAAGAGCCATTTTACCAGCAAATTGTTAATTAAAATCGTGAAACTATGTAATGTATAAAACTTTTATAATGTTGATAAAATATACAATTCAGTGAAAAAAAATCCTGTCTTCAGCAAGAGTTGGTGGCACCTTTTTTTAATGGCTGTAATATTGAACCGACCATCAGAAAAGATTTTTTTTTATCCTTTGACAAAAGGTAAAAACTTATGAAATATACCTAAACATTAGATTTTTTTATAAAATCTGTAGATGAAATTATGGAACTTTGAAATAACACTAGTGGGAAAACAATTTACCATAATTTCTATTGGTTATCATCAAATAAATTGTAATGAATAAGAATAATGTAGAGAATATCATGTTTTTTAGTGTTGTAAAATTCAGTTTTTTTCTATCGAGTAGATTATATGATATAACTATGTAATAGAAAAACTTTTTATCTTTTGTTATAAATATTATAACATTTATCAGATTTTAATAACTTTGTTGAAGTCATTTGTATGTTTTCTGGGCATATTTACTGGGAAAATAACTGTATTTGTATTTTTTACAAATGTACATTGTATAGTATAACTAATTTACTTTTCAATATTTTCTATTTATTCTGGGGGTAAATTTACTTCAGAGAATTAACTGTTACCACACCCATAGCACCAGTGATCAAAGAATACTTTGTGTATATAAGTGAAGTGTGGCTGCCAGTGTGGTAGTGGTAGCTATGTTTCTCTTACTTTTTCCACAAGTTTATTTGCAACTCCATTTTCCAACTGTTTGTGTTTAATATTCCTATAGTTCATGTATTTTTATGTTGAAGTATGTTCAAGTATGTTGTTATGTTGATGTTGATTAGTACTTACTAAATGATTAACTAAATATCACAATCCATTTGAAATTGAAATTAATCTAAAATTGTTTTAATTATATTTAAATGTACACATTTTTTATACTACATGACCTTGAACATCCTTTGCATGTATTTTAATTTCAAAGATGAAATTATAGGTGAAAAAATACCACACTCATGTCTATAATTGAACTCAAGATTAAATGATTTAGGAGCTAGCATGCTAACCACTACATCATTTTAACAATTCATTAACAAAGACTGATTAGTCATCAGTCTCGTTGACCATGAATAGAGCAGCATAATTTCAGTTTCAAGTAATATATACTTGAAACTAAATATATACATTTGAAAGTATATGTTTGGAGTGTCGCTTTATATGGAAGTGAAACTTGGACAATCGGAGTATCTCAGAAGAAAAGATTAGAAGGTTTTGAAATGCGGTGCTATAGGAGAATGTTAAAAATCAGACGGGTGGATAAAGTGACAAATGAAGAGGTATTGCGGCAAATAGATGAAGAAAGAAGCATTTGGAAAAATATAGTTAAAAGAAGAGACAGACTTATAGGCCACATACTAAGGCATCCTGGAATAGTCGCTTTAATATTGGAAGGACAGGTAGAAGGAAAAAATTGTGTAGGCAGGCCACGTTTGGAATATGTAAAACAAATTGTTAGGGATATAGGATGTAGAGGGTAAACTGAAAAAAAACGACTAGCACTAGATAGGGAATCTTGGAGAGCTGCATCAAACCAGTCAAATGACTGAAGACAAAAAAAAGTAATATATTTGCTTCACTTTTGCAATTGTATTGTTTTTATGACAATGTAAACCAAGATTTACTTGTTTTCAGACCCAAAAAAATTTTTATCTTTAGCAGATATTAGTTAGATTGGATGGTATAGACAGAATAATCAATGAGGTTGTTGAAATAAAATTCATTTTGCCATCACATTGGGAGAAAATTGCTGGTGTAAGTTAATAAATTATAATTTATTAAGATTTACAACACTAGTGCTGTTATTTAGTACATAAGTGATTAGTTAGAATTTGAGACTCTTCCCAACTTTTTAACTTACTTTTGTATTTCTTTAATTTGTTAATTAAGGGACTGTTATTATTCGTCTTGTTTATTTATTTTTAAATAATTTTTAAGTCACGCTAACTGCTTTGATTACTAGTCTCTACTAATAATGTATAATTCACTTATATTTTCTGTTTAGCCTCTGGTAATTACCGTTCAGATAATACTTCAGAGGATGATATGTATGAGTGTAAATGAAGTGTAGCCTTGTTTCAGTTCGACCATTCCTGAGATGTGTGTTAATTGAAACACAACCACAAAAGAACACCAATATCCACGATCTAGTATTCAAATCTGTGTAAAAATAACTGACCTTACTAGGACTTGAACGCTGGAACTCTCGACTTCCAAATCAAATGATTTGGGAAGACACGTTCACCACTAGACCACCCCGGTTGATTTATTCACTTATGCACTTATACTATTTTGTATTTTCATTAATCTTTTTATAAGAATATACTAATTTATTATTTTGCCACTTTTCTAAAATATGATTACCTTTCATTAATTTATTTAGAAAAGGAGGTCACATATACATGAGCAAATTTTAAAATAAGTAACAATTGGTGTCACTGCTGACTGAAATTTAGGCAGTGATATTTTTTTTGGATTTAAATTATAATACCAGTTAAAAGTAAACAGGTTGGTGTGAACAGTCTAATATGTTTTGGAACAGCAGAATGAATGTGCATTTCTTATTTTCAACAAACACTGATGAGTAAGGGCTATAAAAAAATTAAGATTTTTACATTTTAGATGCAATGGGTAACTTACAAGATGCGTTTAAGAAACCCACTGGTTGGTCTAGTGGTAAACTTGTCATTGCATAACAGCTGATTTTGAGTTGAAAATTTTAAGGTTCAAATCCTAGTAGAGGCAGTTTTTTATGGATACTGGTATTCTTTGGTGGTTGGGTTTCAATTAACCACACATCTCAGGAATGGTCAACCTGAGACTGTCCAATTATACTTCATTTACATTCATACACGCCATCCTCATTCATCCTCTGAATACTTTACGATGGTTCTAGAGGCTAAACATAAAAAACTTCTATCTCTTGAAAAATTTTCCATAGCAAGTGATTTATGAGTGATCAAGCAAAGGTTAATAGAAAAAGTACCTGATGAGGGTAATTTGAAGTTTTTGGATCACAAAGTATATGTCTTTAATGTTTGTAGACAAATGTATTTAGTTTTAGTTTATATATATTTATCTAATATATAGGTGCAAAAGTTTATGGCAGTTCTAATCGTTTGCAACAGTATAGTGCGAGAACCAACAGACTGATTGCTTTAAAATTTGTAGAGCACATTCATGTTTTCATACATACATTAAAGCCATACATACATTGAGGCCCCAGCTTCTTTGGGGTTGAGAATAATGAACAAAGTTGGCCAACTAGGAGGGAAGGGCAAACAAAGTGAATCCTAACCGACTAGTGTATACAGGTATCTCATAAGTTTCCATGTATAACAAAATATTTTTTTATGAAAACCAGTTTTTTATTTATTTATTATTATTTATTTTTATGTATTCTATGTATGGACATCTGTGTGTGCATGCACGCGCACGCTCACGTGTGTATTTACCACACTGTGCTAATAAAATTTAATATTAAATAAAATATAAATCACCAAAATACAATAAATAAAGTTAAACTTACTATATTAATTCCAAGAATCAATTTTCATAGGATCCTACATCTTCAGTTCTTGAATTCTATAATTAAAACATTTATTTATGATTTGTGGAAGCTATTTTTTGAAAATTTTGAAATTTATTATGGATGAATATGCAAATTCTGTTATTCAGTATTTAGATAGCTCACATATTTTTTTGTAGGGGGGGTTAAATACTAATAACCCCTGAACCACAAATCTAGAATAATTTACTTTTCAAAGATACTGGTGTTAATTTTGCTAGGTACATTGATTTTATTCAGGGAGGAAATTTTTTAATGCTCTAACTTTTTGTAAACTCAGCTTAAACTAATTATTACTTTTCATGATCTCTTACATTAATGCCCAGTTAATCAAATTCTAGTTTTATTTAATTTAAAGTGGTGTAATATATTTTCACTACAGATACTAAATCAGTTTATTGTTGAACCCTCAGATATGAAAATAGTCCTTCCATATGCTCGCAAAGTAAAAGATTCTCAATTTTCTTTTGTAGTTGATGTTCCTTTAGTGGTCCATTAGTAAGTTTCTTTCAGATAACTTAAATTAGAATCTGTAAATAGATAGACAAAATAAATATTTAGTCTGTTTATATAGTTTGAAAGATTTTATTTATCATCAAGGTATTATCTGCTCTTAACTGTGAATGAATAAGTTGTCATTTGCCATTGCTATTAATGAACATAGTAATTTTCATGTTATCCTGACCATTGATGCAAACAGTCATCTCAGTTCTTGTACATTTACAACATTGATGTTCTATATATAATGTTTGTGAACCGTAATTTGAATTTCATTATTTGGTGACGTATTACATTTCTATGTTTATGATATACAGTCTGTGTTTTTTCCTTTTTCAAAGTTTTTCTTAATACTAATTAATATAGAGGAATAAAACACATATTTAGAATTTTTTTCTAATGAAAGTGATAAAAAATATATATTTTGAAATAATTTACTTATTATATTCAGTTCTCAATTTGTTAATACATATAACTAAAAATAATATGAAAAAATAAACTTGCTCACAAATATTTTCTAAAACATGAAAGTTATGATTTAAACATAATTTACTATTTGTGGAAATTGAATAGGATCAAAATTATTTGTAAAATTTGTTTTATTAGGTGGTTCATTTATTAATATTAATAATCAATAACATGAAGTGAATGCTGTGTTTAGATTATTTTTAAATGTACTCGTCTATTTTTATTTTAATAATCTGTTTAAAAATTTGTTTTATTCTAATTGCTTATGTATGTCAGAAAATTGATAAAAAATATATATGTGTTGCAGATTTTTGAAGAATCACAAATGGTATTTTCTAAAATTTCAGCATAATAATTTTATGATGTTATTTGAAGCCAGAATAATTTTTCTTATTTCATACAACAGTACTTTGCATAAATATGAAATATTTTAAACACATTGGTCAGTAATTATTTGTTATGCTTGAGTTTTACATAAATAATTTTAATAAAACAGTAAAAATTAATGTTTGTTTTAAGAAAATATAACTATTTTTTAAACTAAAGTAGAGCCATTTTCATTACTGTCAGTTTGCATAAAGAATAGATTAAGTTTATAATGTGCTTGAAAGAAATAAAATTTTAACACTGCATATCATTTAGAATGTTCAGTGTAAGTTACTGTTGAATCTTTTTGGTGTATATCATTAATGTTAGTGATAAATCACAGGGTTTTTTTTAAATTTACGGTAAGGGTTTTGGACTTTATATGATGAGTTGAAATTTCTTTCATGAGCTTAAAATGCTGTTTTAGTAACAGATGTATATAAAAATAGTTATTTCTACTTATACAATAGCTGTGATGCTATTTAAAGCTAGCCTTACTTTTATTAATAATATTGGAAATGTGATTCTGTATCATTTGATGACATTTAGTTTTATTTATTTGAATATAAATTAAAACATTTATATGGATGGTATAAATCATGGTATTCTTAGTGACATATCTTGATCTGTACTAAAGAAAAAGTATTGTTTAAAGAAGTGGTCAAAGTACACTTTAAGTACTGCTATACACAACAGATTTTTCTGCACTAAAAGGGCTGTTAAGAATTTTTCAGGAACTTGTTCTTATGAATAATTTGATTAAATATATACCACAAAGCTGGTGTTAGTTTTTCTTATTTGTACACTGAAGTTTTTAAATTAATTAGCTCAAATTAGTGTTTACTGAAGGATTTTTTGTTGGACCAACGTGAACAAATTCTTAATTGAAGAGAAAGTTTTTCTTTAATTTCAGTTTAAAGTGGAGTAAATAAAATACTATATTAATCTTAGAAAAAGTCAGTTGGCAATGAATAAATGAAATACGTAAGTTAATAGTGGAAATTAAATATGTAGTGAATAACTCTGATCAGTAAACTGTGAATTATAATGTTAAAATTAAAATAATTTGACAGTTGAAATGAAATAGAAACAGTGAAGCCACTAAAGTAGCACCATCTATACTGTACAGTTTTTGTATATAAGTAGTATAAATTATGCTATATAATTATGAATACATAATGTATTCAAGAACTGTATGAGTAATAATTAAGATTAATTGTAAATTACACCATATTACACTTCTGTAGTGTTAAGTTATATTTAAATTTTATTAAAATAAACTAAATAGCACAGAATATTGAGATGAGATATATATTTTCCATGAAAGTACTTTGGCAGGATCCCAAATTCTCAGTCATGATTTGAATAATTCCAATAATGGAATTATCTCAATATTCTGTACTAGGTGGTTTATTTTAATAGTTTAAATATGATTATCTATGTTATATAATTATTAGTGTTATGTATGAATAATAATTTATTCATATCATGAAATGAAGTTTGGTAAAAAAATAAGCAGAATTTTAGTTTTTCTCAAAAAATCATCAATATTGTTTTTGTCATCTTCAATGTACTCTCCTTCAAATATTGTCCAGTGCATTTTCCAATCTTTGAACCAACCCTCGAATACAATTCTGTATGGCATTTAGCTCTTTCAGCGATTCTGTCTTTATCTCTTCAATGTTTGCAAAACGTCATCCTTCCATGGTTCTTTCAGATTTGGGAATAGGAAGAAGTAACAGAGGACCATGTCTGGTGAATACGGAGGCTGAAGCATCATAACGGTGTTGTTTTTGGTCAAAACTTAACAAACAAGCAGTGAAATATGAGAAGGTACATAATTGTGGTGCAATTGCCATGAATTATTTCGCTAAAATCGAAGCGTTTTCTTTGGATTGTTCTGTGTAAACAGAGTAGAACTTACAGGTAGTACTCCTTATTGACTGTTCAACCTGCTGGCAAGAACTCATGATACACTAAGCCACTGAAATTAAACAACACAGTGATCAGAACTTCACTTTGATCGAACTTGATAAGCTTTTTTCAGTCTTGGCTTTTCAGGAAGCTTTCATTGGGATGATTGGGCCTTAGTTTTGAGATCATACCCATACACCCAGATTTCATCTCCAGTTATGACCTGTTTGAGCAGTTTTGGAATGTTGTTCACTTCATTCAGCAGCTTCTGAATACTGTTCATTTGGCACTGCTTTTGGTCGAAATTCAATAATTTTGGAACAGATTTTGCTGCCACATGTTTCAAGTCCAAAACATCTGAAAAAATTGCTTGAACAAATGAGCAAAAAAAAAAAATGGCACAAATTAGCCAAGTGATGTGACGATATCAGCAGTCTCTCTGATAGTGATTCAGTGATTGTCCATAATCATTTTCTTCACTTTTTTGACATGTCATCGATTGTTATTGTGCTGGGATGTCCAGGGTACTCTTCATTCTCAACGTCTTCACAGCCCTCTTGGAAACGTTTGTTCTTTTTCATACAAGAATCACCAATAGTAACATTCAACACTTCTAATATAGTGCTGCACTTTATTGCATTCTTAATCTAAATTCTTTGTCCCATTTTTTCACATTAAAAACTCGCCAACAATACCAAAAGACATGTAACATTTCTGATGACCAACAATAAACTAAGCATCCATTATTGCTACCAATATAAATATATGTTAGGGACAAGTGTAAAAACACAAAAAAACAATTGTGACAATTACACTTGTACTGCCTGGGAAATTAAAAAATTCGCATATTTTTTTATCAAACCTTGTACATAATTTTGTATTAAAAAAACAAAATTATTTTTGAAGTTATGTATTGATACAAAACAGTGTTTACCATAATAAGAATGCGCAATATGGTTTTTAATGAAAAAGAAGTCCTTTTTATCATAAAATTTAACCTGTCTGTGAGACAAGTGTACATTGTTTACCAACTTTTCTGTAATGTTTCGTATATTTTTTTTTACCAGATTTGTACACTGTTAACATTTACTTTTGTCATAGGGGTTCAGTGTACGACAGTCTAAAAAATATTGCAGTAAGCTGGGAAAATTAGTGCTGTGAATTAGTCTAAACTAACATTATTTAAATCTGCTATCATGGCAGTCCAGCTTCCAATTGGTTGCAGGAGTCAAACTTGGATTGAGTATAAGGAATATTACCAATTATGAAGTATTATCCTTCAATACTGAATTTATTATTTTTTCTTTCTGTATTTCAGGTAACCAACAACATAAAAGAAGTTTCAGTTCAATTTTGAAAATGTTCCACGAAATTTCAATTTCCTGAGGATTATAGTTTGAACATTATTTGTAGATATTTTTTATTATTATTATTAGTAAAATAAGGTTTACTTCTGTATTTAATTATATAATTTGTATAGTTTAAATTAATGGCATTTTAAAAAAATATTTTTATTTTAAACTAATTTTTTAATTAATCAGAGCAAATAGAATTACTAGACTGACTTTTTACTTCATTTTTACAATTTTCATTTTTTTATTCTTAAAATAAGACTTCTATTGTATATTTTATAATTTAAAATATTTATTTGTAATGTCTAAATATTAATAAATGTACTCATTAAATATGTTTGGTTTTAATATTTGGGGATCATGGGTCAAGCAGTTTTTAAAGATCTTTTGTGCTGCTTTGAGTGGCAAAAGGTAGCAAATGCAATACAATAGGAATTATTATAGTAGATTCACAAATGTGATAGTATTTATAGATTAAATTTTGTACTGTTTTTCCTGTATCATTGATAATGATTTTTAATATTATTGGAAAGATTATTTTTAATATTATTATCACCCTGAAGAATACTGAAATCACAATAGCAGTGAGCATGAACATCTGTGCTCTTTTGATATGTTTACATACTTGGGCTTCAGTTTGTTCTATATGAGCTATTAAATTATAATTTATTAATTTTTTATATAATTAATATTTTTTACTCATACCTCTTGCGATGTCCTCCTCAAAAATCTTCTTTACCTCCGCTTCCTCAAGCTTCTCTAAATTCCACCGATTCATCTGACACCTTTTCTTCATGATATAATCTATCTGATACCTTGCAGTATCGCCTGGCTTTTTCCAAGTGTATATTCTTCTATTATGATTTTCAAATTGGGTGTTGGCAATTACTAAATTATACTTTGTGCAAAACTGTATAAGTCGGTCCCCTCTTTCATTCCTTTTGCCCAGCCCGTATTCACCCACTATATTTCCTTCCTTGCCTTTTCCAATGCTTGCATTCCAATCTCCAACTATTATTATCATCTACATTTAACCTATCCATTTTCCTCTTTAAATTTTCTAACCTACCAATCTGTTTTAAGACTTCTAACAATCCATGTTTTGACTCATAGAATGTTATTTTTTAATTTTCTGGTGACCCCTTCCTTGGTAGCCTCCACTCGGTGATCCAAGTGGGAGACTAGTTTATCTCTGAAATATTTTACCAAGGAAGGTGCCTCCAACTTTGTTACATGAAAATGGCGGGAGCTACATTTTCTTTGAAAAAAAAAGCTGTACTTTTCCATTGCTTTTGATATGGCCATTTAAGTCCTCCTGACCTACACCCTTAACAACTACTGAAAGAGCTACTGCCCTCTTTCAGGAATCATTCATTCATTAGTCTGGCTCTCAACAGATACCTCTCCGATATGGTTCCACCTTCGGACCAGCTATTCTGTATCACTGAGCACTGAAGGGCCTCACCAATGGCAAGGTCTCATTAGAGGGAGTTTTTAGATTAAAGTAATCTTCCGTCACACAAAAGTAAAAACTTTGATCACACGTGACCAGCAGTTATCAGTTTATAAAAAATAACACGATTTTTTAATATATCTAATACTATTTTATGTAACTAAAAAATATTTTATAGGAGGAAAAGTCTTAAAAAAATTTTTAATTTAGAATAGAAACAATCTATCAATGATTATTAATTAAAATTAAAAAAAAAGTTTAGCTCAAAGAAAAAATTAACCTTGAACCAAGCAAAATTTCTTTTTTGTGAAACAAACAGTACCTCAAGATGACAGTCAAAAGCCCCCCCCCCCCCCACCACACTGAAATCATTCAAAGCATACTGTAACAAAAACTGAACCCTATTAGAACTTTGTTAAGTTTTTATTTTTAAGATCTTATTTAACAGGAAGAATATATAAAAAAATTATTTACATTTATTACTTACAAAGTCTTGTAAGTAATGTTCAAATGTATTAAAACATCCTGTTTTTTGCAATTGAAAATTACTACACAAGAAATTATAAATTCTAATATTAAAGGCTGACTAAATGATTGTTTTATTAATAAAAGGATATGGAAAGTCATTTGTTGGATGGATTGTAACTACCTTGTCTTAATTATAGATAAAATTCTTTTCAATTTGGTCAGGTTGATAAACCATTGCCAGTTGTGTGAAAAATTGTTACTATTATCGATAATAATAGCATTTCTGTTCCCCATAGTTGATTGCAAAAGTTTTAAGCATTTTTTTTTTTTGTCTTCAGTCATTTGACTGGTTTGATGCAGCTCTCCAAGATTCCCTATCTAGTGCTAGTAGTTTCATTTCAGTATACCTTCTACATCCTACATCCCCAACAATTTGTTTTACATACTCCAAACGTGGCCTGCCTACACAATTTTTTCCTTCTACCTGTCCTTCCAATATTAAAGCGACTATTCCAGGATGCCTTAGTATGTGGCCTATAAGTCTGTCTCTTCTTTTAACTATATTTTTCCAAATGCTTCTTTCTTCATCTATTTGCCGCAATACCTCCTCATTTGTCACTTTATCCACCCATCTGATTTTTAACATTATCCTATAGCACCACATTTCAAAAGCTTCTAACCTTTTCTTCTCAGATACTCCGATTGTCCAAGTTTCACTTCCATATAAAGCGACACTCCAAACATACACTTTCAAAATTTTTTTCCTGACATTTAAATTAATTTTTCTGAAACCCAAGGTTTTCTACCAGTTCTGTTTATTCCGCCTAAGTTTGCTTTTGTTGATTTAAGAATTTCCTTTTTAACATTCTCCTATTCTTCTTCTACATTTTCTACCTTATCTTTTTTACTCAGACCTCTTGCAATGTCCTCCTCAAAAATCTTCTTTACCTCCTCTTCCTCAAGCTTCTCTAAATTCCACCGATTCATCTGACACCTTTTCTTCAGGTTTTTAAACCCCAATCTACATTTCATTATCACCAAATTATGGTCGCTATCAATGTCTGCTCCAGGGTAAGTTTTGCAGTCCACGAGTTGATTTCTAAATCTTTGCTTAACCATGATATAATCTATCTGATACCTTGCAGTATTGCCTGGCTTTTTCCAAGTGTATATTCTTCTATTATGATTTTTAAATTGGGTGTTGGCAATTACTAAATTATACTTTGTGCAAAACTCTATAAGTCAGTCCCCTCTTTCATTCCTTTTGACCAGCCCGTATTCACCCACTATATTTCCTTCCTTGTCTTTGCCAATGCTTGCATTCCAATCTCCAACTATTATTAAATTTTCATCTCCTTTTACGTGTTTAATTGCTTCATCAATCTCTTCGTATACACATTCTACCTCATCATCATCATTGGCGCTTGTAGGCATATAGACGTTAACAATCGTTGTCGGTTTAGGTTTTGATTTTATCCTTATTACAATGACTCTATCGCTATGCGTCTTGAAATACTCCACTCTCCTCCCTATCTTCTTGTTCATCACGAAACCTACTCCTGCCTGCCCATTATTTGACGCTGAGTTAATTACTCTAAAGTCACCCGACCAAAAGTCGCCTTCCTCTTCCCACCGAACCTCACTAATTCCTACTATATCCACGTTTACCCTATCGATTTCCCTTTTTAAATTTTCTAGCCTACCAACCTTTTTTAAGCTTCTAACATTCCACGCTCCGACTCGTAGAATGTTATTTTTTACTTTTCTGGTGACCCCTTCCTTAGTAGTTCCCACCTGGAGATCCGAACGGGGGACTATTTTACCGCCGGAATATTTTACCAAGGAAGGCGCCTCCATTATTGCTTTTGAAAATGCAGAGAGCCACATTTTCTTGGAAAAGAAAAACAGCTGTAGTTTTCCATTGCTTTCAACTGCACAGTACTCAGAGGACTGAGTGATGTTTATATGGCCGTTTAAGTCATTGTGACTCACGCCCCTAACAACTGCTGAAAGAGCTGCTGCCCTCTTTCAGGAATCATTCCTTAGTCTGGCTCTCAACAGATACCTCTCCGATATGGTTGCACCTTCGGTCCAGCTACTCTGTATCCCTGAGCACTCAAGCCCCCTCACCAACGGCAAGGTCTCATGATTCATAGAGAAGGTTTTTCAGCATCTTACTTGATAAATTTTGAAGGCAAGGTATAATTTTGTATTTTCTTATATTCTCTAATCAAGGTTTTCCCATGGTTTCCCTTATCCTTCTAGTCAAATGCTATAGCAGTTTCTTTTTATTATCCACGGAATAACTCGCCAACCACCAACAACTGTACTGTGATATGAATAAAGTATTTATCTTTTACGAAAATCAATCTCCACTTATAACTGCTTAATTTGATACAAACTAATTTTAAGATTTACATTACCTAATTATCTACTTAATAACTTCAGAGCTGTCATTTTCAAATCTAACTTGCTTACATTCTTATCAGACAATTCTCTGTTTTAATTAGTTTTACTGCATTTAATAATTTATTTCTTAATTATTGATATTATTCATCAAAGTTTACAAAGTGTTAATGCATAGATGCTCTGTAGTTCTACGAGGGTGTCTAAAGTAGTATTGGCTAATAACGCAGTAGAGGGGTTAGTGTACCATGACAGAACAAGAAGCCATTCATCAATACTCTGTGCCTCGATTGAGCTTTCTAAATTTTAATTGAATAGTACCATTATTATTTAAATATCAGTAATGTTATGATTTTTTCATAACATTAATTTTATTATTTTATTTATTTATGAGTCTCCTAAAAGTCTAGTCGTACATTCATAAATTTATTTTAACTTATTTTATTTTTAAATGATTTATTTCAATCGTGCAATTATAAAATTCTACGCCTTTTATTGAACTGTTGTTCATACAAAAAAAAAAAAGTTGAAATTTTAAAACAAATAAATTTTGGGAGAATAATGTTAACAAGGGAGCTAGCTGACCTTACCATGAAAACCTGGACTATGCTGAACTACCATTACCGGTAGACAAATTTGAGTCTGGAAATTTTATAAATGTAGTAAACTCACTGGTGTATTATAGCTTTGGACAATTTATTCTCTGCTGTTAAATATCAATATTCTGATACATCCTTATTAGAAGATGAAAACAATCTCTTAAAAAATACATTATTCAATGAAAAAGAGAAAATATTGAAATACGAGCAAGATGCATTAAATCTGAAAGATTTGTAACATGTCTGAATGATATAAATCTTGTTTTGCGAAATGGGATTAATTGAGGGAAAAATTAGGTCATTAATTAAAAATAAAATCTATAAAATAAAGTTCCTCCTGAGAATTCTAATTTTTCCCTTTCTGAGTTTACATGTACTAGGAATAAGGTCTGTCCTTTCTCACCAAATTTTAACAGTTTTGCAGTACCTCACACAAAGGAGACAGATATCATGTGAATTTAATTTCCATAAATCAAAAAGTAATGATAGTTTACTATTTCAGCATCTTTTTTCATGAATCTGGTAAGCCTTTCATCAGAGAACCACAGTAGGGTTTCTTTCATAAGCGATAGCTAAACAAGAAACATGCAAAAACTTCAACAGTATAGGCTATCACAAAATTATTTTCCACATAGTTATATTTATTCTTGGGCTCCTTTTTTTTAAATCAAGAGAAAATATTTTTGTACTTAGCAATATCAATGCAAGTTAATATAGCTATTATAATTTGAGGAGGTAGTAACAAATTTTCAGAAAAATCTCAGTAATGATAAAAACTTTCAAATAAAAAGAACATTTTTTATAAGCTGAAATGAGTGAAAGGTTTCACATGAAACTGGCAGTATATAATTGTAAAATGTAAATGCACCAAGCGTGTAGCATTGACACGACCTCAAGTGTCTATTGTTAATAAAATGATTCATTTAAACCATGATATATAATCCATAAATTGTGTTCTGAATACAACTTGAAATTTGTTGATGTGTGGCCTTTTACTAGCAAAATATATGTAAGATAATCTTTTTTGAAAAGGAGAGAATAGCTGAAACTGTTAACTCAGATGGCAGAACTTATCAATGGTTGGTTGTTCATTGATTATTTTTGTATTATTGTCAATGAGATTTTCTATTCTTACTGTCTTACTGTGATTCTTCTCCATCCTGCCAGTTATACAGAATGGCACAAGAAATTATCCAAAATTTGGTTTTGTTAAAAAATATTTATTCGAATTGCAATACAGAAAAGTAAAATACAATGTGTTTAACCTGAGATTATGTTCTGTTTATGACCACATCATGTCTAACAACTTGTTCAACACGAACTCCTATGCTATTAATAACGTGACGACACATATCCTCTGTTATCTTGTTGCACACCTCAATGATCGGCACCTGCAGTTCCACCATTGTACAAGGATGTTTAGAGAAAATCCCTTTAGAAATTCCCAAAGAAAATAAATCACATGGATTCAAATCAGGACTGTTCGGGGGCCAGTTCTGTCCACATGCAAAACGATTAGGAAATCGGTTTGAAATGATATTTGCATTAAAAGTTTCATGCAGAAAGTCTAAAACAACATTAGTTGTGTGCGGTCTGGTTCCATCCTGCATGAACCACTTGTTTTCTAATTGAAACCCTTTTGCAAGAAGCAGAGGAACAAAGCGTAATACACAGCATGTTTAGATAACGTTCACTGTTCACTGTCTTCAAAAAAGAATGGCCGTATTACCCCGTTACTTGAGATAGCGGTCCATACCGTAATTTTGGAGCGTGATGCACTTTTTCATTAAGCATGTGGATTTTCAGAAACCCAAAAATGCATATTTTGTTTACCGACAACCCATATTTTCTAGGTGAAAATGTGCCCCACCTGAAAACCAATACAATATGTCTTGGTTCACAGCCTGTTCAGCAAATGCCATTCTTTGATGTTTGTTGTCAACCATTAATTTAGGCAACACTGTTATTTTATATGGATACATATGCAAATTGGTTTTTAAAATTTTCTGCACAGATCGTCTAGAAATCCTACGTTGTGCTGCTGCTTTTCTTGTTGATTTGCCCAGGCTCCCCAGCAATGCTGCTCTGACAAATTCGACATTCTGTGGAGAATGAACATCGGCATGCTGTTTGCGCTTACTCTCAAATACTGAACCGACACTACTAAATTTTTCATAAAGTCTATATATTGTTTTAATTGAGGGTGACCACCGAGTTTGAAAATGTGCACAAAACTGTCTATGTATAAGCACCACACTTTTCATTTCATTAAAAAACAATAGTCTTTACGTGCTGTTCAACAGTCGGTCTTTCTTTGTCAGCCATCTTGGAACAATACAGAACACTGTACTCGGAAAAAGAAATTAATATTCATGAACTGCTGTCACTTCTGCCAACACAAAACACATTCATAATTAATTATTAACCTAAACAATTATTGCCAAAACAAATGTTGGATCATTTCATGCCCCACTCTGGAATTACCCATTGTAGGCTTTAATTACTGCTGAGTCTTCTTTCCTAAGTTTTACTGTATTAGATAAATACAGAAATAATTTTATAAATAAAAAATTATAAAAATTTCAGCTGAACAACAGCTGGATGGTACTGACTTTTTTAAACCTGATTTGTTCTGTCGCTACAGCATTTAATAAGTAAAATTTCCTACCCTGGCAGCAATCCTATACTTTTATAGGATGATATTGGTTTGAAAATCATGAATTTCAATGTTCAGGGTCTGACTAAGGCTAACAGAACTGATGTATCTAATGTCTTCTTTACTAACTCGGTTAAACTGTTTAGTATAATTTGAATTACAGATACTAGATTAAATAAGAAAGTTTATTTATACTGCACAAAGTAAAGGGCTGGTTGCTAACTATTCTTGCAAAGTAAGAAATAATGTTGAGAATTCAATATTGCTGGTGAAGGAATTAAAAACTTTTGATAAATTCAATATCGAGTTCATTTTATTGTTGCATTATCAATAAAAATACAACAGTACAATAATAGCGCTGCATAGACCCTCAGTGTTGATGGTTGTGTAATCAATCAATTACAGATTAGAGACATGTGGACAAAACCTCAAGTGTTGAAGATGTAAATATTTTAACCCTCCCTTGTATGTATTTGTACCTGACAATTGCATTTTTTTTTTATTTTATGGAAAAACCCCATCCAAATTCAGCCCTATTTTAAAAATTCACAATTATTACACACTTATGACAGAAAGTAAGTATTATTCACAGTACATGAAACTTCTACTTTTCAGAAATTACCTTGTTACAGAATTATATACTTTTTATACAAGCTTCCTATTCGCATTAAAAATATTTATAATTTTAAAAACATTTTATTGTAATTTTTGAGAAATAGATATTACTATTCCAATGGGGAGTTAATAAGCAACTATAGCAGCAGCTTATGCTAAGTTTTTTGTTTGGTTGAGTGGTCCTGCAACTAATGTCAAATAGTATTAATACTAGTCAATAGTATAATCAAATTTTACTATATATTATTTATTTTGAAATGCTATATTAAATTGTTTTTCATATTAAATTAATCTTACTAAAATTATTGTCTACCTTCATGAATGTTAATATATTAAGCAATAACCTAACACCATTTTTTAAACTATAAGAGTAACTGCATTTTTCTTTTTCTTTTAGGTAAGAATAACACAATTTATTTCACCACATCCAAGCTACGAGTCCATTACACCATTGCATATCTGCTACCAGAGAAATGCAAATCCTCAGTTATGGAATAAATTAATAACACTCATTGCCGACAAAAAATCTGTTGCTGATTTTATACACAGGTTTTATAATCTTCAAGATGATTTTTCAACTGAAGAGATGTTAACAATTTGTGGAATTCTGGAGGTAGGTTTAAGTAATGTGTACATTTTATGAAACAAAAAGTAAAATACAATAAAATCAACTTTACAAAATATAAATAATTAGAATCGCTAAAATTATATTTCCCATTATTTTTAAATTTCAACTATCTGAAGTCACTGAAAATAAAACATATTCAGAAGAAAACATATGGTTAAAAACATTTCCGCTTCATAAAAGTAAAAAAAAATCTGATGTGGACGGCATATGATTTACTTGTACGCCTATTAAATTACATATACACATTTTCTTTAAATGAAAAGTATATAAAATTTTATTTCATTAAAAACTTCAGATATTTTTTTTTAATTTTTATTGTTATTATTGAATTATTTATTATAAAATATGTTTTTTTACAATCAGAGATTAACAATTATTAATAAATCAATACATTTAAATTAAAAGAAAAAGTTAAAAAGAAGGAGATGAAGTTGATTTGAACCGATATGCCTTCCCCCCTTGTAAGATTCAAATATTTCATTTATTAAAGTTTTATTTGGCTATAACTCTGGAACCAATCAAAAATAAGTAACACTTATGATAATCGTTCAAAGGTTCTCATAGAGCACTACTGCAGTTAAGAAAAGTCCAAAATACAAATTTGTTGGATTTTGGGCTTTCTTGAACACTTTTGGTCCAGTCAATTGCAATCAAAAGGGGAAGTGCATAATTAGATGTTACAACAGTTCTTAATTTTCAATATCCAATTTTAACATCCTATGACTAATCATTTTTGAGTTATGTGAGATACATACACATGTATGTATGTACAGAGATCATGCTGAAACTAGTCAAAATGGATTCAGGGATGGTCAAAATGGATACTTCTGTTGAAACCTGAAAACCAATACTTTGCACAAGGAAGTAAAAAGGAACACTACAGTCAGCACTAAGTCCAATCTAGAGACTGTTACAAAGTGTGAGCTGTGAGATGACATTACGCTAAAGCAATGTAGTGCTAGGAGGTGTTTGATAACAAATAAATAAAAACTATCTTTCAATAAGCAAAAGCGAAAGATATAATTTTCATTAATAGGAGATTGCCCTGTAATAAGATTTCAAGTGAACACAGCAGATTTAGATAAAATTTTATAATTCAAAATTATAAATTGCGTTTTAGTGAAATATACTAATTCATTAAGTTTCATTCATATATAATCCCATGCAGACACAATTTGAGATATTAGCTGAAATAAAAATAGATATAAATTGGAATAATGGGCTTTTGCATCAGTTTTGTATTAAATGCATTATTAGCAATTTAAATAGATAATTAGGGATATGAATGAGAAACCTGCCTAAACCTGTCACAAGTAAGTTTTTTCCAGCCCTGGATAATTTCACAGGAAAATGTGTCGATACCTACTAAAGCCCAGTAAAGAACTTCCCTGCCAGTTGCCAGAAGATGCTAGCACTATGTCAGAAATAGAACCGGGTTGACTGAGCCAACTACCAACTCCCATGGCGCTTGTCCTAGGAATAGGAAAGGGTTCACTAAGAAGGATAAGATAAGGAGAAGGAAGAAAACCCATAGAGGGACTATTTCTGATTGGATTAACCGATATAATTCACTGACTTACCCAAATTAATTCTTAGCAATATACAGACAAACTTTACTCCAATATGGAGGCAGCAGTGACTACAGAAATTATTTCACTTGTCTATCTATAAGAAGTTGAAACAATGAAAAACAAGAAGGAAATTCACAATTATATGAGACATGTTTTTAAAGTAAGTACCGTTTTGAAATTCCGTCGCTGCTATGCTGCGGTCGGCATTCCACATATGCGCACTGTATAGCTGCATCTGTTGGCAAGCCACAGATGCCATTATGGAAATATTCAACTGTGTTTACATTTGTTTGCGAGTATTTAAAATGCCTCCGATGATCGAGAATCCCGCCGACTGTGAAATACATGGTGAGATTCATTTTCTTAGTGTTAAAAATATGAAAGCGGCTGAAATTCATCATCAAATCAGTGAAATGTATGGACAGAACAATATGAGCGATGGCATGGTATGAAAATGGGTTAGAGCTTTTAAAGATGGCTGCCAGAATATTCATGATGAGGAACAGAATGGATGACCTGTCATTTCTGAAGATTTGGTGCAAAAAGTTGACGAAAAAGTGAGAGAGAACAGACACTTTACGATTTCTTCGCTATCTGAAGAGTTTCCTCAAGTTTCAAGAAGTGTTGTTGTCTATGAAATTGTGACAGAATGCTTAAATTATCGATGATGATGGTGTCAAAGCGACGTGTTGTAGTGGTTATTAAGTCAGGCGGCAGACTTCTACAATGACAGTGTTCAAAAGCTGGTTGCACGATATGACAAGTGCCTTAATATTGGTGGCAATTATGTAGAAAAGCAGATTAAAGTACATGCTTCATGTAAAAATTGTAAAATTGTTAAGAATAGTGTACTTGTTTTTTTTTTTAATTTCAAAACAGTTTAAAAACATGTCTTGTATATTCCTTCTGCATTTACCACACAGCTATCTCTTACAGAACATGACTCGATAAGAAATTCAAAACATTATTGCATGAAAAATGACATGCTATCAATTAAGTCTTATTGCTCACCCGCTAATGGAGTTACTGTTAATTTACACCTAAAACATTTCTCAAAGTTCACTCAACAGTGACAAAGAAATCATTTAGAGTGACTCAGAATTTCTTGAGTTTTAAAAAATTATCATTACAAACAAACATAATAATTAATTATATTAAGTATAACAATTATTAGTATGGTACTAGTTTGTAAATTTCTGAGTAATATGTAGTAAGTAAAAATCCATAATTTATTATTCAAAATAAATGTTAATAAAGTATGGTTCATCCAAATGTTTCTTACACACATCACAGAAAACATCTCTACCTGTTCTCAACCGACTGAATTCTGGGATTAATCTAACCACTCACCAGTAAACAGTCTTTTTAGATGCCATTTAAAAGCAATTAATTACCTAAAAATAAACCAAAAAAAAAAAGTTGTGGTGGTTTGAAATAAATTCCAATAACAGTTAACGTTTACATTTTTCAATGGAACATATATTTTAAAATGTTAATTTTTTTTTATTTTCAAGATTATCAAATATTTTTTATCATAATTAATAATTAAAGAACCCTCTTACCAACAATTCTTTTACATACATGTTCAAGCACAATCAGAATAAAATTCCATGATCAGAAACTTAAAAATTTAAGTTATAATCTTAATAAAACGAAAACTTCTTCTTTATGTAACGTTATCTGTCATTAATATACTATAATACATAACGATGGAGACATTCATAATGACAGGATATGAAGTAATTGTTGGTAAGCGGGTTCTTTAATTATTAATTATTTACACCACTGTGCAATGTCTGATAAAATTTATTTTTAATCATGTTTGTTAGTGCGAAAGAAAAAAGGAAAATAATTCATAAACAGGAGATAACAATAAAAGAAGACGCTTTTAAAGAAGGTGATATATGTGAAAGAAGCAATCATTTAAAGATTTTGAGGTCAATATTGATATGCTTCTTGTTTGGTTTTAATATCTGAAAACAATACTAAAATCTAAGATAAGTGATGTGAAGAGTTTTGCTCTGATAAAAATCAGAGCAAAGCTTTAGATTCATTCAAGATCAGTGTTTTTGTGAAAAAGCATTTGAGAAAAACAACTCTCATTTGTGAACTTTAGATATCTACACCGCTTTTGCTGAATTGGTGGAATTCCTAAGCATCTACCAAAATATCTGATCAGCATGGTTCTGGGCTTAAGATGTTCATAAATGTTATACACGTATTATAAACCAGAGACTGGCCTCTGTGGTGAGAGCGAGTGTCTCGCTCTTTAATCCCGATGTCTTGGGTTCAAATTCAGGTGAGGTATTTTTCACAGTGTAAAAATTGCTATTTCATCTCATCCTCTGATGCAGTATCTAATGGTGTATTACATCAATGAGAAATGGTAGTACAAAAACTAGAAAAATGTAATTTTAAATTATAAAAATTTTGTTTTCTCCTTAATCAAATTTCTTTTAAAGTGTAATTCTCGTTAAAAATTTTTGACAAATGTTATTTCTCTTGGTGTGTAAATTAATATGCCTCTTTAAATTACAAAGATGAATGAAACCCTTTTGGCAGAAGCTACAAACATAATTTTTCTTTTTATGAATATTTAAATGCGATTTTAAAGCAGAACTTCGATTAAAAAAGACTTCTGACAAAAGTTACAAACATAATTTTTCTCTTTTGTATGAATCTTAAGGTGTATCTTTAAATAAGAAGGTTGATAAAAAACCTTTTGACAGAAGTTGCAGACATAATTTTTCTTTTTCGTATGAATATTGTTATGTCTCTTTAAATTGTTTTTACGACTAAATTACTTTTCCATGTTACAAGAATATCTGTATTTTTATATGAATATTTAAATGTAATTTTAAAATAGAACTTTGATTAAAACTTTTCTGACAAAATTTACAAATATAATTTTTTTCTTCATTATAAGTAATAAGGTGGGTTTTTAAATCGTTATCATGAATGAGAGACTTTTGAGAAAAGTTCTTTATTTTCTCTTTTTACCGTGAAGTTAATGTGTTTCTTTAAATAAAATTTACATCTGAGTCTTTCATCGCAACATTCACAACCCGATTTCTTTCCTTTCTGAATAGGTAACTTGTTTTTACAACTTATATTTTCGACTTCTGTTGTTACATCACCATATGCACACTTACATTCACTGAAATTTTTTTTTATAATTCCATCACGCATAGAATTATTTATGGATCTCTTGCAACGCTTGGTACTTCCCTTGATAGTAACCTGTAAAATTAAAAATAATTAATAATTACAATCGCAAATCAAAGGGTTAAACCAAAAGTCAATGTCTGATTATGATGGAACAATAATGGTATCATCAACATGTTTTTTCATGGAGCTCGCTGTTACAAGGCACACGTACCTCGACATGTTTGAAAACTTTGCTGTTCCTCAGATTCCTGCAGGATACAAGCTCCCCAGGGGCCACAGTTTGGGAATCACTGTATTAGAGAATAATAATAAATATTTATAATAAATAAAATAAAACTACCACTTACTGCTTGTTTTTTTTTTTTAAATTCTTAAAATTAGCACTTTTGTCACGGGCACTTCTTCATCAATGTATATAAAAACCTTTTAAAAAAGACATGTTGAAAAACGAAGGCTGTGTTCCTCCTTAGCCAGATCGTTAAAGATTATGAAACTCAGATTTTTAAGAATCAGACTAAGGACTAACATCTTTCCTTTATTAAATTTTATTTCTTTTTAAAAGGTTTATAATACATCTGATTAAATGGCATGCACTGCAAAAGTGCTAATATGTAAACAAAGATATATATATATATATTTGCATACATTATCTGTCGTGTATGTTATTAATCTAATCTACTGTTGTCAACTGTTATTTTTACACAGACTTGTATATTAGATCGTGGATACCAGTGTTCTTTGGTGGTTGGATTTCAATTAATCACAGACCTCAAGAATGGTTGAACTGAGATTGTACAAGACTACTCTTCATTTACACTCGTACATATCATCCTCTGAAGTATTATCTGAATGGTAATTACTGGAGGCTAAACAGGATCAACAACATTAAGAATGTCCCTATTGCAAACATGCAGAATGTAAAATTAATAATTTTACATTCAGTTGCTTGCATCTTTGTTGATCGTAATATGCATTTCTGAAGTATTATTTGAATACTAAGTATTAAAGTACTTAAAAAAAAGTATTAAAAAGTAAAAGTAAATGCTTATAATATTTACTAAGTATGTATAAGTTAATGTTAAGTATTTTTATAATAAGTAAAATTTTCTCGATTTTTGTTTGGAATTATTATAACAATACTGCTGACACTCTTCTGATAATATATCAAAACATCCTTTTTTGAAATTGCACTATTTATTTTTTTTTTTTTGTTAACAGAAAATGAATTTTTATTTGTTTTTAGATTGAAGAAAGTTTTTTTATCCATACATGAGTATAACACTATTTTTAAGTTTTATTGTATTAAACATTATAATCGTGACTAAATTAAAATATTTTTTATACTTGACAGAGAATCTTCGTAATTATTTTTTTGTTTTGTTTTTTTTCATTAAAATTTTCAAAAATGAACTTTGTTGTAAGGTAAACCAATTTTTATAAAAAATAATATAATACTACTATTGCATTTTTAGTTTTCAAGGGCACCCTGTAAGCTATAATTCAAAGATTTCTGATTTTTATTAAAAAGTAAAATATGTCTAGGTTTCCAGGCCCACATTTTTTCTGAATTTTCAGCTTTAAGTGTTAAAAAAAGTATGTCACTGTTTTATAATAGAATAAATGTCAGAATTTGAAATCTAAATGTATATTTTCTTGAAAAAGATGAAAAAGCAAATTATTATTTATTTTAAGTTATATGATAATATTATTCAGTGAAAATGAAAATGTAAATGTGGTTGCTTATTTTTTTATATTACAACAGATGCGAGACATTGTAAGATGTGTTTAATACATCACTAAATTTTGAAACCAGTGTTTTAACTTGTACTATATAAATTAATGTATGAAATATGAATAAATATATAGAAATGAATATTTATATAAAAGCAATATTTTTTAATTTTAATCATTTATTTCATTCTTATTTGTGTAGCGGACGACAGTATGATTTGCCGATTTACATCAGAAGCCAAAGATAAACCAATGGGTTGTGGTATATTAATAACAACATATTCAATGATAACACATACACAAAAAAGATCATGGGAAGCAGATCAGACAATGAAGTGGCTTCAAGATCAAGAGTGGGGTATAATGGTACTTGATGGTGAGTATTTATTTAGATTTTGTAATTTTATTTTCTCTTATAAAACTTATGTCTGAACTTTGTCAATTTTTGGACAGTTTAGTTAAAGAATATAAAATTATGAATATTTTCAGCATAAATGTTTACATTATTGAAACATAATTGCTTATTATTACAGTTAATTTTCCAAGAACTAGTATTAATTTTATTTTAATAAATTTTTACGTATCAATATGTAATTATTTTCAATTCAGATAATAACCATTTGTCACTAACAAAAATGATTTATATGGTCTGCTTGTGGCTGGATTATCTAAGGAATTATATTATTATTATGTTACTAAATAAGAATTATATATATAAAATAAAAATACTTACTGCTGTGAAAATTCTACTTAAATGAAGATTAAATTTTTCTTATCTGAATGCAGAAGTCAGATAAATAAATAGTCTTATGTATAATATATTTTTTAGTTTTCTTTCCTGTTTTTGGTTTTAAATAACATAATTTTTAATTTGATATAAATGTAGGAGGAAGTTTGAATACATACATCAGATATAAAACTTGCGACAATTAAAAGTGGCACTTATATGTAGTTATAGTATATGTAGGAACATTTCCTGAGGGTGTACAAATTATAGCATACGCAGATGATCTGGCAATCCTTGTGCAGGCCAGAACGATCGATGAAGTTAAAAACAAGGCAAACGCTGCATTAGAGACAGTTGGTAGATGGCTCATTGATAGGGGATTGCAGCTTTCGATTGAAAAATGTAAATACATTAAATTCACTGGAAAACGTGTATTGCAGCCAGTAGATATACGAATTGGAGACTATAATATTGAGGAAGTAACAGTATTAAAATATCTTGGAGTCATCTTACAGAAAAACTGCAGATTTACTGAGCAGGTACTAAGTGTCTGTCAGAGTGCAGAGAAACTGACTAAATGCCTAAATATAATTTTGTCAAAGCAGAGCGCTCCTCGGGCATCAAAAAGAAGAGTTTTAGCGACAACCGTAGTGTCAACAATGATGTATGCCGTGCCGGCATGGAGTTGTGCTCTCACTACTAGCAGAAATAGAGACAGGTTGAAGAGAGCACACAGGGGGATACTACTGGGAGTAGTATCTGCCTATAGAACTGTTTCTTACGAGGCCCTCTGTGTGCTCTTGGGAATGTTACCGATTGACCTTATCGCCAGATATAGAACTGACAGGTTTTTAGGGAGAGCAGAAAATGAAGTCAGGGTAAACATACATAGAATCTGGCAGGAGAGATGGGCGGAGGCTGGAGTGACTGGATGGACAAGAACCTTAATTCCAGAATTAACAGGCGGCATGGAGAAAATGACTATTGGATCACCCAGTTCCTGACGTGACATGGGTGTTTCAATGGTTATCTCCATAAGGTGGGAAGAAGGAATGAACCCACGTGCATGTACTGCGAACAGGACGATGATTCTGAGCATACGTTTTTAGTATGTAATAAATGGATAAGACTAAGACACGACGCGGGTATTCATGGAAAAACACCGAGGGAGACCATGGATTTCATGCTCAGCAGTAAGGAGAACTGGAGGAAGGTCGCTGATTGTATAAAGACAGTACTAAAACAGAAGAATGAATATGAAAGAAGTATGGGTTTCTAGTATATTAGGTTGGGTGGACAGCCTCAGCGGTGAGAGCCACCATGCTTAGGTGTGCTGGTTTCAATGATCTGCTGAGGACTCCTTGGGGTGTGCTGTAGGGACAAGAGAGTATTATAAAAGATCCGGAGGTCACATCACGACTTGTAGGTATGATGTGGTTCATAGAGGACATAATAGAGAATAAAAAATCTCAAAAGAGCCACCGGTAGGCCTGACCTGCCATGCCGGTATATAGCCAGTAGTGGCGTAATACCATCAAGTCGGTCCGGCCCAGGGGAGTAGAGAAAAAAAAAGTATCCAACCTTATTTTTTATTGTGGTAACCAGTTTAGCGCAGGAGGTGGACCATTGTGGAATTTGACCTTGACTTATTTACATATGATTGGTTGTTTTACTGCCCATTACAGTCATTCGTTGCATAACAACTGTGGAAGTAAAATGTATGATAGTGCTTGTGTTTCCTTTGCAGTTCAAAATGACTGAACGGATTGAGCAGAGAATCTGCATTGAATTTTGTCAGAAACTTGATGATATGCAAGTAGAGACAATAAGGAAGATTCAAACAGCTTTGGGTGATCAGGTATGGGTTTTAAACAAATTAAAGAGTAGTATCAGCATTTCCAAGATGGGCGAACATCTGTTGAAAGTCAAATGTTCTGGCTGATCTTTCATCAGAAAACCGATAAAATTGAGAAAGTTCATTAGATGGTGATGAATGAATGTTGAAATACAATTAGATAGCTTGAAGATGAAGTAGGAATTTCATGTGGCTCAGTGCAATTGATGTTAATGGAAGATCTTACATGTGACATGTAGCAGCAAAATTTGTCCCTAAACTTCTCGCTTATGAACAAAAGGAAAACTGCAAGTTGCACAAAACAGGATAAATGTATTACAAGCATAGGTCTATGGTAATGACCCTGAAACAAAGTTTCAGGGTCGCAGTCATCTCATTGGAAAGTTTCATGTTCTCTGTGACAAAAGAAAGCCAGGCAATCACGAAGCAATATAAAGGTCATGCTTAGATTTTCTTTTGATTATCAAGGCATGCTTCATCACAAGTATGCTCTTCAAGGACAAAGTGTCAATGAAGAGTACTACATATTTGTTCTTTGTCAGTTAAGAGTTGCTGTTTGATGCAAGAGATCACAGTTTTGGGAAAATGGTGATTGGACAATTCTTCATGAAAATTCTCCAGCCCATGCATCACATTTTATTTAGAGATTCTTGGCAAAACAAGGGATTGAACAACTTCAGGCTCCTTCCTCACCAGACACAGCTCCCCTCAATTTTTGGCTGTTTCCTAAGTTTAGAATTCCACTTAAAGAAAAATATTTGAAAACAGAGAAGAGATCAAAAGAAATATGACAAATCATCTTATGGAGTTCACTAAAAATTACTTGGAAAAATGTTGACAACAATGTAAACATTACTGGGCTAAGTGTGCTATATCAGAAGGGGCCTAATTTGAAGGGTACAAGTCATCGAACTAAATATATTTAAGTATTTTTGTTTTTATGAGACAAGGTCAGATACCTTTGGTCACTTCTTGTATGACCATTTTTTGGGTCTAATGAAAATTGGTTACATTAGACATCTGGTTGCTATACAGCTACCTTCTGGGGAGATCATGATAAAGAATTGAAGTGGGGTTTTTAGGATTTACAAATTAAAATCAAAACACCTTACTAAAGTTGTACATTTAATTTGTATGTAAGAATGTATAAAAAAAACTGATTTATTTTTATTGTATTTATAAATTACAGATTTTTTTATTGTTAATACATATTAAAGTACTATTATTATATGTTTAAGAAAATAGACAATTTCAATTAGAAAAATAAAAAATGCTTCAGTATTTCAGTTTTTGAGTTAAAAAAAAAATTAGTTTGATAAATGTGATCTTGACAGTTGAAAATTGTTTTGGGTTTAAAATTATGTATATTCCAAAAACTGTTCACACTTGATTGCATGCTTGTAAAAAAAATGAAGTCAGAATTTTCTGTATCATTTTTGATAAATTTTATTTAGTTCTGAAATACGCTAGAATGAATCAAACTCCCTTTTGTCAAGTGATATCATTCAGAAATAAAATTTTTTATAAATCTGTTCGTTTTATCATGGCCAGTATTAACTTAACATCTCAGTTTTACAGACCATACTATTCAGTGTTTAAAGTGTTCAAAAATATAAAGGAAGGCCAGTCCAAAAAAGAGAGAATTTGACAGTAGTGCAGAGTAACTAGATTGTTCATTTTTCAGGTACTTGAAAAGTCTTGCTCTTAACTGAAAAACTCTTTTCAAGACTTTACTCTTTGAAAGCTGCTTTACTTCTTTTGGGTAACTGGATTTTCGTAGAATCAATCCACATTTTCACAATTTCATTGAAAATATGAGTTCGCATCATTCCTTTTTTTTTTGGTGAAATTAAAATAATCCGTTTCAGATAGCCATCATTTTGATGCAAAACCTACCTACTTTTCATGAAATTTACCTACTTTAATGGTAAATTTTAAAATAGTCTATTTTAGTTAGTAATGATTTTGATGCAAGAAACATCTTGTAATAAAATAGTACAGCCATATAGCAATTTGAACATTATCTCATATAATCTGACAGTGAACTCATCCTTATAATCCTATCATTACCTTGGTGTCTTCAGTATAGTAAAAATTTTTCTCTACTGCGTTGCATAAAACTGTTGAATTGCTTTTTATAGAGGCAATTTTAACTTTTAAAAAATTACCCAATTTGATTTTTTGTCTGGGTGTTTTTTGTATGTTTCATATTTTCTTGTGATAACACTTCTGGACAGACTACATGTGAGATTTATTGAAAATAATAGTAAAAGAAGTTACTGTTTGAAATATTCATCATTATACAATTTGTTTTTTTTTTTTTAATCTTGTTACTGAGTAGAAGGTTGTAATATTTAAAAAATGTATTAATCTTTAACAAAATTCGTAAAACTAGTTGTTGAATGATATATTTTACTCTTCTATCTGTATTTTTATGCTTTTATGTAGTTCAGTTAATTCCAAAACATTCCAGTATCATCTAGCAGTTAGTAGAAATAGATTTTTGAATGTCAAAAGAAGTCAAAAAAAAAACATTTGTATCAGAGAATTATAGTAAATATAATAAGGGAGTTACATAAGCATACTACCTGGTTTGGAATAATGAAGTTGTAAAAAAACAGAGAGACATCATTTTAGATAGGCTAATAGGCTAATTGTCTTGCAATTAGTAATAGGCATGCATGCAATTATTAGTGTGAATGGTACTACTTATTAAGAAGGATGAATTAGCTGAGTATTTTTTTTTTAAATTATCTTTTATGAAAATGTATGTGTAAACTGTACTAGTAGTAAAAGGTACCCCTGACTTGTAGTCTGATGGCTCTAGATTTAACTTATTGTTTAATAATTGTTCAAATGTTGATTGTTTTTTCAACACCAAATGAGTAGTACTATTCCTTTCAAAATCATTGAGCTTAATCTTTGCACCTAACCTTTCCAACATCATAACTACTTTGATTTTTCAAACTTTAATTTTTAAAATTACTTTTACTGTGTTTTCTTAACACACATCAGTATACAGAATTAATTTTTTTTTTTACTAAAGAAACTTAATTCAAATTCTAATTTGAATTTGGCTTTAGTAACTTTTTTATTACTTCCTTGTATGAAGTAAAGGAATGTTGTGATTGCAAAAAAATTTGGTTTTCAGATTTCAACAGAAATATCCATATTGACCATCCCTAAATCCATTTTGACTAGTTTCAACATGACATTTGTACGTATGTATCTCGCATAACTCAAAAATGATTAATCATAGGATGTTGAAATTTTGGATTTAGGATGTTACTTATTTAGTTGTTCACTTCCCCTTTTGATTGCAATCGACTGGACCAGAAGTGTCCAAAAAAGCCCAAAATCCAAAAAACTGAATTTTGGATTTTTTCTTAAGTACAGTAATACGCTTTCATTGAGAACTTTTCAATGATATGTCATAAATGGTACTTATTTTCATTGGTTCTAGAGTTGTAGCCAAATGAAATTTTAAATAATGAAATATTTGGATTTTACAAGGGACGGCACATCGGTTCAATCTGATGTCATCTTCTTTTTTTACTTTCTTTTTAATTTAAATATATTGATTTATTAACCTCTGATTGTAGAAATGTTTTTACAATAGATAATAATTCAACAGTAGCAATAAAAAAAAAAAAAAAATATGAAAAATATTAGAAGTTATTAATGAAATAAAATTTTATGTCTTTTCATTTAAAAAAAATGTGTATATGCAATTAAACAGGTGTACAAGGAAGTCATGTGGTGTTATCGTATTTTTTTATTATTAATAAATAAATCAATTCCTAATGTAGTAGAAAATATGATTTTGAATTACTAATTGTGCGATTACAAATTCTTAATACTAAATATTACAGTAAAATGAATTATAAAAAATTAAGCCAAATTAAAAAAAAATTAAAAGCCAATTAAAAGTGTAATCTGAAATCAGTAATTACAAACCTTTCTGTATTCTCTCATTACATTCTATAATTTTTGAAAATAATATATTTGTTGTCTTAATGTATCTTAAATAAGTGTAATGAGTTGAAAAATCCTGTCAAAGGAGTAGAATGGTTTCAAATTTTTGAAGAATGGAAAATCTGAAGACTGTATTGGTCTTGTTTACAGAAAAAATTTTTAATGTTTGTACACTGGAAAAAGAATATTTTCTGTATATTTTGATATTAATAAACTGTTTACTTTTGCATTCTAATGTTAAGAGAGAAATTAAGAGCGATTAAATTGCAAATAATACATGTAAGTTATTTAATTGTTATTTAAGTAACAGGAAACATTGTGTTGAAATTAAGATTAAAAATAAAATCTGGTTACAGAGTTTAGCTTTGTTAGAGTGGAATTATACAATCCACTTAGTTCAATTTTCTACTTAATTTGATTTATATAGATAAAGGGGGGATTTATTTAATACCAGGCAGTACTATTATGTATACATCTGTTATATAAAAGGTTTTACCCATTCATTGTAGTGCAAGATAATTTTACTTAGCCCACATCTGTCTGATTAGAGGTGAATTAATATTTAATAAGGAAAAGTCATGTTTAATTGAATTTTCAGAATAAATTCACATAACACAGATCAACAGTACTCTAAATGAAAATGTTATACATAATTTTTTTAAGAGTTACCACTAGCAAATTAATATTTATCGTGGAAATGACTTGTAAAATATCATCTGCATATATGCTTTAAGAAAATTAAGAGATTGAACGACAAAAAAAATTAAGTATGTCTGTTTATCATGGTTTTATTGTGTTACGAAGTAAATATTAATTTATCTTAAAAGGTCTATTACTTCCTTATGCTATAATAGGAAAACATTCTTCAAATTGTAAAAGTTATTAGATCTGTGTTCTTCTTGGACTTATATAAGCAAGATTTATATCATTAGGTCTAGCAATAGTTCCAAAGTTTATATATAGCAAGGAGCTTAAAAAGTAAGAATTTTGTATGTAAATTTTATACCCACTTATATCTTAATGTAATTTTCCATCATTATAATTCATTTGTTCCAGTACTCTTTAAGCTTCTTGATGTCAGAAGAAAAGTCATTTAGTAGACATATTGACCTGTTCATATATATTGTCAATATTTTTTTATTCAAATCTTATGTACCCCAAAATGTTCTTTAATGGTTAAATTGATGATAGCCCGACAACAGTAAATCTAAGTTGGAAGGGAGGTCTGAACATTCTACTTGAGCTGTTGTAGTTTCCATAGTTATCAAGTGGTAATCTGAGGATGAAGATTGTTCTGGAGGAGACAGACAGAAAACAGATGATTTTCAGGCTTCTTTTTGTTTTTCAAATTGCAGAATAGTACTGTGCAGTTGTAGTTTCTTTTTTAAGAAAGTCAAGATAAATTATTTCCTGCAATACCTAAAAGAAAATGTTATTATTTTTTCATTTGAAAATTTGTTATTTCCATGGTAGAGGTGAGCTTGCATATTAGGACTGCATACTTACTCATTTTCACTAGCTTGAGATAGTGCACCTATGTTTCATTTGACTTATTCTTTTGACAACTTAAATCTTTCACCTTTTCATGTTGCTGCAGAGTTGTGTGATTACAACCAATCTTGTTTTCTTTGGATTCAGGCTGCAAATAGGCAGGTGCAAATTCACCTTCAATCACTTTGCTAAATTTGAGGTCTGTTACTATTCACTATCACTATCACTACCACCATGTAAGTTTTCAGAGATTTCCCTTGCTGATTTTCTCAAATAAGGTTTTCTGTTCAGTCTGTTTTTTATTGTCTTTGATTCTTGGGCGGTGAGCTTGTAATTCATTTTCACTTCTTTCCTGATGATCACAAAATGACTAACATCATTCCTATATTCCGGACTTTCTTCTCAAACTTATGTTTTAGTGTTATATGAATCATATGTAATGATTCCTACATTACAAAATGATTCCTACAAAATTTAGTACATTTCTGTACATTACTATTATTCGTTCAGATATAATGATTAAAACTTATGAAGAGAAGAAAAAGAGTAGTCAACACTATTGATGTCAAGTTCTTATATACAAGTGTTTGTTCTATGACTCGTGTTTACCTTGCATTCATTATAAGAGCAAAGCATGAAAATCCCTGTTTTTATTTGAATCCCTCTTGTACATAAAATTGTTATCTATTTAAATTCATTCACCTTAAGAAAGAATGAAGGTATATTTATAAAATGAAGTTATATTTGATGAAAAATACAAGCAACCAAGATCAATATCCATATTAAAAGTTTAAAATTATTTCCAAACACAATATCACATGCTAAGGTGTAATTAATACAAAACTCTCTAGAATTTTGTATAGTAAAACACTATAGAAATCAAAGATCATTAAATATATTTTTGATTGATAAAAAATTCTATATAATTGATAAATTCCTACATCATAAAATCAGGTTGCTCATATTTAATTATTAAAATATTATACTTAGTATGTGGTGATGGTAGCATTAGTAAAAGTCATACTTTGATAATAGTATTACATATTAATTCTAAGTTTTTAAGAATTTGTATTCTTGTCCTTATGATTTCTTTTATTAAAAAAAGAATCTTTTAAAAATTCCCGTCAAAAAATACTAATTATTGACTCATTTAATTAGTTTTAATGACTTAGAAATATTTATTCACTGAACTGATTGTTCTCTTAAACCGTAAATTTTTTTTTCTAGATTCTAGAAGTAGGTTATACTTACTTAAAAATATTAATTTAAGTTCAGAAGATTCTTGTACTTAATTTACTAACTACTATGATAATTTCCTTAAGGAAAGAGGTAGTTGTCCCTTCCATTTGAGAATGCTGTGTTGGGAAATTTAGATTAAAAAAAAAATTATAAATTGGACAGTTTGACAAAAATATAAAAGCAAGATTAACTAAACTGTGGATGAGATAGGAGAAATGTGAATGAAAGACACAGAGTGAAATGGTAGTGTATAATTCCTACTGATTTAGGTTACTGCATTAGGAAGGAAAATATATAATTGTATTTGAAATTAAAAGTTTTTTATTACATATTATTAAAAATTAAGTAATTTGTTAGAGGAGAAGAAATAAAAACTTGCCTGGATACAACTTAATAAGAGCTAGATTCTGGTATTTACAAGCAAGGAGGTTTTGGGCCACAACTTTGATTTTTAGACTATGATAAGAAATAATTTTGGATATGGTAGAGATTCTTAGTTTGATTTTCAGTAGGATTAATTAGTTTGTCTTTATTTAAACATTTTTGCGGTTAATAAATGAGGAAAAAGATACTGGATAAAAAAGTTTATTGTATGAGCAGGACTGCTATTGTTTTTCACCATGTTCTAACAATCTCACCCAGTTTCCTTTTTTATCAGACTTATGTATAAGATAGTACTGTATATTCAGGAACTTTGATATAAAATTAGTTAGAATTTGCCTAACTATAAAAATGTTAAACTAAAAATGCTTAAACAAATATAAGTGCTGAAAATAAATGATACATAATTCTTATTACACTTTATAAATAATAAATTATCAAAAGGTAATGTCAGGGATTTTGAGTTTCTTAACCTTAAAGAATGTATTATTAGTAATCAGGTTTATCATGTATTCTTTACAGAATCCATGTAGATGTTAAGTAGTTTCAATCTGTTTAACTTATTTTAGACATTAACTGATTTTTGTTTTAATATTGAAAGAAAATGCTAATAGCAAAAATATTTTCTTTTTACAGAGGTACATACTATTCCTGCTAAAATGTTTCGACGTGTATTAACCATAGTTCAGTCGCATTGTAAATTGGGTTTAACTGCAACTTTGTTACGAGAAGATGACAAAATTGCAGATCTTAATTTCCTGATCGGTCCAAAATTATATGAAGCTAACTGGTTAGAATTACAAAAGAGAGGTTATATTGCACGTGTTCAGTGTGCTGAAGTTTGGTGTCCAATGACACCAGAATTCTATCGTGAATATCTTGTTTGCAGAACAAGTAAAAAATTGGTGAGTATTTTTCTTTCTTAATTTTAAAATACTTTATGATAATTCTTTCTGTACAGAAACTTCACTTGATTATTTATCCATTCTACAACTAAATATTACTTGTAAGTAACTAAACAATATACAAAGTATATTTTAAAAAAGTGTTGATTGAATTGTTCCATCGCAGCACTGTGGCTAATCTTTGTACTGATTTTCCACTATTAGAAAGCTAAAGATGCCATACGTGAGAAAGTATTTGTTGGTATGTATATGTGTGTGCTTATGCATGCATTCTGTATTTAAAAGTGTTGGAACAGTGTGCCAACTGTGAAAAACAGCTTTATTTATACCGTGTTTTGAATCCAAAGATTACGATACGTATAGATCTAGATGTTCAGTGAAAATATCGTTCGTGAGGAGGATAGGAGGTGAATTGTAGTTTGATAAAGTGCATGATAACTTGCTGGTGGCTGTTTGTGGTCATTAATGATTTGATGCATGTAGTATAAAATAATTTTATTTATAATAGAAAGAAAGATTTATGAAAATCTTAACATTTTTATTCATAAAAGGTTGTATTGCCTTATAATCCCTATTAAAGAATATACTGTTAGATTTCATTATCAAATTCCTCATTCTATAGAAAAATACCATAGAAAGTATAATTCCTCCTTAAAATATTACAGAAAGTAAAAATACTGCTTGTTCTAATGCAGATAATTGTATCAAATTTAACCCTATGGTAATTACAGTAAACTGTTATACAGTATGCTTTTGCATTAATGGTTTGATGTAATGATAATTATGAGACAGCTAGCAAGTAACGTTGGGTGTTTCATTTACATTTCATTCTTAAATGGAAATATTATGTAAATGCTACTTATATGATCAAAATATGAATCAATAAGTTGGAGGCAACAGGATTTTTACTAATAGAAAAGTCATCAGGAGGATGGTTTTTAAATTATAGAATTTTTATTTTATTTTTATTATTTTTTTATTTTTATTTATATATTTTTTGTTCAAATATGAGTCAGGTTTGATCTGTAAGAAGTATTTGTCTGTAAGTAGTTAATGTAAAATATTCTCACTCAAAGAAACTTACATGTTCCTAAGCTAACATGCTTACTTGCTATACACCTGTAAATTACATAAGTTGAGTTACAACTTGTGCAATTATTTTAATAACAATAATTAATCAATTATAAGTTAGTTCAGTTATTATTTGAATATGTATATTTAGTTTATAAAAAGTCAATGCCAGTCCATTTCATTTTTTTAATTCTTAAATAAAACTTAGATTTTATTGTTATTATTATTTTAATTTAAATATTCTATGATAAAAAAAAGTAAAATTTACCTTTAGGAACTACAAAATCGCCCACTTTTACGTCCTCTTCTAATTGTCTACCAATAGCTGGTAATGCTGGAAATAATCTCATAGTCTCTTTTATAACCCGTTCTAAATATTCTAATTTATTAAGATCATATAGGCCTGGTTCTGTATACTTATCATTACCAAATATATAATCTAGCTCTTCATGAACCTGTTCAAAAAAGAACAATGAAAAATTAAAAAGTTTTTAATAATTTAGTCATTAATCCTAACTAAATATTTTACTAGATATAGAAGAATTTTATTTAATGGGCAAAGGCTAATATAATTACGTATTAGCCTTTGCCCATAAAGAATCTTATTGCATAAGATTCTTTATGCAATAGAATCTGTAAGATTCTATTAAGAAAAAATTGATTAGAAAAATACTAAATGATTTATTAAGATGTGCGCTGATTGATTAGAAGGCTCTTCAAGAAAGTATATTTTCAAAGAAAAGGTAGAATGATAGAATAGTTGCTAGGACATTATAACATGAAACTGTAGATGCATGACAGGGGAGGTAAAACAATAAACTTGTTAGTAAGTTTATCTGTCACATAACTCCATTAATTATTTTAGAGATAACTTAAAAAGTAGATGGTCATAGAGGATTTTTTAACACATTTGTTCCCATGAAAAATCACTGGTTAGGAAAAATAAGAATTATTTATAATATTTCATGTAGGCTGAGAGGGTACATACTGTGTTATTTTTTATTTGACCACTAGAAGAGGATTTGCAGAGAAAATAATGCTTGTATCAGCGTGCGAGAGAATCTTCAGAAATATAGGTAATATTTAGTATTAGGAAAACAAGAAAGAATTTTACATCTTTTTGTACATCAAATGATGAAATGTAGCCAGGAGGTATATAATAAACTGATGCTTTTTTGTAGAATTCTCCAGGTTTATAGATAGTTAGGGTAGTTAATTAGAAACAGGTTCTGGTGTTAACTTTAATGATTGGGAAGTAATGGATTTTTTTTTATTTTTGTTGTTGCAGATATACGAGGTTTATAAATAAACTAATGAGTATGGTTCAGAAAAAATTTTTATTTACAGTCCAATTATACATCGACTCTAACACCTTTGAAATAGTTCCCTTGGGAAGCCACGCAATGCTTCAAATGGTTTCCCCATTCTTCACAGCAGTGTTGGAACTCAGAAACTGGAATATCATTCAGATGTTCAGTTACATTTTTTTAATGTTTTCTACTGTTCGAAAATGGTGTCCTTTGGTGTTTTTTTTTAAGTCGCAGGGACTCAAGTCAGGTGAATAAGGTGGTTGAGGAACTACAGTAATGTTTTTCTTTGCCAAAAAATTATTAATTGTGAGTGCAGTGTGACAAGGTTCATTGTCGGGATGCAGCATCCAGTTTGGTGGCTGTTCTCATGCAGGCAACTTTTTTCCGCAGTCTTTCAAGAATTTCTCAGTAAACATATTGATTTACAGTCTGTCCTGTAGGCAAAAACTCCTTATGGACAATGCCATTACTGTCAAAGAAACAAATTAGCATGGTTTTGATTTTTGATTTGCTCAGTTTTGCTTTTTTAGTATGTGGGGAGTTTGAAGTGTGCCACTCCTTGCTGTGGCATTTTGTTTCTGGGTCGTACTCAAATATACAAGATTCATCTTCAGTAATAACATTAGTTTTAGAAAATCAGGATTAGTTCAATTCATCCAAAAAGATCACGGCACACTCCCACATTGTTGTTTTTCTGTTCAACATTGAGGTTTTTTGGGACCAATTTTGCACAAACTTTTTTCATGTCCAATTCATTTGTAAAAATTTGATGGACAGTGGTATGGTTCAAATTCAATTGTTCTGCAATTATGCTGACAGTTAATCGCTGGTCTTACCATATCAAGTCAAGATTATCAAGCCATATCATATCAAGATTTGTTCAACATTGTCATCACTTTTTGACATTAATGGTCTTCCAGAGCGTGGATCGTTCGCAACTGATTCCTGGCCATTTGAACACACGTTTTAAACCACGTTGAAAATTGGGCTCATGACAGAGCATCATCTCCATACGCCATTTTCAGTAGCGTTCTCACAGAGTTTAACACAAAACTTGATTGCACAATATTGTATATAATTAATATCACTCATTTTTGTAATGCACAACAAAAACCTGTTTCACAAAAAGTTTGTTTACTCTCATGTGGTAACAATAGACTAAAAATATTAATACTGAATATAAATCAGCTGTTCATATAATTGTATGCTTACTTTGGCTGTCAAAAAAAATAGTCTCATTACTTTATTTACAGAATTTGTAAGTTGGTAATCTTATTAATATTTTCATTGATCCATTTCTGTTCTTCTTGGCTTAAAGGAATGTTCTTAATGGCTTAAGGGAATGTTTGGTAAGGCTATGGGTTATTTCTATTTTATTTTATTTTTAGTCTACATGTAATGTATGAACAACATAAATATTGCTTGGAAAAAATATTACCTGCAGTATATATGATGGATAAACCTGGTTTTTTTGTACCATTGATTATATTATAATTGTATTATCATTAATCAATTAATTTGTTATTGATAAATAAATCTACGTAGTGCTTTCTGCAACTTATTTTTGTTACATTAATTAAAATTAAAAAAAAATCATATCTATGAAGTTGTTAAAATTCAACACTAATGATGCCTTTATTTTTTTCTGGAGGTTACACCATAATCAAAAGCATAATTTCAAAATAAACATAAAAAAATTAAAATGTAAAAGAAAATAGTGTTTCTTTTTATTTAGATGATTTAAAATTGAGCATATTGATCCACAGAAATTATTATTTTTATCACTATAAATGACAAAAGCAGTCTTAATTAAAATACAATTTCTTTTAACTGTTTATATTTAAATTATTAAAATAATACATACCAATTCTTGTACATCTGGATTGCATGGCGATTAATAAAAGTGCAAAACTCAATTCAGTAGCTGTAGTTTCTTGGCCACCAATTATAATAGTCATTGTTTCATCTCGCAATTCATTATCAGTCATTCCATTACCTAACATCAAATCTAAGAATGCCAATTTACCACCATCTTCTGTAAACGATAAAGAAAGTTTTACTTAATTACAATCTTTAAAATATCTTTTAATGAAAGGCTTACAATTTATTGTTAAGAAGAATCCTGAATAAATTTTCCTGAACATAAGCAGTACCTTGGTCGATTGTCTTCTTTGTCTACTTCTTTCCTGATGAAAGATAGTATATATTGTTAAGACCTCAAACATAATAAGATGTAAATTTTGTTTCTACATAATTGTAGATCTCTATTGAGATTATCTATTGGATAAGTTGTTCACAGTTGTTCCAGTGTTTTTCAGTTGTCAGTTTTTGTCTAGTACAAAGAAAGAAAATTCAGTCATAAAAAAAGAGAAAAAAAACCATCTCTCATATAAGATTTTGAAAATTTTATTTACTTGAAGTTTTCTTTGTAAAATCTTATTTTTTGATAAAATGCCTCCTATACAAGAAACATATAAAAAACTTATGCAAGAGAACTAGAAATCTGTTTAAACTTCCTGTAGTTCTTATGGAAAACAGAAATAAACAACAAAATTGCATACAGGCTAATAATACTTTAATTTAAAAAAAAAATTAATTACACTGGTCAACATAAAATTTGGAACCGAACAGGGAGTTCTATATAATAATTTGTATGTTGAATCTGAATATCTATTTTGAAACAAACCATCACGTAACATTCTTAAGTTGCAAAACACCTTAAATTTATTTATTCCATTATTCTTGGAACAACAATACAAATAAGTTAGAATCTCTGTATGTTTGCTCACATCTGATTTATATTGCAATGCATGCTGTAGAACCGTATTTGATACATAACAGTTGAATGCTGTCATTTCATGCCAAGCCAGACATGTATAGAAAAGTCAGAGAGTCAGATAATGAGCAATTCAACATGATGAAATTTTCTTCATGTTGTAGCTCTTGGTATGACTAGCTGTATTCTTTAATTGTGGTAGTGATTTTATCATACATATATATATTACAAAGATTGTTTCTAACAATCAACAAAATTGTTTATAAGTAATGCTATAGATGTAGTGAAAGATTTTTATGACAGAACAAATTTTGGTATTATTTTATTGAACATCAAGATTTGTTAAGTTGTGTGTATGTGTGTTTGTGTTTTATTGCACTCCATGGGAAACAATTTTATGAAGAATTTTGAGTAATTAGGTATTAACAAATTAAAACTTAATTATTTTTATAATTAAGTATTTTTGTATTATTTCAGTTTACTTTCTTTCATTAAAACATTTTGAATTTTACAATAAATAAAAATCGGTTTTGTAAAAATTCTCCAAATATTTTTTGTTACTTTTGCGGAGAATTCGCCACCAAAAGTTAATAAAAACCACTATCAAATCTGCTGAAAACTGTTTACAGACATTATTTTGACTGTCCCTTGGGAGACCGAGATAAATCCTGGGGTCCACATATAGCATGTATCAAGTGCTACATTAAACTAACACAGTGGTTAAAAGGAAAAAAGAGCATTTGCGTTTTGGCATACCTATGATTTGGTGACAGCTTACTAACAATTATGATGACTGCTATTTTTGCTTAACAAATAATAAAAGCAGTATTGCATACCCAAATGTTCGTTCAGCTATAAGATCAGTACTTCATGGTGTTGATTTACTGATTCCGATTGCTCCAACTTCTTGGAAAGAAATTTCTGATTTCCCAGAAGGCTCAACCAATGAATCCTCTACTTCAATAGATATTAATTACATTCTAGAAGAATCAAATACCTAACCTCACCTCATCACACAAGCAGAACTGAGCGACCTAATTCGTGACTTGTATTTATTGAAACAACATACAAAATTCCTAGTTCATGTCCTAAAGAATGGAATTTATTAAACAACAAAACTAAAATTTCAGTATATAGAAATCGAAACAAAAATTTACTGAAATACTTTAGAAGAGATAGTTTAATTTGTTCCTGCCATGATGTTAGGGAGATGTCTGAATTGGATATTGAATATGTTGTTCGTGATTGGCGTTTGTGCATAGATTCATCAGAAAGAAGCTTACGGGCACTATTATTGCATAGCTTGAATAAGATTTCTTCTATACCGGTAGCACATGCTGCAGGAACGAAAGAAACATAGAGAAGTATGTCAAAAATTTTAAAAGCTACTAAGTATGATGAACATGGCAAATCATTGCTGATCTGAAAGTGATAGGGCTTCTTCTTGGTCTCCAGAGCGGCTTTACAAAATATATGTGTGTGGAATAGTTGGGCTACAGATAAACATTATGCAGTTAAAGACTTGCCAAAAAGAAATAAGTTTATCCCAGGAATGGAAAATATTGTCAATATTCCCCTTGTCAAAACAGATTGTATTATTTTACCACCTCTAACATAAAAGTAGGCCTGATGAATTTTGTATAAACATTAGATAAAGATGGAGGTGACTTTAAACATTTAACTGAGGTTTTTTCACAATTAAGTGAAGCCAGATCAAAAGAGGAAATATTCATCGGGCCACAAATAAGAAAATTAATTCATGAAAATATATTTGACAACAAACTGAATCCTCAAGAAGTGGCAGCATAGAAATCATTCAAAAATGTTGTTACTGATTTTCTTGAAAACAAAAAATCATGATCAGCTTATAAATGAACTCTTAGTGAACTACAAAAATTTAGGCTGCAGAATGTCATTGAAATTCATTTTTTACATTCTCATTTGGATTTTTTCCTTTAAACTTGTGTGACATCAGCGACGAACAAGGAGAAAGGTTCCACCAAGATATATTGCAGATGGAACGTTATCATGGCAGATGGGATGAATCTATAATGAGTGACTGCTGCTGAATGATAAAAAGAGAAGACTTCACTGAAGACAAAAGGAAAATAAGAAAAAAGGAATTAAGATAAACATAAATGCCTGCAAAATAAAAGTAGGAATTTTAATTGTAATTATTATTATTTTTGTATTCTATTATTTAAGAAGTTTCTCAATAATTTAAAGGGTTATAACTAAAAATCTGAGGGTGATGAAAAAAATTGATTTCATTTTAAGATTCAGCATAAAAAATACATTCTAATTCATCTACTTTTATCTCAGTTCCAACTTATTTATTTCTTTTTCTGATGACCTGTGTTGTCTGTGTATATGTAGGTACTTGACATTTTCTCAGTAAATCATTGTCTTTTATCCCAGATTTCTCAAAAACTACTAAAAATATAGTTGTGGGACCTATGTTTTTCTTCTATTTTTTAGGTCAGATTTCCTATAAAATCACTGAATTTATCCCTTAATTTGGGTCCCAAGAATACAGTCTGGCTTAATTTTACCAAAGGTGCAGAAATCAGGACGAAATCTTAGCCTCGTTAACAAAGGATTTCTAGACCCATGTTTATATAAATATTCTTCTTTGTTTTCACTAGTAGAAAATGTCCTTATAGTTTGTTATATTGTTCATAAATCACCTTTTTCTTTTTCTTTTTTCTGTTTAGCCTTCGAAATCACTGTACGGTATTACTTCAGAGGATGAATGAGGATTATGTAAATGAATTGTAGTCTTGTACAGTCTTAGGCTGATGTGTGGTTAATTGAAACCCAACCACCAAAAAATACCAGTATCTACAATCTAGTATTCAAATCTATATAAAAGTAATTGCCTTTACTAGTATTTGAACCTAGAAAAGAACTCTCAACTTCGAAATCAGTTGATTGGCGATGATGAGTTCACCACTAGGCCAACCCGGTGTAAAATAAATTATACACTATACAGTAAATGTTTGTACAAATAATATAATTGTTGAGCTTTTTAAATATTAAACATTTAGTTTTAATCAAAAGGGTTTTCTACATAGAACTCTACTTCGATTTTAGATCTGATGTAGCATTATTGTCAGTGTCTATATTTGGTTCTATTACAATAAAAATAGCACATTAATCACTCTTGTGTTGATTTTAAATTCATATTATCATCTTAGAATCCATGATATCAACACTTTATTTCTAATTTCACAGGTAAGAGCTTACAGTAGGTCTAGATTTACACTGTGTTGTTGATGTCATTTCTAAGAAATCTCATCAATTAATAATTTTGTGAAAATTTGCTAATAATGTTGCCATAGTATAAGTTTACAGTTTATATATTGTCAAAATATTATCTAATCTTCATCCTGGAAAAATTGAAAATTATAAATAATTGAAACTGATTGTTCATACAATAAAATGTACTCCCATCATGCAATGTCAATTTTCCAGTAACATTTAAAAATTTAAAATTCCAGATCAGTTTTTAACAAAGGTTTTTCAATTTTACTTCTGACAATTTTAGACAATAAAATTATGAAGGAGAAACCATTACTTACCTAATTTTTTATAATACTCATCCTTGCTCATTTCCCATTCTTCATGTTTTTCTTTTATAACTTTTTCTGTGAACTGTAGAGTCAATTTAACTGCTTCATCATGAACTTTTTTTATATTACTTAGTGAAAATAATATTGGTATTTGTACAAATATGTATTGGTACAAATATGGTTATATTTGTACCATTCTTTGTTGCCAAACCTTAAACAAAAAAGTTTTTAAAACCTATTTCTTTAACATTATTACTAAGAGTAGATGACACAAGGGAGATATTAAAAGTAGATTAGCAAAAGAAAGATCCTCCAAGAAAAATATACGTTTTACTAGTATTAAATTTAGATTTAGAATTTCTTAAAAATATTTTTTAAGTTTATCCTTTATGGTAGTAGAACATGGATGATAATTAATTTAGAAATGAAAAGAATAGATAGGTGGTTTCTGAAGTATGGGTTACAAGCGTACAAGAAAAATTAGATTGGTTGATCAGGAATAATTTCTCTATAACCCAGTAGGCTATTGTCATTAATACACCACTTTCAGGATATCAAATATTTTTAAATTGAATAGTTTTTTATTACTTCTATGTATATTATTTATTAGATTTTACAATTACACTTAATGAAAAAACTTAATATTCTTTAAAAGAAGTAAAGTATTTCTTGATGCTTGTAATTTGTGAAACTGTCAAATAGCTGAAATGATATGTGAATACTCTAAATATCAGCAGAATAAATTTGTTTATATATTGGTAGCTCAATATTCTATATTGTTGTGTCATATTCATTCTTAAACCTAATTTCAGAGAAAATGAAGTGATTGTATTAACATATTTTAATTATAAAGAGAACCTATGTAATAACATATCCTGAACTCATTGTGAAAAAAAATTAAATCTTGCTTAGCAAACTACATAGTTATAATTAAATTTATATAAAAATTAAACATTTTTATAAATGGGAATTAAAATTAAAATAAAATTTAAAATTATTATGTTCATAACAGTTGATTGTCAATAGTTAAAATAAGTCAACGTTAAAAGAAAACATCTTGTCAGTAAGATGTTTACAACTGTTATGTATTGATTACATTTATAAAAATTTATATGCACAACTATAAAATTCATAATTTATCAGTAATCCCTGATGATGGAGGAATAATCAGAAAGCGCTTGGATAGTTGTTACTCACAATTGTTGGTAAGTGGATTCTCTATTTTTATATAAATTGTATAATACTAACAGTGCCAGATGTTAAGATAATTGAACCTTATAATTAAATGTTTATAAAGATTATAGTTTTTATATTCATCCCCACTAGTGTGATTAAGATTAAATTTACACGCAGAACATTCCAAATCAGGTTGCTCTGGATTGACAAATGTAAATTTCATAAATGTAGTCATCCATCAATCTTTATTACTGTTAGAAACAGCAGGTATCTGATGATGAATGTGTACAGTTTGGAAGTTGTTCTGGTTTCACTGAGGTTATAAAAAGATATCAGTCATTGAATTCACATCCTTTTTATATTTTCAGACATATGTGGTAATTGTAGAATAGTCTTCTGCAATTCTCTTTGCACATAATGGATTTTATTAACATGCTCTCTTTTGATTTTAACGTCTCTATTTTGACATATAATTCAATCAATACTCCGTTTGTTGTTAGGAGATGTATAATTAATAACATGCAGCAACCTTTTTACCTCTAAAAATGTACAGTCTTTAAATTACTAGGAAAAATGAAAGATGGGAAACAGCACAGGAAAGGTAAAGAGTTAAAGATTGGAATACAAATGTGGGACATTAACTGGGAAGATAGAGGAAGTAATAGACATAGTGATTACTTAAGGTTTGGGTATCCTAGGTTGAGTGAGACAAAATTGCATGGAATGGGGAATAAAAAAAAAGCGGATACTATAAATTGGCGTGGAATGGAGGTAAAGAGTGTAAAAATGGAGTAGGAATTATCCTATAAAAGGAGTGGTATAACAGACTAAAGATGTGGAATATGTAAATGATAGAATAATTAAATTAAGCTTTCCTATCAGAGGAGAGGTTAGAGAATTTATCCAACTCTATGGTCCTCAACAGGGAAATAAAGAGAATGATCAAGAAAAATTTCTGGAGGTTGTAGAAGGTTTAATAAGAAAGAATAAGGTATGAGATATGAATGCACAGATTGGTAAGAAGAGGATAGGAATGGAGGAGTTAGTTGGTTCATATGGTTAGAGAAAAAGGAATGAGGAAGGAAATATGTTACATGACTGTCAAAGGAACGAACTTGTAGAAAAGACATGGTTCAGAAAGCAAATGTGAAAGTAAATAAGGTATGGTTGGGATGATCGTTGGGAAGTCATTAATTGACTAATTCCTGATAAAATAGGATGAAAGAGAGAATTAATGGATATAGAGGCTGCCCTGGGAGAAGCATTTGATGTTAAACACAGGTAGTGAAAGTGAGAGTAAGAGGGTTTGTGAGTAATTTTAAGAAAAATACAAAACATATTATTCTAAGGAGTGAGGTAGGAGAAATGGAGAAGGAATAGAAACAGTTTAAAGATACCATGTGGTAAAATGTGCTACAGAACATTACAAATTGCACAGGGAAAGATGGAGATGTTTTGTAAGATAAAAAACAGAGAGGGAAAAGAAAAGGGTGTTTCTAGAATGAAAGGTGATGTGATAGCCTAAAGAAACAAAATGTGTCAAGAAGAAAAGAGGAATTGAAAAAGGATAATAAAGGAAGATAAGGAGAGGTGTTGGAGAGAGTTTGTAAATGATTTAGAAGAGAATGTTGGTAGTAGAAAGAAACAATTGTACGGCCTGGTGAAGAAGAGGCAAAATAAAAATGAGATAGCAGCGTTGATAAAAAACAAGGATGGAAAAGATATGGTGAAGAAGAATAATAATAAAGATAGATGGAGAGAGTATTATCATGATCTGGTGAATGTGTATTGGGGTAGCCCAATGGGGAATATAATGGAGAAGTTTAGTTTAAATTTCTCTCTTAAATACGTAACTATTAAAATTTTTTGATTCATATTGATAAATAGGATGAGGATTTTACTCTTGCAGATTTTACATTCTTATTCTACATATAATAACTGGATTTAAATCCATTAAGTCCAATTAATAAATATATTTCAATCTAGTACTGATGCAAAGACAAACTTATTATAAAGATTTATACCGATTATAAAATTGCATATAAATTTACCTTGAACACAGTTTCCAAATTTTTAACAAAATCACCTCCATTTCCATGTTGAGCTTTTCTGATACACCCATTGCTGTTCTACAAATTGCATCTAATGTACATAATGCTACATATGGATATACATCTGTACATTCACCAACTCTTGAATTGATCTGTGAAATTAGAATTAATTATTCTTAAATCCAGTTTAAAGGATTTTGAAAAAGTAAACCAATAATGAGCGTATTTAAAAAATGAATTGTAGTTAGTACCGATTTGCTTAAGTTGAATTTTAAAACTTCAAAGTAAATAAATATGTTTTTCTGATCAGAAAATAATTATATATTATTTACATTAAGTTAAGAACAGTGTAAATGTATTATTCCACTGATAACAAAGAACAGCTGCTTTAATATTTCACTGGAAGAGAATAGTGTGACAATGAAAAAACCAATGATCAGTTAAGCATTAAAAAGAACTTCATGAATCATAAATGAGAAGAAAGTAAGTGTTTACAATCCATGTATTCATATATGGATATATCTATTCATATATAAAAATAATAATTACATAAAATAATTTTGAAGAAATTATACAAAACTTATAAATAAAATTGAAACATACAATATAAAATAACAATTTTGAAGGTTATACGTTCTAATATTGTAATAAGTAAATGTCTGTTAAGAAAGCAGAAAGTTCAAGTTTATCTAATCAGTATTACTTTTTAGGAATGTGTATATATAAATATTTTATTTTTTACAGAGGAAGGATCTTAATTTAATTTTAAATAAATTATGTGAAGGTTCTTTTGTAGGTTGAAGAATGATTTATTGAAAGTAGAAATTAAGATTAATTAAATCCTTTCTCATTGGCTCAAAGTATTGCACTGCATCACTAAAAGTAATTTTGTTATCTGGTTTGATAAAAGTTAATATTATTATATTTTGTAGGAGTGATATTTAAAAAAAAAATTTGATACAATCATAAATGTAAGCGCAAAAAAATATTAAAATTTTTAATTTAGTAAAAGGTGGTTTATATGATTTTTTTTACTGGCATAAAAGATATGACTGCCCATTTTTCTTCTGATTTTTTTAAAGTAAATGTAATATTATATTTAAGACAGAAATATGTATGGGAATAACAGTTATTTATGACTAGCTTAGGGATTGAGTTAGATGCGTCAAAACAAAACAAGTGGTTTAATATTGAACTAAACAAAATCAATTTAATCATTCTATGAAAATTTATCATCTAACAAGACATCTCAAACATTTTACACAACAGTTCAAAATGTAAATCCATTATGCATTCAAGTGTAAAATGAAGAAGTTTCTAAATTCAATTGTCTCATTTTCTATTTTAATTTTTATTTATTGTAACTTAGAAAGGAGTACTATTGTTGTATATAAAATTTGTTTATAATTAAAAAAATAATAAATGGTGGTGTGGTAAGTTAATGGGGGTGTAGCCTGTAGTTGCTGGAATGAATGATTAAATATAAAAAAAAATATAAACAAAATCAGAGGTACTGTAATTATGGTATAACAATTAATATTATTTTAATTTTAAAATAGGACCTAAAGCTTTTATTAGTTGCAATAATAAAATTTTTCTTTATAGCATGATAAATTTCTTTTATAAATTATATTTTATAAATCATTATGTTTATATAAAAGGAACTTCACTCTTTTAAAAATCACATATTGCAAGTAGTTGCATTAAAAGCAATTAAGGGGAATGTCAGTACGGAAAGAATTCTAACATTTGATCTCTAGTTACTAATTATTTTCAAATAGATTGTAATGCTCAAAGATCGATCTTATCTAAAGTTAAATACTGCAAAACATCTTTATTAAAAAGATAATAAAATGTTTTTAATTGTTTATATACTGCATAGTAAACAGGAATGAAAATAATTTTTTCTTTACCCATAAATCTTTTAATGTAGACTCTTTTCATCATAAATTTACTTGTCCCTGACTGAGAAATACCTCACAAAAGAATTTTGGATTAATCAGAGAGGCCTCTTTGTTTACTTGTCATGTAATCTCACATTTTATTTCCAAAATTAAAATACCTTGTCTAGATCGTTCATGTAAATAACAATATGTAAAATAAAACCGGTAATGCAAATAAGGGGACTTCATAATAGGATGCTTTCTTGTTAAGCTATGAATCAATCATAAGCAAAAATCTTTACTATTGTATTAGCCCAATAGTTAATTAAAAAATACGCAGGAGCAGACATTGATTCTGACTACAATTTAATAATGATGTAATGTATACTGAAGTTTTAAAAAAAGAAAAAAGTATGAGAAGGAAGAGATGGGAAATAGATAGAGAAAGATTAATTTTTGTAAACATCACATTTCAGCCACGGGCTTTTAATTCTTCTTCTTTTGTGTTTACATAATTCAGAGTCTACTTAGGTATTCTGGTATCATTAATTCTTTCTAGGTACACCATCCACCCAGCCCATATCTTATAATTAATAGAATCCACATTTAACTTACTTTTTATAAATTAATTTTTACGTTCATTTGTTCAAGAAACTTCCTTCACTCTTAAAAACAGCATCTTCATGTCTATCTGATTCTTTCTTGTCACAGATATTGTTGTTCATTGCTATATAGGAGCATTGGGACAGTTATATGTTATATAATTTAATAATGGTGTCCATCTGGACTTTATTTCTTAAACAGCAAATTATAGTACCCACTTGTATGCGGAAAATGGATTATTTTATTTTTAATCCTATTAAATATTACAAGAAATATTGCACTGCATGTAATTAATTGAAATATGAGTATATAAGTTGCTCCAGAATGATTAAAATAAACAGGCACAGAATTTACTGCAACTGAAGATTTGAAAACAAATTTAAAAAAAAATAATTAAAGCAGAGGTAAAGTAAAATTTAAGAGTAGTAAAAGACTTAGGATAATGAAAATGGACAAAAATGAAATTAATAACAAGAAATGTAGCAATGAAAACTGGTTGAAAGAGAGATCTATTGAAGTAACAAAATGATAGATTGTAACATACATAAAGAGATTTAAAAAAATAATTTTGAAAAATTAAACAAAGATGTGGATGGTAATCTTTGTTACAGAGAGAAATGTATGGTAAAAATACATAGAAGAAGTATGTAGGAGAGTTTTTTTATTTAATGAAGTGCAAGAAGAGACAAAAGAAATTGATTACTTTACAGATAACTATATTTTAAATTCAATTCAATAGTATTTTGAAGGATTTAAACAAGAATAAAGTACATAAATTGGGTGACATATCACCTGAATTATTACACTGTCCGAAAGAAATAAAACTGAATAAACTGTATTTATTAATAAACTAAATTTATGAAACTGGGAAATAACTTCTTTCTTTAAAAAAAAATGTAATTATTGCCATTTATAAGTAGATTAAGATAAATTTGAGTACTATTTTACCACTAGTTTATTATGCATAAAAAACAGGGTAGATCACAGGAAAATAGAATATATGATAGAAGGCATATTAGGTTGATTTGGTTTCACAAAAAGCATTTATATAAGGAGGGGCCATTATGGCTCTTAGACTAATCTTAGGAACAGTCATAAGAAGAACAGTCACCTTTTCTACTTTTCTGTATAGTTATTTGCATCTATTACTTTCCTGTTTCTTCTACCCAAGCAGTAAGGTGATTTTTGTCTATATCCTCTTTTTCCTGTTTCTGTTTTTACTGGTCTTATTATTTCTTATTCTTTTCCATTTGGATTTCATCCATAACACTGATAAATAACAAAGGTTCTGCACGGGATTTTAAACTAGTTTCCACCAAAAAAAACTGTCATTCTTTTTGAGGTTCTAATTGTGCTTTCACAATTTTCATTTCCTCTTTTATGCTGCCCTCACAATTCTTCTAGACAGGTTACTATAGGCTTTCTTAATATTTATAAAATTATAATCCACTTTTTCCACACTCCCAACTCTTCTCAATTATCAAATATTCTTTCAAGGATCTTTCTGTGTATGAGTTTAAAAAACTCTATAATTGACATCTTTTTAATAACTGGAAACATGAATATTATTAAGCTATTTACTTTTAAAAGTATTAGTTTTTAGAGTAACCTTTTTTTTCTGGGAGTGTTGGCCAAACTTAAGGGACTTATTCAGGGCATCAGAATAAACAAAAACGTTCCTGTGAACAAACTTCATTTTCCTGTGTCTGCCATTTTGTGTTTTTTTAATAAAATTGTATATCTTAAGAACAGATTGCAATATTTTAATGAATTTTGGATACATCTACTCAATGGCATCTTCTACATAATAAATGTAAAAACATAATACATATATAATAAAAAAAAAACAAAAATAAAAACATATGAATATATTTAAAACATGTATAAATATTTATACAGTAAACATATATAATTTTTTGAAAATTCCAAAATGGTGGTTATGTAACTTTTTTAATCATTAACCGCTCCAATTTTAATCATTAATAAGGGGTTATTATTAATTATTTTTAATTCAATTAGTGATAAAAGTGAAAACAAGCACAATTATCAAATTGCATCATTTTTGTGATCCACTGTAACAATTTTAGTCATATCTCAGCTGTTTATCAATGTATTTGAACAATTGGGGTGCCTTTACAATAAAAGGCTTAACATATTTTCTAATAAAACTAATATTTATGGAATTATTAATATTTAAAGATTCAAATGGCTGACATTTGTTTTAAAATTGTGTAAATGGAAGCAAACATGTATAAAACGAAAATTTATTGAAAAACTTGATAAAACCCTAAAAGAACAAAATCAAACATTTTTTACTTACTTTAACCTAAATTGTTACAGTTCAAGATTGATCTACTCATTTAAAAATGAAATCCATTGTTGTTGTTTTAAAAAAAAGAATCAAATAGAATAGCTGGAAGCAGGATAATAATCTAATTCTACACTTTATCACATTCAAAAATATAGTACACAATTTTTAACACTTTATCATTTTTAACACACCCAGAGTAAAAAAAAAACTATCTTCCACCAATACGCACGCCAGGGATGGCACTGCAGGAGTAACAGTGCTTTCTCTCCCTTACAGCCTCGCGCACAGCTATGTGCGCCTGTGCACAATAGCCAAACACCACACTGCTGGAACTATGAAGCGCACAGTTTCATACCAAGATTTTTGTATGTTTTATTTAAACTGGGGGATGGCTACTGACATTAAGCTCAAGGATTATATACTGTACAAATATAAAGAAAAAGGATCTTATTATATTAAATTTTATCAATAAAATCAAGTGGAAATAGGGAGTGCTACAGTTCCACAGTGCCTATACGTGAACCACCACTTCTTCTAACGATCTTGTCTGTTGCCTGAAGAGGATGGTTCCTGATGAGGTGCAAAGTGACTGGAATGCTACCATGAAAAATACACTTCACTCAATTAAGAACACTGTTTCACCATGGAGCTTCTCATGCAGAAATAACTGTCGAGAAGAGGTCATTATCTGCCGTTTGTGAATAGGTTACATTAGACTCACTCATGAATATCTGATGAAACAAATGGATGCACCAGTTTGTGCTCGCTATGACAGCTGACTGAGAACGATCACATTCTTGTGGATTGATCTGTTATGCAGCACTGCATCGCAAATTTAAACTGGGGCTAACATTCAAACTATTCTACGGATAATGAAATATTTTTGTTTTATGTTTTACGGTTTCTTAGGACCACCTGTTTATACTCAATCATTTAAATTTCTGTAATGTGTATCAGCTATTCATACCAATTGCCATATAGCAATTTGAAATTTTAGTTTTCTAATTGAGACATAAAATGTGATATATGTTTGTTTATTACAACAAATACATGTCCAGAAGATGAAAACACAAAAGTGTTTTTCACCCAGAATAAACCAAAAAAAAAAAATTGACTGGAATTGAAACCCAGGTTAAAAAACAATGATGAGAATAAAAGTGAAAAGTTTTTAATTATCTATGTAGACAAGGTATTATGACTAAAGATGTATGTAAAAAGTTTACTATTGAACCCTCAGAAGAATCTCATCTCAAAATAAAAAAAAAATGTTTAAAAACATCCTTTTTTAAAGAGGATGTTAAAAAAACTGTGAATTTAAAAAGAGTAGTTATTAGGGATATACACAGATTTGTGACAAGATGGCAAGTAGCTGCTGAATCCAACCAGACATTTCTGTAAGAGGATTTTGGAAAAGCTTACTCTGTTGTTAATGGCTTTTATACTGTTGATGAGTATTAAGGTAACAGTAAGAGTTTTGTGTTTTTTTTTCAGGATGCTATTTCTTAATAGCATCCCGAAATGTTTATTTTTATAAAGTATAAAGAAATAACAATATAAATATAAAGAAATATAAAAAACTAAGAAATATAAATATAATATTTATATTTTTTAATAGTGTTTTTTCAGGATGCTATTAGACTTATTTACAGTTTTTTTTTTAAAAATAATTTTGGTCTGTGGTTTCTTTTATTAAATTTCAATGTTAATTTGTTGTCTTTGCTTCACAACCTGTATGAGAAAGTTTTTCAACTATTTTGAGTCAACATAATTGTATGTTATGATTTGTAATATAATTTTTTTTTGTTAAAATTATGCAATTTAATTTGTTATAATTTATTTATCGTATATGAAAGAAGAATTAGTAAAGAAAATGTTTTAAAAAATTTAGTGGTGTCTTGTACAACTCATTAAATTTTAGTATGTTCATTTATTATTTTTTTGTTACAATTATTATTAATAATAATCATAACTGCATACTAACAGTTAGCACATACCTAATACTACTTAATAACCCACTTATTAAGACATAACACACATCACAAAGTTTAAAAAAATGTAATTAAATCATATGTACAATACAAGGTAAGATTTTGAACTCTGAATTCTTTATTTACAAACAAACTTTTTAAAATAGCAAATCAAAATATTAATAACTTTTTTGGTGTGACTGTGAATCTTGTATGGTTACAGGTATAAAAACCTATAAAATTTGAAACTTAATATATTATTTTTTAAATTTTATTTATTTTGTTACATATTTACTTTGATTTTCTATATTATTATTTCCTGCATAAATATTTATTCGACAAAACTAATTCGAGTTGGATCTGATGTAAAATTTTAGTTTTATTATTTAAAAAATATATTATTTCATATTTATCTGTATTATGATCTGTAGAATTACAATCATTTATTTTTTGTTTCTTTTCTTATTTAATGATTATGCTAATTTTATGGAGTAGGATTTTATTGCAAATATTAAATATTTCTCATTTCTGAAGGTCTTGTGATATATTTAATTTTTCTTCTGTTTAATAATGGTATATTATTATTGTTGTTGTTTTTACTATTATAATTATTATTAATTGGGCACCCATTTAAACTGAAACGATCCACAAGTGGAATTATGTACATGCATGGAAAGTAAGAAGAGCAAAAAGAAGGAGCAAAACTCTGAAGATAAAGAGGCTGCAAAGGAGCAATAAAAACCTCCCAGAGGCAGCACCCAGAGCAGCAATAACAAGAAAAAGAGGAAGATTCTTAAAAAAGTGATCCTCATAAAAAAGATTGAGGGGAGAACTTATGCTGAAATCCTCAATCAATCTGGAAGGAGGTGAAACTGGAAGAGAGTGAGGTGGAATAAGAAAGGCCAGAGCAGGAGACGTTCTAATTGAGTTTGGGGGCAGCACCAAAGACAATTGAACATTCAGTGTGTCCTAAAGGCTGTACTCAGAGAAGGTGTTGCCTGCAATCTGGAACCACAGGAGACCCTGGAGATCCGAGATCCGAGATTTGAACTGTGTGACAAAGAAGGGAGGATGTGGAAGCAGTACTAAGAAGAGATCTTGATGATATAGGAAACTGAAGGGATAGCATTACAAATACTAATGTCAGGAAGCAGAAGGTAGTCATGATAGAGATTGGCAAGAAGGCTGCTTTCAGATTACTCAGCCAGTCTATGAAAAAGATTGGCTGCATGTACTGCCAGATTAGGTCTAGAGCACAAGTCCCTCAGTGTTTCAGGTCCCATGGGTATGGGATCTGGCTTGTGGATTGTTGAACGCACTGATGTTGTCCTTGCTGCTGCTGGTGAGGTGGTGGTAGCTGGTTACTTCAACTTCAGGCTGTGGAGTGGGGTATGGAGCATAATGACTCAAGAGGGAAATACATTCTGGATGTGGCAGCACATACTGGACTCGCAGTCCTCAATGTAGGGAACATGATGACGTTCCCGGTCTTCAGATAGGATATCCAAAGACCATTCTCATTATGTCACTCATCTCATCAAAGAGCTGGTCACGCTCGTCAAAGACTGGAGAGTCCTGCACTGTCAGAGACCACCAATGCATCTCGTTTAGAGTCCTAGACGGTGCACGGGAGCGCCCAGAGGCTCCACGGCTGGTGAAAAAATACAATTTCAATAAAACTGATGAAAAGAGATTCACAGGAAAGATCTCCTCAGGGGCGGTAATCCCTGGGAACATAACCACCGGGAGGCCATTGGCGCTGAAGCCGTGGTTCCTTAGACCATGCGACTGATCGCTTCTGCATGTGTCGCCTCTATCCCCCACGGGAAGCCGAGGCACTGGAAGTGACCCGTTTATTGATGGACACAGGAGATTATGGGGTTGCGCTGAGAATGTCTTATTAAGGGGTTTTAGAGAACTATTAAGTAAGAGATTGGTTGCGGCGATGAATCAGGAGGTGCTCTATCAACCTACCAGTACGGTTTTCAGCAGGGTCGGTTGACCCTGGATGCAGTTCGAGGTTGTTGAGGCAGTGCGTCGGCGAGCAGAGGCCACAGATATTTTTCGCGCCATGTGGTCCTTCTCGTTTCGTTGGACGTGAAAAACGCGTTCAACTCTCACAATGGAACGACTTGCTTCGGGATATGGAGAATTCATTCTACGTGTTCTCGATACCTCCTCAGAATGGTGGATCCATACCTAAGAAACTGCGGTCTCATCTATAAGACAGCGGCAGGCTGGCATAGAACCACCATCACGTCAGGGAGGTACAGGAGTCGATCCTTGCCCCTGACCTTTGGAATGCTGTCTACAATGGCTTGCTGAGGCTGGAGATGCCGGAAGATTCGGCCTTGGTTGATTATGCTGATGACGTTGCGCTACTTGTTGTAGCCCGCGACGTGGGATACGCCGAACTAAGGTTCAGCCGAGCGATGCACAGTGACAGCGGTTGGCTGGATGACCAAGGATTGTCTCTAGTCCTCAGTAAGAAGGAGATCATGGTTCTAACGAACTGTACTGACATCCTACTCCCCTTGCGTGTCGGGGATGAGGTTGACGAGATCAAATCGTCCGCGAAGAACCTTGGTATCATTGACCGGAAACTCAGCTTTGCTGAACAGTTATGAAGAGCCACCGACAAAGCCACGAGAGCATAACCGCTCTCTCTCATAACGGCATGGAGAGCTGCTCTACTAAGTGACCCAGTTTTTAATGTGTTACGGTCAATTAAAAATGGTCAGTTCCAGGCAGAATCCTGATAGAAAGGTGGGTGGTTTTAACCAGTAGTTTACTAGTGGTGGTTTGATAAGACCACCAGAGGGAGCCCAACACTCCATATGTAAGTGCATTTCAACTCTCCACCCAGAAAAAAAATATTATTGTTATTATTTTCTTTGAATTTATTGATGCTGAATTATATTAAAATTTTATACTACCATTACTACTTTGTTTTACATATTTTTGCTTAAAGAAGATTGTTTTATTTCCTTTTTTTTATATATATGTGTATTCTTTTGTTCAGTAGATATTACAAATAATGTATTCATTGTAAATAATTTTCTATGCAGTAATATTAATATTTTTCCTGGAAGAAGAACTTTAAAGAAAAAAGCTTATTCCTCTGTTACTTATGTACATTTATTTAATATTAGCCTCAATATGTTTTTCTTTCTGCATTTAATTTATTATTTCTTACAGTTCAGTAAACTGTAAAAGTTAACATATAACTATTGATTTTATTTTTTTCCTTTATTAGAAAAATTAAAATAAATTAAAAATACAGAGATTCTTTAATAATATACCAATTTTATTGTATAAAATTTTCTTTCTTGAAAACGTTTTTTCTTAAAAAAAATTACATAGAAATAGATATAAGTTATGGTTAATATAAAATAAAATTCAAATAATTTGTGAATCTAATTGAAGAATTTACTATTATTATTTTTTAGTTTGACAAAACAAGTATTTTTAAATAACAGATTACGCTCTGATAACAAAAGAATCCGGGTACATTTAATTTAAATTCTAGTGATTACACTAAATTCTCCATTGGCTAGATTGGATGTATATTCACCCTTAAATACAAAAACAGAAATATTCATGCACTTGACACAATAACAGAATAATCTTTTGAAAATCATCTTACAGAAACAAGACATCCAGTCATCTCTTCTCTTCTTTTTCTGTTTAGCCTCCGGAACCACTGTAATGTATTACTTCAGAGGATGACATCCATTCAAACATTTTAACATGTACATAATAACTAAGAATCAACATGTTTGTACAATTTTACTGATCAATATATAAGATATTTTGGAAGTCATCTGATATCCAGAGCAGTTTTCTTGATATGGGTCCTGTAACTAGCTGTCACTTGTTCATATAATGAGAGTAAGTAACTTGTTACATATAGATTCTCAAGCCAGGATATGTGAACTAAATAATAGAATGATGGCCTCCTCAGTTAGGAGTTACGGCTCCTATTGGGAAGCCATTATTGTTAAAATATAATTGGTATCAATTTCCTGGATAGAAAGGCTAGCTCTGACCATGTATATCACTCTGATACACATGTTTGAACAATATGAAATTATAAACGCACTAAAAATAAAATATGTAAAATAAACAAACAACATACATTGAATATATTAACTATATACTAAAGAGGTTTTCTAATCCCACTTTACAATAGATATCAATCAAACTAATTTTCTAAGAGTAATGATGTTCGATATTGTTAACAGAGTAAAGATATTGCTTGTAGGATTGAGTATCATTTACATGTCAATGAGATTAACATTCTTTGATAAGCAAAATTATACTTGGTTTTATGAAGAAAGCCTGGCGAGGGAAGTTTTTTCTTGGTGAGAATAGCTGTCATTTTTTTTGAACTGGCTTTTTTTAGTTGCATGTCATCATATATATATTTAAGCATGTATATATGTGTTTATTTTTGTTTATTCAAGTACAAGACTTGATATTGTCATTGTAGATTACAGTACAATCAAATATCATTAATTAATTGTGAGAGTAAAGTTATATTTCACTTCTTGACTTTCTAATCAATTATAAAGAATCCTCATATGCATGTATAATCTATGAACTCAAGTACTTTGTTTTTTTGAATAGGTAATGTTGTTAGAATTAATTTAACATTTTTTAAAAATCTACTTTTCCAGAATATCCCATCATTTTTATTCCTTTCCACATTCCCTTTCCTTTGTCTTGTTCTCTTGATATCCCTTTATATTTAAGTAACTAAAATTATGAAGGTTTAGTCTGTCTGCTTTAATTAGTTAACCTATTCAATTTTGAATAAATAGTATAACAAATTAGTCATATATGCCAGTTGATTTAACAGCTATGTATCAAAATTTTGCTGTTCTATTTCTTATCATTTTTATTTCATATTTAGATACATGGTAAAAATTTAAAAAAAAATTAAGTTTACTGATGAAAGTTAAGTTATTTTGATGAAGTTTAAAGCGGAGGTTTCAATTTTAAGGCAAAGGAGAACTGTTTCAATTTTAAACTGAATTATAGTTGCTGAACTGAATGGTGGAGAGCTAGCGCCTGCAGTTTTTATGAGAATGTCCTAGGTTCAGATCCCAGTCAGGCTTAGTATTTTTCATATGCAACATAATTTTTATTCCCATTCCCATATAAGATGAATTAATAAACTAGTTTTTAAGTTGCTTTTTCCAAACGAATCAAATTTAGAATCATAAAATAAGATTTTTAGGTTACTCATCAGATGATAAATTTTCAAGTGCCAATTATATGATTTCGTTTGCAACATGGTCAAACCATATTGTTTCTCTCTGAAGCATCTTAGTCTATAACAAAATTTGCCATCATCATTCAAGATTAACATGCCTGTGTATGATATAGTATTGCTTCTTGAGATTATTTTAAAATGTTGGAATAAGTTTTCAGAATTCAAAAATTGGATGTCCAATATTTGTTTGGTGCCAATATATGTAACCTTATATATAGCCAATAGCCTTCCTCAAAAAAAATAAAATAATACTATCTAAAAAAGGAAACTAACAATATTTACGTTCATGTATTAAATTAGACAATCAAATTATTTTGATGTTATATAGTATAAAACATTATACATACAAGAAAGGGTCTTATTTATCAGTTTCTATTTTTAATAAATTATTCAGAAATCTAACAAAATTTGTCAAGTAATTTTTTTTTAATTAAAATTTTCTTTTTATATGACCAATATTACTGAGTAGGTGAATTTTTAAATAATACTAATTACATAAATTTGAATTTTTCATATCAATATTTACTTACATCTGCTTAAATTTGCATCCAAATATTTATTAATACCTTCAAAATTTTAATTTTTTCTCCAATGATTTTATTTATTTTCATTACATTGCTATGTCCATATTATTCTTATTTTTATATATTAATGTAGACAGAACTATTAATTATTTTGTATTTAATAATATTTTTTCTGATCAAACTTTCTGTATATCTTTCATCGATCCTTTCAGGAAACTGCTGGACTAAATCCTTTCTGTTATTCGTTAAATAGTACATCTAGTTATTACAAAAAATGATCTGCACGGGCAGTTATTTTATTTATTTATTTTTGTGTGTCATACACTAAAATTGATTACTCTTATATTGTCCATAAACTGTTCGTAAGTACTTTGATTCATAATTATCAATACATAAGTATTCTCATTTTAAAATCAAGGTTCTATTATCCAACGTTTCTGAGACTATTCTCTTAAAATTAGCTTGGATAAGTTAGTATTTTTACCTTCAGAACAATTGTACTGATTTCCATGAAATAAATATCAGACAGTTTATTTCAATTTCACAAGTGATTGTGATTTAAACAAATATAAAAGATTGCTTGTACTTATTCATATTCAAACAAGCTCTTTAAAAACAATAAAAAAATAGTCATCACATCAATACCGTATTTTTACATTTAGTTTATATATAAACTAAACGTCTCTAATTGAAATATCTATTCAATTTAGTTTTCTATACTTCTCAAATGATATGCAGCTTTAAATAAAGATACAAAGAAACATTTAGAGCTACAATATATAGTCAACAAGATACAATAGAGTCAACATTTTCCAATCATTTTATCGATAAAAGAATTTACTTGAACTTTGTCAAGTATGTAAATACAAAGAGATGTACAATAATAATGTGCTACATTTTATACATATATATGTAATTCAAATCAAACACATTTGTCAACTACATTCATAATTGATGTCTGCCTAACTTAAAAAAAAGGTGAACATTAAAATCAACTAAAATCATTCATTTTTAAATCGCTGCACCAGTCACTGAAGATAGTTTCATGAGCGAATAAAAACATAATGATTTAAATTTTCAAAATGTTGTATTTATTAAATTTGGTATAGATTTAAAAAGTTAATTTTTTTTTTTTAAATATATCTATTGTATTAATGTACTGCAATGCTCATACAAACAATGATTAAAATATTTTTTTATTTATAAACATATCTGGGTGGTTGGTTGATGTAGACATTTAGAAAACAAAACTAAATATTTAAACAAATTTTGCTGCTTATTTCTTTGGAGGTTATTTTTTATTTTTTATAAAAAATTAATTTTGGTGTATTTATGTAATCTGGAAATTAACTGTTGATAATTACAGTTGTGTAAACCCATATCTTTAATTAGATATTGTCAGTAAATTGGTTTGGGATACACTGATTATTATACCATAATCTATATTACATTAATGGAACAATATCGTTTATTCGTCCTTGCCAGAATATTAACAGTAAATATCATGTTATAGTCTCTATTGTACTGTTATATATAATGTACGAAACGGTACGTTATTCTATCTCAGTACATATAAATATATGTGTGCAGCTTTGTCTGAGCATGACATCTTTCAAAGAGATCTCTTTGACAGGTAGAGGGGTATATAGATAGATAGAGAGAAAGAGTATTTGAATCCTGGTGGTATCAATTTATGTGTATCAAAAAATTGCCCTTCTATACAGAAACATCAGGAGTTTCATTCACTAACCTTGATAAATGAAATCGTGCCTCAATCTGACAAAAAATATATTGTTGGGTCTATCTGTCCATTGACAATGTTTTTGAGAAGCTGATCCACATTAATTAAGATATTTCAATTTGTTCTCATATATTGTTGCACGATAAGGTTTCAAATATAAATTGTGAAGAATCTTAAGGCAAAATAAATGTTTTAAATTGCTTTATTGTGTCACTATTATATAAATTTTTTGGTCTGACAAATCTTTTTTCAAATATTGGCTATGACCTCTGGAGTAATTAAAGAAGGCCATTTATTTCATTGTGCAATTTGAAATGGGATTCCATAATTGAGAATGTGTTCCATTTAATGTCTTCCTAGAAAGGATTCAACAACAGTAATTTGCTTCCAAAATAATAACTTATTCTTACTCAAGAAACAAAACTTATTGCACTGAAGCATGAATAGTTTACAACTGACAGCAGTAGATTAGTCATAACATACACAACCAATAATGGTGCTAACTGGAGTACAAGCTCTTAATTCGGTTTTTAAGTTTCTTACTGTATGTATGTAAGTATATATATTAGCACTTTTGCAATGCGCTTCATCAGTTTGTATACACAGTTCAATTGGGGGATATATCCTGTTGTTTTAGCCTATGTTGTAAGAGATTACAATGACTGCTTTCCTTAATGGAGGGCATTATGTTTTGGGTACCTTTAGCACAAACATTCTGTACATAAATAAAATTTTATGTTAAAATGTGTGGGTTTGTAGATCTGATCAAATGAATATAGAAGTAAAATATATTCACCAGTTATAAATTTGCTAAATAGTTAGTCTTGTTGTAATTGAAATATTTTTATATTAATTCATAAGTTATCTTTTAATTTAGTTATTTTTAATTTACAGGTTACTCTCAATAAAGGAACCTACAAGGGAAGTACCAAGAATTGTATTACTTGCAAGAGATGTGTAAATAATTCTGTACATGATGGAATTATAAAAAAAATCCAGTGTGCGTACAGTGATGTTACAATAGAAACTTTAGTATAAAATATAAGTAGTGAAAACAAGTTACCTATGCAAAAAGGAAAAAAATTGGTTTGTGAATATTGTAATAAAAGATTCAGCTGTAATTATTTAAAGAGACATATTTTAACTTTTATGCTAAAGAGAAGAAAAAAAATTGTCAAAAGTCTGTTATTCATGATGATGATATAAAACGCACCTTATTACCCATAACAAGAAAATTATGTTTAAGTTTTCTCAAGAGACATTTAATAATAAATTCCATTTAAAGAGACATTTAATAATAAATTCCATTTAAAGAGACATCTTAATATACATACAAAAGAGAAAAATTATATTTGCAACTTTTGTCATAAGTCATGTCATAGTAAATACCAATTAAAGAGACATCTTAATTTTCATACAAAAGAGAAATTTGTAACTTTTGTCAAAAGCCATTTTACATTTACAGTTTAAAGATACTTCTTAATAATATTCATAGAACAGAGAAAAACCTTTTTTGCAACTTTTGTCCAAAGTCTTTCAGTGAGATATATAATTTAAAATTGCATTTAAATATTCATACAAAAGAGGAAAATTATGTTTGCAACTTCTGTCAAATGTCATTTAATCACAAATACAATTTAAAGAGACATATTATTAATATTCATACAAAAGTTACAAATTATATTTGTAACTTATCAAAAGTCATTTTATCAAAAATACTATTTAAAAACGCATAATGTTCATTTAAAAGAGGAAAATTATGTTTACATTTAAATATTCATACTAAACAAGAAAAATTAGATTTTTAATTTTTGAAAGACTTTTAATCGTCTTTAATTTAAAATTGCATGCTAATTAACACCCCAAAGAGAAAATTATTTATGCAGATTTTGTTAAAAGTCTATCACAGTTTGTATTAATTTATTTTGATAAATTTATTTTTGTTTTATTTATTTTTATGAATGTAACTTTTATGAAAGTATAAATTGTGAGAAAATGTAAAAAATTATTAATTTTTTTACCAGACAAGGTAATTTTTACCAGAAGAGATAAACACAGGCGAACTCATGAATGTACATACATTTGGAAATTTCTATTACTTTTTTGGTATATGAAGGGCATCTTGAAATGTCAACATATGCAAAAACAGTAATACTCAGATTTTTACAGTAAAAATTGTTAATATTGAATTAATTGTTGAAATGGAGATTGTTTTACTTGCTTCGGCAAGTAATCATTTATGTAGACATAGCATTTATTCTATTTCTTTTGTATTATTGTACAGAGTGATAATACTATTCAACAAAGGTTTTTTGACTTAAATGTCAACTCCCATGTGTACTACATATTGTATACACTAAACTTGGGATTGTAACTAATCTGGTTGGGATTGTAACTAATCTGGTTGGGATTGTAACTAATCTGGTTGGATTGTATAAAATAACGTCAAGTTATAGAAGGCAGTTGAATGTTTTGATTGTTGTTAGATAACAGACATGTAGGTGGTAAGATAAAAATGGATAATAAAATTAGTGAATGGTTAGAAATGGAACTGTGTGACATAGTGATGAGTCAGAAGGAGAGGAATCTAATGAACAGAGTGATTTATTTGGCAGTGATGCAACAGATGAAGAACCAGATTTGCAAGTAGACTTTGAAGAAGGCAATTCTTCAGATTCTAATGATGAATTGTCATTTAAAAATGCAAAATAAAAAAAGGTCACACAAAAGGTAAAAATAGAAAAAGCAGTACACTTACTGCTTACAGTCAACATCAATTCCTAATAATCCAAATACTCTTAGGCCTAATGATTTTTCAAAAAGCCCTAGTTGAATTAAAATGGCAATGATGATGATGATGATTTTGGTCTACCTAGGGCAGCAAATAGCCCTATTCCTGATGTGATATGGGGTGACGTAAATGACCTCAATTATGAAAGAGCTACAGGACTTCATCCAATTATACCTGCAGAACTTAAGAGGTACAGAAGAGATTTTACAACTTGTTTGTTGATGAAATTTTAAAGATAATAGTTCTTGAAACAAATAAATACTTGTATATTGAACAGAAGTTAAAAATATTCTTCTTCAAGAAAATATGAGATTCTCTCCTTGCAAACCAATTACACAAACAAAGAACAGATGAAAGTATTTTTTGGTGTATGTATGTGGATGGGTTTGAACAAAAAAATCCTATAAGAAACTATTTTAGTACAAATCCTCTTTAAAAAAGGAATTTCATGTGGACTCTCTAGAACAAGGTTTGAAAGTCTCCTAAAATTATTACACTTTTCTGATAGCTAAGAATGTCCTCCAGAGGATAGATTGTATAAAATAAACCCACTAGTTAAGTCTTTTGAATATTAGATTTCAGAAGGCTGTGGATACACCAAAGTGTATTTTTTATAAAATTAATTACAGATGAATTTTATGTATAAATTGAAATAAATTTTAAATTAGGAATGTGCAGTTGTATATCATAATATATATATCACACTTATTCTTTTATAGTTAGTATACTTTTCAGATTATAATTGTGTTATCTCTGCAGTACAACAATCTGAATCTCAACAATTTTCATTATCTACATTGTTGAATTTCTTATTTCTGTAATTCTTTAGAAAATAAAAGCCAATTATCACTTAAAAATTTATTTTTGTTTCCTATATTTCTAAATTTTTCCTGGATATCAGTTGCAGTTAACTGCATCATTCATTTCTGGGTCTCTCGATTGCAATCTAATTTATATGAAGTAATTTCTTAAAAAAATGATATTTAACAACAAAATTAAATCTAAAATGTCCCTTTGATTATCTACATATAAACAAATTTAAGGATACAACACATACATACATCTATAAATCAATTTTTGACACCATCAAACTGTATTTGAATGTATATTAGTTTTCTGCCTTGAAACATCAACGAACTATTACAGTATATCAGTTAGTAATCAGTTTAGTTTATTTAAAAGGCCCATCACTAATACAGTTAACGTCTACGGTAATGTTAAATCTAAAAATACCCTACATTAATCCGTTTATATGAGAGCAAACTATAGATATAAACCCCCTGATTTTAGTCTTCTAGGGTATATGCCCTATCTTGCCTGCTGGTTAGTTTCCCAAATCTTGTAAAACTGAAATCGAGCACCTTCTCTTTTATTGTATGAGATTACCTGTCACCTGCTATTAATCATTCTGCACCTCCCACCTCAAATGCATAATTTTAAATGTAATTGTATTTCATATCGTTGTTGAAAAAGGACCTCTTTATGGATTACTGTATATAATATACATAATACAATTTAATTTTTTTCTATAATCCTGCAGATAAAAGATAACTTCAATATTACTTTCTATTATTTAATACCCCGTTTTCACCTGGATTGTTAATGATCATAATTTGATTCAATTTGCTATTCATCAGCAACTTGTAATTTATAAAATTTTTAAATGGAAATTTTATAAATTACAAGTTAATATCATTTACATCAAACATACTTTTCTTTATCTTTGTTTCAATAATAATTTATAGAGCTTGTTTTGTTTTAATTCCTACCCAGATCGGCCATATTATACTGTGAAAATGCATTTTAAGAGAATCTTAAAAGGGGTAATTAAGAGGTCTGGATAGTAATGCATGCATTGCAGAGAAGTGAGTCTCTGCAGAGTGAGTCATGGAATGGTGGCCTCCAGGAACAAGGTTGTATGAAACCCTAGGCCCTGGAAAGCAGTGCACTGCCGAGGTGGTCTGTTTTTATCGTCTGTACTCATGGGACATTAAGACCACTTTCAAAATCACATTATTTATCGTGGTTGGCGATCCACCTAATAAAAAAAAAACCCCACCAATGGAGATCAGAGTCGATCCAAAGAGGCAGTACAGAAGAAAACAACAAGTGGTGAGCAAGAACGTGACGCTTTGGAACACCAAACGATAGAAAAGACCGCCATGGAAGTACAGGTGGCATCACAAACGGGCAATAACATCGTTCCCCGAATTGGAAAGCTAGACCGGTAAGAGTATGGGTACACCTCCACCGACCGGGGAGTCAACCCCCGTCGCCTCTGACTTGAGCCAAGAAACGCAAAGGCAACGCCACTCCATTGAAGCAGACACCACTGACCAAGTACACAGACAAAATGATGGAACAATAGAATAACAATAGAAACAATAACATAACAATAAATTTTGTTTGAAATAATATTGACTGGGTTTTTAAAATTACCCTTTTTTATAAATTATTTAAATTTTGTTGATTTCATTGAAAATTATTCATTTAAGAAATTAAAAACATAATTTAAAATATAGTGGCAATTTCTTGATTAAATGTAGTTTCTAAATATGGTTCACGTAGTATATAATATATATTTATTTTCAAATATATATATATTTTTTTTTTTTTTTACTTTGATAGCTTATATAAAATAATAAATATTTCTTAAATTTTTTTTTTGGGCACATCTACAGTTAACATTTTTTTTTTTTTGTTAATTTGAAATATTTTTAATTTTGAATACCCCTAGTCAGCATTCAGCCACCTGCTTCAAAGGAGAATCATGCTTGCATGTTAGTTTAATTTCAAACCAGGGTCAGCTGATTTTAGAGGTGCCATAATAAATTCTCAGTTTATTTACTAATTCTTTTATTAAAAAAATTAACTTACAGCAACATTTACCTTTTTCTGTGGTAAAATCCTAAGTAGAAGGATTTTTTCTAGCATAACAGTAATCCAAATTACTTCAAAATTTAATCATTTTTATATGTAATATATTTGCCTTGCATATTAAAAAGGCAAGAACTGATCTTTTACATATTTATAAAAATAAGGCATGTATCTTTTACATATTTAGAAATTGTGGGGGAAATAAGTGATTGGTGTAAATAAAATCAAGATCAAAGTGTTAAATTAGCATTATCTTCCTCACTACAAAAATATACAAACTATATGAGACTTTGAAATAATACAGATTACCAGATTATATTCAACATATCAACTTTTCACTTCATGCTAATCCTATATCTTCAGAGTACCAGATCGACCAATTCTTTCAGCTGCTCGATGGATTAGTCGTGGTGATAGCCAAAGCTGTGTAGCCAAATGGTAAAATATTAAGGTACTACTAATTCTTTACTACATTATACGGATTTGAATACAAGAGTTTTCAAATCCGTATAAAAGCATCTGCCTTTACTAGGATTTGAACCTTAGAACTCTCGACTTCAAAATCAGCTGATTTTCGATGACGAGTTGACTACTAGACCAGCCTGGTGGGTACCACTAGAATACCTCTCTCTCTTTTTCTGTTTAGCCTCCGAACATGGTTTAACCAAACCTAACTGATGCACATGCACAACCACCACTCTAGCAGGCTGGCCACCATCCTATTCCCCCGGCCCCTTACACACACTGATGCTCCTCACTAACTATGAAATTGCATTATGTTATTCGTGTCTAGCGCCACATGCCTCACCATGGATTCGTCATTTGACGCACACGAAGATCACGTGCTTGACATCATCAAGGGCTCACAATAAGAACACAAATCGTACTTGCTCCACTCCCTTGTGTGCAGGTAAAACCTGAAGCAGCCATGACTCAACAAGAACTGGGTAAGGAAGTGGTCTACCCCACAGCTGTTTCACACTGGTGTCAGATGACATTAGGCAGTTTATTTTTTAAATCGCTGTAAACATATTTTAGAATGTGGTAAAAATAAATAACCACTGATATAAATTTTTTTTAATGCAAGTAGATATCTATAATTTGTTTGTTCAGAAAAATGTATAAATGAGGTGAATGAAGGTTTGCAAATGTCGAGAAAAGTTCAACAGCAAAAGTTAAAAAAATAATTACTTCATACTTTTCTTAGGATTTACTTCTTAAAAATCTTGAATTTTAAAAAAGGTCAGTAAGATGTTAATGAGAAATATGGTTTAAAAGGCTAGTTGTATGAACATTTGGATGATTGAGTTTTGATTAATGAATTGAGATTTCTTCTGTAACTGTAAGTATGTGGAGAGTCATGTGCATTGTTATTTGTAATGGACCAAAGTAAATCTGTGAGCTGTGAGAAACTTTGGACTGAAAACATAATGTAATTATATTGAATTTTGTTAATATTCCCAGTAACCGGCTGCCTTAAGTCCAGATTGGATTATGGCTTTGTAAATAACTAACTTGTTCAGAGATACTCTTGAATTTCAATTTACAATCCAGTACAATCGACAAAATTTAGTATTCAGTTATTCTCATTTTTCCAAAATTGGGCCTTTTGTCAAGGTGAATACCAAAGTATTTTGTAAAATTTGATTGTGGTATCTGAATGTAATCGAGTATAATAAATTGACATTTATTCAGAGAGTGAAACTAACATGTGTACTTTTATTTTCATTAGACTTTATTTGCACAATTTCCACCATGTTGTTTAACTTTACTTGAAAGTGCTGTTACATGTGTCTGGTGATGTGTAAATACTTTTACACAGTACAAGCAAAGTACATTAGTAAAAGCTGCTATTGTAGTGTTGGGAGAAAAGACTTATTGGAAGTGTATGTAGAATACACTTCCTTGAGCAATACCTCTATTTATTGAAAATAGTGGAGACGATTCAGTCTGAAATTAACCTTGAAATATCTATTTCTTAAAAAAGAACTGAAGATGTTAAAATACTGATAGGTAGAGGCTGATTAATTTTAAAAAGGCCAGTGTGCCACATTAATCTATAGGCTTGGCAGATATCAAGAAAACCCGGTAGAGCAGACTTTTTTTGTTTAAAGCTTTCTGAATATTAGAAAAAAATTATGAATCTGTACAAAGGTACTATGATCTGTTTGATAGCCAAACTGGTAGTCAGATATTAGTTTGTTTTGTTGTAAAAAGGTTTTAATCTTCTATGTAGAAGATTACACGTAACATGCTAATCGAAAGTACAGGTAGCATGCTAATCGGCAGATATGTCATAAAAAATTTAGTTTTGAATTAAAAATCTTTTTAGATGGACTTAAAATTAGTTAATATATATTCTTGGAATTAACCCTCACCATGACATAACAATACTTATTGTTGACACTTCCTATTTCTTTTAAGTAGCCAAGATATTTTCTGATTGTGTTTGGTCTTACACCTTATTCCAATCTGTATAAAGGGTTGAGAGCAATTTTTTTTCTTTTTTGCCATTTCTGGATTAGGATAGACAGATTACCTGCAGAATTACTGCCCACTGCAGGTGAGAAAGTGATAGACAGATTATACAAACTGGTGCATAATATTTACGAAAAAAGGGAAGTTCCATCAGACTTCATAAATAGTGTAATTGTCATGATACAAAGAAAGCAGCAGTAGATAAATGTGAAAAATACAGAGCAATTAGCATTTATGGGAACCAAACTGCCAATAGTAACTGCAAACAGTAATAGTCGAAGAGCTTAAGTAAGAAACAGTAATAAAAAAAGTGAGTCAGACAAGGATGTTCCCTTGTTACATTTTAATCTTTACATAGAACTAGCAGTTAATAATGGTAAAGAACAGTTTAGATCCAGAGTAACAGTGCATGATGAAAATATAAAGATGAAAAAATATTTAGAAGAAAGAATAAGTGGTTACTCTGCGATTTAACTCCTCAAAAAACAATTATGCCGAACTTTGAAACCGCACACCACACAGTAAAATATTGACTGTGAAGTGGTTTTTCAAGAATTTGCCGTGGATTATCCAAAGCCCAATAACGGTAATTTGTTTATTCACAAATCCTGACAGATGAAAATGCGCCTCGTCAGTTAAAAGAATAATGGCATCCAGGTGGGCATTTTCAAGGATGACCTAGCAAGCTGCTTTGCGAGACGCCCAATCATTTGCATTAAGTTGCTGCACTAACATCGTCTTATATGGATGGAATTTCAGATCGGCATGAAGAATTCATCGTACACTTCGATCAGAAATGGCTAGCGCAGCAGCATGTCCCGCTACTGAACGTCGTAGAGATTGTGGAGAACAGCTAACCTTACAGCGTTAATGTTTTCAGGCGTACTCACAGTCCGTTTTCATCCTGTCGGTTTCATTTTTAAAGCAGACGATGTGTACCTAAAATTCTTCACCCACAACAATATCGTACTCCTACTAGGAACAAACGCGTGTCGATTTAAATTGAAATGTCTGTGAAATAAACGCTGTATTACAATAACCGAGTCGTTATTTTTAAAATAGGCTTCAATCACAAACGCTCGTCGTTCACCCGACCACGACATATTGGCTACTGAAATAGCATGATTAGACCTGTCGATGAACAATACTCCCATCATCTCATTGACAGTAGTGCCAACATAACAATTACTACAAAATTGTCAGACTTACATGCCAGGACACTGTATATGTCATTTGCCATAAACAAAAGATTGAATGCGACAAGAAAAAAGCATTTCACGACAGGTTTAATAAGGAAAGTGAATGAAGGCTGAAGTGATTACCCATTGTCTTCTATGCAGAGTAGACCAAGCCTACCAAAACGCAGGAAATCTTTCACTTCTATAAGCAACCTTCATTCTGTTCACCATTGGGACTGGTCCTGTACGAAAATCATTATTTTTAATGAAGAAGAAAGCAATTGTACCTCCTACGTCTATTGTGCTTTACATGCATCACTCAGCATTGTGATAGTGACAAATTATGTAGTTCTACAACTTAAGATACAATTTCTGCTAAGTTACAGAATATGAATCACAAAACATACTTCACAGTTGGGAACAGTAACATCATGTGATTCATACACTACTCTTTTACCAGCATTAAATCAAATAAAATGAAAGAACATGTCAATATAGATTATAGATAGCTGATTGGTGACAGTGCAACTTTGCTTCTAATTTTATATTTAAATAATTTCCTCAGTTTTACCATACGATTATGTTAGATCAAGTAATTTTCAACATATCTACAACAGTATTCAAAAGAATAAATATTTAAATATAAATAATATTATTGCAACATGACTCACTTGAATTTACACTGTATTCTCAAATTAATACATCTTCTTAAGTTAGTTAATTTGTAAATGGTTTTTATATTGAATAACTTGTAAACAGCTTTTAATTATCATTAAGACCTTTGATATTTACAAATCAATGAAGGTAACAAAAATAATTAAATTTTATGAAGTTTATGACTGCCATATGAAACAACTAATCGGATGTTATTCAATAATTTGGCTCCTTAATTTTTGAACCCGATTATCATATGATAAGATCTTAAATTATAAGTACTGTACTCCCTCTGTATTGATGATCCTACATTTGATGAAATCTGCAAGGATATGTAAATAGTCATTTAAATACTTGCGTTAAAAAAAAACTGGTAAAATAAATAAACCTAATTGATAATGTGCACAAATTCCCTGAGAAATGGATCGGTTGTAGAGGTCCGCCTTTCTGGCCACCAAGAACACTTGATGTAACATCTTTTGATTTTTACATCTGGGGACGGATGAAAAATATCAGATATAAAGCAAAAATACATTCTCACAAGGAATTAATTTTTCACATTATGCTGGTGAGAAACTTTTAAGCATAGTTCTGAAGAACTATAAAGAGATATAAAAGCAGTACCAAAGTAAGCCAAGAAATGTTTTGAAACTGGCGGGCTTCTTTTTGAATATTTATTAGAAAACTGGTAGGTACGATCTACTGTATTGTTTCTAAATAAAATTCTAATTTTTCTAAACTTTTTTTTGTTTTGTTGGATTTATCTTGCACCATTTTGTTCAGAATTAATATCTTTACATTTTTTAAAGGTTTTATGGGTTTATTACCCATTTAACAAAGTTATTGTACGTCAAATATAAAAACGGTTTTTTACCCTAATTTATTAATTTTCATCCCACAGTTTTGGAAGCTATTTCATTCAATTTTTAAGCACTAAAAAATGACTAATTCTGTCCCTTAATTAACGTCCTAAAAAATTCAATACGACTTTTCTGCGGGATTGCAAAAATCCAAGCGAAATCTTTCATAGCCGTTACATTTCAAACGAAGCATTTTAGAATATATGTTTATATGAACTTTTTCCATTAATTTCACTAGCAGAATAGGTTATGAAAATCCCAGGAGAACTTTCATATGCATTCTGCATGTAATTTGATCTCATCTCAATTTCTTCTTTATATATATATATATATATATATATATATATATATATATATATATATATATATATATATATATATTATTCCCTCCCACCATTATAACGAGACATTGTATGCATTCAAGTATACAATTTTATGTGTTGGCATCATTGATCAATAATTGCGTGAAAGCGTTGTCAAAAATCTTAAGCCGAGTTAAATAATCTAATATAACTAGATCGTGGATACCGGTGTTTTTTGGTGGTTGGGTTTCAATTAAGCACATCTCAGGAATGGTCGAACTGAGAATGTACAAGACTACACTCATATATCATCCTCTGAAGAATTATCTAAACGGTAGTTACTGGAGGCTAAACAGGAAAAAGAAAAAATAATCTAATATCACTATTATTTTGTTGGCGTTCACTTTTTTTATCTTAGTAAGTATTTTATACCGTTCTAATATAAATTTATAGAATTTAAGTTTGAGTTTTATGTATTGATGAATTGGTGGTGTGGTCTTTAAACCTGTGTGTAAATTCGAGTTCGTTGTAAAATCGTGTCAATAAGCAACATTAAAAAAAAAAAGAATAATGGTGGACGTAGTTTTATTATTATTAGTTTTTAATTAGTAATTTTCTTTCTGTTTATTGTTAATTTTAATGCTTATTTTCCAATACTAATAAAAAAGAATAGTTGATAGTTAACAGTTTTGTAATAAATTGTTGAAGCTTTAATTATTACAATTTATGGAAAACAGAAGTGTTTCATGAGAACTTCTAGCAAATGTTAGTCGTTTTTATTAGTGTCGGGTGGAACTCGCTAAAATAAACGGACGTAGGTTACAAAGAATTATTGTGACCCTGAACAAAAGAAGAAAACCATTTTCACAACTAAGTAGATATACTACTTAATAATTTCGCAAACTTCGATTCTATTAAAAAGACTTAGAAATTAACTCTCACAAAAATAAGAATTATGAATAAAATATGAACGTTGTACAAAAATATTAATACTCCTTATTAAACCTCTCAGAAGTCTATATTAAATTTTCATACCCATGAGTGTTTTCATTCCTTTAAGCAGGTAATAGTTCTTTTGTAAATATATTGACTGTTTTTCAGAATGCTTTTTTCTTTCATCATCTTCCTCACATAATGGCATCTAGTTTTGATGTATTGTGAAACATTAATTATTTTTTAATGGCACTGATTATCTAATAAGAGAGTTTGCTTTGGATTGACATAATGTGTACCAACTATTTGGTTGTCTACTATAGTAACATATGCAGCTTCCATAGAAGAAAATGATACAAATTTCTGCAATTTAGTTTTCCACACAACTAATCTACCACACAGTATTTAAGGCATTCCTGTATGCCTCTTGTCTACCGGTTGTTTTACTAACTAATACAATCTTCAGAAACAATTAAAAATATCTGAAATCTCATTTTACCAAACTAAAAGTGGCCTTTCATTGGTTGAATCTGTGCTCCAGATCCAATAATCAAGGCAAAACTTAGGTTTGGTGTTTTGCCTGAAGCTAAATAATTTAAGCTTCCAACTATTTCCGTGTAATGTTCACCATTGGAGATTAGAGGAGTTTCCAAGTTCCCAGTAAAGTTCAATTGGAAATATTAAGGTTTACAGTCGCTGAACTCATATTTTTGTAGAATTATCTTTGAACATATCTGTTTTTGCACTGGTCCATCTTGATAAATTTTCTCATTAACAGTAATCTTATCCCAAGGTAATTTTCCACTTCATTTGATTTGGTACTTACGTATTAATGCCACCGGAGCTACAGCTTTATTTAAAAACAAAGTAGTCAATCGGATTTCGGTGAAAAATGATCAGTCTCTTTATTAATTTTAATAAATGGTTATTTATATTTATTTATTTTATAAATATATTTAACCAGACTTAACCTACGCTCGCTAACCTTGACTAATTAACAGGAGTGTTTTGATTATTTAAATAATAAATAATTGCAATAATTACTGAATTTATTAAATAAATACTCAAAATTTTACGGTGTTAAAATTATTAATACAAAGGAACAGAAAACATTGTAATATTGCAAACTAATTGATTCTATTAAAAAGCCTCAGAAATTAAATAGCATCTCATAAAAATTACAATTATAAATAATATTTGAAACACATTAAACATATGAACATTGTACATAAATAATAATTCCTTCCTTCCTTTATAATTAGTTCTTGTTTATTAACATTTAGTATGCTACATTAAATTTATAGTTAGAAATAATTTTTTTTTTCTTTGTCTTCAGTCATTTGACTGGTTTGATGCAGCTCTCCAAGATTTCCCTTTTTGATGCTAGTTGTTTCATTTCAGTATACCCCCTAATAAATCCTACATCCCTAACAACTTGTTTTACATATTCCAAATGTTGCCTGCCTGCACAATTTTTTCCTTCTACCTACCCGATCCTCTAATATTAAAGCGACTATTCCAGGATGCCTTAATATGTGGCCTATAAGTCTGTCGCTTCTTTTAACTATATTTTTCCAAATGCTTCTTTCTTCATCTATTTGCCGCAATACCTCTTCATTTGCCACTTTATCCACCCATCTGATTTTTAACATTCTCATGATAACTAAAAAAATTATCATTCATAAGTTAAGAGTAGCTCTTTATAAGGTATTAAGTGCACCTTTAATGTACTTTACATGGTAAAGGTAACCTAGTAATAGATCTATGAGAATCAATTGAACCATGAAAATATTGAAAATTATGCTTAAGCAATCTAGTTATTAATTCATGTAAGTCAAGAAGCTGCAATAAATTAGGATAGTCAAAAACTGCCAAACATTTTAGTAGCAAATATTAAATCTGTCCGCATCAGAGGTTATTCAGTTTTTGGTATTTTTAACAAATCTAAAATATGATTAACATTATCATTAGTAATGTGTATAGAATACCAAATGTTATTTATAAGCATATCTAAGAAAGATTCTACGTTATATTACTAGTAATTTTAATTGCAAGTTTTTATTACTATTTAAATGCATGACCTAAAATTCAGTACAGTTAATATTTCTAAAATTTGTAGAGAATCTCATTATAAAATTTACCATTTTTGGATACAGTATAACCAGGTTATTTACTGAAGGATAACTTTCTATCAAAACGTACCGCTAAGTATTTAATAGAAGATACTTTTTGTATTGCAGTATTATTTTATATTATTTAGTTGCACAACTATATCAACATTTGCAAACCTTCCAAATTTAGTATGAAATCAATTTTTTTTTAAGTTAGAAGAAATAGCATCATTTTTGCACAAAGTTCAAGTCGATTGGAAGTAATAGAATATCAACTAGATTTGTAATAGGATTAAACAATTTCATATCTCAAAAAAAAATATCATTTATAAATAAACTAATATCATTTATAAATGCTATGAAAATTGGAGAACCCAAATGTATGTCTTGTCTTACTCCACGTCTAACATAAATAGGTTTAGAGATAAAATTATCAATTTTAACATAGGGAGGGAATTCTGTTTATATGAAATGGATGTATCCAAGACAATTTATTATTAAATCCACATGCAGCAAGTTTTTTAATAAGTAATTTGACATTAACTACTCCAAATGCACAATGAAAATCAGTATAAATTGCGTCAAGATAATTACCATCATTTAGTGCATCAACAGTATCTTGCAAATATACATGCAAGTTTGTGTAGATTTACCTTCCAAAAAACTATGTTCAGGATCTATTTGCATTTGCTGAGGGCAATGTCAATATTTTTAAATAATGGGCATAAGTAACGCGTTTTTCAAACATTAGGGAGAATTGTATTTTAAGAATGATTGAAGAGTTTAGTTAAAAACTGTTCAAAAAAACCAGAGCATTTCTTCACTAAAAGAAGGTGAATATATTCTGGGCTTATCAAATAGTTATCATTAAGTTGAATGGCCTTTTCAACATCATTCTCAGTTAAAATAATGTTTAACTGCAGCGATCATTAGTTAAATGTAATTTTAGTGAAGGAAAAATCATTGTTAGTATAGACACACCCAAATTTATTAGCAAAAACATTTTACCACATAAGCACCCTTATTAGCATACTCATTTCAAAAAGCAATAAAAGTTGGATAAGATCTCTGCTGTTGTCATTTTTATTAACATATTAAAAAAAATCTTTGGAATCGTCAGATAAAGATTCCTTAACTTTAACAGTATAATTTAATAATAAATCTTAATGACTTAAGTGTTGCATACACTTTGTTCTTAAGTAATTCTTAATAGTGAATAGATTTATATTGTTTCTGAAGCTTATGGAACTTTTGTTATTAATAATTATGATAATAATTTCACTAGAGAACTGCTTTGAAAATTTTATTTTTTTTGTAAGTAGTTTTGGTACATGACTTTGAACAATATTATCATAGTGGTCGCCACGAAAGATAACACTTATGTTTAAACTGTTTATTATATATTTCAGTTTAAAAAAAAATCGCACAAAATGAAAGTATCATTGGAAACATTAATTATTTTTTTACTAACTGGATTCAGCCAATTTTAATTAGTAATTCATTTGAAAATTAAGCGCAGGAGAAGCACAAAATTCACAATTTTTTGCATTTTTTTGAGAACGTCAACTTTGATTGCTATAAAATTAAAACCATTGTAGATAAAAATTGTCTGGTTTTGGAAGTAGGTTAAACGATTGTTTCTCAATAATTATAATTAAGATTTAGCCCAAAACTGATGTTATTTCAGCGTGCAGAGTATGTTTTACAAGACAGCCTACCTTTAGTTTCAATGAAACTAAAAAATACATCGTTGTAATCATTGAAACAATTTGAATAAGATAACAATATTTTGAAAATAATGTATTTAATATTAAGCTTTTAATTGTGCTCAGAAAGGTATGAAAAGATCATTCAGAAAGTACAGCCACAACCAATAGTTAAGCGTACATCCTGTTTGTTGCTATAATAATCAGTGACATGCAGGCATGGCTTAATAATATACCCTTTCACACAGTTTTATCAGATTAATTTATATTTATCATATTACTTTTATATTTTATCAGATTACTTCGTTAATATTATAAATGATAATTTTTGTAAATATTGTTTTTATACTGATGGTATTGTTATTTTTATTTTTATAACTATTTGCAATATTTCTATCAAAAACTCATCTGAAAAAAAAGAATAACAGATTACATAAAGCCTTTAAAATCATATCAGTAAACATTATACAGTTTATTTATTTTTTTTTTGTCTTCAGTCATTTGACTGGTTTGATGCAGCTCTCCAAGATTCCCTATCTAGTGCTTGTCGTTTCATTTCAATATACCCTCTACATCCTACATCCCTAACAATTTGTTTTACATATTCCAAACGTGGCCTGCCTACACAATTTTTTCCTTCTACCTGTCCTTCCAATATTAAAGCGACTATTCCAGGATGCCTTAGTATGTGGCCTATAAGTCTGTCTCTTCTTTTAACTATATTTTTCCAAATGCTTCTTTCTTCATCTATTTGCCGCAATACCTCTTCATTTGCCACTTTATCCACCCATCTGATTTTTAACATTCTCCTATAGCACCGCATTTCAAAAGCTTCTAATCTTTTCTTCTCAGATACTCCGATCGTCCAAGTTTCACTTCCATATAAAGCGACACTCCAAACATACACTTTCAAAAATCTTTTCCTGACATTTACGTTAATTTTTGATGTAAACAAATTATATTTCTTACTGAAGGCTCGTTTAGCTTGTGCTATTCGGCATTTTATATCGCTCCTGCGTCGTCCATCTTTAGTAATTCTACTTACCAAATAACAAAATTCTTCTACCTTCATAATCTTTTCTCCTCCTATTTTCACATTCAGCGATCCATCTTTGTTATTTCTACTATTTCATTACTTTTGTTCTTGTTTATTTTCACACGATAGTTCTTGCGTAGGACTTCATCTATGCCGTTCATTGTTTCTTCTAAATCGTTTTTACTCTCCGCTAGAATTACTATATCATCAGCAAATCGTAGCATCTTTATCTTTTCCCCTTGTACTGTTACTCCGAATCTAAATTGTTCTTTAACATCATTAACTGCTAGTTCCATGTAAAGATTAAAAAGTAACGGAGATAGGGAACATCCTTGTCGGACTCCCTTTCTTATTAGGGCTTCTTTCTTATGTTCTTCAATTATTACTGTTGCTGTTTGGTTCCTGTACATGTTAGCAATTGTTCTTCTATCTCTGTATTTGAACCCTAATTTTTTTAAAACGCTGAACATTTTATTCCAGTCTACGTTATCGAAAGCCTTTTCTAGGTCTATAAACGCCAAGTATGTTGGTATGTTTTTCTTTAATCTTTCTTCTACTATTAATCTGAGGCCTAAAATTGCTTCCCTTGTCCCTATACTTTTCCTGAAACCAAATTGTTCTTCTCCTAACACTTCTTCCACTCCTCTCAATTCTTCTGTATAGAATCCTAGTTAAGATTTTTGATGCGCGACTAGTTAAACTAATTGTTCTGTATTCTTCACATTTATCTGCCCCTGCTTTCTTTGATATCATGACTATAACACTTTTTTTGAAGTCTGACAGAAATTCCCCTTTTTCATAAATATTACACACCAGTTTGTATATTCTATCAACAGTTTATTATAAATTTTTTTAAATGTATAAAATTGGTTGCAAGCAACCATCTTTTCGTGAAGCTACTGTTTGGATTTCAGCTTTTCTCCAGCTGTTGGTGGTAACTTTATTTACCACAAAAGGAGTTCTGTGTGTTATCTATTATTATTACACTCCCTTCTTGTAAGTAATTGAAAATGCCGATTTGTAAACAAATTTTTAAAACTGTCCCTATTCATTTCTGAATGATAATCTGTGAAGAATTTACTGTGAATATTTCTTTAATGAACCCTGTTTTAGCCAAACCTGCATGACATATTATTAAGCAACTGCCTTTCTGATGAGTATTTATTTTTAATATCTTATTTTGCTTTGAATCTTGCCATATATATATTTATGAGAATGATTTTCATTAATCCACGTCTCATCTGTGTAAAATATACATTGATCGTCAGGTGACGCTTTTAATTTGTGAAATGTGTTTAAAATTTAATTCTTTTTAATGCAATATCAAGTTTTTCCACCAAGAAACATCAACCATCTTCAATTTTTTATAACAAAAACCAATTTTTTTTACAATATGATGAACAGTCATAGATGATGGATTTACATCCAGTTTTTTTCGTATTTCTTCTTTGAACTTCTTAATAGTAGGGATCATTCTGAACTGTACGGGTAGTACTGATATATGTTTGTGTGCAATACATGATAATTGAAATCGTCCAGCAACAGATTTGCATTCCATGTCCTATTTTTCCTTGGTATTTCAAATTGAACACAACTGTCATTACTATCATACTCCTTAGCTGTTCTACATATCCTTTGTGCCGACCTCCAACTAATGCCGCATGTTTTAGCAGAGACTTCATGCACTTCATCAAAGTAAATCGTGCTACGAAATTCAAAGTCAAATAGCTTTTGAAGAAATTTATATTCATTGTAGATTACATTCTGGAACCACCCTTAATTGTTCAGCCATGTTGATCGGGAAACGAAGGTGTTTCCATCTCATTCATATGAAACTTAAGATAGTTACAGAAAAACTATTTATAACCCGATAAAAAAATGTAAATTAATGTACTATTCTAAACTGTCTAATGCAATGTGGCACCGTTAAATAATCTTGCTAACAAACCAGTATGAACTGAACATATGGAAATAAAATATCGTATACTTTGTTAGATACCACACTAAGGGCTTAATGAACTCATCAGACTTAACACTGGCATTGCAATTAATTTATACTAATATACAATGACATAATATTAATATACTGTAATCAGCATTGAGACAACTGCTTCTAATTTTAAATCGATTATTGTGATCCTCACCATAAAACGCGAATGTTTATTAATTCAACTCTACAAATAAAAATTCTACAAAATGAATGCCTGATATTAATGGAAATTTATTTTTACTATACCTAATGTTAACCAAAATGTGATGTTTTTACTTGAACAACCTTGTAGGCTTAAATAGTAATACTTGTAGGCTAAATCTTAATTAAAATTATTGAGAAATAATCGTTTAATCTATTTCCAAAAGTATAAAATTGTTATTTCTATTGGTTTGGATTGTAGAGCAATTCAAAGTTGATGGCCTCAAAAAAAATTGCAAAAAAAATTGCTTTTCATGCCCGTAATTTTTAAACAAATGACAGTAACTAAAACCGGTTGAATCTAGTTAGCGCAAAAATAATTGCAGTTTTTTTTTTTACTGTGGTGTAATAGTTTAAACATAAGCGCCTTCTTTTTCATTGCAATTACTCAGCAAAAATTTCTATATCATGATCAATATCAAATTCCAGTCAGGCATGGCATTTTTCTTATGTTACAAAATTATATTTTCATGTTCTACACCAAGCTTCAAGCTTATGTGGCGACATTAAAAGTAAATAAATATTATTTAGAATCAAACTTTCATTCATTAGATGTTGAATCTTAGAAAATTTTTATTTTTATAATCTGGTGTGTATTGATCAGATATAAGATTAGAATTCAAAATTTTAAGTAACATTATATCTAAAGGTTTATTATATTTATCGCTGTGAAAACTTTCACCGTAAACAATATTAACACTAATGTGTGTAAGATTAGAAAAGACTGAATCAGGAGAATTTCCGCAACAATTTAACAATTTTCTGAATCGTTAACAATCTTTAATTTCTATTTCTTTAAATCTGTTTATTTAAATTTTAAACACCTTTGATTTTAATAATGTAATTATAACGAAATTATTCCGATAGAAATAAAACACGGGTGACGAACGAGACCAGTAATAAAACATAAATTTTAAACGTTAATTTTTATGACTGATAAATCGCCCGTAAGTAGCCGTTAATTTTCACAATATGGATGTCTCATTTTAAAAAAAATTGACGTCGGCCCTTATGACTTCCGTGTTAGCCTACAAAATTAATTTTTTTTTTTTTAAATCAAAAGTAGATAACATTTTATTTTACTTCCTTGTACGCTTATTAAATACATATACACATTATTTTAAAATGAAAAGTACGTAAAAGTAATAATTTTATAAGATGCCAAAAAAATCACATGCATCAGGCTCCATAAAATAATTTTGCAAGTTCAATTCATTTTTAGTAAAATGCCTATAATAATTTTACGACTTCCAAATTACTTTCCTATAACCTATATTTTTATGAAGAGCAGCCTGAGGTTGTAAATGCAGAAAAAAAGGTTTTTGTGAACGGAACAGTCAAGGGATCGATTACAATTTAAATTAACGGGTTGGCTAATTAGTTTTATTTTTGTTACGAGTTAGTAGTTGAATAAAATATAATGAAGAAATGTCGGCCTATACCTAGCGCAAATATAAAACAGAATAATAATTCCTAAATGAAGCTGAGGAAACATATACGACGGAAAGAGTGGTAGAGTCAATGGAAAGTTCTGGGTTTAATCCCAACAAGATTTGGTATTTTTCATACCCTACAAATCTATGAATGAGGAAGATAAAAAGTAATTAAGTGAAATGCTAGAGCATTACGTCATTAGATACCATAGGCTGTGAAATTACGCAACGAATACCTTTGTTATAAATAAGCTCTTGCTTAAATTTGAGTCCTGGTTCCACAAACTATATTTTTTTCAATATTTATAATAATGTTTTTGCCAATTTTTTCTAATTTTTAATTTGAAGCTGTGACTTTCACGTAATCTTACATATCACCACCAAAGCTTGTTGTCAAATCCATTCTGAGATAAGTTTATAATTTACAGCTGCGCTAGCGTACAGGTTTGAGCGTATTTATCGAAAGATCGGATCTGTACGTTTTACGGTGGGTGAGTGCAATCAAAACATAGGACTAAACGATTTAATTTCCGGATATTCAACATCCGGTCGATCAAGAGTGTATGCGATGCGTTAAACACTTAGCACTCGACCTGCCGATACATACGCCGTTTGAATCGTGAAAATCGGACGAGCGGTTGCCGAGATGTTACGGCAACCGCTAATTGAAGATTTGAGTTGATTCTCGTTTTGGACAGAAATTTGTCACTTAAAAAAAAAAAAAAAATTTCTGTAACATAAAGGGATCAATTTTCAGTTACATTGTACATAATCATGGTCAACGACTATAAACATTATAATCACAATCTCTACTGGTTTCTTATACAAATAAATATTTTTTACATCGGTTCGAGTCTCATGGTTAGACACCACCACCGGCAGTTGTTTAGCTAGGTTTCATACATTAAAAAAGTCTTGAATTCAATTTTTGACTTACAAGTATTTTTTTTCAATAATTTCAATCGAAATAATGGCCACAACCAATATAAAAAAATAAATACATCGGTGATGAAAACGTTTGTAGTGTTAAAGGGTTTAATTTTATATTTTTGGTTAGTTATAATTTTATAAATTACAGTAATAAAGTGATGCATTTACGTTCTAACTGTGTAACCTTGAACGTTTGTATGTAGTGGAAGCGAGGAAGGGAGGATTCGGTTTCCTAGCAACCGCTGTTGCCAGACTTACAAACAGACGTTGGCAGATACATAGCTGTCTAACCTTGAAAGGTTGTAGTAGACGAGGTGAGGTAGGGAATTCGGTTTCCTAACAACCGTTGCTACATACGTTAGACAGCGGGTGAATAAAAATTGTTATGTCTTCCGCGTTTACTAAAACAAATACTCTACTGACGGGTCAAAATGCATCTATTAACAAATTTGAATCGACAGCATATCAACCTTAAATTATTTTTTATTTTTTTTATTATGAAATTAATATTTTAGCATATTCAAAATACAAAGGCTGTCTGGGATTCGGCACCTTTCAGCAACATTTTTATTTTATTAATCTTTTATATTATACGTATTTTAAAGTTTATGTAATTTAACATTACATATTGTGTAGGGTGCTGATGAGATCATAAAATAATAATAATAATGAAAATTATTTTATATTGAAACGGTTTTTTATACTTTCTTGCACTTGAGAAACGCGAAACATATGCTTAGATTTAATACATAATTTAGTACGCAAATAAGAATCATAATGTTATTATATAATTTTTTTCATAATCACATTATACTACACACTCGCACATTTACACTCCAATAAAAATTATGAATTATTATAAAGCTAATCGTCGATTTTTATTTCTCGCCATAATATCTAAAACTTCATTAGGATTAACAGTAATATCTCTATGTACTGACAAATAAACTAATGAACATAATCGCCCGACCACTTCGTTCGGGACTATAGCCCTCTAGAGAGAGAGTGAGAGAGAGAAAGTTTGGTGAAGATAGCTCAGTAGTAGAACATTTATTGTCCAATCCGAAAGTACCTGGTTAGAATCCGTAAATATATTTTACCCTCCTTAATGATACTCGCAACAATTCAATTGTAATTAGTGTCTCTTCTTCAGTAACGGAGTCCGAGAAGAATGATTAGGTGCGGTGCTAGTGTCAAAACTCGTTATCTACCGTTCGGTTCAGCAGATTATTTAGTATCTTTAATTATATATTTTCAAATTACTTACTGGTAAGCTTTTGAGAATGGAGGTACGGATAATCGAGATTTTGATAGATGTTAATTAATGAATATGCTTTATTTTGAATATATTTACTTTTCTATTTTCCAACAAAGGAAGTTTTTTTTGATACTATTAATAATTCATAAAACTAAATTTTACAATAAAAAATATGTGCATATTTTACGGATAAATGAATGCGGAAGTCCGGATAATTGATAGTCGGATTAATAAAATTACTGAGTATAATTGTATCATTTAAGTTTTTTTGTATCGCGGTGATCGGAGCGGAATTGTAATTATATTAATTTTTTAGGAGCATAGCGTGGTCGTTGTTCGTATAAATATAAATTCTTAAGTACAGCCTACAATTAAATTTTTACTTAAATTATTATCTAATAGTTTCTTTTTTATTATCTGCTTCTACAAATCGTGCTTGTCTATGTGAAAGAGAGATATATAGAGGGAGAGGAAGAGAGAGTATGAGTATGGACGTGTTTTTTTGACCCATTAAAAGTAAATGTAAAACAAATGTATTTAGAGAATTAAAACTAGAATTCAGATTTTTAAGGAAAATGGAAGAAGTTAATGAATCAGTTTTTCTGCAAGGGAAGTAATTTTGTTAAATTGATTTAAAACAAATTTTAATTTTCCTCTTTTACAAAACAATTCAAAATGTATTTTTATTTGTTCCAAGTTATGTTTAAAAACTTTTCCAAAATTCTACTTATCTTTTGATCTCAGTGTGTTTAATTAGTATTACATGTTAATTAATTCTTAACATTATATCTTCTCATATCTTTTATAGTAGATCATTCTTTTTGTTACTAAATTATAACCAACTCAGCAGTGGGAGGGAGGTTTGGGTAGTTCCACAACATTGTGCAGAGTAAGATCCTGGAAATTGAAGATTATAAAGTAAAATGCTAGTGACCAAATGATGAAGGTCTTAACAAAACCCTGGCTAGCCTAGTTGCACAGTGAAAATATTCATGATGCTTCTTTTATAGTAATCTTGTAGTAATGTTCTTTTAAACCATTGATTCTCAAAATTTTCACCCACTGGCCCATATTGAAAATCAAAACTTTTCTAGTGCCCCCAATATTTTTAAACTTACCATCTGTTAAAAATAATAATTGCAATTGGTGTTTTTAAGATATGCTCTTAAAAACAAATTGCAATTAGTTTTTAAATGTGGCATAGCCTATTTCTGAGTTGAAACTTAACATTTTAAATAGCAATGAAAACACATATTTAATCATATTTAGAAGTATTTTTTAAAAGTCATTTAATTTCAGATGCAATTTAACGAGGCATCTTAAAATGCATAAAAATAAGAAATATTATGTTTGTAACTTTTGTCATAAGTCATTAAATTCTGAATACCGTTTAAATATCCATCTTGCTACTCATAAGAAGGATAATAATTTACATATATAATTTACATACAGATAATATAATTAAATACAGATAATATAATTTACATACAAAATTATGTATGTAAATTTTGTCAAAAGTCATTTAATAACAAAGGCAATTTAACGAGACATCTTTATATTCATAAAAATGAGAGAAATTATGTTTGTAACTTTTGTCAAATGTCATTTAATTGTAAAAGCTATTTAAAGAGACATCTTAATATTCATACAAAAGAGAAAAAATATGTTTGTACCTTTTGTCAGAAGTCTTTTCATCAAAGTGGTAATTTAAAATCACATTTAAATATTCATACAAAAACGAAAAATTATGATTGTAATTTCTGCCAAAAACGTTTCAGTAGTATTTCTTATTTAAAGGTGCATATTAATTTTTCACACAAAGGAGAAAAAAAGTCATTTAATTATAAATCTTATTTAAAGATGCATATTTTTAATATTCATACTACTGCTGGTGTGAAAAATTATATTTGTAAATTTTGTCAAAAGTCATTTAATTGCGGAAGCAATTTAAGGAGACATGTAAATATTCATACAAAAGAGAAAAAATATGTTTGTAATTTTTATCAGAAGTCTTTTAATCAAAATTCTGCTTTAAAATCACATTTAAGAATTCATACTAAGGAGAAAAAATATATTTGTAACTTTTGTTAAAAGTCGTTCAATAATAAGTCATTTAAAGAGACATCTTAATATTCATACAAAAGAGGAAGATTATATTTGTAACATTTGCCAAAAGTCGTTTAATCGCATTTGTGATTTAAAAAAACACATTTATTACCACTCTAAAGAAAAAAATTAATGTTTGTAACATTTATCAAAAATCTTTTAAGTTTTATTATTTGTATATAAAAAATCTTTTGATAGAGTTTAGAAACGTTTTGATAGAGTTAATCTTAATCTTATTCTTATTAGAGAATCATTATGAACTTTAAAAATCTTATATTAAGAAAATTAATAAAGGAAGAAAATTAAAATAGCATTCTTTCAAGTGTGTGTAATTTAAAATTCATATAACAAAATTTATTTAATGTTTATGATTTAACATTATATTTTTCTCATTTTTGTATGGTACAACTAAAGATGGAGAGGTTTCTATCTTATATGCTTCAAACACAGATTTATATATTACTGTATTTCATAATGTGGGTATGTTTATGAACATTTTAAGCCCAGAACCATGGCAATCAGAAAATTTGGTGTAAAAAAGAGTGTAAAGTTCTTAAGTGTGACTTGTTATATACGAATCACAAGTTTCATGTGTTTTTCTTGAACATTTTTTTCTCCAGTGCATTTTCACAAATAACCATGATCTTGAGAGAATTTAAAGCCTCGTTCTGATTTTATATTAAGTTAACTTTTATAACATGTTTTTTTTTTATTTTAGTAATGTTTTCAAATAATAAAACCATACAAGAAGTGTGTAATCTCATATCTGTGCCTGTTATCAATATTGACCTAAAAGTCTTTACTAGCTTTTAATTTATTACCAACACACTTGTAAAAAAATTAGTCCTTCTTTCATGTACCAATTTCTTTGAAAATGTCTTATTGTTACCTCCTGGTTGTGAATTTTCTCTTTTTTCTTTTTTTAACCTTGAAAATAACCAAAAACTTACATTTTGAAATATGTGTCTCAAGTCGTTTGAGACGCAAACGATTAGTTCTATAATGTTTTCAGGTATATTCTGTTTACGATAGAAAAAGATTTTGGAAAGGATAGGAGCTGCAAACCTAAACAATAGAGGGCAGAGACTTGAGATGCCAGGTCTCTCACCTTGCTCCGAAATTCAATCTGCATCTCTACTACTTAATTTGTTATAATTTCGCAAATATTATGAATTTATACTTGAAAATATATCTAAATATTTTTGAAACTACATACTGCCAGAAAATGTAAAAAATGCCAAAAAACTTCTAAGGAATTTTTTGTTATATATTTGAAGAGATTTATATTTAAGCTTTTTTTTGACTGATGAATTAATTCTATAAGATTGTTAATATTTAGAGATTTTGGTTTATTTTTAATATCCTTTGGAAAAAGGACAAATATTAAACAGGAAAAAGTTTTGTTTGTCTTTCCATAGGAAATATTTAATTTTTTTTTCTGTAGGAAATAAATAATCCTGTTTTTTGTGCAATTACTTTAACATTTCGATTTGAATTTTTGCTTCTTTAAAATTGTCTGCAATTGTTGCCTGATCTGTTGTAAAAGCAAAATAATTTCTTCCTGGTTTGTCCCATTTGTAAGCTAAACTTTTTTTTCTACCACAACTAGTTTCAATGTTTTCTCCTTTATGCTTCTATGATTATCATCTTTTAATTGTATTCTTTATACAATTAAAAGTGTCAACAGCCTCATTACCTTATGTTTAATTTTAATGGTTCTGAAAATTCAAAATAAATTAAACTTCAGAAAAGGCAATGAAAATTGTTTGTTCAGTTTAAAAGATTATATTTTATGCAGCTTATTAATTTTACACACTTTATTTGTTCCGCACAAGATCTTCCCTTTCTAAACCACCCTGATGTATATTTAAACAATTTGGAAAATACATCATTGATGTGCTTTTCTATTCTATTCTCAACAATTTTATAGTTTACTGAAAGAAGAGAAATTCCTCTGTAATTAGTAACTTCCATTTTATCTCCTTTTTTGTGAAGAGGATGAATTAGGACATTTTTGTGGGATTTTTTCCCTCTTTAAAATGTTTTCAAATAATTTTCCTAATAGATCATACTTTAATTAATATGATAATTTTAAAAATTGCAAAGTTTGGGTCCTCACCCAAATACTTTTATTATTTTTTAGATTATGTATTCTTTATTTGGGAATTTGTTTTTTCTAGTTTAGTTACTGGTTCAATGCAACCTTTCTCTGCGTTTTTTGCAGTTTGAATAGTTTTTTTATATAATAATTTGCTAAAAGTTTACTATAACAACTTTATATGACTTTAAAAATATTTTTTCATCTGTAATTTCTTAGAAAATAATTTTCTTTATGAAATAGACTATTTTATTGTAATAAAAAGCTCAGTTTATATAAATTTCAGTTTTATAAATATGTTTATAATATATAAATTGTGATTTTTATCTGATCACAGAAAACCAGGATGCTTCTTTATTTTAAATGGTACATCATTCGTTTTCATAAAAACAAATCAATTGTATTTTAGTGTGACTGAATGAAAGTTTATTATTTGTCTTGTACTAGTTATGATGATTAAAACTAAATTAAAGCTATCCACTTTGTCCAACCTACATGATGTAAGTGGTACTAATGTGTGCATCTTTGGGGTTTGAAATCTTAGATTGGTTTTGAATTTGTTAACACATTAAATAGATTATTTATTTAAGTGCCTACAAATATTTTCAGCCTGTCTATTTTATAAAAGATAAAATATGATTTATCAGTATCTTTTGTATTTTGAAATGTTTTTTAAAAATGACGTGTAATCTTACCCTTTCCATTCAAACATTTTAGTGTCCCAGCCATGGGGGGGTTTGAGTGTGGTGGCCTCATATCAAAAAATTGATTGTTATGAACTGTAGCATTTGTAAAAATTTCATTATTCCCTGTGTAATGGTCGAATAGTTATTACTGTGTGCATACACTGCCTGTACTCCTTATTCTTATATGTCATTGTTGTGTAATCTTACTTTATTTTCTTGTTTAGGCAGTTACAGACAATTTAAAGATAATTTGTTCCAGCATTTTTTTTTTTATGTCTCGACTCATTTTCTTTCCCATTTCTCCAGTCCATTTCTTTCCACAGCCATCTTCTTTTTCTATTTCTTAAATCATGATTGAAAATTACTTGTCTGAAGAGATCCTGTTTTAAAAATCTTTCTACAATTCCTACTTCTTGGACATCCTTTTTAATTGCTTCAATCTAATTTATTTTGTTTTTCTTTCAGCAGAAATCTATTAATTTTTTCAGTGTTCTATTATATATAACTTGTTAAAAAGATGTGATAAAAGAAACAGTCTTTCTTCTCAATGCTTAGTAAATGTTTTCATATTTAATAGAATAATAATGGAATTGCAATTCCTGGAAAATGATTAATGTTCAGCAATGACACAAATTAATAAAATAGTGAAATATTAGCAGTTTATAATCTGTACAATTGAAGAAATCAAGATTATAAATAAAAAAATTGGATACATTTTTTACAATTTTTTTAAATGAATGATTAATAATTAATATTTTTTTCCAGCAAAAATTGTTTTGTCATAAATCTCTTTTTCTATGTATAAACAACAGGTACACATGAGTGATGTACAAAAATACATTTGTATGCTGTTTACTTTATTTTTCTGTATTACAATAATTAATAAAATATCAGTGTGTTATTATGAGTTGTCAGAAAATTAAAAAATAACATTCTACGAGTCGGAGCGTGGAATGTTAGAAGCTTAAAAAAGGTTGGTAGGCTAGAAAATTTAAAAAGGGAAATGGATAGGGTGAATGTGGATATAGTAGGAATTAGTGAGGTTCGGTGGGAAGAGGAAGGCGACTTTTGGTCAGGTGATTTTAGAGTAATTAACTCAGCGTCAAATAATGGGCAGGCAGGAGTAGGTTTCGTGATGAACAAGAAGATAGGGAGGAGAGTGGAGTTTTTCAAAACGCATAGCGATAGAATCATTGTAATAAGGATAAAATCAAAACCTAAACCGACAACGATTGTTAACGTTTATATGCCTACAAGCGCCCATGATGATGATGAGGTAGAGTGTGTATACGAAGAGATTGATGAAGCAATTAAACACGTAAAAGGAGATGAAAATTGAATAATAGTTGGAGATTGGAATGCAAGCATTGGAAAAGGCAAGGAAGGAAATATAGTGGGTGAATACGGGCTGGGCAAAAGGAATGAAAGAGGGGACCGACTTATAGAGTTTTGCACGAAGTATAATTTAGTAATTGCCAACACCCAATTTAAAAATCATAATAGAAGAATATACACTTGGAAAAAGCCAGGCGATACTGGAAGGTATCAGATAGATTATATCATGGTTAAGCAAAGATTTAGAAATCAACTCGTTGACTGCAAAACTTACCCTGGAGCAGACATTGATAGCGACCATAATTTGGTGATAATGAAATGTAGATTGGGGTTTAAAAACCTGAAGAAAAGTTGTCAGATGAATCGGTGGAATTTAGAGAAGCTTGAGGAAGAGGAGGTAAAGAAGATTTTTGAGGAGGACATCGCAAGAGGTCTGAGTAAAAAAGATATGGTAGAAAATGTAGAAGAAGAATGGGAGAATGTTAAAAAGGAAATTCTTAAATCAGCAGAAGCAAACTTAGGCGGAATAAAGAGAACTGGTAGAAAACCTTGGGTTTCAGACGATATATTGCAGCTGATGGATGAACGTAGAAAATATAAGAATGCTAATGATGAAGAAAGTAAAAAGAACTATCGGCAATTAAGAAATGCTATAAATAGGAAATGCAAACTGGCGAAAGAAGAGTGGATTAAAGAAAAGTGTTCAGAAGTGGAAAGAGAAATGAACATTGGTAAAATTGACGGAGCATACAGGAAAGTTAAGGAAAATTTTGGGGTACATAAATTAAAATCTAATAATGTGTTAAACAAAGATGGTATACCAATATATAATACGAAAGGTAAAGTCGATAGATGGGTGGAATATATTGAAGAGTTATACGGAGGAAATGAATTAGAAAATGGTGTTATAGAGGAAGAAGAAGAAGTTGAGGAGGATGAAATGGGAGAAACAATACTGAGATCTGAATTTAAGAGAGCATTAAAAGATTTAAATGGCAGAAAGGCTCCTGCAATAGACGGAATACCTGTAGAATTACTGCGCAGTGCAGGTGAGGAAGCGATTGATAGATTATACAAACTGGTGTGTAATATTTATGAAAAAGGGGAATTTCCGTCAGACTTCAAAAAAAGTGTTATAGTTATGATACCAAAGAAAGCAGGGGCAGATAAATGTGAAGAATACAGAACAATTAGTTTAACTAGTCATGCATCAAAAATCTTAACTAGAATTTTATACAGAAGAATTGAGAGGAGAGTGGAAGAAGTGTTAGGAGAAGACCAATTTGGTTTCAGGAAAAGTATAGAGACAAGGGAAGCAATTTTAGGCCTCAGATTAATAGTAGAAGGAAGATTAAAGAAAAACAAACCAACATACTTGGCGTTTATAGACCTAGAAAAGGCTTTCGATAACGTAGATTGGAATAAAATGTTCAGCATTTTAAAAAAATTAGGGTTCAAATACAGAGATAGAAGAACAATTGCTAACATGTACAGGAACCAAACAGCAACAATAACAATTGAAGAACATAAGAAAGAAGCCCTAATAAGAAAGGGAGTCCGTCAAGGATGTTCCCTATCTCCGTTACTTTTTAATCTTTACATGGAACTAGCAGTTAATGATGTTAAAGAACAATTTAGATTCGGAGTAACAGTACAAGGTGAAAAGATAAAGATGCTACGATTTGCTGATGATATAGTAATTCTAGCCGAGAGTAAAAAGGATTTAGGAGAAACAATGAACGGCATAGATGAAGTCCTACGCAAGAACTATCGCATGAAAATAAACAAGAACAAAACAAAAGTAATGAAATGTAGTAGAAATAACAAAGATGGACCACTGAATGTGAAAATAGGAGGAGAAAAGATTATGGAGGTAGAAGATTTTTGTTATTTGGGAAGTAAAATTACTAAAGATGGACGAAGCAGGAGCGATATAAAATGCCGAATAGCACAAGCTAAACGAGCCTTCAGTAAGAAATATAATTTGTTTACATCAAAAATTAATTTAAATCTCAGGAAAAGATTTTTGAAAGTGTATGTTTGGAGTGTCGCTTTATATGGAAGTGAAACTTGGACAATCGGAGTATCTGAGAAGAAAAGATTAGAAGCTTTTGAAATGTGGTGCTATAGGAGAATGTTAAAAATCAGATGGGTGGATAAAGTGACAAATGAAGAGGTATTGCGGCAAATAGATGAAGAAAGAAGCATTTGGAAGAATATAGTTAAAAGAAGAGACAGACTTATAGGCCACATACTAAGGCATCCTGGAATAGTCGCTTTAATATTGGAAGGACAGGTAGAAGGGAAAAATTGTGTAGGCAGGCCACGTTTGGAGTATGTAAAACAAATTGTTGGGGATGTAGGATGTAGAGGGTATACTGAAATGAAACGACTAGCACTAGATAGGGAATCTTGGAGAGCTGCATCAAACAAGTCAAATGACTGAAGACAAAAAAAAAAAAAAATTATGAGTTGTACCTAAGATTGTACAAAACTAAACTTCATTTTCATTCATACATATCATTTTCTGAAGTAATAGCTTATGGTGGTTCCAGAGGCTAAACAGAAAAATATAATATATAAATTTATATAAAAAAGGTTATATATATATATGTCTCATTAAATATATAGACAAATAAAGAGGAGTATGATGGATTAATGATGTGCTGGAAAATGATTAACGTAGTATTTTCACCAATTACACTACATGAGCTGAAGGTTTGCCCCCTGTCTTTGTCAACCGAACTGTTGACTGGCTTAGGCTAGATGGGTGAGCAGTGTTTATTGTACTATCTAACCAGATGACATCATCTGATTACTAATAACATAACACGTTTGTATATAAAATGCAAACACAACAGTAGTACAATAGAGTGACTAGTACACTAGACACAGAAGTTTGCAAGGAGAAAACTTTCAGCTCGTGAAATACCAATAAGATATTTGGATTTTATAACGTGTACAATTTAATACATGAAAATAATAAATAAAAAAACAGGGGTTAGATTTCTGATATTTTTTGCAAAATAGTTTTTGTAATTCATAATTTGTTTCAGCAAAAATGGCTGTTGTTAATAGATCTTTACGATTACACATAGTTACCTTAATATGTGGCCTATAAGTCTACCTCTTCTTTTAACTATATTTTTCCAAATGCCTTCTTTCTTCATAAATTTGCCACAACACCTATTCATTTGTCACTTTATCCACCCATCTGATTTTTAACATTCTCTTGTACAACTGTATTTCAAAAGCTTCTAATCTTTTCTTCCTGGGTACTCCAATCGTCCAAGTTTCACTTCCATGTAAAGCTACACTCCAAACATATACTTTCAAAAATGGTTTTCTGACATTTAAATTAATTTTTGATGTAAACAAATTATATTTCTGACTGAAAGCTCATTTTGCTTGTGCTATTTGGCATTTTATATCGCTCCTGCTTCATCCATCTTTAGTAATTGTACTTCCTAAATAACAAAATTCTTCTACCTCCATAATCTTTTCTCTCCTATTTTTACAAACGTAATAAAATATTTTTTAAATCCTAATAAACAATTTAAAGGACATAATGTTAATTATTATACAAAATCAAATTTTTATCCATGTTCATTTTGTAATTCAAATCATTGCTTATATCAATGTAAGGAACGTTTTAATTTTTCCATTGATGATCATAAAACCTTTTTGACAAATAATAGTTTTTTTAATTTATTTAAGGCCATTCTAATAATGAGTGTTATTCAAAGAGTTATTGTAAGATATATGATAAGAAACACAATACACTCATTCATATGATAAAAATTAATCATTTTAAGGTAGATGGCATTAAGCCTGAAAGTATAACGTATTGTTAGTTTAAAAATCGTTCAAATGAAAATATAATTTTGTCAACGGCTGTATGTAATACTTAAAATTAAATACATATTCGTGTAGATTACTGGTAGATTCTGGTTAATAAGAAAATTTTTGTGCATTTAATTTTGCCCGCAAATTAGGTCTTAAACTTAGTAAAAATAATCAGTCCATTTCAGATGTAAATAATTCATTATTCAAATCCAAATACAGTGTTACACTTATGAAAAGTTTTTATAAGTGAAAACTAACAAACTTGAATATAAGTGCTGTTTTTCCTGATATTCCTGAATGCCTTATCAACCACATTTGACATGTAATCTTCCTCGTAATATACTTTTAGCAGATCCCAAATTCAATATAGCAAATAATATTGCTGTACTGATTTGAATTCAATTCGTTTTGAGTCTTATCCTTCCTGGGAAATTTATTTGTAATTTAAGATATCACATTGTACAGGAACTAAATTAGCATATATAGCGGTCGCCGTCCTAATATCATTGAAGGCAACAATAATGTCGCATCCTTTCTTGTACATAATTTATAAACATCTATCAGCTTTACTCAAGAATTTCTGGAAACTTTAAGAAATTAATACCGATGCTTCAGGTAATAAAACCTTGACATGTGAAAAACATTTTCAAACCAGTACTACAAGAAACAATCAGCGTAAATTTGTTGTGTCGCGTTACTGCATACAAATAATAACATTCAATTAGGTGATTCGTTAATACCAAAAAAATATTAATATCATTAGAAAGAAAACTAATTAACAAGGACTTTCATTCAAGAATATTTAGAATTAGGTTACATGTCATTACTTAATTCCAATGATTTGTTAATTAACAAATAGATTGTCTATTATTTATCCCACCATCCAGTATTTAAACCATCAAGTTTAACTACTAAAATTCTAGTTGTCTTTGACGGTTCATCAAAAACCACTAATGGTTTATCCCTCAACGATATTCTATTAATTGGAAATGTAGTTCAACAATATTAATTTCCATTTTGCTTAGATTCATAATCCATCGTCTGACGTAGCTAAAATGTATCAAGTATTAAGTTCTAGTAATTCCAATTTACAACATATACTTTGGAGTGATTCTCCAGATCAGGAGATAAAACTACACATTACATATGGGACCGTTTGTGTACCATATTTGGCCACATTGTATTTAATTCAAATTGAAAATGTATTTCCACTTGCATATAAGTCCATTTGAAATGATTTTTATGTTGATGATCTCATAATGGGTTTAGACAACTTTGCTCATATGAAGGTAGCATATCAACTTACCTGATCCCGATTACCAAGAACTTATAATTAATCAATTAGGCTGCTGGCAATTACTCCAAAAATTTGTTCAATCTATTTGGAGCCAATGATCTAAGGACTACTTGCAGCAACACAATAAATGGCATTTTCCATCATGTAATCTTTGTGTTGGGGTATTAGTTACCAACAAAAATTCTCTACCCGCATATTGAAAACCTGAGAATCTTGTAAGAGTTGCTGATTTGCAAATGGCTAACGATCCATTAAGACCTATTTATAAATTATGCCAGTTACCAATCCCAAATGATTAATTCAAATAATATATTTTCTTTTTTGTAATATTTTCTGTCAATTTAACTATTTTATACACATGTTTTCTTTAATTTCATTTGATTGTATTTTTATAAAATGTCTGTGAACACACTTATAAATATTGTTTTAATATTTGTAACCTGACTAAATATTTGTATTAGTTTAATTATGATTATGTAAAGAGCAAATTACTCAATTGTGACAGTAACAAAATGTTAATTATATTATTATACATTTATACAACTAAACTTGTTATTTTTTCAAATACTCATTATAAATTGTACCTTTTATGTAACTTACTTGTAATTGTAAAAATCATATATTTATAAAAAAAATCTTGATTTATTTTATTGTTTAAAATAATTGAATTCATATATCATACGATTTTTGGGGGGCAGTATGTATAGACTCATTTCATTCATGCCATTTAAAAATCTTTCTGATAGCTCCATTCAGTTGTACTTGGCTACAGTCAGATTAACACAGCTCTAATGAATACATGGCTCTGTTCAGCTGCACTTGGCTCCTGACGATTCAGTGGCTCTGTTTGGCTGCACTCGACTCCATATAGTTCACACAGCTCCTGACAGATTCATGGCTCCGTACTACGTCTCTGTCGTCAGACCAATCTAGATCAGTCTCCAAGGACTAAATTACTAATTACATGATGTTACATATAGGCTTACAAGTTTAATAATGTTACACATATAAATTACAATACAAGGAATTTACATATACATTTACAAGATTAATAATGTTTTACAAATATATATATATATATATATATATATATATATATATATAAATGTATGTATAGCAATTGCAATTTATAATAAAAAATAATTTATAAATGTAATTACATAAAGCCTTTTTTTTTCTTCAGTCATTTGACTGGTTCGATGCAGCTCTCCAAGATTTCCTAACTAGTGCTAGTCGTATCATTTCGGTATGCCTCCTACATCCTACATCCCTAACAATTTGTTTTACACACTCCAAATGTTGCCTGCCAACACAATTTTTCCCTTCTACCTGTCCTTCCAATATAAAAGCGACTATTCCAGGATGCCTAAATATGTGGCCTATAAGTCTGTCTCTTCTTTTAACTATATTTTTCCAAACGCTTCTTTCTTCATCAATTTGCTGCAACACCTCTTCATCTGTTACTTTATCCACCCATCTTATTTTTAACATTCTCCTATAGCACCACATTTCAAAAGCTTCTAATCTTTTCTTCTCAGGTACTCCGATCGTCCAAGTTTCACTTCCATATAAAGCTACGCTCCAAACATATACTTTTCAAGAATGTTTTCCTGGCATTTAAATTAATTTTTGATGTAAACAAATTATATTTCTGACTGAAAGCTCGTTTCGCCTGTGCTATTCGGCATTTAATATCGCTCCTGCTTTGTCCATCTTTAGTAATTCTATTTCCCAAATAACAAAATTCTACCTCCATAATTTTTTCTCTTCCTATTTTCACATTCAATGGTCCACCTTCATTATTTCTACTACATTTCATTACTATCATGTTTTTTGTTTTTTTTTAATGCAGTAGTTCTTGCGTAGGACTTCATCCATGCTGTTCATTGTTACTTCTAAATCTTTTTTACTCTCAGCTAGAATTACTATATCATCAGCAAATCGTAGCATCTGTACTATTACTCCGGATCTAAATTGTTCTTTAACATCATTAACTGCTAGTTCTATATAAAGATTAAAAAGTAATGGTGATGGGGAACATCCTTGTCAGACTCCCTTTCTTATTACGGCTTCTTTCTTATGTACTTCAATTATTACTGTTGCAGTTTGGTTCCTGTAAATGTTAGCAATTTTTCTTCTACCTCTGTATTTGAACCCTATTTTTTTTAAATGCCAAGTATATTGGTTTGTTTTTCTTTAATCTTCCTTCTACTATTAAACTGAGGCCTAAAATTGCTTCCCTTGTCCCTATTCTTTTTCTAAAACCAAATTGGTCTTCTCCTAATACTTCCATTCTCCTCTCACTTCTTCTGTATAGAATTCTAGTTAAGATTTTTGATGCATGACTAGTTATGCGAATACATGTGATACATGTGAATACAGAGCTAATTGTTCTGTATTCACATTTATCTGCCCCTGCTTTCTTTGGTATCATGACTACAACACTTTTTTTGAAGTCTGACACACATTCCCCTTTTTCATAAATATTACACACCAGTTTGTATAATCTATCAGTCACTTCCTCACCTGCACTGTGCAGTAATTCTTCTTAATTGTTCTTCTATCTCTGTATTTGAACCCTAATTTTTTCAAAAAATGCTGAAAATTTTATTCCAGTTTACGTTATTGAATGCCTTTTCTAGGTCTATAAATGCCAAGCATGTTGGTTTGTTTTTCTTTAATCTTCCTTCTACTATTAATCTGAGGGCTAAAATTGCTTCCCTTGCCCCTATACTTTTCCTGAAACCAAATTGGTCTCTTAACACTTCTTCCACTCTCCTCTCAATACTTACGTACAGAATTCTAGTTAAGATTTTTGGCATGGCTAGTTAAGCTAATTGTTCTGTATTCTTCACATTTGTCTGCTCCTGCTTTCTTTGGTATCATGACTTTAACATTCTTTTTGAAGTCCGATGGATCTTCCTGTTTTTCATATATATTACACACCAATTTCTATAATCTAACAATTGCTTCCTCACCTCCACTGCTCAGTAATTCTACCGGTATTCCTTCTATTCCAGGAGCCTTTCTGCCATCATAAAAATCTTTTAATGCTCTCTTAAATTCAGATCTCAGTATTGTTTCTCCCCTTTCATCCTCTTCGATTTCCTCTTCTTCCTCTATAACACCATTTTCTAATTAATTTCTTCCGTATATATCTTTAATTAATTTCTTATATTAATTTCTTCAATATATTCCACCCACCTAGCGACTTTACCTTTCGTATTATAAATCGGTGTACCATCTTTGTTTAACACATTATTAGATTTTAATTTATGTACCCTAAAATTTTCGGTAACTTTCCTGTATGCTCTGTCTATTTTACCAATGTTCATTTCTCTTTCCACTTTCTTTAATCCATTCTTCTTTCGCTAGTTTGCACTTCCTGTTTATAGTATTTCTTAATTGTCTATAGTTCCTTTTACTTTGTTCATCATTAGCATTCTTATATTTTCTATGTCATCCATCAGCTGCAATATATATCCTCTGAAATCCAAGGTTTTCTACCAGTTCTCTTTGTTCCATCTAGGTTGGCTTCTGCTGATTTAAGAATTTCCTTTTTAACATTTTCCCATTCTTGTACATTTTCTTCTTTATCTTTATTACTCAGATCTCTTGCAATGTTCTTTACCTCTTTTTCCTCAAGCTTCTCTAAATTCCACAGATTCATCTGACACCTTTTCTTCAGGTTTTTAAACCCAATCTACATTTCATTATCACCAAATTATGGTCGCTATCAATGTCTGCTCCAGGGTAAGTTTAGCAGTTAACGAGTTGATTTCTAAATTTTTGCATAACCATGATTAATCTATCTGATACCTTGCAGTATCACCTGGCTTTTTCATGTGTATATTCTTCTATTATGATTTTTAAACTGGGTGTTGGCAGTTACGAATGATACGATTCCCCTATATTACTAAGTAAATTAAGTCTGTCATTTTACACATCCACAGCTTATAGGAATACGCGAAGTGTAGTATTACGAAAAAACACTGTGGGACTGAATTTTCACTGCCATAATAATAGTACAGCATAACGCATCTAAAGGTTAAAAAAACTTATCAGCAAAAATAAATATTAAATAAAGTTTTAATGTATAAATTATTTTATTACTTTTTTTAGTTGTTACTAAAACTACAGGATCTTTTTTGGAATTCTCCTCCTCCTATAAAAAAATAATTTTTTAAACAACTGTCCAAAAATAATATATTTTTAATGTCCAATAAGAGTTCAGTAGGAATGTGCGTTTTTCAAAATGGCAGGAAATATTGATATTAACAATAACCAGTTGGAGAAATACCTGATAACACACTAACATGCTCTTTTATACCGGTCATTTCAAACATTACCCATATTGACGTATTTTACAAATTAAAAACTAGCCAAACTTAACCTACCCCCGGTAACCTTGACTAAACAGTAATGTTTTGATTATTTAAATAGTAAATAATTGCAATAATTACCGTATTACTGTTTTATTCAAAACATTACTGAAAAAATTAATTTGCATGGTATCAAGTATATCAGGTAATTAATAAAGTAAGGGAATTTTAAATAATTTTACAAAGAAAAATAAAACTTAGCAAATGTTCTCCTAAATAATCTGTTTGATATGACTCCAAGGAAACATGGGAAGATGCAAATCAAAAATTAAATGGATAGAATGGCAGTTGTAACACATCATTTTAAATGGCATTAAAAACAAAGCTTTTAACATAAAAAAAAACTTAAGGCTGTAAGAACTATAATATTTTTCACAGCTTATTTCAAAAGTGGCCTTCAGTAGTAGTGTAGATAGTATTTTAATAAAAGAAGATAATAAAAGTGCTTTTTATACAAACTGGCAAGTTTCCATTCGGCTTCCTTCTGATTTTTTTGTTTCATAGGTAGTAATTTATTTATTGCGACATGCTGATTATTATGTATAATATTATCTGTAGGTTTACAGGTGTTCGTTTTAAATGTGCCATCACTGGGATATCATGCACTTTTGTGTTGCATTTGAAAATGTTATAGAAGGTGAAGATTTTTATTTAATAATAAAATTAAGTTTGCTAAGATAGTAGTAGATAAACAGCAGAATTTTCAACACATCATTAAGATATTTCATTGTACTCAGAAGTTGAGAATAGCTTCTTAGCGTTTCTATTGTATGAGAAACTAAAGTAGAAATATTTAAAATGGGTGTAAAAATATATATAATGGTGACACAATAAGAACTGATATTTTAATTAAGAAAAACTTACTTTTTCTGTTAACAATATTTAATAATTTTATTGTAATGTATGAGGTTAAATATGGAAGATGTGTTTGCCAAATGCACCATGGTTCTGTAGGCAGTGTCCACTTATTACAAAATTTTCAACTGCATATTCACATGTCTCAATTTTTTCAGTAAGTGGTGCATTTAATTCTTCTACTTCAGGGAGGAGTGTCTGTGGGTTATCGGTATATATGTTACTCTTCAAATAACTCCATAAAAATTAATCACAAGATACTAGATCCGACGGCCTTGCAGGGCAATTCTAATCTTCAAAATAAGAAATGGCAGGTTTCACTGGCCTATTTGGGACCATCCAATTCTGACAAAAAAAAAATTCTGGAGCATTGCATTATAACTAACAGTATTCACCGCAACAGTAATACCAGTATTGTTCTCGAAGGAAAAGACCCAATCACTATCACAACTCAAATTTATAAATAAAAGTTTTTTTGTAAGGTTATTTTTAGTTGATATTGTCATTTTGTGGATACATGCATCCCATTTCAACTACTTTTGTATTTTCACTGTCCCAAAAATTTCAGTTTCTTTATTCATGATATCAGTAAGGTGGAAATAAGCCTTGTCACTAAAGACCTTTCTGTTGAAAAGTTTTCATCCACTTGGATGATGTATACTTAAATGGTTGATGTCATTGATCTATTTAATACGTATACAGATATGCATGAGAATTATACTATAAATAAAAACATGTTTTACGCCAAATTAATGTGCAATTTCAACAATATGGTAGTTTGGAAAGTTTTATATTTGTTCGTATAACAACAATATTTTTTAATTTCTGTATAAATACCCCATGACTCTGTAACTTAGTTGCTAAAAGGGATTAAGCACATATTAGGTCTTCTATAAGAAACGTAAAGTGTCAACAAGTACTGCTTCATCAAGGAGAAGTCTCATTCTAATAATATGTATTAAATAATTTCAAGTCCATCCAAAAAGATTTCTAATTTAAAAGTTTAAAAAAAATTACAGATTGGCATGCAGAATAAAAAAAATGAGTGAAGAATCACATAACGAACAGATTTTTTTAAACAACTTTATGTATTCAAATAAATTTTGCTGCTTTTGTAAAATTAGTGCAAATTTTCTTATTATAAACTATTAAAACACTTCCAAAATTGAATTTTAAAAACAAATACTTTTTTAAAATTCAGTTTGATAGTTTACGAATGATTCCTTATAGTTCACATACCATCTAATTCATTAACTATCTACAATATAAACTACTATACAATCATTATCAGAAATTAATATTTTCTGGGTCTATGGAAAATAGCCAGAACCAATCAAACCAGGCAAATCACCTAATTATACAATATCATATTGACCAATTAGCATGTTACCTGTACTTTCATAAGTTTTCAAGAAATATCTTGCATACAAGTTTAAAACCTTTTTACAACAAAAACTAATATCCGACTACCAGTCTGGCTTTCAATTAGATCATAGTACCATATATTCATAGAGTTTTTGCTAATATTCAGACAGATTTAGACAAAAAAAGTCTGCTCTACCAGTTTTCTTGATATCTGCCAAGCATTTAAGATAGTGTGACGTACTGGCCTTTTTGAAATTAATCAGTATTTAAACATATGTTTTTTTTAAATAATAGATATTTCAAGGTTAAATTCCAGACTGAATTATTTTCAATAACTGCAGGCATTACTCAAGGAAGTATATTATTCTACATACACTTCTGATATGCCTGTTACTTCTAATACTAACAAGCATATTTTATTAGTGTACTTTTCTTTGTTTGTGTAAGTTATTCATGAGTCACCAGATACTACGTCACAGTACCTTGAAGAAAAGTTAAACCACATTGAAGCATGGAAAAAGTTATGGGAAATAAACTAATGAAAATAAAAGAACATGATAGTTTCACTCCAAACAAATATTCACTTGTTATAGTCATTGACATTCAGCTACCATAATTAGATTCTGCAAAATACTTTGGGATTCACCTTTACAAAAGGCTCGCATTTGAAAAAAAAGGGACAACTCGATACAAAGTTTTGTCAATTGAATTTCTAAATTGAAACTCAAAATTGTCTTTGATCAAGTTAATTATTTACAAAGCCATCCCAAATCCAATCTGGAATTATGGCATTCAGTTACTGGTAATATTAACAAAATTCAACATAATTATATTGTTTTCAATCCAGATTTTTACGCAAAATCACAGATCTAGCTTTGTACATAATAATTTACAAGACCCTCAACATACTGCCACAAAAGAAATCTCAATGTATTATTAATCAGTATCTCATCAACGTCTGACAACCTTTCAAACCACATTTGACACTTATGTCCTACTGATTTTTTTAATTTGAAGATTTATAAGAAGTGAACCCTTCTAAGGAAAGCATGACATAATGCAAGTTAACTTTTGCCGTTGAGGTTTTCTCCTTCAAGACATTTGTAAACATTCATTTATGCATCGTCCTAAAAGAACAGACTAAAGATATGTTAAAATTCCACTAAAAAAGGTCTATTATCAGCTGTTATTTATTTCAACTACATTCTAACATATGCTTATACTTTCTTTTTCTGTTTAGCCTCTGGAACCACCATAAGGTATTACTTCAGAGTTTGATATGTATGAATGTAAATGAAGTGTCGTCTTGTACCGTTTAAGGTTGACCATTCTTGAGATGTATAGTTAATTGAAAACCCAACTGCCAACGAACACGTGTATCCATGATATGTATAAAAATAACTGTATTTACTAGGACTTAAACCTTAGAACTCTCGAATTCGAAATCAGCTGATTTAGGATGATGAGTTCACCACAAGTCCAGCCGGTGGGATAACGTATGCTTATACTGATTTAAAAAAACCGCCGCTATTGTCAGATGACGCCAGTGTTAAAATACAACTGCGAGGAAGACTATTTCCTTAATTCGCAAATTAGTGGTTGTTAGACTCAATGCAACACAATAGATATTGTGATCGCTAGAAACAGTGGTCGATGAGAATTCGACATCATTTCTGCGGTCGGACGGTGTTCGCTAAAGATTTCCTCTCCACCGACGTGAAATAAAAGAGACCTAATTATTTATAAGTTAAGTTTATTTAAGTATTTTTATTTTTTAAATAGATATATATAAAATTTGGGTGGGTTGTAGTTACAGAAGTTTATATTTTTAAACTAATATCATCGCCGACCGTCATAGACAAAAATACATAAGTAATTAAAAATTATTACATGTAATTTATTTCCTAGTAAAGGCAATTACTTTTATATGGATTTGAATAATAGTTCGTGGATTCCGGTGTTGTTTGGTGGTTGGGTTTCAATTTACCACACATCTCAGGAATGGTCGAACTGGTACTGTATACAAGATTACATATTTACATATCCTCATAAGTAATACCTGAACGGTAATTCCCGGAGGCTACAGGGAAAGAATGAAAGGTTGTAATTTATTGATGTAAATGTAAATGTAATTTGAATTTTTATGTTTAACTATGTTCTTTTTTGTGTTATATTACTTTTGTGTTCAACAAAAACATTATAATTAAATGACAGTCCATTTTAAAAAATAAATTAATAAATAACAATTGCTTCTAAGAATTTTATGAAAGTTTCTGTAAATTCTTTATTTTTGTATAAAACTACTTTAAATGCTCATTGAATGAAAAATTATTTATTCAGTCTATTCTGCAATTTATATATCTAATGTATATATTTTTTTCCAACAGACATCGTGCATTGACATGTAAGATTGCATGTGTGGCATTATTGATCAACTGTTCTATGCTGTCCGGTTGCTCTAAGGTTAATAGGTCTGTGTTATAATTTCAGTATTATTTGTTCGTTGGGGTTCATATTTGTTTATCTGATAAGTAAGTAATTTTATACTATTCTATTATATTTTAATAGAATGTAAGTTTTGATTTTTTTAATAATATATTATAATTAAGTTTGATTTTTTATTTTAGTAATGATGAATCGGTAGTGTGGGCTTTATTCTGTGATGTAAATTCATTTTAGTTCGTTGTAAAATCTTTTATTGAAGTTATGTCTTATTAAAAAAATCTCTTCGTAATTGTGGACACATTATTAATATTATTAGTTGTAAATAGTAATAATTGTCCCTATTGTATTTCAAATTAAAATTTTTTTCTTATCCGTTTTTTCCGAAATTAATAAAAAAATACAGTTGATAGTTCACAATTTTGTAATAGATTGTTGAAGCTTTCAATTATTTTACAATTAATAGAAAACAGATTTGTTTGGTAACTTCAAGGAAATGTCTGTCATTTTTATTAGTTTTAGGTCATATTCACTAAAATAAACGGATCGGTTACAAAAAACTGTTGTAAAAACTAATTGAATTATTGTAAAAACCGAACAACAAAACTAAAAACATCTTTTCAACTAACTAATATGTATGCCTAATTAATATATTGCAAATTATATTTTCTATTAAAAAGCGTCAGAAATTAAATAGCATCTCACAAAAATAAGAATTATAAATAATATTTGAAACAATATAACATGAAAGTTGTATGTAAATATTAATAATACTTGATGTTCCCTCTTCAAGCTATCAGAAGTCTATAAATCAAGTTGAATTTTCATACTCATGAGAGTCTTCATTCCTTTAAGCAGATGATAGTCCTTTTGTAAACATATCTGCTGCATGTTTTTCAGATGAAATGTAGCTTCCTTCTTTCACCAGCTTCCTCACATAATGGTATCTAGTTTCAATTTGTTTTTATTTATTGTGGAATATAAAGTTACTTGTAAGTTTAATGGCACGAAAGTTAGCTTAGAATTGAGATCAAGTGCATGACTTTCTTTAACTAGAATGGGTTTCAAATCACCCAGCTAAAAATTAAAATGAAACCGTGGTCTCAGAACTTATTTTAAACTAATTTAAAAAATCATTAATATTTTAAATTTGTTAAAAAGTACGTCATTGTTTTTGAGGCTTTTAGTGATTGTTATTTGATTTAATAAAAAACTTATAACTTTGTCAATTTTCATCGTATCACAATGGGTTTTCCACTAAAATTTTCAGAAAAATATACAGAATAAGGTAAAAATGCATTTAGCAACTTATCTTAATTGCTGGAGTAAATATAATTTCAAACCTGGATTTCACAATTTTTTTAAGAAAAAACCAAATTTTAAAATGCGATTTAAGATAAAGGCACTACAGTAACCAGAATATCCTTTTTTTATGTATAATCCTAAAAGTATGAACAAGTAGGTTCTGAAAGAAAATCTGTGGTTTTTTGATGCCAATACATTTAATAAATCATGAAACAACTGACAAATAATTCACATTAATGTGACCCAACTCGAAATAGCATCAAGATCCTGTAAACTAATTTATGTCTCATTTCTAAAATGTATATTACCTTCTATATTTGTTTAATTTAGTACATAAAATCATTCATAAGTTTGTGTACAAAGTACCATTTTTTAAACATTAAGACTTGAAAGTGTATAATTTAATTTTGACAAAACTTTAAAAGTTAACATGCAATGAGTTGAATAAAATCTGTGAATGAAAGAAGAACTTAAGTCTTCTAAAAGTCTTTACAAAGGCTCATTTGCTATCTACATCTGTTATCTCAGTGGAATTACATAAATGTTTCTATGTGTCCCAGGAACTGTCTTGGTTTTGGAGAAATGAGCCTCTAGTTTTTGGCGTGCCTCTATCATTGTTCCTTTTTTAATCATTGTGAATTTTGTTTTCTATTTTTGTTCTAATCACAATTTTTGGGCATTACCAGGACTACATTGGAGACTTGCTTTTGTCACAATGCGATTGACAGTGCCACCAATATCATCAGAAGGTGCTTCCCATGGCTGCTGGCAAAAAAAAGACCATGTAGCTTTTAATCCAAAGTTCTTTTCATGAAGGCATTGATTGACAAAGGTTTTACAGTTCTTGTACTGTGCTGCACATCCATCACTATAATAAATCTTGCTTTTACCTCTGGAAAACGTTTTTTCAAGTATCCAGCAACAACCTTTTTTTATTTTATGAACAAATGGTACATCTTGCTTCCAAGTAATCGGACACTAGCTCAAACTGAAACCATTAGGTCTTCATTGTTGTCATGACATGTGTAGATCACAACCAAATGAAGAGAACAGCTGTTTGCTTGTCCAGTGATAGCCTTGGGCTTCATTTTGAAAAAAAAAGAGTAGTTTTCACTAAAATCAATAAGAACAATGGCTTCATCTACTTTCAGATTGCTTTTGATTTTTTTCAAATATCTGGTCTGAGATTTTGTAATGAAAGATAACGGTATTAGTTTTTCTAGGTATTCAACTAATATTTCCAGATATTCTTCTAATATTGCAGTGAGCTGCACCTGTTGAGGTCTGTCAGTAGATATCCAAGCAGAATATGTCACCTCATCATTAGGATCCCCTCTTTGAATTTCTGCATGACTCGCTGACCCCAGAGGCATGAACTGGTCTCGAACAGTTTGTTGAAGCCAGGAATCTGTACTTAATTAATGATGCAGAACAACCGCCAAATTTCTCTTCCAAACTGGGAGAAAGTTACAGAAACGTCACTTTGGTGACGAGCCACTTGGTGCAAAGTACAAGTAGTTAAACTGTCTGGCCTGAGCCCAGTGTGAGAGATCATAGGCTTATACCTATGAGATCGTTTACGGACCTAAGAGCTCTAGATTTGGGTCACTATAACCTAAGGGGCCTGGATCAACACAAGCTGCGGCGTGAGTACGCAGTTGCCTTGCAGGAGTTGGACTGGCTCATGGAACACAGGGAGGAGGTGGAATTGATGGCTGAGCAATTCGGCTGGGCCATCAAGGCTGGCTGTGATAGGGTTCTACAGTGGCCTCGGCCAATGGACAGCAAACAAGTAAAAAGAAAAAAAAAATAGATTTAAAAAAATAAAAATCATACTTTATTAAGACTCAAAGAATCAGTGAGACAAGGGCTGTGTGACATGGTCTCACAAACAGATTTAATGTGAGCCACATGGCAATCAATGTGTTAATATTATTTGCCAGTTCTCATCTTTTTAATAAAGAAAGCTTGCATTAGTATCAAGTAAAATGGTATTTTTTCCTTTTATATTACACGTGGAGCCCAGGATTTATCTCGGTCTCTCAAGGGACAATCAAATTAATGTTCTAAACAGTTTTCAGCAGATTTGATACTGGTTTTCATTGAATTTTCGTGGTGAATTCTCCGCAAACGTAACAAAAAAATATTTAGAAGTCCAATTTTTATTCATTGTAAAATTCAAAATATTTAATGAATAAATTAAACTGAAATATTACAGAAATACTTAATTATAAAAATAATTTAGTTTTAATCTATAAATACTTAATTACTTAACATACTTTATAAAATTGTTTCATCATGGAGTGCAATAAAACACAGTACAAAATACACATGCTTAATAAATCTTGATGTTCAATAAAGTAATATCAAAAACCACAAACTAAAGTAAACTAAATACCACAACTAAAGTACACAGCAAGTCATAGCAATAGCTGAACTCATACTGAAAAAACATTCTTGACTCACTGACATGTCTATAATGTCTGGCTTGACATGAAATGACGTCATTAGACTGTTATATATCAAAATGTACATCTACAGCATACATCACAATATAAATCAGATGTGAATAAACAAAAATACGTATAATATTATGTATTGTTTGTTCAATGAATGATGGAACAAATAAATTTAAGGGATTGTAACTTAAGAAAGTTACATGATGGGTTGTTTTGAAATACATATTCAGATTCTGCATATAAAATACTGCATAGAAGTACGCTTACTCCCTTTTCAGTTCCAAATTTTATGTTGCCCAGTGTAATTATGATTATTGATATCTAAATGTCACCGTTTTTAAATAATGGGCACATGTAGCAAATTTCCCAAACACTAGGAAAAACACCAGCATTTAAAGAAAGATGAAGAGCTTGGTTAAAAACTGTACAAAAAGTCATTTTTTTGCTAAAAGAGGGTGAATGTTTTCTGGGTTAATCAAAGAATTATTTTTAAATCTACAAATTGCCTCTTCAACATCATTCTCAGTTAAAATAATGTTACTGCAGCGATCATTACAGTTAAAAGTAATTTCAGTCGAGGAAAAATCATTTAGTATGTTAGTATAGGTACCAAAAATTTGTAACCAAAAGTTTTACAATATCAGTCCCTATATCGGCACACTCAATCTCAAAATGCATATGCGATGGATAAGATCTACCATTGTCAATTTTATTAGCAAATTTAAAAAAAATCTTTGGAATTATCAGTTAAGACTACTCAACTTTAGTATAATTTAATAATAAATTTTTACGACCAAGAGTATTACATACACTTTACACTTTATTTTTAAATAATTCTTCATAATAAGTAAATTTATATTGTTTTTGTAGCTTATGGTACTTTTTCTTAATAATTTCACTAGAGAACTGCTTTGAAAATTAAATCTTTTTTTATAAGTATTTTTGATACATGATTATCAACATATTATTTTAGTGATTGCCGTAAAAGATGGTGCTTATGTTTAAACTATTGTATCTCAGTTAAAAAATTGAGCAAAAAATGAAGAAGTTGTCGGAAACTGCAGTTATTTTTGTGCTAACTGGATTCAGACGATTTTAGTTAACCTCATTATTTTTAAAATTAGGGGCGTGAAAAGCGGAAAAATCATGATTTTTTTGCATTGTTTTGAGAAAGTCAATTTTGAATTACTATAAAATCAAAATCGATAGATAAAAATTCTCCACTTTAGGAGCTAAGTGATAGTTTCTCAATAATTATAAATTAAGATTTAGCACAAAATTTTATAAATATTATTTAAGTGTCCAGTGCGGTTTTTACGAGAGAGCTTCATCTTTAGTTTCAATCAATATTTTACAGAAAAAAAACAATTGAGGTGGGAAAAGTATGAAACTATCATTAAAAAAGTACAGTTGCAACTGGTAGATGAGTGTGCATCCTGTTCATTGCTATATATACCAAAGGCATGCGGGCATGGTTTAATATTATCTTTCACATAGTTTTGTCAGATTACTTTATATTTCATTTATATTATAAATTAAATTTTTGGTAAATAATATTACATACATAAATACTATTATTGCTACTGTTACTGTTTCATATATTTTTGTTTTTACAAATATGCATAATATCTCTTATCAAAGAATTACCCGTATAAAAAGAATAACAGATTAAAAAAAGGCATTAAAATCATATCTGTAAACATTATACAATTTATTATAAACACTGAAATCTAAAAAATCTGTAAAAGCGGTTGCAAGTAACTAGTTTTTCTTGGAGCCACTGTTAGATTTCAGGTTTCCTCCAGCTGTTTGTGGTAACTTTATTCACCGCAGTAAGGTATAACTTGCATTAAGCTCCCATCTTGTAAGTAATTTAAAAAGTCATTTGTAAACCAATTTTTAAAACTGTGGCTATTCATTTCTGAATAGTAATCTGAACAGGCTTTTGATTTACTGTAGATAACAGCATTTTAACATTTAAAATTGGATAACATTTAGCAAAAGAAAAATTTTCAAGGTTTTCCCATGCAAAACATGCTAAATTAAAGTCGCTAATAACTTTTCTGTGGCTGCACTATTAATGTGTGTGGTAAGTGAATTATAGATACAATTTATTTTAATTTTATAAATTATGCAAATAATCATAAACATATGTACTTTGTATTGTAGCATTCATTTTTTTGTTTTTTATTACAGCAAGGAGATTTAGTACAAGTGAAAGAGGAACCGCTTGATATTGATAATGGTGATATTGAAGAAAATCCTTTTGCAATAGAAGAGACGAACTTAGTTAAATCTAAGAATCTAGAAGTTGATAATGAAGGGGTAAGGGTGTTAGATTTTGCGTACAGTGCATACTAATTATCCAGATGCACTTTTGCAAGGCCAAGTCAAGATAATTGGAAGGATAATTTAAAAACGTTTTATCATATATACTGTACATAGTATTCTAATGTTTAATATTTACATACAATGTAAGAAGAAAGAGATCTGTAATATAGCACAAAAAATACAATGTATAGAAATTGCATTTACAACTAGTTTAACAAGGGTCATATATATATTATGGGACATTCTTTTACAAACCGTACAGATCTGGTCGAAAATTGACAGACACATTTTTGATTTACCATTGAGCTACAGATTTCATTTTTTTTTTCATTTTAAAGGTAAAAGAACGAGCTTTAATTAAAAAGTACTTGAAAAGAAATTATTTACAAATTGAAATTGTTATAAACAATTAAAATGTTTAAATCGATTTTTAACAATTGCCCCCCCCCCCCACGTATCAAGTTTTTAATATTTATCGTGTTCTCTGTCAAATTTCCTTTCGAAAACACTTTTTTTATCGATGGCGAAAGAATTATAACTATATGAAAAAAATTAATTAATCTAGCGCGTTCTTCGAATCAGCTGCGTATTGGCCGTTTCCGCTCTGTCAGTACTCCTTGTGCGATTCAGTAGCATGCGCTGTGACTCGCGCGCTATTATATATATAATAATGTGTATATATATATATATACACATTATTTTTTGCTAAATTGATTGCAAAACAGTCAGTTAAAAAAGCAGTAAAATTAAAGATCAATAAAAAAATTCTTGTTGTAGCAATAATTTTGGTGTTTAAATTTTTCAAATATGTATTAGTTTTTTTTTTAAATTGCCTAGTCTGGATTTGAACAGTCCAGTTGAACTGGACATCTGGAAAATTGGTGTACCACTGTATTATATTTTCATTATTACTTGATTTGTAAATTTTGGATTACATACAGTTCATAATATATTTATTTATATATTTAGCCCACCAGGCTGGTCTAGTGGTTGTCTACTTGTCGTAAATCAGTTGTTTAACAGCTGATTTCATTCCAAAAGCTGTGAACGAACAAACCATTCATTTCTCGTAGAATATACACTGCATTCATTGTTGAAAGTAATTTTAAATTGATGTCATTCTTAAAATGTCAGGGAGAATTTACGGTAGTTTTTCCTGAACAGGAACCTGATGAAATGATTTGTCCCCTAGTTGCTCGTTTTAGAGTAACTGGTAGTGTGGATGAATATAAATGGTCCAGCTTACCTATAGTTTAAGTGATCTGTCCTTGAAAAATATCTGCGTATCCTTGCTGCGCTCTTCAAGAAAATCGATAAGAAAATTGTGTCAATAAACCAAAATGTCTTAAGGGAGTGTTGGCAGAACCACAAAGAAGGTGAAACTCTGTTCGTATTGCATTAATGTTTTGCATGAGCTTTGAGTACCTCATAGGAAAAAAGACTACATTACTCTTAATGGTTTTTGTTTTATTCGCAGCAGTGTTCAGATGTTGGGTTATGTTTACAATTCTGATGAAGTGCAATTTTATCTTGAAGTTTTTACTTTCTGTTTGATTTATTTTAAATGATTTTAAGCTGAAGATGCATCTGACGCTAACTGGTCCAATGGTTTGATAACCATATTTTAGTGCTTGATTTTGGCATCTACTAAGATGTTCTTTTTGTTGAAAATATCTTTTGTTGGTGGACTTATTTTATTTTTCTCATTCTTGTTTGACTTCTTTATCTAATTTATTATTTCTCCCATATATTTAAATTTTACTTTGATTTTTCCATATTTTATTTTTTGGGTTGTAGGTGGAATCTTTGTTGGTTACAAATTCTGCCTTTTTGAAAGAAATTTTTAGCCTTATTTTCCATGCAATTTATTTTAGTTTGTTTACTTGTTCTGCTGCCTTTTTGAGGTTCTCCAAGAAAATTGTAATATCCATCGGCTAAGGTTAAGCAGTTAATTGCAATTTCTTTCAATTTCCAACCCAATTTTATTTAGGTTGTTTCAACTTTTTTCATATTCTTATCCCATTCTATTATTACTTACTCTTGGATACTGATAAAAAGAGTTGATGTTAAACCAATTTGTTGTCTTCTGTTGTAATTTCTAATTCTTCTATTACTTCTAACATGAATTTTACTTGTGTTTGGAAAGAGTCTTTTTGAAAATGTTAATTGTTTTGGGATCTTCAACAAATTCTTCTAGGATGTTAAATAAGGAAGTTCTATCAGTAGAAAAGTATACTTTTTTTTTTTTTGAAAAATCTGTGAAGAGAATTACTTTTTATATCTTGTCATTTTCCCCCTTATTATTGTTTTAAGGTTTGAAATTTGTTCTATACATGTTTTTCCTTTTATGAATCCTTCTTTGTATTCTCTCAGTTGTCAGAGTACGATTAATTCAGTTCTACTTTGATATGCTTTCGAAAGGATAGGTAAGAGGGAAATCCCTTTGTAGTAGTTTACATCTGTTTCATCTCTTTATTTACGTAGTTGATGTGTTAAAGCATTTTTCAAATCTTGAGAGATTTTTCAATTTTCTATGGAAGTTCTTAAGTTTTTTTTTTGGCTGTTTTCATGATTTTTTCTGTAATTCTGCTGCAATCAAGCCATTACCTGCTACCGTGTTTATTTTCTGGATGATTTTGTCTATTTATATATCATTAGGTGGTTTGGATTTTTTAGTTCATATTGCTGAATTTGGAATTGAAATCTTAGGTTGGGTTCTTGATAGTTTAATAATTTTCAAAGTACTTGCTAGAATTTTGTGATACTTGCTGACAATTTTGTGATTGTCTTTTTATCCTAAAGCAAAGGCTGGTTGTTTGGTATTTGGTAAGTTTATACATTTTGGTAAGTGTTGTAAATTTAAATATTTAATTCAGATAGACAAGCATAAAACTTATCAATACAAGATCATATTAAAAAAAAGAATAAACGTAAGTAAATAACAAAATTATTCGTAAGCTAGAATAGCTCTGTATAAGGTATTAACAGTACTTAATAGGTGATTTCCTGTGAAAATCGATCGAATCATAAAAATATGGAAAATTATGCCTAAACAGTTTGTATACAAAGTCAAAAAGTTGCACTTAGGATAGTCAAAATAACTACCAAAATCTCATTGGCAAATATTAAATCTATCCTCGTCAGAGATGGTTCAAATCTTTTTATTTTTAACAAATTTGAAGTATGAGTAAAGTTATGATTAGTAATGTGCATAGAATCACAGATTATATAGGCAGCATATCTAAGAAAGATTCTATGTGATATTTCTTGTAATTTTCATTGCAAGTCGGTCAAAGGTCGCCAGACAGCAGAGCCATAATTTAGTACTGGATATATAAAAGTGTAACCCACAGTTCTGCAGAGGTAATATTTCTAAAATTTGTAGAGAATCTCTTAATAAAATTTACCATTTTTAGTGACTTAGATACAGTATAAACAATGTATTCACTGAAGGATAACTTACTATCGAAATATACAACTAAGCCATTAATAAAAGATATCTTTTGTGTTGCAGTATTATTCAGTAAACATTTGCAAACCTTCCAAATTGAATTTGAAAACAATTTTTTTTTTTTTCAACTTGAGGAAATACTATTTGACATAATTTTTACACATAGTTCAAGTCGATTTGAAATAACTGAATATCTACTAGATTTGTAATAGGCTTAAACAAAAAAAAATCAGATCTGTTGAAAAAAAAAAAATTAACTAGCGTATAAATTAACTGATGTTATTTATAAATACACTACCAGGATACCTGTTGAACCCAAATGCACACCTTGTCCTACTTCAGATCTAACATAGATAGGCTTAGAGATAAAATTATCAATTTTAATATAGGGAATTCTGTTTGTATGAATGAATAATAATTTATTATTAAATCCTCACACAGCAAGTTTTCTAATAACTAATTTGATATTAACTATATAAAACGACAACAAAAATCAATATAAATTGCATCAAAATAATAACCATCATTTGCACATCAACACTGTCTTCCATATATTCTTACAAATTCGTTTACATAGATTTAACTTACAAAAAACCATTTTGTTCAGGAAATATAAATTTCTTTTTTGTAAGGTGTAATTTTCATACAAAATAACCTAAGAGCTTGGCAAAAACTTTACATTTGCTAATAGGTCGATAACACAGGTCAAAAAGAAAAATTGGGAACCGATGCTAATAGGTCGATAACACAGGTCAAAAAGAAAAATTGGGAACCGAGGTAAAAATAGGTGAATTAGAATGTATTTTTTACGTTAAATCTTAAAAGGAAATCAGTTTTTCAGATTTTTAGTTATGACCCTTTTAATTATTGTCAAACTTCTTAAATAATGGAATACAAAAATAATTGCCATAAAAATTCCTACCTCTATTTTGCAGACATTTATGTTCATCTTAATTTATTTTTTCTGACTTTCCTTTTGTGTTCTGTTAAGCCTTCTCTTTTTATCATCCAGCAGTAGTCACGTATCTTGGTGGAACCTTTATCCTTGTTTATCTCTTATGTTATCTGAGTTTAAAGGGAAAAAGTCCAAATGAGAATGTAAAAAATGAATTTTCAGTGACATTCTGCAGCCTAAATTTTTGTAGCTCACTAAGAATTCATTTATAAGTGGATCATGGTTTTCAGCGTTTTTATTTCCAAGAAAACCTGTGATGACATCTTTGAATAACTTCCATGTTGCCAGTTCTTTAGGATTCAGTTTGCTGTCAAATATACTTTCATGAATTAATTTTCTTATTTCTGGTCTGATGAATATATTCCCTCTTTTAACATGGCTTCACTTAATCGTGAAAAAACTTCAGCTAAATATTTAAAGCCGTCTCCATCTTTATCTAATGCTTTTACAAAATTCTTCAACAGGCCTAGTTTTATGTGCAGAGGTGATAAAATAATACGATCTTCTTCGACAGGGAATATTAATAACATTCCTTTCCCGGGGTAAACCGATTTCTTTTTGGCCACTCTTTAACTACATAGTGTTTATCTGTAGCTTGACTATCCCACAAACACAAGAAACATATGTATTTTATAAAGCCACTTTGGAGATTGTGGAGAAGTGCTATCACATTCAGGTCAACGATGATTTGTCATGAGTGTTCATCATACATAATAGCTTTTAAAATTGTTGACATAATTCATGTTTCTTTCATAAATAGAGTATTGCTACTGGTGTATAGAGGAAAACTTATTCGAGTTATGCAATAAAACTGCCTTTAAGCTTCTTTTTGATGAGTATAAATAAACGGCGATCATGAATAAGATATTCAATTTCCAGTTCAGACATTAGCCCCCAGGGCACACTAGGGTCCCCTAGTGACAGGAAGAAATTAAACCATCTCTTATAAAGTATTTCAGTAAATTTTCGTTTCAATTTCAATATACTGAAATTTTAGTATTCTTGATTAATAAATTCCATTCTTTAAGACGTGAAGCTAGGAGTTCTGCATGTTGTTTTGACAAATGCAAATGAATTACGTTATTCAGTTCTGTTTCTGTGATGAGGTGAGGTTTAGAATTTGATTCTTTTGGAATGTAATTAATATCTATTGAAGTTGAGGATTCATCGGTTGAGCCTTCTGAGGGAATCAGAAATTTCTTTCCTAGAGGTTGAAGTGATTGGAATCGGTAAATCAACACCACGAAGTTCTGGTCTCAGAGTTGAATGAACATTTGGGTATGCGGTACTGCTTTTATTGTTTGAATTGAAACCAGAAACATTTGTTAAGCAAAAATAGCAGTCATCATAATGGTTAGTAGGCTCCCACCAAAACATATGTATGCAAAAAGACAAATGGTCTTTTTTTCCTTTTAACCACTGTGTTGGTTTAATGTAGCACTTGATATATATATTACACGTGGAACCCAGGATTTATCTCGGTCTCTCAAGGGACAATCAAATTAATGTTTCTAAAATGTTTTCAGCAGATTTGATATTGGTTTTCATTGAATTTTCGTGGTGAATTCTCCGCAAACATAACAAAAATTATTTGGAGAATTTTTTTTACAAGTCCAATTTTTATTCATTGTAAAATTCAAAATATTTAATGAATAAATTAAACTGAAATATTACAGAAATACTTATAACAATTTGATTTACTGCAGAAAACAGCATTTTTAACATTTAAATTTGGATAACATTTAGCAAAAGAAATATTTTCTAGGTTTTCCCATGCAAAACTTGCCAAATTAAAGTCGCTAATAACTTTTCTGTGGCTGCACTATTAATTTGTGTGGTAAGTGAATTATAGATACAATTTATTTTAATTTTATAAATTATACAAATAATGATAAACATATTTACTTTGTAGGATTCATTTTTTTGTTTTTCATTACAGCAAGGAGATTTAGTACAAGTGAAAGAGGAACCGCTTGATATTGATAATGGTGGTATTGAAAAACATTCTTTAACAATAGAAGAGACGAACTTAGTTAAATCAAAAAATCTAGAAGTTGAAAATGAAGGGGTAAGGGTGTTAGATTTCACATACAGTGGAGACTAATTATCCAGATGGACTTTGCAAAGCCAAGTCAGGATAATTGGAAAGGGTAATTTAAAAACTTTTTATCAGATATACTGTACATAGTATTCTAATGTTTAAATATTTACATATTTTATGTAAGAAAAAAGATCAGTAATATAGTATAAAAAATACAATGTATAGAAATTTTCATTTATAACTAGTTTAACAATGGCCATATATATATATATATACACATTATTTTTTGCTAAATGAATTGCAAAACCGTCAGTTAAAAAACCCTGGAAAATAAAAGGTAAATAAAAAAATTCCTGTTGAAGCAAAGATTTTGATATTTAAATTTTTCAAATATGTATTAGTTTTTTTTTTAAATTGCCTAGTCTGGATTTCAACAGTCCAGTCGAACTGGACATCTGGAAAATTGGTGTATCACTGTATTATATTTTCATTATTACTTAATTTCTAAATTTTGGATTACATAGATTTCATTGTATATTTAGCTCACCAGGCTGGTCTAGTGGTTGTCTACTTGTTGTAAATCAGTTATTTAACAGCTGATTTTCACAGTCTAAGGTTCTCGGGTTCAAATTCTAGTAAAAGTTAGTTGATTTTATATGGATTTAAAAACTAAACAGTGGATACTGATGTAATTTAGTAGTTGGGGTTCATTTAACCATACTCTCAGGAATGGTCGGCCTGAGTGTACAAGATTGTACATATTTTATGTGTCATACACATCATCCTCATCTCACTGGACTGTGGAGGAGTAGCTTTATTGTTCACTAGTTGAACAAATTGCAACGTACACATTAAGAGAGTAATATATATATATTTTTTTAAAATTACTTCTGCAATATTTCATTGATAGTAAATTTATATTAAAAAAAAAAATTAAAACAATTTTCTATTACTTTGGCACATTTTTGTCTTTATTCTTGAATGTTTCTGTCATTTTTAACAGTTAGACAGATTTTGAATGGTATCTTCTGTAATAATGTTTTTAACCCCTTAACAGTTTTAGCGATTATTATGATTAAAAAAAGGGCATATTTTTTCACATATTCTGATTATGCAATGAAATACGATAAAAAAACAAATTTAAGAACCTATTTAAAGAAAACAGAGTGAGCCAAAAGATATATAACCCTAAATTTTAAAACATACTCCAGAGGGAGATTTAGTTTTTTTGCTGGTGGGAGAATGTGTGTAGGCAACAGGTATGGTAGAAGATTAGTGCACAATAAGTGAGCAATTTGCCACCCTTTTGATGACAGTAGTGAGTAAGCTGTGAACGAACAAACCATGCATTTCTCGTAGACTATACACTGCATTCATTGTTGAAAGTAACTTTAAATTGCTGTCATTCTTAAAATGTCAGGGAGACTTTAGGGTAGCTTTTCCTGAATCGCAGGTCCCTAATAAATCAATGATTTGACACGTAGTTGCTCGCTTTAGAGTAACTGGAAGTGTGGATGAATCCAGCTTACCTAACCCCATCAGGTTGATCTAGTGGTTAACGCGTCTTCCCAAATCAGCTGATTTGGAAAGTCGAGAGTTACAGTGTTCAAGTCCTAGTAAAGCCAGTTATTTTTAACTGGTGGTTAAAAAATTGTTCTATGGTGGTTGGGTTTCAATTAACCACACATCTCAGAAATGGTCGAACTGAGAATGTACAAGACTACACTTCATTTACACTCATACATATCATCCTCATTCATCCTCTAAAGAATTATCGAAACGGTAGTTACCGGAGGCTAAACAGGAAAAAGAGAGATCCAGCTTACTTATAGTTTAAGTGATCTATCCTTGGAAAATATCTGCGTATCCTTGCTGCACTCTTCAAGAAAATCGATAAGAAAATTGTGTCAATAAACCAAAATGTCTTAAGGGAGTATTGGCAGAACCACAAAGAAGCTGAAACTCTGTTCGTATTGCATTAATGTTTTCCATGAGGTTTGAGAACCTCATAGGAGAAAAAGACTACATTACTCTTAATGGTTTTTTTTAATTCGCAGCAGTGTTCAGATATTGTGTTCAGTGGTCAACATCTGAACACTACTCTGATGAAGTGCAATTTCACCTAAGTGGCTAATAAACAGCCAGAGTGACAGATACTGGAGTTCAGAAAACCGTTGCATTTTCCATGAGACCCCTGTTACATTCACAGAAGGTTGGAGTTTGGGGTGCAATTTTACAGAAAAGAATCAATCTTTTAGGACCAATCTTTTTCACGGAATTGATAACAGCTGAAGTTACGAGGATATCATCATACAATTCGTGTTACTATTAAACTGTTGAACGAGGCTGCAGCAAGACAGTGCAACACCATACACAGTGAATAGCACAATGTTGCGCAGATTCTTTAGGGATCACATCATTCTCATGGACTGTGGCTGTTGAGATCGCCAGATTTAACTCTTGCTGACTTTTTTCTTTTGGGACATCTGAAGGTTAATGTCGATAAGAACAACCCTCACACTATCTACCGACTCGAACACAACATCTAAGACAAAATATTCCACAAGTGCAGCAACCCTCTGAAAAATAGCACATAACATGAAGAAATGTGTTGAGGCATGTTTACAGCAGATATAGAATATTTCCAACATCTATTGTGAGAAAAATAAATATAAATATATTTTTGTTCACCTCCAAAATACAGTAGAGTATATTATGTTAATAAAGATTTTTTAAGAATATAAATTATTGGGTTATAGATCTTTTGGCTCAATCTGTGTATAATGAACTAACTTGACATGATGACTGAAGAAAAAATATACATCTTCTCTATGTATATATTTTTCACAATTAAAAAATATATGATATAAATGAACACTAAACCCCCTAAAAACTATTAACAGATTATTTTTTTATGAAAATTGTTCATAAATATTATATAGTAACCTTTGTCTAACAGGTACCTAGTTTTTAAAAGATTCTTGGCTACACCGCTAATAAGTGGTGTAGCTATGATTTGGGTTTTTTACAATTTCTGTGTGAGCACCTACATAATCTATCATGATATAAATATAACCAGTTTCTGACTGAAATAACATATGTCTTAATGCCAAAGTGTGCCGTTTTTATTTTATTAAACTGAATAAAGCTTACCCTACCTTTCCAACTGCAGTAAGCTTTCATCAACTGCTAAATTTTTTTCAGGTGTATATTCTCTGAATCTGTTAACAAGGTAGTGAATAATCTGTTTTACTTTTTTTGGAGGTGGGTTAGTATTATTATCATTAGTAAAATGGAGGAAACGTGACAGAAGTGATTTTTATGGGGTAAAATTTTTCCAAATCCTGGAGGTGTAAAAAGGGAGCTGCTTGTTTGTATAATAGCTTTCAGTTTGTGGCTTCCAAATAATTCTTGTTAGCATATGTACAGATAGAAAGAAAAGCCTCTCATAATTATCAGTTGGTTTCCATAGGTGAAATCTTGAAAACTAGTAGTATTTTATTTTTTTAGAAATTTTTGGCGTAAAGATTAGTCTGCTTCACTACAATATCACCAAATTTATCAGTAAAAACTTAACTTGAATAAAGAATATACATTATTAGGGTCGTCAATTGGGAAGTTTATTCCTGGAGTACCAGTAAATATTTGAGGGTTACAAAGCTTTGTGATAACAGCATAAATAAATAATTGCATTGGAGTTGGCTTGTCCACACATGCGTATTCTGCTGACTCTGAGAGTACACTGAACAAATCTTGGAGATATATCGTGTCATTTGAGCCAACATTTAAGAAATTACAGTGTCTGGTTTCCTAAATATAAGTCATTAGTTTTGGACATGCAGACATCCTGTAAGTAAAATTTTATATTTTAAAATGTGCTGGTGGGTTTATAGATCTGATCAGTTTGGATATAGAAGTAATAAATATGTTTATATGTTATTGTAAATTTGCTCTACGAAGTCTGTAAATAAAGTAATGAAACTAGTTCAGAAAAACTTTTTATTTACAATCCAATTATACGTGGATTCCAAGGATTCCCTTGGGAAACCACGCAATGCTTCAGATGGTTTTCCCACTCTTTATAGCAGTGTTGGAACTCAGAAACTGGATTATCCTTCAGATGGTTGGTTACATTTTTTAATGTTTTCTACTGTTCCAAAATGTTGTCCTTTTACGTGTTTTTTTAAAGTTGGGAACAGGAAAGAGTTGGAAGGACTTAAGTCAGGTAAATAAGGTGATTGATAATGTTTTTCTTTGTCAAAAACTCATTAATTGAGAGTACAGTATGACAATGTGCATTGTCCAGTCTCAGTCAGGCAACTCCTTTTTCCAGTATTTCAAGAATTTTTCGGTAAACATATTGATCTTATAGGCAAAAACTCATTATGGACAATGCCATTACTATTGAATAAACAAATTAGCTTGGTTTTGATTTGTTCATATTTGCTTTTTTGGGACGTGTTGAGTTTGAAGTGTGCCACTCTGCTCTGGCATTTTGTTTCTGGATTGTACTCAAATTTCCAAGATTCATCACCAGTAATAACGTTTTTTTAGAAAGTCAGGATCGATTTCAATTTGCCCTAGAAGATCGCAGCACACTTCCACCCTGTTGTTTTTCTGTTCAACAGTGAGGGTTTTTGGGGCCAATTTTGCACAAACTTTTTTCATGTCCGTTTCATTTGTCAAAATTTGATGGACTGTGGTGCAGTTCAGATTCAATTCTTCTGCAATCATTCTGACAGTTAATCATCGGTCGTACCATATTAAGTCTTTGATTTGCTCAATATTGTCGTCACTTCTTGATATTAACAGTCTTCCAGAGCATGGATCATCCGCAACTGACTCCCGGCGATCTGAAAATGCTTTAAACCACCTAAAAACATGGGCTCATGACAGATAGTTTAACACAAAACTTGATTGCACAACATTGCTCGTAATTAGTATCACTCATTTTTTCAATGCACAACAAAAACATTTCATGAAAAGTTAAAATATAAATCAGCTGTTTCTATAACCATATGTTTACTAGTAACTTTACAGTGTTGCCACTTTGGCTGCCAAAATAAACTAGTCTAATTACTTTATTTACAGACCTCGTATAGTTAATTTGTTCATTTTTCTTAAAACATGTATATGCTAATTAAGTTTCAGCCAAGTGCATACTATAAGATAAGTAAAGTTCCTTATTATAAGGTTATTATGAATATATGTTATATATATTTTTAAACACATTTAGTGCCTTTTTACAAGATATAGCAAGTTATTGTAATTGAAATAATTTTACATTAATTCACAATTACCGTTTAATTATTAGTTATTTTTAATTCTACAGATTACTGAAGATAAAGGAAACATCAAGGGAACTACCAAGAGTTGTATTACTTGTAAGAGATGCATGAATAATTCAGTAAATGATGGAATTATAAACAAAAAATCCAGTGAATGTAAGTGTGTATATGGTGATGTAACTATAGAAAATTTAGTCGAGAATCGGAATTCTTTTGATCAAAGTTCTGCTTCAAAATTACATTTAAATATTCATGCTAAGCAGAAAAATTTTATATGTAACTTTTGTCAAAAGTCATTTAATTTCAAAAGCGATTTAAAAAAACATGTTAATATTCATACTAAAGAGAAAAATTATGTTTGTAACTTCTGCCAAAAGGTTTTTAATCGTCTTTCTAATTTAAAGGTGCATATTAATTTACACACCAAAGAGAAAAATTATATTTGCAACTTTTGTCAGAAGTCTTTTAATCAGAGTTCTGTTTTAAAATTACATTTAAATATTCATACTGAGGAGAACAGTTATATTTGTAACGTTTGTCAAAAGTCGTTTAATCGTAAATACGATTTAGAGAGACATCTTAATATTCATATAAAAGAGAAAACTATATTTGTAACTTTTGTTAAAAGTCATTTAATTGCAAAAGCAACTTAAAGACACATTTTAATATTCATACAAAAGAGAAAAATTATGTTTGTAACTTTTGTCAGAAATCTTTTAATCAAAGTTTTACTTTAAAATCACATTTAAATATTCATACAAAAGATAAAAATTATGTTTGTAAATTCTGTCAAAAGGTTTTTAATTGTCTTTTTAATTTAAGGGCGCATATTAATTTACACACCAACGAGAAAAAATATGTTTGTAAAACTTTTGTCAGAAGTCTTTTAATAAAAGTTCTACTTTAAAATCGCACTTAAATATTCATACTAAGGAGAAAAGTTATATTTGTAACTTCTGTCAAAAGTCATTTAATTTCAGAAGCGATTTAAAAAAACATGTTAATAATATTCATATAAAAGAGAAAAATTAATTTGTAACTTCTACTAAAAGGTTTTAAATTATCTTTCTAATTTAACATGCATATTTATAAAAGTCTTTATAATTGCAGTTGTGATTAAAAAAAAAAACATTTCCATGCTAAAGAAAAGAATTAATGTTTGTAACATTTATCAAAAATCTTTTAATCAGTTGAACCATTGTGACCTTTAAAAATCTTATATTAAGAAAATTGATTAAGGAAAAAAATTGATAGCATTCTTTCAAGTGTGCATATTTAAAAAAAAGTATAACAAAATTTATGTAAGGTTTACAATTTAACATTACATTTTCTCATTTTTGTTTGTTACAACCTCAGGCAGGGAGGTTTCTACCTTGTATGCCTCAAACACAGGTGATATTTAAATAGGTTTTTAAAAACCTAATAAAGATGCAATCTTCTTACTATGTAGTTCATGTATATTTATTGAGGAAAAGAAAAATTACTACATTTTTTGATCAACACAAAGGTAATGAACGGCAATCAGTCAAGGTCTGAACGTGATGGTTGATGGTATAAGGGATAGTTATTGAAGGAATTATGTGAAATTTAAAATTTAGTAGTTTTATAGCAGGTAAACATCAACACAAGTAGACTAGAATTAAATTTAAAAAAACTTTTAGCTACAAAGCAGTACTAGGACTACTGTTAGGTATTGCATCAGAGGATGAGATAAATTAGCAATTTTGTAGCATGTGAAAAATACCACGCCTGACCAGGATTTGAACGCGGACATCCAGATGAAAGGCTGAGATACTATCACTCGCCACAAAAATCAGCCAAGCCTACAAACTACTTTTAGAAAAATTAGATACTATTTCAAAAAGCTTTAGATTTATATATAATTTTAGTTTATAATAAGTGGGTGATATTTATGAACATTTTAAGCCCAGAATAATGCCAATTGAGTGATTTGGTTGGCACTGAGGAATTCCATCAGTTCAGAAAAAGTGGTGTAGAAAAACATGTATAAAGTTCACAACTGAGACTTCTTATAAAAATCACATATTAAATGTGTTTTTCTTGAACATTGCCTTTCTCAAATAACACTGGTCTTGAATGAATCTAAACAAGAAGTGTGTAATCTGGTATTTGTGCCTGTTATCAATATTGACCTCAAAATCTTTATTAGTTCGATTTCTTTAAAAATGTTTTATTTTATTGTTATCCCCTGGTTGTGAATTATTTTCCTTTTTTTGCATTAACAAAATGATTAAAAATGCTCCATAACCTAAAACAAAAACTAACATTTTGAAATGTACGTCTCAGATCATTGTAATAGTCCTATTAAATTGTCAAATATATTCTGTTCACAATACAAAGAGGTTTTGGAAGGATAGAAGCTGCAAACCTAAACAATAGAGGATAAAAACTTTAGATGCCAGTTCTTTCACCGTGCTCTGAAATTCTCTCTGCATCTCTGCTAGTTTAAGTTGTTATAACTTATCAAATATTATGAAGTTTTACAGACATATCTTTGAAAGTATACACTGTTAGAAAATATAAAAAAATGTTTCTTGTTTACTTGACAATGTAAAAAACCCTTCCTAAAAAAATTAAGAATCTTTAAAATAAAATAAATTACTCTTGCCACCAGTTTGTTCAGTTAAAAGGTTTGTCATTTATGTCCATTTCTACCAGCAAAATCATATACCTTTTAAAATTTAATTACATAATTCTTCTATTTCACTATTCTATCTCAGATTATTAATTTTACACAGACTACTTGTTCCACACAAAATCTTCCTGTTTTAACCACCTGATGTATTCTCCAAATAGTTTATTGATGTGTTCTTCTGTTCTCTACAACTTGTGCAAGATTTTATAGGTTACTGAAAGATGAGAAATTCCTCTGAAATTATTAACTTCCATTTTGTCTCCTTTTTTGTGTAGAAGGTGAATTAGGGCAGACTGCTCGTTCTTGTGGGATTTTTTTCTGTCTCTGAAATGTTTTCAAATAATTTCTCTAACAGATCATACATTATCTAATCATCATAATTTTAAAAATTGCATTGTTATTCTCACCAGATGCTTTATTAATTTTTAGAAATATGATTATATATTCTTTATTTTTTGTTTATTTGGGGGATTGAGTTTTTTAGTTAAGTTACTGGTTTTAAACAGTTGAGCTTTTCTTTGGCGTTCTTTGCTATTTCAATAGTTTTTCATAATAATTTGCTAAAGGTTTGCTATAAGAAGTTTATACGACTTATTAAAAATAGTTTTACTTAAATTTTATGTGCAATTAATTTACTTTGTGAATAGACATATTTTATTGTAATAAAAATTTCAGTTTTAGAAATACACATCTATAAAATATAAATTGTAATTCTTATGTGATGTTAGTAACATTTTATTTATAATGTAAAATATTTCAGATTTATTTAGTTAGATTTTTTTATTATATGTGTGAAATTGAAACGATAGTTTATGTATGTTTATTTTAATTTAAAAGTTGTATTATCAATTAATTTTCAAATGTACATTCCAAGTGATTCATTTTTTAATCTAATAAACAAAGTTCCACAGAAAACAGATTGCTTTTTTATTTAAAACATACACCATTCCTTTTTGTAAAAATAAATAGATTCTATTAGTGTGACTGAGTGCAAGTTTATTAAACATATTTTGTATTAGTTATGATGATTAAAACTAAATTAAGTTACCTTTTTTTTTTAAAGTTGCCCAACCTATGTGGTGAAAGTGCTATTAAAGTGTGTGTACATCCAGGTTTGGAATTCTGTAACCTTAACTATTCCATTTTAAATGTTGTGTTCCAACTGTGGAGTTCTGAGTGTGGTGGCCTCTTATAAAAAAATAATTTTTTTGAGATGCAGTTTTATAAAAATTTCATTTTTTTATGTCTAGTGGCCGAACAGCAATTAGGGTCTGTGTTTTATACACTACCTATACTTGTTATTCTTTTTATGTATCATTGTAATGTTGCTTTATTTTCTTGTTTAGGCATTTATGGACAATAATTTAAAGAAAATTTGTTTCAGCATTTTTTTTTTTAATTTTGACTCACTCTTTTTCTTTTTTCAGTTCGTTTCCACAGCCATTTTCTTTTTCTATTTCTCAACTCATGATTGAAAATTAATTTCCTAAAGAGTTCCTGTTTTCAAGAACTTTTGTGCAATTCCTACCTCTCAAGATCCTTTTTTTAATTGCTTCAATGTAATTTATTTTGTTTTTCTTACAGCAAAAATCTATTAATTTTTTTCAGTATTCTATTATTGTTACAAAGATGTGACAAAACAAACAATCTTTCTTCTTCTTGATTACTAGTAAATGTTTTCGTATTTTAATAGAATTTAAATTGCTAGAAAATGATTAATGTTCAGTAATTACACAAATTCATAAAATAATGAAATTTTAGCAGTTTATAATCTGTGCAATTGAAGAAATCAAGATTTTAAATAAAAACTGGGGTACAGTTTTTATTTTTTGAAATGGGTGATGTATAATTTATAATTTTATTAATTTCCTAGATTGACCTTTTTGTAACCTAAACTTTTCCTACCACATTTAGTTTTCCTCCATTCTTTTCACTATCCAGAACAATTAAAAGGGACGAGAATCTCATTACCAAGCATTTTTTCTAATTTAATGGTACCGATAATTCAAAATAAATTTATCTTTAGAATAGGCATGGAAATTGTTCATTTAAAAAGTTTAATGTTTATGTCCATTTCTACCAGCAGAATCACATACCTTTGTAAAATATAATTATATAGTTCTTGTATTTCTGTCTCATATTATTATTCTTGCACAAACTATTTGTTCTGTTCATTAACTTTCTAAACCACTCTGATGTATTCAAGTTGTTTATTGATGTGCCCTTCTATTCTGTTATCTACAATTTTTGATAAGATTGTATAAGTGACTGAAAGAAGAGAAATTTCTCTCCAATTACCCTGATTAACATAATTTTTGTGTTCTAACATGTGATATATGATTTTAATTGTTTTTTGATGCTGAAAACTAATATGAACTCAGAATAAGCAATAATATGAATAATAAGCAATACTAGATAAAGAATTAAATCATATCACAGTCACATTATGTGACTGTGATATGTGTTTTTATGTGTTTGTGATATATTTTTGTTTTGTTTAACAAGTTTGTCTGGAATTTCTAAAAAAAATCTAAACAAACTGTAAAATAACCCTTCATTGCAAGCTGCAATCAGACCTGTACCTACAGTGAAATTATTCCGGTTCCTGAGCCACCTGTGAATGTATGTAATACTGAAGAGTGAGCCTTCATGGACAAGATTAATCATGTCTAAACAGGCCAGAACATGTAGCTGGAAAACAGCTGTGTTGTTTGTATTAAGCACTGGATTTAGGAATGAATTAATTTTTTTCAGTCTTATTGATGTCTTAAGTTTGTTAACAGTGCAGTGTCATAATGCCTCGAAATTGTGTAAATGATGCGATGCCTTTGATATGTATGTGGTGAGTTTACTGTAAAATCATATTGAAAAACATTACACCTTTAATTAAAAATGCATATCATTTGTACTTTCAATGTAAAATTGATCGGGATAAGACGCGGGCTTCTCATATAATACGCACTAATTGTTCTGTATATTTAAGAGGATAGCTGAAAGGTACACAGAAGGCTCTGCCATTTGGTGTACCTGTGGTTTGGTGTGAACCAAAGCATCATGTAACCGATAGTTTTGTTTAACAAGTTTGTCTGGAATTTCTAAAAAAATTTAGACATACTGTAAAATACCCTTCATTGCAATCTGCAATCAGGCCTGTACCTACAGTGAAATTATTCCGGTTCCTGAGCCACCTGTAAATGTATGTTTGGAAAGCAGCAATGAAGAATCGGGCAGTACTGAAGAAGACAACAATGATTTTGATTTTGAATTATCTTCCAATAAGCCACATCTTGTATCACAAGGTAAATTATTAAATGACTATGTTATGGTCAACGTAGGATCAAGACTGCAAGGTCGGATTTTACTTCAAAAAAATACAAAAATATCGGGCTTTTGAAGTACTTCATCAAAAAAATAATTTGATTTATTCCACAAATATTGATGAGTTTATGTTACACTTGGACAAGTTCATAAACCTTAGGACTGCGCCTTTTCATAGATTCGTCCAAGTATAGTTTAAAAGTGGTTCTACTACACAATGGTAGCAAATATCCTTCGATACCAATCGCTTGTGGTATTAATTTGAAAGAGACATCGTATGTGATGAAGGACGTTCTTGAAAAAATAAATTATAAAAAAACGTGGTGATTTGAAAGTTATTTTGCTAGGCTATACTAAGTGCTTGTGGTTTTTTTGTGAACGGGACAGCCGAGCTAGGGATAAACATTACTTTACCAAAGAGTGGAAGAAACAAGACAACTTAACTCCAAATGGGAAAAATATTATTTACGACCCCTTACTTGAACCGAAAAAAATATTTTTACCCCCTCTCCATATCAAGCTAAGACTAATGGAAAATCTTTTAAAAGCAATGAAGAAGGATAGCCCTGGATTTTTGAACATCAGGCATAAATTTCCAAATTTAAGTGAAGGAAAAATTAAAGAAGGATTATTTGTTGGTCCTCAAGTAAGAGAGTTGGTCAAAGATGATGTATTTAATTCGATGTTAAATATTGTAGAAAGTGTAGCTTGGGTTTCATTTAAAGACGTTTGTAAAAGTTTTCTTGACAAACAAAAATGCGACCGTTACCACAATATTGTTAATCATCTTCTTACTTTCGTACAGAGCTATAGTATGTAATATGTTATTGAAAATACATTTCCTCCACTCGCACCTGGATTTTTTCCCGGAGAATCTCTGAGATTTAAGTGACGAACACTGTGAACATTTCCGTGATGGAAAGTCACTATAAAGGGAAATGGAATACTAGCCGAGATTTCCAAATAATTTCTCTTAATAGATCATACATTAATTAGCTAATAATCATAATTTTAAAAGTTCCACAGTTATAGAGTCCCTCCTGGATGCTTCATTATTTTTTTTTTAGAGATTGATTATATATTGTTTATTTGGGAAACTTAAATTTTCTTTAGTTATAAATATTTTATATTATCCAAAAATAATAAAAAATTTCTTATTTGTTTTCATTTTTATTTATATAATTTTTTTCAGAATTAAAGTCTCTAAAAAGTGTAATTTTTTTTGTTTGTTAGTGTTGAATAGTTGAAGTTTGAATAATTAGACGAATCCATATTGAGTTATGTAGTATTTATTCATTTGTAGAATACATTTTTGATTAGATATATTTGGTAGCCTTGTTTGTTGTAATTTGATTTCAGTTTAGTAATAACACATTGAATATTAATGATACATATAATATTTTGAGTATTTGAAGTATATTGAATAGGATTGATGTAAATGATTGATTGAATTGCTTAATTCATTGTATGTTACCGTCCCACTACTTATCATCTTGTGTACTGTGTCTAGAATCGAATCAGCTGAGCTTTAGCGCTGAGAAAAAGAATTACAACAATCAAGGCTGCCATTACAATATTTTAAATAAGAAGAAAACATGATATTAAAACTTAACAATTTGTAAATAACGAAGTTATTTTACTCCAAACTTAAAAAAAGTGTATTTTCCAACAAAACATTTTGTGTTTTACCATGTTTTTCTTAAAACCTAAGTGAGAGAGAGGTCTGGGACCATTTTTATTTTATTTTTGACATCAGAAACTATATTAAGTACCAAATTTTACCAAATTAAGTACCAAACGGGGGTCACTTACTAGAAGCATATTCAATAAAACTAGGTCTATATATAACAAGATTAAACTTGACTTCTATTCCAGTAACTTATAAATTAAATATTTATATACTAACACACTGCATGTTAATAACACACACACAAATGCAGTTAAATGTAAATAGTTTACTCACTACTATACACAAGTATACTTACTTGTGTATAGTCTTACACGCACAGTCTTAATATAATAAAAAAGCTTAATATTATATTTATAGGTCTCTTATCAAGAGATAACGCAAACAAAAGAAATAAATTTAACTCTGTTCAAGCCACAATAGCTTATCACTGTAAGCTATTGTTATTAATAATATAAAGTAATTATAGATAAGATTACTTGTCTATTGTCTTAACTTATTTTCACTAGCCTCAACAGCCAATTTAACATTGGCTCTTATGGAGAAAAACATTACGACAGTGAAAAAAAAAAACGTAATTACAGCACAGTCCGGTCACCAAAATTCACAAAATCTTACACAATTGTCCGTTATCCTTACCTCGAAATGATTCACTACTTGTCCAATAAAAAAGCCGCAAAAAACCAAACCAAAAACGCAGAGCAAGAAATACATGTCCACTCAGACTGAGTATCCATACTCGACTCATATCCAAGAATTTTAGTACTGTTCAATTTCACAGAGGAAGCAGAAAGCTGGGCTATATATTTTGCGAGTCAAAAATTGCTGACAAACCTGTTTTCTGACCTATGTTTATATGAATTTTATATTGGCTATAGGATCATCTCCCGAGAGATGCCGTGAAATCTGTAATAACTATATATATTAAGTAATTAAGTTTTGTAATACACTTTTTCAATGTAGTTTCCTTGTGTTACTACATCTCTCTTGCCAGTTTCTATAAAGTTGGAAACATTACTAGGATACATTTTGATGTGTACCCAGATTCTTCATTGCATCAGTCTTCATGTAATCAGCATATTTGTATTTTTCTCCTTCAGAACATTTTTAAGCAAGGAAACAAATACAAATAAAAAATAAGCTAGTGCTAAATCAGAAAACTATGATGGATGCTCCAGAGTTCGTACATAGTCTCATGCCAGGTATCAGATGAGCACAAATATGTACTGCTGCATTGTAATGCAAAAGAAAACAATTCTTTATTTCCTATTCTTCAAGTTGATTCTTCCCAACTCTTTCCTGTAAACAAAAAAGTATAATGAAGTAGATTTCCTTGTTGGTATTGTTCATTTCAAATTCAGGAATGTATTTGTTTTGAATGATATCCTGCAAATCAAAAAAAACTTTTAAAAATTTACTTCTATCCAAATTATATCTCTGTGATTGTGATTATGTTTGTTATACACTCTTGAAAACAGGTGTTTTGTTTGTCTATGGGTCATACAAAAAACAAAAATTTCTCCTGTTATGATCTTGATAGGTCCATTCTGTGGTGGTGCCCTGCCATTGTCATGTGGGATATTTTCTAATCTGCAGATAACATTTTTGGAAGTTCAGACCATTATGTAGAATACTGTGATAATTTCAGACTAGGATGTTATTTCCTTGACAGTTTCTTTTCTACCATTTCAAACAAAATTTTGACATGCTCAGTATTATCGTGGTAGATTTGAGTATCTGCTACGAATATCATTTAAGCAATAGTACAACCATCTCTTAAATACTTACAGAGATTGTAATCTGCTGATTTGTTCATTACTGCTTCACATATGCTTGTTCAAGCAGTCATAATGTTCCTGATGATTTTTTTTTTGTAAGTAAAATACAGAATTTGATATGTGTGCTGTCACACAGCACCTTATTTAAATTGCTATCAATATGAGGCAATTCTGGGGATTTTTTTTCATTCTACTGTATGTGTAGTTTTGTGAGAACAGAGAAATACTGATATGAACATTCCAAGCATGCTATTAAAGTATATATATATAAAATATTTTATTTTTATCTAATAGAATTTGTACTGATATGAACTCATATCAGGAACATATTTTTATCTTATCTGGAAATAAACAAAAAAAAATCATTTGCATGCTGTAATATATATAAGGAGTGTTAATAAAGTAAAATGAAATTCAGCAAATAACTCTTTCACCTTAAAATAATCTACTATTTAATATTATTACACCTAGCAACCATGGGAGAATGCAAATCAAAAATTAAATGGAAAGAATGGCAGTTGTAACATATCCTTTTAAAGGCATTAAAAACAAAACTTTATCATAAAATAAAAACTTTGGGCTATAACAATGTAGCCAAAATGACAGCAACTTGATTTTTTCACAGCTTGTTTCAAAAGTGACCTTTATAGTGGTACAAATTTTGAATTATATATTATCACCATAAACAACAAAAAATAAAAACCAACGTCAGTGCAAACATGAGTTAATAAAAAAAAGCTTTTTGAATCCATGGATTCATCATCAGTTATTAAAATAATATACTATCTTTGGCAATTATTAATTTCACTGTTTGTTAAAACTGATAGTGATAGGGGTAGATTTATTGCCAGAGATAATATTTGATTGTACTCAAAAGTTGAGGAAAGGTTCTTCTTTCTTCTAACCTAGTCTTGTGTATGAGATCCCAGTGAGGCAGATTTAAAAATGAACATCCTGTTTATATGTCTCAATAATAACTGGTATTTTAATTAAGAAAAACTCAATTTTTGTTGACAATATTTAATATTTTTGTTTTTGTAATGTAAAGTACAATATAGGAGGTTAAATATGGAATTATATGTTATCCAAGTGCTCCATAGGTCTGTTGGTAGTGTCCATTCTTTTTAAAAACGTTTCAACCATATATTCACATATCTGTCACAAGGTGTTAGATCACATGACCTTGCCGGCCAGTTCTAATATTCAAATTAAAAAATTACACGACTTGGAAATTTGGTCTGCTGAAATTGGATGGTTTCATATATTTTGTGCACAGTCTTGTTGGATTCATAACTTCCACAGCCAAACCTGACAAAAAATTAATGAGCATTGTGCAATAACGAACAGCATTACCATAACAGTAACACCAATGTTGTTCACAAAGAAAAGAGCCCAACCAACATTTTGTTTCATTTTGTGGATACATGAACACATTTGAACTGTTTTTGGCTTTTCACTTGCCCAAATTCAACAATTTTGTATATTTGTGATATCAAGGTGGAAATGAGCCTCATCACTAAAAATTTTTCTGTTGAAATTTTTAATTCACTTTGTTGGTGTATAATTCGTTTTTATTTCAGCAAAAGTCTCTCTCTCTCTCTCTCTCATATGATATATATATATATAAAGAAATATACAGGAGTAGTACATACTAATACATTTGGTTGATATTTACTTTATTTTTAATATACTTATAATAATGATGCATTCAAAGTTAGATGAAAATTGGTTTTTCTCCAGCAATTAATAAAATATTAATGATATGTCATTACTCTTATAATCAATAAAACTAATAAATAAAAATGGTGGGGATTATGATTTTTTACTTTCTCACAAAATTGGATGATGTATATTATTATTTTTTTAATGAATATAATCATGTTATGTATACAGATAAATGCAAATGAATAGACAGAAATATATTCGGATGCTATTTACTCATTTTTATTAGAATAATGATGGATAAAAAGTTTGCTGGAAAATTAATTATCTCCAATAATACCACCAGTTTTATTCTATTGATGCTATATCAGTATTTTATAATCTGTATAATCTAATAATAAAAATAAATAAAAGGGGTGGTACAGTTTTTTTTTACTTTTTTGCAAAAGTGGATGATGTACACTGTGTATAATTCATTTCGAAAGATCTGCACATTCAAGTCATTAATTTTTGTATATATTGTTTTCTCCATGTTGATTTTAATTCTACAAAAAATCACTTTATTGTAGTTTTTGACTTTAAAGTTTTAAAATGAAAAATCAAAAAATTACTTATTCCCATAGCAGCTGAGAATAGTGATTTGAATTTGTTTGAATACTTTTGTGTTTACATTTTTTCCTTTTCGTATGATCTTTCCTTTTCGTATGTCTAATGATGATTATTTGCTCTTAAATAAACCAATGAAATTTGTATCACTAAAAGTGTTCAGAAGTGGAAAGAGAAATGAACATTGGTAACATAGACGGAGCACACAGGAAAGTTAAGGAAAATTTTGGGGTACATAAATTAAAATCTAATAATGTGTTAAACAAAGATGGTACACCAATATATAATACGAAAGGTAAAGTCGATAGATGGGTGGAATATATTGAAGAGTTATATGAAGGAAATGAATTAGAAAATAGTGTTATAGAGGAAGAAGAGGAAGTTGAGGAGGATGAAATGGGGGAAACAATACTGAGATCTGAATTTAAGAGAGCATTAAAAGATTTAAATGGCAGAAAGGCTCCTGGAATAGACGGAATACCAGTAGAATTACTGCGCAGTGCAGGTGAGGAAGCGATTGATAGATTATACAAACTGGTGTGTAATATTTATGAAAAAGGGGAATTTCCGTCAGACTTCAAAAAAAGTGTTATAGTAATGATACCAAAGAAAGCAGGGACAGATAAATGTGAAGAATACAGAACAATTAGTTTAACTAGTCATGCATCAAAAATCTTAACGAGAATTCTATACAGAAGAATTGAGAGGAGAATGGAGGAAGTCTTAGGAGAAGACCAATTTGGTTTCAGGAAAAGTATAGGGACAAGGGAAGCAATTTTAGGCCTCAGATTAATAGTAGAAGGAAGATTAAAGAAAAACAAACCAACATACTTGGCGTTTATAGACCTAGAAAAGGCATTCGATAACGTAGACTGGAATAAAATGTTCAGCGTTTTAAAAAAATTAGGGTTCAAATACAGAGATAGAAGAACAATTGCTAACATGTACAGGAACCAAACAGCAACAGTAACAATCGAAGAACATAAGAAAGAACCCATAATAAGAAAGGGAGTCCGACAAGGATGTTCCCTATCTCCGTTACTTTTTAATCTTTACATAGAACTAGCAGTTAATGATGTTAAAGAACAATTTAGATTCGGAGTAACAGTACAAGGTGAAAAGATAAAGATGCTACGATTTGCTGATGATATAGTAATTCTAGCCGAGAGTAAAAAGGATTTAGAAGAAGCAATGAACGGCATAGATGAAGTCCTACGCAAGAACTATTGCATGAAAATAAACAAGAACAAAACAAAAGTAATGAAATGTAGTAGAAATAACAAAGATGGACCACTGAATGTGAAAATAGGAGGAGAAAAGATTATGGAGGTAGAAGAATTTTGTTATTTGGGAAGTAGAATTACTAAAGATGGACGACGCAGGAGCGATATAAAATGCCGAATAGCACAAGCTAAGCGAGCCTTCAATAAGAAATATAATTTGTTTACATCAAAAATTAATTTAAATGTCCGGAAAAGATTTTAGAAAGTATATGTTTGGAGTGTCCCTTTATATGGAAGTGAAACTTGGGCGATCGGAGTATCTGAGAAGAAAAGATTAGAAGCTTTTGAAATGCGGTGCTATAGGAGAATGTTAAAAATCAGATGGGTGGATAAAGTGGCAAATGAAGAGGTATTGCGGCAAATAGATGAAGAAAGAAGCATTTGGAAAAATATAGTTAAAAGAAGAGACAGACATATAGGCCACATACTAAGGCATCCTGGAATAGTCGCTTTAATATTGGAAGGACAGGTAGAAGGAAAAAATTGTGTAGGCAGGCCACGTTTGGAATATGTAAAACAAATTGTTAGGGATGTAGTATGTAGATGGTATACTGAAATGAAACGACTAGCACTAGATAGGGAATCTTGTAGAGCTGCATCAAACCAGTCAAATGACTGAAGACAAAAAAAAAACAAAAAAAAAAAAAAAAAAAAAAAAACAATATTACTAGATAAGGAAAGCAGGTAATATTTAAACCAGTGACACCACACTGTCACAAATACATATCAATATCTCCAAATACATAAAACCATTACTGTCTTAAATATAACTTTAGCAACTAGTTATCAGGAAAGGGAAGCTGATAAGAATTTCAGCAATGACAAAATGCAGTTTACTTTCAATATCTCCCACTACGTATAACCATCACCTCCCTCTACGAACACTTCAGTACCAATGTTTTCAGAATAACATAATCAATAATAGTTTAACCAATGACAACACTCAGTCACCTTTCTATAACTTCGAATATATCAAACAATCACCGCCTTCTAACCATACTTAAGTTCAAATTTATCAGAATAAGAAAACCCATAATGGTTCAACCAATGACAAACAAAGGCTCCTTTAAAAATCCCCCACTACATTGAACTAGCACTGCTGTCTTAATTTACTTCAGTAACAATATAATCAGATCAGGAAAGCTAATAATATTAAAATCAGTGACACCTCACAGTCACCTTTCAATATCTCCCACTACATTACAGCAGCACTGCCATCTAAAATTACTACGGTAACAATGTTATCAGAAAAGGAAAGTAGATATTAATTCAACCAATGACAACACGCATTTCCTTTCAATATCTCCCACTACCTTAAACCATCCCCGCCTTTTAACATTACTTCAGTACCAATGATATCAGTATAGGATAACTGATAATAGTTCAACCAATGACAACACGGAGTCACCTTTCAATATCTCCCACTATATTTAACCAGCACTGCCTTCTAAGATTACTTTAGTTACAAAGTAATCAGTACAGGAAAGCCGATAACAGTCAGACCAGTGACGATACATAGTTAGCTTGCAACATCTCACACTAAATTAAACCATCCCCGCCGTTAAGATTACTTCAGTAACAATGTTATCTGAATAGGAAAGTTGGTATTAGTTCAACCAATGACAACTCGCAGTCACTTTTCTATATCACATACTAAATTAAGCCATCCCCGCCTTTTAAGATTACTTCAGTATTAATGATATCAGAATAGGAAAACCGATAATAATTCAACCAATGACAACATGCAGTCACCTTTCATTATCTCCCACTATATTAAACTATCTGTCTTAAAGATTACTTCAGTAACAAGTTATCAAAGCATGAAAGCCAATAATAGTTCAACTTATGACAACACGCAGTCATTTTTCAATATCTCTCACAACATTAAACCATCAACGCCTTTTAGTATTACTTACGTAACAAAATTATCAGAACAGTAACGCCGATAATAGTTCAACCAATGGCAACACACAGTCTCCTTTCATTATCTTCCACTACATTAAAGCAGCACTGCCTTCTAAAATTACTTCAGTAACAATATTATTAGATCAGGAAACCAGTGACACCACACAGTCACCTTTCAATATCTCCTAATACATTAAACCATTACTGTGTTAAAGATAACATCAGTAACTGGTTATCAGAAAAGGAAAGCCGATAATAGTTAAAAAAAAAAACACGCAGTCACTTTTCAATATTTCCTACGGCATAAAACCATCACTGGTTTTATGTACTAAGATTACATAAGTAACAATATAATCTGAGCAGGAAAGCCGATAATAGTTCAACCAATGAACACGCAATCACTTTTCAATATCTCCCATTGACAACCATAAACTATAATGTAGAAAATATAGAAGGCGAATGAGAGAATGATAAAAAGAAAATTCCTTAATCAGCAGAAACAAACTTAGGCAAAACAAAGAAAACTGATAAAAAACCTTGGATATCGGAGGATATATTGCAGCTGATGTATGAATGAAGAAAGTATAAGAATGCTAGTGATGAAGAAAGTAAAAGGACTTACAACAATTAAGAAATACTATAAACAGGAAGTGCAAATTAGTGAAAGAAGAGTAGATTAAAGAAAAGTGTTCAGAAATGGAAAGAGAAATGATCATTGGCAAAGTAGACAAAGCATACAGGAAAGTTAAAAAGAATTTGTGGTACATGAATTAAAATCTAATAATATGTTAAATAAAAATGGTACACCAATTTATAATATGAAAGAAAAGGTCGATAGGTGGGTTGAATATATTATAAAGTTATATACAGGAAATGAATTAGATACTGGTGTTATAGAGGAAGAAGAGGATGAAAAGGGAGACACAATATTGAGATCTGAATGTAATAGAACATTATCTCCTCCATATTGGAAATTACTATTGTATTAGAATTACTGTGAAGTGCAGATGAGGAAGTGATAGATAGATTATACAAACTGGTGCGTAATATTTAATAAAAAGGGGAAGTTCTGTCAGACTTTAAAATGAGTGTTATTGTCAAGATACCAAAGAACGCAGGAGCAGATAAATGTGAAGAATACAAAACAATTAGCTTAACTAGTCATGCATCAAAAATCTTAACTAGAATTCTATACAGGAGAATTGAGAGGAGAGCGGAAAAAGTGTTAGGAGAAGACCAATTTGGTTTCAGGAAAAGTATAGGGACAAGGGAAGCAATTTTAGGCCTCAGATTAATAGTAGAAGGAAGATTAAAGAAAAACAAACCAACATACTTGGCGTTTATAGACCTAGAAAAGGCATTCGATAACGTAGACTGGAATAAAATGTTCAGCGTTTTAAAAAAATTAGGGTTCAAATACAGAGATAGAACAATTGCTAACATGTACAGGAACCAAACAGCAACAGTAACAATCGAAGAACATAAGAAAGAACCCATAATAAGAAAGGGAGTCCGACAAGGATGTTCCCTATCTCCGTTACTTTTTAATCTTTACATAGAACTAGCAGTTAATGATGTTAAAGAACAATTTAGATTCGGAGTAACAGTACAAGGTGAAAAGATAAAGATGCTACGATTTGCTGATGATATAGTAATTCTAGCCGAGAGTAAAAAGGATTTAGAAGAAGCAATGAACGGCATAGATGAAGTCCTACGCAAGAACTATTGCATGAAAATAAACAAGAACAAAACAAAAGTAATGAAATGTAGTAGAAATAACAAAGATGGACCACTGAATGTGAAAATAGGAGGAGAAAAGATTATGGAGGTAGAAGAATTTTGTTATTTGGGAAGTAGAATTACTAAAGATGGACGACGCAGGAGCGATATAAAATGCCGAATAGCACAAGCTAAGCGAGCCTTCAATAAGAAATATAATTTGTTTACATCAAAAATTAATTTAAATGTCCGGAAAAGATTTTAGAAAGTATATGTTTGGAGTGTCCCTTTATATGGAAGTGAAACTTGGGCGATCGGAGTATCTGAGAAGAAAAGATTAGAAGCTTTTGAAATGCGGTGCTATAGGAGAATGTTAAAAATCAGATGGGTGGATAAAGTGGCAAATGAAGAGGTATTGCGGCAAATAGATGAAGAAAGAAGCATTTGGAAAAATATAGTTAAAAGAAGAGACAGACATATAGGCCACATACTAAGGCATCCTGGAATAGTCGCTTTAATATTGGAAGGACAGGTAGAAGGAAAAAATTGTGTAGGCAGGCCACGTTTGGAATATGTAAAACAAATTGTTAGGGATGTAGTATGTAGATGGTATACTGAAATGAAACGACTAGCACTAGATAGGGAATCTTGTAGAGCTGCATCAAACCAGTCAAATGACTGAAGACAAAAAAAAAAAAAAAAAAAAAAAAAAAAAAAAAAAAAAACAATATTACTAGATAAGGAAAGCAGGTAATATTTAAACCAGTGACACCACACTGTCACAAATACATATCAATATCTCCAAATACATAAAACCATTACTGTCTTAAATATAACTTTAGCAACTAGTTATCAGGAAAGGGAAGCTGATAAGAATTTCAGCAATGACAAAATGCAGTTTACTTTCAATATCTCCCACTACGTATAACCATCACCTCCCTCTACGAACACTTCAGTACCAATGTTTTCAGAATAACATAATCAATAATAGTTTAACCAATGACAACACTCAGTCACCTTTCTATAACTTCGAATATATCAAACAATCACCGCCTTCTAACCATACTTAAGTTCAAATTTATCAGAATAAGAAAACCCATAATGGTTCAACCAATGACAAACAAAGGCTCCTTTAAAAATCCCCCACTACATTGAACTAGCACTGCTGTCTTAATTTACTTCAGTAACAATATAATCAGATCAGGAAAGCTAATAATATTAAAATCAGTGACACCTCACAGTCACCTTTCAATATCTCCCACTACATTACAGCAGCACTGCCATCTAAAATTACTACGGTAACAATGTTATCAGAAAATGAAAGTAGATATTAATTCAACCAATGACAACACGCATTTCCTTTCAATATCTCCCACTACCTTAAACCATCCCCGCCTTTTAACATTACTTCAGTACCAATGATATCAGTATAGGATAACTGATAATAGTTCAACCAATGACAACACGGAGTCACCTTTCAATATCTCCCACTATATTTAACCAGCACTGCCTTCTAAGATTACTTTAGTTACAAAGTAATCAGTACAGGAAAGCCGATAACAGTCAGACCAGTGACGATACATAGTTAGCTTGCAACATCTCACACTAAATTAAACCATCCCCGCCGTTAAGATTACTTCAGTAACAATGTTATCTGAATAGGAAAGTTGGTATTAGTTCAACCAATGACAACTCGCAGTCACTTTTCTATATCACATACTAAATTAAGCCATCCCCGCCTTTTAAGATTACTTCAGTATTAATGATATCAGAATAGGAAAACCGATAATAATTCAACCAATGACAACATGCAGTTACCTTTCATTATCTCCCACTATATTAAACTATCTGTCTTAAAGATTACTTCAGTAACAAGTTATCAAAGCATGAAAGCCAATAATAGTTCAACTTATGACAACACGCAGTCATTTTTCAATATCTCTCACAACATTAAACCATCAACGCCTTTTAGTATTACTTACGTAACAAAATTATCAGAACAGTAACGCCGATAATAGTTCAACCAATGGCAACACACAGTCTCCTTTCATTATCTTCCACTACATTAAAGCAGCACTGCCTTCTAAAATTACTTCAGTAACAATATTATCAGATCAGGAAACCAGTGACACCACACAGTCACCTTTCAATATCTCCTAATACATTAAACCATTACTGTGTTAAAGATAACATCAGTAACTGGTTATCAGAAAAGGAAAGCCGATAATAGTTAAAAAAAAAAACACGCAGTCACTTTTCAATATTTCCTACGGCATAAAACCATCACTGGTTTTATGTACTAAGATTACATAAGTAACAATATAATCTGAGCAGGAAAGCCGATAATAGTTCAACCAATGAACACGCAATCACTTTTCAATATCTCCCATTGACAACCATAAACTATAATGTAGAAAATATAGAAGGCGAATGAGAGAATGATAAAAAGAAAATTCCTTAATCAGCAGAAACAAACTTAGGCAAAACAAAGAAAACTGATAAAAAACCTTGGATATCGGAGGATATATTGCAGCTGATGTATGAATGAAGAAAGTATAAGAATGCTAGTGATGAAGAAAGTAAAAGGACTTACAACAATTAAGAAATACTATAAACAGGAAGTGCAAATTAGTGAAAGAAGAGTAGATTAAAGAAAAGTGTTCAGAAATGGAAAGAGAAATGATCATTGGCAAAGTAGACAAAGCATACAGGAAAGTTAAAAAGAATTTGTGGTACATGAATTAAAATCTAATAATATGTTAAATAAAAATGGTACACCAATTTATAATATGAAAGAAAAGGTCGATAGGTGGGTTGAATATATTATAAAGTTATATACAGGAAATGAATTAGATACTGGTGTTATAGAGGAAGAAGAGGATGAAAAGGGAGACACAATATTGAGATCTGAATGTAATAGAACATTATCTCCTCCATATTAGAAATTACTATTGTATTAGAATTACTGTGAAGTGCAGATGAGGAAGTGATAGATAGATTATACAAACTGGTGCGTAATATTTAATAAAAAGGGGAAGTTCTGTCAGACTTTAAAATGAGTGTTATTGTCAAGATACCAAAGAACGCAGGAGCAGATAAATGTGAAGAATACAAAACAATTAGCTTAACTAGTCATGCATCAAAAATCTTAACTAGAATTCTATACAGGAGAATTGAGAGGAGAGCGGAAAAAGTGTTAGGAGAAGACCAATTTGGTTTCAGGAAAAGTATAGGGACAAGGGAAGCAATTTTAGGCCTCAGATTAATAGTAGAAGGAAGATTAAAGAAAAACAAACCAACATACTTGGCGTTTATAGACCTAGAAAAGGCATTCGATAACGTAGACTGGAATAAAATGTTCAGCGTTTTAAAAAAATTAGGGTTCAAATACAGAGATAGAAGAACAATTGCTAACATGTACAGGAACCAAACAGCAACAGTAACAATCGAAGAACATAAGAAAGAACCCATAATAAGAAAGGGAGTCCGACAAGGATGTTCCCTATCTCCGTTACTTTTTAATCTTTACATAGAACTAGCAGTTAATGATGTTAAAGAACAATTTAGATTCGGAGTAACAGTACAAGGTGAAAAGATAAAGATGCTACGATTTGCTGATGATATAGTAATTCTAGCCGAGAGTAAAAAGGATTTAGAAGAAGCAATGAACGGCATAGATGAAGTCCTACGCAAGAACTATTGCATGAAAATAAACAAGAACAAAACAAAAGTAATGAAATGTAGTAGAAATAACAAAGATGGACCACTGAATGTGAAAATAGGAGGAGAAAAGATTATGGAGGTAGAAGAATTTTGTTATTTGGGAAGTAGAATTACTAAAGATGGACGACGCAGGAGCGATATAAAATGCCGAATAGCACAAGCTAAGCGAGCCTTCAATAAGAAATATAATTTGTTTACATCAAAAATTAATTTAAATGTCCGGAAAAGATTTTAGAAAGTATATGTTTGGAGTGTCCCTTTATATGGAAGTGAAACTTGGGCGATCGGAGTATCTGAGAAGAAAAGATTAGAAGCTTTTGAAATGCGGTGCTATAGGAGAATGTTAAAAATCAGATGGGTGGATAAAGTGGCAAATGAAGAGGTATTGCGGCAAATAGATGAAGAAAGAAGCATTTGGAAAAATATAGTTAAAAGAAGAGACAGACATATAGGCCACATACTAAGGCATCCTGGAATAGTCGCTTTAATATTGGAAGGACAGGTAGAAGGAAAAAATTGTGTAGGCAGGCCACGTTTGGAATATGTAAAACAAATTGTTAGGGATGTAGTATGTAGATGGTATACTGAAATGAAACGACTAGCACTAGATAGGGAATCTTGTAGAGCTGCATCAAACCAGTCAAATGACTGAAGACAAAAAAAAAACAAAAAAAAAAAAAAAAAAAAAAAAACAATATTACTAGATAAGGAAAGCAGGTAATATTTAAACCAGTGACACCACACTGTCACAAATACATATCAATATCTCCAAATACATAAAACCATTACTGTCTTAAATATAACTTTAGCAACTAGTTATCAGGAAAGGGAAGCTGATAAGAATTTCAGCAATGACAAAATGCAGTTTACTTTCAATATCTCCCACTACGTATAACCATCACCTCCCTCTACGAACACTTCAGTACCAATGTTTTCAGAATAACATAATCAATAATAGTTTAACCAATGACAACACTCAGTCACCTTTCTATAACTTCGAATATATCAAACAATCACCGCCTTCTAACCATACTTAAGTTCAAATTTATCAGAATAAGAAAACCCATAATGGTTCAACCAATGACAAACAAAGGCTCCTTTAAAAATCCCCCACTACATTGAACTAGCACTGCTGTCTTAATTTACTTCAGTAACAATATAATCAGATCAGGAAAGCTAATAATATTAAAATCAGTGACACCTCACAGTCACCTTTCAATATCTCCCACTACATTACAGCAGCACTGCCATCTAAAATTACTACGGTAACAATGTTATCAGAAAAGGAAAGTAGATATTAATTCAACCAATGACAACACGCATTTCCTTTCAATATCTCCCACTACCTTAAACCATCCCCGCCTTTTAACATTACTTCAGTACCAATGATATCAGTATAGGATAACTGATAATAGTTCAACCAATGACAACACGGAGTCACCTTTCAATATCTCCCACTATATTTAACCAGCACTGCCTTCTAAGATTACTTTAGTTACAAAGTAATCAGTACAGGAAAGCCGATAACAGTCAGACCAGTGACGATACATAGTTAGCTTGCAACATCTCACACTAAATTAAACCATCCCCGCCGTTAAGATTACTTCAGTAACAATGTTATCTGAATAGGAAAGTTGGTATTAGTTCAACCAATGACAACTCGCAGTCACTTTTCTATATCACATACTAAATTAAGCCATCCCCGCCTTTTAAGATTACTTCAGTATTAATGATATCAGAATAGGAAAACCGATAATAATTCAACCAATGACAACATGCAGTCACCTTTCATTATCTCCCACTATATTAAACTATCTGTCTTAAAGATTACTTCAGTAACAAGTTATCAAAGCATGAAAGCCAATAATAGTTCAACTTATGACAACACGCAGTCATTTTTCAATATCTCTCACAACATTAAACCATCAACGCCTTTTAGTATTACTTACGTAACAAAATTATCAGAACAGTAACGCCGATAATAGTTCAACCAATGGCAACACACAGTCTCCTTTCATTATCTTCCACTACATTAAAGCAGCACTGCCTTCTAAAATTACTTCAGTAACAATATTATCAGATCAGGAAACCAGTGACACCACACAGTCACCTTTCAATATCTCCTAATACATTAAACCATTACTGTGTTAAAGATAACATCAGTAACTGGTTATCAGAAAAGGAAAGCCGATAATAGTTAAAAAAAAAAACACGCAGTCACTTTTCAATATTTCCTACGGCATAAAACCATCACTGGTTTTATGTACTAAGATTACATAAGTAACAATATAATCTGAGCAGGAAAGCCGATAATAGTTCAACCAATGAACACGCAATCACTTTTCAATATCTCCCATTGACAACCATAAACTATAATGTAGAAAATATAGAAGGCGAATGAGAGAATGATAAAAAGAAAATTCCTTAATCAGCAGAAACAAACTTAGGCAAAACAAAGAAAACTGATAAAAAACCTTGGATATCGGAGGATATATTGCAGCTGATGTATGAATGAAGAAAGTATAAGAATGCTAGTGATGAAGAAAGTAAAAGGACTTACAACAATTAAGAAATACTATAAACAGGAAGTGCAAATTAGTGAAAGAAGAGTAGATTAAAGAAAAGTGTTCAGAAATGGAAAGAGAAATGATCATTGGCAAAGTAGACAAAGCATACAGGAAAGTTAAAAAGAATTTGTGGTACATGAATTAAAATCTAATAATATGTTAAATAAAAATGGTACACCAATTTATAATATGAAAGAAAAGGTCGATAGGTGGGTTGAATATATTATAAAGTTATATACAGGAAATGAATTAGATACTGGTGTTATAGAGGAAGAAGAGGATGAAAAGGGAGACACAATATTGAGATCTGAATGTAATAGAACATTATCTCCTCCATATTAGAAATTACTATTGTATTAGAATTACTGTGAAGTGCAGATGAGGAAGTGATAGATAGATTATACAAACTGGTGCGTAATATTTAATAAAAAGGGGAAGTTCTGTCAGACTTTAAAATGAGTGTTATTGTCAAGATACCAAAGAACGCAGGAGCAGATAAATGTGAAGAATACAAAACAATTAGCTTAACTAGTCATGCATCAAAAATCTTAACTAGAATTCTATACAGGAGAATTGAGAGGAGAGCGGAAAAAGTGTTAGGAGAAGACCAATTTGGTTTCAGGAAAAGTATAGGGACAAGGGAAGCAATTTTAGGCCTCAGATTAATAGTAGAAGGAAGATTAAAGAAAAACAAACCAACATAGTTGACATTTACAGACCTAGAAAATACATTCGATAATGTAGACTGGAATAAATTGTTCAGCATTTAAAAAAAAATTAGGGTTCAAATACAGAGATAGAAGAATGATTGCAAACATTTACAGGAACCAAACAGCAACAGTAATAATTGAAGAACATAAGAAAGAAGCCGTAACAAGAAAGGGAGTCCAACAAGGATGTTCCCTATCTCCGTTACTTTTTAATCTTTACATAGAACTATCAGTTAATGATGTTAAAGAACAATTTAGATACGGAGTAACAGTACAAGGTGAAAAAATAAAGATGCTACGATTTTCTGATGATATAATAATTCTAGCCGAGAATAAAAAAGATTTAAAAGAAACAATGAACGGCACGAATGAAGTCCTATGCAAGAAAATAAACAAGAACAAAACGAAAATAATGAAATGTAGTAGAAAATGGATCACTGAATGTAAAAATAGGAAAAGAAAAGATTATTGAGGTAGACAATTTTGTTATTTGGGTAGTAGAATTACTAAAGATGGACGAAGCAGGAGCGATATAAAATGTCGAACAGCAAAGTCGAAACGACCCTTCAGTCAGAAATATAATTTGTTTATATCAAAAATTAATTTAAACATCAGGAAAAGATTTTTGAAAGTACATGTTTGGAGCATAACTTTATATGGAAGTGAAACTTGGACGATCAGAGTACCTGAGAAGAAAAGATTAAGCTTTTGAAATGCGGTGCTATAGGAGATTGTTAAAAATAAGATGGGTGGATAAAGTGACAAATGAAGAGGTGTTGCGGGAAATCGATGAAGAAAGAAGCGTTTGGAAAAATATAGTTAAAAGAAGAGACAAGACTTATAGGCCACATATTAAGGCATCCTGGAATAGTCGCTTTAATATTGGAGGGACAGGTAGAAGGAAAAAATTGTGTAGGCAGGCCACATTTGGAATATGTAAAACAAATTGTTTTACAGGGATGTAGGATGTAGGGGTTATACCGAAATGAAATGGATAGCACTAGATAGGAGATCTTGGAGAGCTGCATCAAACCAGTCAAATGACTGAAGACAAAAAAAAATTGGTTATTTTTTTGTACTGAACTTTTACTTGTAGCTACTCTGTTTTCTGTCAACATTCGGGCTGTGACTCTAGATAAGTAATGATGAGTGTGTTATGATTCACAGGGCAGTAGGCATTGTGGGAAAATTTAGTAGCGTACTTTATGTATAGCATTAAAATGGACATATGTATTATTTTGCGTAAATTACAGTACTCTACATTATTCTCAAAAAACATTTCCATAAACTCGTGTGATTGTTTCCATATCCAGATCAGCCAGGTTTCAATTAGTTTGGGAAAATTAACATCATATCTTTGGTAAAATTCACACGACCTGGGAAATTTTCTGTTGTAGATAGGATTCCATTATTTCAGGTTTTGTTGTATAGTTGTTTGATTTGTTCGGGAGTAAGTTTTTTTGATGTATAAAGAAAAAGTAAAATATTTTAATTCAGAATCATGGATAATTTGAACTTACAAAACAGGACTTACCCCAAAAACTTTTATCTGGTTAGTATATTGTTTAGTTTTAGGATAAACAGTGAGCTGACTAATAACAATAAAATCTTCTATATAAATTAATTTTTTTTGGTTTGTTTTACCTCCGGGTCTGCAGTCAAGCAATTCATTCCGTAGAAGATGAGATGAATGGTTTGTAGTATGTGTGTGTGAAAATGCTATGACTGACCAGGATTTGAACCCAGGACCTCCGGGTAAAAGGCCAAGACGCTACCACTATAAATTAATTAATAGTAAATATAAAAAATTATAGTAAATTTTAATTATTCTCTGATATATATATAATATATACATACTCTTCTTTCTTCAATACATTTTTTCTATACTTCAATCTTAAGAACTCCTTCTGACCCCTTACAGTTTATAATAAAGTCCTGTGAATGACCTGCAGTGGATTCTCTTATTCCTCAAAATTTCCTGTATTCTCTGTTCTTATACACTCCTTATGATCCTGATTACAGTTTAACTAGGCTGGTCTAACCAAGTGGGCTCACGGTAAAAATAGACTTAAAATGTGTTAATATTTTGGTATTTGTGCATTAACCGACGCATATTTTTTTTACATATATAGCTATTTACACATATAGATATATATGTGTAAATAAAAAAGAAGAAATTTCTTCATCTTTTTTGAAGTTTTAAGGGCATTGACTACTATGGTCATTAGCCCCAATTATATATATTATTGTAACACATTATTTTTGTTGTAAGTTATTTTATTTCACGTTATTCTACTTGTCATCGCAATAATTTTGTTCATTTATTTAGTTTATTTGGCTGTGGTGTTTTTGTCATTCAGTTTCCTTCCATTGTAATAAGAAGAAACAGTAATGAATTTGTGGCAGTAATCAAATACTGAAGGGGACAGCAGTACTGAAAGTACAGTTGTTACAGGAATATGTAGTAGTGTTATGTTCCTGAAAATGCATACAGGATCACGACTTGAAATTATATTTCTGTGACTGTGTGAAGTGGAAATGTAACAAAGGAATTTATAATGAAACTAAGCAATTTCATGTTGGAAATTGGCTGGAGGGTATAAGGCTTCTGATAGTTACTGTTACACTATACATTTATTTTTGGTGTGAGGAACCGACTTCAGTGATCAGCAGTTGAACATAAATCAATGCACTGCAGTTGACTGGAATATGTACAAAAGAGAAATGTCTGCTTTTATTGTACATCAGTTTTCGATAACAAAATAAGTGGCAGTCGTGGAGACTATTGAAAGTCTGTTTACATGATGCAAATATAATGCGAGCAGGGTTATTCCACAAGAGTGGATTTTTGGGGGAATTTACAAAGAACTAAGCCAAATGTTCACTGCCAAAGTTCCTGATTGTTCTGCAAAAACACTACTGGGAATTATTAAAGAAAAAGTTGAAGCGGAATCGATTATCATATCAGACTGTCGGCATGGTTATCGGCATGATGAATTGGAGGCGGCTGGTTATACATATCCATAAGTTAACCCATCACAATTTCATAAACCCGGGGAGATGGTATCACATACTCAGCAAATCGAAAGAATGGAGGAACAAAAAACACCAGAAAACCGCTCGACACTACTTGGAAGGAATATCTATTTTCTGGCTGCCAAATGAATGATACGTAATGAAATGATTATTTTATAATTGTTTTTACTTCATAGTACTTAAATCGATTTTAAGACTAGCATTAGTTAAATAAAAAATACATAATAAGGAAATTATATAAAATAATATGCGTGCCGATTAATTCACTGGTAAGAATATTTTAATTTGACAAGACAGATTTTTTAATTGTAGCAATGAGCAAGACTTTTCTAACGAGGGCTACATCTGTCTATAATTGACCCACACACTTCATCAAATCACACAAATGAGGTAATACACAATACTAAGTAAAGAAATAAGAGATTAATTGAAAATATACTCTCTTTATTTTTAATGTTAAATTTTTACAATAGGTAACTTTAAATTTGTAACAAATTTATTTTAATTACATAAATTTACTTACAAATACATCAATTATATTGAAAAAAAAATAAATGTACTCTCAAAAAATAAAAAGATTATCTGTGTACTAAACATACATAACAAAAAACAAAAATATTATTAAAAAAGAAAATTGTCACCGGTACAAAACTTGTACTATACATATACAAAAACTAAAAATTGTATTATTACAATTGTCACACTAAAGCTTATATACATATTACAAATGTATAAAAGAAAAGTAAATAAATGTATAAAATCATAATAAACACAATTTATATAACGAATAAATAAAAAATTATCACCTGTACAAACTTGTACTACATATACAAAAATCTAAATTTGAATTGACTTTTATAACAAGTGTCACATTTAAATATATTTATTAAACTAATTAAATTTAATACTTAAACAGAGTATTTTAAATATTATATACATTTTATATTACACTCCAGTATCAATTACAATAAAATTGACAATCGATATCAAGAATAGTGGCATACATAGATAACTCTTAAAAACAAAATGAATTAAATAAATATAATTAAAAAAATAATTTTAACAGAGGAAACTAATGACAGAAGACCACATGAAGTTTAGAAAGAGATTAAACAGAAGTGAATGGTATTTGTGAAGCGATACAGATCAGTCTATAAATATAAATTAGTTACAACCCACTTAAATTCGATTTATGGATCTATTTATCAAGATTAATACTTCCAAATAATCTACGATTATTAGAAAATGAGAATATACTTTACAGGTAATATTTTTATCGTGACCTAATAATATTGATATACAGGTAAAATTATTTTTATAAATGATTTATCAGTTATATCTCATATGTTAAAAGGAAACTGAAAATAAACACGGGAAGAAGAAAGTTTGATGTATTTATAATATATTGATTTGGAACTGATCGGTTGACAAGGAAAAAAATTTAGAGATTACTACTAATAGTAAATAAATAATATGGACGAGTAAATTTTGACTGAGGTTAGCAATCAGAGGTTTTTTAAAAATCGATTGGAATCAAAAATTTCATAGTTTGAAAATAAAATAACCTTTAGTACAACATAGAAAAATGAAAACTGAACAAATAACATATTATTTAATGAAGTGAACATCAAAACTGAATGAAATAAGGAGGGTGAAATATTCTGTGCTGTGACTGGAGTCATATAACAAAAGAGGAAAATGAAAATATTATATATCTGAACTAACAGGTAGGTTTCAATTGAATAGATAAGTAAGAAAATCCAAACGTAGGCAGTATGTGACAGTCGAAAAAGTACTAAAAACATGGATGGTTTGGAGACTGCTGAAATTTAAAAGTATGAAGTGGTTAGTTTGTGCACCCAAACAAATTGGGGAAAATCACTATTTTTAAACAAAAAAGAGCATTGTGTAAGTGTTAAAAAACTAGGTTACAAAAATATACTGAATTCAAAAAAAAAATGTTTATATATTTGTTTGTTAGACAAAGAAACATTTTTGTGGTCCCAAATAAGCAATTTGTACCATGATATTCACTACATCAGTACATCTCTACACAGGGTTTGATAAACACACAACTGTCGATTGCAGAGAAGACCTCATTAATACCAAGGTAAGAAATTCCTACAAATTACGAGTCTACGTAAGACAAATGTCTGGGGAAAAACATTCTTAAAAAATTTTGGAGGACTATCTAATAAATAAAGTAATTTATCACATATATGAAGATTGAAAAATATGATGAAAGATGATGTATGTTAAATTATCATTATAAATACTAGTTCTATGTTCATTTATTAAATCCTTTCTTTAATGTGTATGTGTAAATATGGTGTATGTAAATGAATAGTAATTCTATGTTATTTGTTAAATTCATTATCGCTAATGTGTAAATGTGGAATGCTGTGTTATCAAATATAATCCAAGGACTATATGTCTATATCATGTATGTAACTACAAAATGAATAGTTGTGCCTAGTAAGTGCCTAGACCTTATTCAATTAACAGTTTTAACAACCATATAAACAATATTTATGAATAATAAAGAAAATTATTATTATTTTCACTTTTTGGGCTTCGTCAATACGCAAAGATTTCACTACCGGTAGACTATAAATCCTAAATAAACCTTTTGTGCAAAGATAACATGAAAAGCTGCTCTAAAGTTTGAAGTCATACTGTCAAGTGTAATATTACATCATTTGGAATTGTAAGACCACACTTCTTTGAGAATGATGATGGTTTTGCAGTTAGATTTACAAAACTATCATAACATGTAAAAAAATCTGCTTTAGCCTAAAGTAGCTCGTCATTCTATTAATCATAACACATTATTTCAACAAGATGGTGCTATGAGCGACATTTCAAGGATGGAAATTTCCCTAATCACGTGATCTTTAAGAACATACAAGAAGAATTTGTCTGTGGATCAGATCTGTCTGCAAGAGATTATTTTTTCTAGGGGTACTGAAATCAGTGTTTTTCAAACACCACCACCACTACGCTGCAAAATATGATAGATAACCTACTTATCTTCTATGTTGTTTTTAAATAATTGTACATAATGTAATTTCATATATAATAAAGTGATAAATACTATTTTACATATTTATCAAGTATTTTTAATCAACTGATTCACTGCTGCACTCTGTGTAAAACACGTGCATATCAAAATATATTTTTTCATGTACTTCTTCAGAGGTGCAAAAAAATTTTTGTTCTACAGTATTTTTTTTTACATAAAACAAAACACATGAACCTTTTTCTTTTGTTTTTTATCATAGAATAAATCAATTAATTAATAATGTGGAGATATAAATAAGGATTGATCGCCTCTGAAAACAATTAAATTACTTCTAATTGAAAATGAAACGAGACATATGAGAGGCTCTTTTAATTTTAATGACAAGAAACTATAGATTAAAAATAAAACTGAAATAAATATCTTTTATTTATAGTAAAAAAAAAATAAACTTCTATCTTCTATTATTTCCCGTTCTTTGTTAACCATTTTAAAATTTGTTGGTAATTACCAATTACCAGAATACCACCACAATAGTTTTTGACATAAAATTATTAACATTTTTCCATTGTAAAAGAATGATTATTTATAAAATATTTATCTATACATTGTAAAAAAATTATTTACATAAATATTTATCTGTAAAAAGCATCAAAACGTCATTAACCTAGTAAGAGAATGTTATTTAACTTTTTCAGTTCAAAATTTGAAATTTTGAATCAGAAATCTGAGATACTCAAGAAGATAATATTATGTACATTTTTACAGCAAAATAATATACAAAATCGTAAAATGATTTTTTTTCCTTTAAAAATTCTTACATAAAAGTAAAATTAAATTTAAATACAGTTATTAATAACTCTGTAATTAATAATTAGTAATAAGTAAATCTTAACTATTAACCAATTATTACTAATTATCTCATAAACATTTTTAAAAAAACACCTCACATCACCTACAATATGAGCTGCAGTATAATTAATTAATTAATCTTATTGATATCTGTCTATACCGTCATATACAAATCGGCATATTTCCATTATCCATACAAATTAAATTCTTAAAATACACTTTGAAATAATTAAAGCGATTTAAATATCACTTACAATATTGGATATTTAGATAATATAATAATTACTCCTCGAATACCAGTGATGATTCTATAAAACTACAACTGTTTGGCACAACAGCCTTCACTAACAACAGGCCTTCACTAACAAAACAATTTGACAGAATACTATCTGTTAATTCATCATCACAATCATATCTATTTATTAATACATCTTCAATCAACGGATTGAAAGACTGGGTTGATGATTGTGAATTTGGTGCATCATTTAATGCGTTATTAAGAACACTAGATGAAATCGGTTCTTGATTTTCTCTATTACCAAGAACTTCAACAAAGTCCTCGTTATCATCATCAACCGCCATAGAAGTACCACTTAACAATTGACATTTATCAATTTTCATTGCAGTATCGTTCATAAAGTCATTATTGATTATTTCATCAACATCATTATTACCTTCATCAAAAGATTCCATAGAATCCTGATATTTATCATTATTGGTATCATTGCAATGAATTTTTTCTCTACTGCCCATTTCTTCTTTATCTAAATTTTTGTTAACACTGCCATCATTAACAGTTGATTTATCAGTACCTATTTTTTTACAACTAACAACTACATCACTTGAATTAATTTCATTATTATTATCATCATCATCATCAATACCTATATAGGATTCGTTACCATTAGATATTATACTATTATTATTATCACCAGAAATTTTATTACAGTTTTCATCTGCAGACGATAACTTTTCTGTAATTGTCATAGACTTATTGCTATTATTATTAATTTCATTATGATCGCTAGTAATATCATCTCTACCATCTTGGTTTAACTCCTTATGTTTTTGCGATTGTTTCTCATTTATTTCTCGTCTGCATTTCTTCCTGGTCCCTGAAAAACAAAATAACAAGTAAGAATACAAATTCAAAAATAGCTGAGATCATAAAGTTTATCATTTACCGTTAAACATGTTTGGTCACCGTGTATTTTTTGTACCGACATTTTTAACTTTCATGTCATCTACTGTTTTTTTTGGCCTGTTCTTAATGGTACACACCTGATTTTTATTTAAGCTTGACTGGTAGCAAAGATAAATATTGGATTTGAGGAAAAAGGTTCTTAAGGATCGCATAACTGTGGTAATATTAATCAAATTTGTCTATATTTGCATATGTGTGCTTTTGATAGACGAAATATCACTGAGATTGTATTAGTTTATTACATCTTGAAAATGAGTGAAAATTTAATACGTTTTAAAATTTTATTAAAAATTATTATTTTACTTTTTTGATTATGATGTTTTTGGACACGATGCGGTATCAGTATGTGTGGTACAGAGTTGGTTCAAAGATTTTCAATCTGGAAATTTTGTTGTCGGTGATCTCTGTCTGGTCAACCAGTGACTGAAAAGTTAATGAGATCATTGGAAAAATTTGACTAAGACCAACACATTAGCAGTTGTGATGTCAGCAGAAAACTAGATAAGTCTACAGGAGGTAGAAAATCAGGCAAATAGGGAGGCTGAGGTACAAAGTTTTTGTAACATCCTTGGAGAATGGGAATGCCAAATGTGGATAGCATTGTCATCATGCACTATCCATCTTTTGCTTGCCCACACTTATTCATTGCCTCTTAAATATTGCTAAATAAAATTATTATTGTTGTTATAACCATGTGGAATAATGAACAACACCATTCCAAAAAAAAAAAAATGATCAACATCAATTTCAAATCAGAGTGACTTTGTTGTGCAAAATCTGAGAAACACTGATAACTAATCATAACACTGAATTTGGTTTATATATCCTACCTCTTGAACGTCTTCCAAAGATTTTAAGGTTTCTGTAAATATGTTCCTCAATTTGAAACATAATTTCTCACAAACACAGTGCTCTACAAGAATTCATTCCATTAATATCAGAAAATGAAACACAGCATAGAATGATGTAGAAACGGAATATTTTTTTGAATAAATTCCTACGAGCAGTTCAAATCTGTACTGTTTTGAAAGTTCAATTTTTGCTCTTTTAACAAACAACATGTAATGAAATCAATGAATCCTCCTTATTAACATATAATTAATAAAACATATTTTAAAAATACAAACATACACAAAGGTTATTTTCTCAAATTTGAAGAGTATCTGTTTCGTTAGCCAAAAATAAAACAAGATTAAACTGTGCCAATGTAGACAAAACGTTTTTCAGTAACATTATAATAGTGATGAAACATATATTTATATCTATGATGTAAACTTCAGTAGGGAAAAGTTCACAAAGCGCATAATAAGCGTGTTAAGTTTGAAAAAATCAAGGTCATAATAAAAATTTTTGATTTTTAAGTAAAGATGCCAATATTAAGGAAAAGTTGTCAAATGGCATTAATACTCTGAAGTCTTAAAAAGAGTGTGAAAACAATAAAACAATTGATCCTTTATGTTAAATATTCCTCCCTATCTAAAAACATAAAATACAAAGCAAACAAAGAAAAGAAAAAAATCCGAGTAGAAAGAAACAAAATAAAAAGAATTCTTCAAATATAATAATATAATCAATAAATCTATCAGTTGAAGAAGGTAAAACATTATAGCGGAAAAATAATCAAGAAAACTGATTTTATAACTTAGTAGTGATGATGAAAAATGTGGTAATACTATCTACATCTTTTGGTCGCCGAATCGGTCCATTATATTGTGATAAAAAACTGTAATTCTTCAAACGTTCATTATTAGACAAGAGTAATGCTTTATCAGTTTCAATCATAGCTTTATCAATTTTAAATGCATAATCAACACCTTCTTTTTTGGTCTAAAAAGAAAACCAACATTAAATAGGTGGAAAAATGTATGTGTATATCAATATATACAATTACACACATGGTAAAAGAAAAACTGTATATAAACTGCATACCTCAAAACTGATGACCAAGTATAAAAAGCAATAAATAGTGAATGTAATAATGAATGTTACATTAAAAGAATTAAGCAAAAATAGTTATGATTAACTTGCAAACTAGGTTTTCTAATCTGATATCACACCGTAAATTTTTATTACAAAAAACCAGTGTCAAATCTAACACACGTTTTTTTTTTTATAGTTATACATTTTATTCTAAATCATATACAAAGAATTTAATTTGTTATTCAAAAAGTATTATGCTAGGTTATAATTCCAATCTGTATTTATTTTTCATTTTTTAAATGTTGGTAATGTTTGTCACACAGATAACTCTTTTTTTTAAACTTATCTAGTTATTTATTTATATTTTCATGATAAGAAACCATACAGGGAATTATCTAAAATTTTGTTTCTTAATTCACTGAATTTACAAAATGATAAAATCAATGTAATAAAAAAAAAAAGATTAATAAAAGTACTATTAGAATTCTCTTGGCTGTCAATATTTAAAACAATTGGGTTACCAGACTGTCAAAGTCTTTGAATGGGAGACTAGAAATTTTCACCAATATGTAGTGGATTGAGAATGGCAATCAGTCAGATGAAAGCTATTCTAACCACATCGTGCACCGACTCAACCACCAATCACGAGTCACCCATCACTGAAATCCAGCAGCTATAAAACAGTGCTTTTGCAGTCAGGGCATCATCATTGAGATGAATGAAATGATACATGCAAAAAGATGTTTTCTGAGAATTAGACTGGAGGAGAGCTAACCTAACAGACAAATTTAGTGGGTTGACAAGCCTAAGTTAGTCGGTTCAATTAAAATTTGGGAAACTGCACCAATATTAATATTCTTAATTATAGTGATGTGGGATTTTCATTGTTGTTACTATAGCTGTATTATAATAAACCATTATTAATTTCATTCCACAGAGACCTACATTCATTGTGGTTATGGTAGTTAAAAAGCAACAATCCAACCGCAACCACAGCAACTGGGTTTAATACTCTCTCTCTCTTTTTCTTTTTTCCTGTTTAGCCTCCGGAACCGCTGTAAGGTTTTACTTCAGAGGATAAATGAAGATGATATGTATAAATGTAAATGAAATGTGGTCTTGTACAGTCTCAGGTCGACTGTTCCTGAGATATAAAACCCAACCACCAAAGAACAGCGGTATCCACAATCTAGCATTCAAATCCATATAAAAGTAACTGCCTTTACTAGGATTTGAACCTTAGAATTCTCAACTTCGAAATCAGCTGATTTGTGATGACAAGTTATCAAACAGACCAACCTGGTGGGCTGGGTTTAATATCCAGTTGCTGTAATTAGAAGGGCTATGCAAAAGCAGCTTTATTCATTTAAACATATAAGTAAAACCATTTTTGTAATGTACACAAAAAACAAACCTTTTTCTTACACATAGCCACTGTTATAAAATTTTTCTGTGATTTAAGTTGGCCTTTCACATCTTATTTTCATTGTCAAAGTACCTGGATGTCATACTTTACATTCATGAAATATTACAATCACAAAGTACCCAAACTAAACTGTATGGAGGATTACTAAAGACTTCCCACTTGAATTGTAACAGAAAATTTCAACTTATTTTGGAATATGCAGGCATACATTGTCATACAAAGAACAATATCACAGCTCAATATGCCACATTTGTTTTGAATGGCCCTTGTTAACTTTTAAATTGACTGTAGACCTCAATTCCAGGAAATCAACCATTACGTCTTTTTTTCTGTTCCAGAAGACATTCGCCATGATTTTCTGACTAGAAAATGTTTGCTGACACTTTATTGATTTTGTTGGCGAGCAAGTATGGCCAAATACTGAGTTTATGTCTCTGGTTTTATCATTTGCAACAATTCTATATACAAAAAATATCACCTTTAATTTTGTAATGCTGAAGATATATTACTATAGAGTTCATCCATTGACTTTTGTGTTTTGAAAGAAGTTTAGGAACTCATTAGGTAGAAAATTTTCAATAGCATAGCTTAACTTTGATCACTTCATAATGAATCGAGCAACTTATAAAGAAACCAATCAAAAAAGTTTGAAACTGTGGCTTGTTACATGCTGTACACCATGTAGTTGACTGTAACCATTCATTGTCTGTCTAGTTCTCTCCTCATCACAGGTATGTACACGTCACTATCCATTTCTAAATGTATTGCAACATTATCCTTCAGCTGATGAAAGGATTTTAACTGCTTCACAGTTTCTGGTGAAAAGATAATTTTTTTACTTAATGTACTTTACAACTTGTGAGTTTCTAAACTGCAGCACACATTTTAAAAAGCTATTACTAAATGAATGATGGGGAAAAAGTACTCTGACACAGCTAGATGAAATCCAGCAAATCTTATATCTTATTACAATCATGCATACGAGAGTTCACCGTTACTCTCACTTTCCACGCAGTATGTCTAAGAAAAATAATTTTGTGGACAAACTTGTACAAGAGCAAATAAAACCTAAATTGCAGATTAAACAACCAAGTAAATCTAAAGAGGAATTGTATTAATCATATTAAATTCATATTTACATACCTTGAACTCTTTTGAGTATCTGAATTCTCTATTATATTTCATAATATTATCGGTTGATATCCAAGCTCTAGTAACTTTTTCATCAAAGAAAACTACATTGTAGTAACTCTGAAAATAAACAAACAATAAAATGTTAAACAACTGCATACAACAAATGTTAATAAGCAAAGTTATATTTAATCAACCAATTTCCACAGATTACTGAAGTTAACCCTTTCGCTGTCAGCTATTTTGGAGGGGGTTGTGCCCCCCCCCCTTGAACTGTCAAGAAATTTATACTGGCATTGCATATAATGCTGTTTTCAATTTATAAATTTGAAAAAAATACAAATTACTCAGAAAATTATGTAGAATATGATGATATTTAGCAAACTGTCATATTTTTCACTTTAAAATGTTCACAAAATTAATTTTTAAATAAAAAAGAATATTTAAAGTTTATTTTGTTTCCATATTCCTAACACTATACTTAATTTGAAGAAAACTCACCACTCCATAAAATGTACATAAATTACTAAATAAAATCATATAAGTATGAAATTTGAATTATTATTTACAATGTTATGATAAATAGAAATTTGAATACATGACAATTTTTTCCCTGGTTTTCTGTATTGCTATCACTTCAATGTATTGTGTATCTTTCATTTCATCTTCACTTTCATTTAAAATGTAAACTAGAAGATCACTGTCACTTTCATAACCCCTATTTGTGTATATTCACTATCATTATACTTGTCAAAATATTTGTGAATATCATCGTCGGTAAGTCTTCCACATGGGCCTGGTATTGACTCAATTTCAGAAAAAATACACAAAAATGAACAATAACAAACAAAACGCAAGCACTAAAATTAAATAAAAGAATATGGAAACAATTACTATAGAAAATTAGGGTTATATATTACAAAATAACTAAGCGCAAACATGTATTAGATTATGTGCAATGCAGAAGAACGTGATTTTCGGAAACGAACGGTAATGTGACTTTCAATATCAGTAATTTATTCTCTAACCTTCTTTGTCATATTAAAACAAATATTGTTAATAAGAATTGTGGATATAAACAAGGTGATTCAATCAAGAGAGCGCTTGTTACATTCTCAAATCAGCATGTTCTATCTTCCTCATCAACCCAGCAAACAGAAGAGCTGAACTTTTTCCTGTACTAAGTCCTTACATCATGCCACAAATTGGTACTACCATTTTCATGTGTGCTGTGATTCCATACACATCAACAAACTGAGAACAGTATGATTAGAAGAAATGGATGACTTATCAAAATAAAATTTCATTTGTCTGGTTTGATATAGTAACGCTACCACTGCAGGTGTGCATAATTGGCAAAGATTCAAATTTAGCACAAACTATTAGTAGTATTTTGAGTAGTGATAAAGCAAAAATTAGCAAACTAATATTTTTTATGTTTATTAGGCTTTTGTTAGCCTTTTTCTAACTCATGTTCATTTTCAGTACAATTTCTTTATACTCTTACGTCAAATATTGCATTCTTTTTTTGTGCTTTTATTTTTACACTTTTTTTTAAGCAATGGATTTTTACAGTCATCTTACATGTGTCTGCTAGTTTTTAATAGTCTCCATTCAACACTGTGGTGTGGGAGGGTATAAGCATTGGCCTTGCTCCTGAAAGCAGACCACAGCAGAGAGAAATAGAGTATATTTTCATTAGAGGCTTATTAAGTTTATGAACCTGTTTTTTGATTTTTAAGTAAACCAAGAGTAAATTGAACTGTAGGATAAAATTGTCATTGTTGCGATAAAGACTTGTTTTGTTGATATGTGTTTAAAGAATCAATCAAATAATGATCTAAGAACACAGCCTAATTAAAGTTAGATATAGGAATTTTAAATATAGTTGTTTTTGTGTGAAACGTTTGATGTTAGAAGGTGCAGGGATCACGCTTCCACGAACAGGTTAATTTGATAGTTGAGAGTTGTAAGTTATGGTAGGTGGTCATGGTTTGAAGAAGCTGTACCGAAGTGATAGTTCAAGAAAAGATTATATCAAGATCATAAAAATAGAAATTAGATCAAGAAAAGATTAGAAGCTTTTGAAATGTGGTGCTAGAGGAGAATGTTAAAAATCAGATGGGTGGATAAAGTGACAAATGAAAAAGTGTTGCGGCAAATTGATGAACAAAGAAGCATTTGGAAAAATATAGCTAAAAGAATTAGCAAAGACAGACTTATAGGCCACATCTTAAGACATCCTGGAATAGTCGCTTTGATATTGGAGGAACAGGTAGATGGGTAAAAATTATACAGGCAGGCAATGTTTGGAATATGTAAAACAAATTGTTAGGGACGTAGGATGTAGGGAGTATATCGAAATGAAATGACTGAACTAGATAGGGAATCTTTTAAGAGAGCAAACCAGTCAAATGATTGAAGACAAAAAAAAATCTACGGTAAAATTAAAGTTGAAATAGAGGAAAACAAGATAACTAATTTAGTTTCATTAAAAAATTTCTATTTAGTTAATATCAACACAGAACATAATCTTTATCACTGTTGTAAACAAAATAAAGCATTTACGGGATAGAAATGATGTCAATAAAGATTTAATAATAATATCAAAATATTAGAGAATACATTTTATTTCCCTCAACACAATTAATATCAAGAACTGGTATTTTTAAAATAAGTTAAGTGTACCCATATTTATCTTTACAATCTGAATTGTCAACACATATTCATCAGCCAAACTGAGCAAATAGGTTAAATGCAGAGGCATGGACATGACAGAACAGATACACATATTCCCATCTTGTCATTCATAAACCTATTCTAACCTGATATATATTGATCTATAAGGAGCTTAATGAAATCAATGTATATGCTTTCTACCTACAATTCTTTGAAATTCCTCGAGACATAAGCTTTCTCAGTATCACTCCAAATTCTTCAGCAGATATTGAGAAAATATCAAACAGACATAAACTAACAGATAAACATGAACAGAAAAAAAAATTCTATGAAAAGCTAGTTCTCAGATGTTATCACTAAAATACACTTACTAAAAATAAATATATATATATATAGATATATATATAGATATTATATATTAAATAAGTTTGACAATTTTAACTCACTGGTACAAGAGAATCTTCATCATCCAACCAATAAAAAGCTTCCGTATCAGTATCATCATTAACCATAGATGGCCACCATGGATATCCAACCATTTTAGCCCATACAACTGAACCAGCAGTAAATTTGTTAAATAATATATCAAAATCATATTCAGGGTCAAAATTTGGTATTTCTACATCAGGTCCTTCGTTGCATTTATATGAATCTGGATCTAAAAGGTAACAGTTAAATAAAACTGAATTATATAAATTAATTTTTTTAATTTGCAATTCTTAATAAAAAACAAAATTTAGTTATAGCAGACCTGCTCCTTATGATTTTCACATATGTAACTAAATAAAAGTATCTAGTACAGTACCATAAATATAGCTTGGACTGATATGTGATTATCACTCCGTCCAGAATCCTTCTACAGTGTGGTACAAGGAAACGAGAAATTTTGAAGTAACTCTCTCAAAAATAAAATAAAATGAATTTACAAGTTTTATTGTTGAAAACAAAAAGAAAATTACATGCCATTAAGCGTACCAACATAAAAATTTTCAATTTCTAAAAACAATGTCCATCAGATGATGGCCATTATGCATTCTTGGAAGTAAATGTTGAGATTCTGCATGGCACTTTGAAACACTTCCATGGGACCATATAGTCTGATGGTTTCAGTTCTTACACAACTTGAATTTTGTAAGGATGAAACTTCTAATCACTGTGGATTATTTGGCAGACAATTGTTCAGTTTAGCTTCAATGCTGCTGCGTGTTTCCTTGTCGATCATCGTAGACTCCTTCCAATTGAGGCCCGAACTGCTTCAATGTTTTCTGGTGTTCATTGAGTTCTTTGAACTCCTGGTGGTTTCTTTTTTAGAGCTGAACCAATCTCCTCAAAATTCTCAACCCACGTCTTGATCCGTGACAAGATGGAACGCGATCATGACGTACTAAATTGTAATGATGTCGTAATTCCAGTTAAGCAGCAGTCACACTGTCACCATTCTTGCAAAATGCCTTCACGGCAAATGCATCATCCTGTATACCGACCCATTGCTCCATGATTACTAAATAGCAGGTAGTTGTGCTCAGAAGACCTTTCTACCAGTTCCTAAGGGCTGCCACTAGTACTTTCAAAATTTCCGAATTCCCTGTGTCATCCTGTATATTAGGTACTATGCTTAGCAATAAACAAAAAAGCTTGTAGGAATTAAGATTATGGACTGATAAATGTCCCAACTGACTATCTGCAATATAACGTAAAAATTCACAGTTTGGATGACAATTTCTACATGTACAAACAAAAAAAATCTTTAATAAAATATTAAAAAAAATACATGTAGACAATTTAATATAAAACACCAACTAACAGCTAAGGCATCTACTTTGGAAAAATCCAGACCTTTTACTTCTCATAAAATCTAATTATATTATACAAATTTACTTCTTACTAATCTTCAACAAGTTATTTTACTAGAACTTTCCACTTTAATTTAATTAAATTTGGTGAATATAGTAAAGTTTTTCTGTAAATACTTTAAACTAAAAAAAATTTTTTAATTCTTAAGAAAAAAACTGTTACAACAAACTCCATTTGCATGATAAATTGCTCTCAAATTATCACGTTAATATAAATAGACATGATAACTTGTATTTTAATTTTATAGCAATTACCTGGATTCATATCACAGAACCATTTCTCTGGCACATCACTTGGATCTTTTATGCTATGAACATATCGCCATTTTTTACACTCTGAATTGGAGCACGTTATCTGTAAAAAAAATAAAATAAAAAGTATAAATATTGTTCTATATTTTTATATATACCAGGTGATTCATAAATAAAGTAACACACCTTGACATCTTCTACTGGTGAAAATAAAGAAGAAAGTTCATACAAACACAGGTTCAGAAATACTTTATTAGAAAAGTCTACTGGTGAAATATTTCACCCTGATTTCTGTGCCTTTGGTAAAATTAAGCCATTCTGTAACTGTTGGAACCAAAACAATGAGGTAAATTTTATGGTTTACATGAAATCTAACTTAAAAATTGAAAAAAAAAAAAATAGGTCCTGGAACTGTATTTTTAGTAGTTTTTGAGAAATCTGGGGAAAAACACACTATTTTATGAATTTTTACACTATTTTATGTCTGGTGTAAAAATAACTTTGTTGAATGTTTTAAAAAGTTTGTTAAGTTTTAAACCTAATCTATGGAGAATTTGATTCCAAGTAAAATGATATGACTAAAATCATCAAAAACTAAAAACTAATCATCACAAACATATGGTTGCCAGCTGACATTCGCATCTTGCTACATTTTTTTAATAAAAAAAAATACAGAAAAATGACAAAAAAAAATTTTGTACTGTGTGTAATGGGAGTTTGAACTTTCAATCAGTATCAGTGTGCTGGTCCTTCAAGTTTAAAATTTAATATTGACCTGGTTTCCACAATGTTTTAAACCATAAGTTAACTGCATGAACAGACAGTAGCTGCTCATGACACAAAATATTGAACAGATTTCAAAATAACCTTTGTAAAGTTGTCGCAGAATTACCATTTTTATACAACGATTTAACAAAGAATATTAAATGCATTAAATGACTGACAATATACCATCAAGTTTAGCTCCCCGCAACCAAAATGAATAACCAAAATTTTCTACTTTGCTGATGTACCTTTTATACATACGTATATAAAGTAGCTTCCTTAATAGTAAATTCTTAGTAATATAAAATTACAACTTACCCAAGTCCCAACGTCTCGCAGTTTCATTAACCACATTAAAGATTCTTTATGATTTTTAAATTTTGACGGAAGTGGCTGATAGAACCTTTTCTTAACTTCTGACCATGAGTATTTATCGCTTGATGACGATGATGCAACTGATTCATTTTGAACATTATTATTATTATTTGAGTTATATTTATTTTTTAATGAACATTGAACTTTTGGAATATCATTAATATTTTTATGCGATAAAGTTTCTTTTTCACAGTTGAATCTTTTGGATTTTTCATAACTTCATTATTCTTCACTGACAAACTCTTATTTTTATCATTTTTAACACTAGTAGTACCTTTTTTTGAATCCTTTATCTGATTATTTTTTTCAGAAACAATATCATTATTATTGTTGTTATTATTCTCATATAATACCATAGTTGGTTTGATTATTTGATTAGAATTATTTGATTTAATCTGTCGTTCAGATAATTTTTCATTTGAAAGAGTTGTTGATACTTTTTTGTTCAAATTTTCTGAAATGATTTCCTCAGAATCTTGAAATGACTAGAATATAAAATTGATAGCACTAATAAAAAAATGTATTATTCAATAGAAATATTAAAAAATAAATATCATTATTTTGAAAACGTTATATGTATAAATACTTTAAGTTATATTAAAAATATGATGATGGCTTTCCAAACAGCTACAATGCTGATGTTATTGTTAGTAAATTGAGAGATTCTTTTAAGGTTGCTTATATGTCATGTATTTTTTGTGAAAGAAATATATTTAAAAAATAATAAGAATACAATATCACTGAGGGTAATTAATTTTACAAACAATTTTTCTGTGCTATGAAAAAATCTATAGGGATGAAAATGCAGAATAAGGATTCAAGCTTGGACGAGCGATTGCAGAGATATTATGGAGGTCCCCCATCATACCCCTTCCCCAATTTCTGAATGGTACCCCAGGGACACTTGAAAATATTATCATCCAACGGGTACCACTGTGAACAGATGGGGTACTCGTCCAGGGGGTCAAAAAATTTTTTCAGAACGCAAGGACTTGCCGTTTTCGAGATATTTGTGATTTTCGTCTGAAAATTCAAATCTGCTTAAAAAATACTAAATTTTCCCAAAACTTCAATACATATTTCGCATATATACAGATATATATATATACGGTATATCATTATATAATAATATAACAAGTATACACCGGACCAACACGAGACATGTACTAATAAATGGTGATTTTCCACTAGTGATCAGTACATTCTGATGCTAAGCTAATGCACACACAGAATGCTGTTTAGTAAGGTAGGACACCCTATATGAGGTGCATTCAGGAACTCCCAGGAATTCAAACATATATCACTGAAGAATAGCTAATAATATAAGAGCTGATCAATTAGTTATAACCACTAAAAAAAAATCTTTGACTCAAGAAATTAAGCCTTGCTGAGTAATGATTTTACAGATATACCATTGAAAACAACCATTTATCTTTCAATTTGGTGGATTCAAACACGATTGGACAAGCACAAAACAGGAATCGCACAAAGATCATCCAAATAAGATAAAAACATCAGTAATCATTGAGAAAATTCATGATACCATTTTGGAAGATTGTTGAAAAAAAGATTTACAAAGTCATTTACATTCTGAACATCTCAAGTGAACGTACATGTCTAGATTACATGAAAATTTGGTGTTAATACATTTTCACCCATCTTAGATGTGTAGTTAAAATTTGGCAGCTGAGTAATTATGGCAAACTCAATAACAGATGTTAACATTTCTAAAACAACAAATACTTTATAAACTTACAGAATCAATCGAGTACTAAGTGAAGAACTTTGACTATGTGATTTATTACTAGCATGACTTCCCCAAGGACTCATCATTTCACAAATCATCCTTAATTTTTCACCATGTGACAATTTTGATGTCTTCTTTTTCTTTTTCTTCTCAAAAATATCTACTGTCTTATCAAATGTAGTATCTAAATCAGAATTAGATACTATATCTTCACTGCTATCTACCATTATTACACTTTCGTCGTGAGATTCCACTGTAAAATATGATAAAAATTATTTGTGAAAACAAGTAAATAAAAATAAACCTTAAGCAATTCAAATTTTCTAACATTTTAAAATGCTTACTAAAATGTACATGTTTTAGGTTAGGTTCAGTAAACATAATAGTTTATACAATTTGACATGTGAACAGTCACTATAAAAATGGCAGAGCCATTTCCAAGATTAACACTGTTTATTAAAGAAAGTGAGAAATGAAGCAATTTCCCATTTTTTCCCCATCAAGCTGAAATGTCACATTATTATATTAAACTACTGAGATACAACTAATGTTCAATCCTACAAGTTATTCATGGTGAATGCTCCATTTACCATAGAAATTGTATAATGAACATCATTACTTTTAGAAAAATCAATCCTAACACCATTTGTATCTCACATGCTTTACAAGCATCACAGTCGCATAACAGAAATTTAAAAGCAGTGTAAAGCAATGAATTAATCAATTTCTTCCTATGTGAAACAATTCATTTTAAGCCCTTTCTGTTTATAAATTGTATATTTTGCATTTAACTGTAATGATACGATACTACAGACTTTTGGAAAGTTGTAGGCCTGACACAGAGACTGTGCAAATATGACCAAATTAGTATAATGTTTGTCAAGTATGATCAAACAGTATACATTTAGATGTTTTCTATAGATCTATATAGATTTTCATAATCATTAAAGATCTTTTGCACGATTTGCATGCTGCAAATTTTCAGATGTGTAGGTGGTGTTTAGCTGCTTCTTTTTTAAAACAAATAAAGCAAACATTTTCTGACATATGGATAAAATGAAAGTTCAACCTGTTATAAGGTACTTTGTTTTAAAAGATTAACCCCAAGGACAAAAAAAAAAGGAATGGACCACTTTAAACGATTTTTCCTTTGTTTTCAATAATAAAAAGTGAGCTGCAAATTTAAATGTGGCCTCATACATCCATTCAAGATAAACACTCGGGTTAACCAAAACTGCTACGGCCAATGAAATCATCACCAACGCTATATTAAATGTTTGCTGACTGAAGGTGTATGAACTTGATGACATTACAAACAACTCAACATCCACATCTGGCCAAAAATAAAGTTCTCTTTCACCATGATAAAAAAATACACACGTTTTAAATTATTGCTGTAGAACTCCATGATCTACACTTCAAAGTTTTTTTACATGTGTGTATTTACCAGATTTGGCTCCCACTGATTACTTCTTCCCAAACATGAAGAAAAGGGTCGCTGGATGAATATTCAATTCAAACGATAAAGTCAAAGCTGAGAAAACCACTTATTTAGAACAGTTGAACAAATTTGTTTTTACGAACATTGCAGGAGTGACTTCATTGAAAAATAAAAAAATATTCTGAACCTTGTTTTCTTTGTCGGGCAGAGAACTTTTCAAAACAACCCTCACCAATGTTGAATTTTTAAAATACTTGTATTTTTTCACTACTTATACCTTTTCCTTTAAAAGTTAAGGGCTTAATATGAAACTAAAAAAGTTAACTTGAAACTTTAAACATTGAAACTACAAAATATTTCATGTTGCCTAAGATTTCTTTTTTGGGAGTGGGGATGAATTATGATGAATTTTATTGTAATATTATTACTAAAAGTTTATTATTTAAACTTTTAATAACATTAAAGTTTAAATAATCCAAAAAAGCTTTGAAAAAAAAATCAATATTTTTAAATTTTGATTAGTTCCCCACCATCAATATTGCTACCAAAGTATTTCTTTGGGGTCACTTGCACTACTACTATGCCTAAGAAGACATTAAAAAAAAAATTTGATATAAAATATGCAATAAACAAAAGGATAGCTTTTCTCAATTTTTGGAGGAAAGGGGAAAATATGTGGCAATTTTTTTTTTAAATGGTAAGATAAGCATGCACACACATACTAAGCTTAAAATAAAGTGGGGTTATGTTTGCAAGTTTTTGAGAAAATGACCTCCAAAAAACCTCCCTGGAAATATTGACTCCAAAATTTTACCAAAAAATTGCCCCCTATACACAAGTCTGCAAAAAAATTTCAAGATCAGTCAATCCAATCAAAAGTTATTAGCTTCAAATATGTTAACACACATGCACACCACCTCTCTCTCTTTTCCTGTTTAGCCTCCGGTAACTACCGTTTAGATAATACTTCAGAGGATGATATGTATGAGTATAAATGAAGTGTAGTCTTGAACATTCTCAGTTCGACCATTTCTGAGATGTGTGGTTAATTGAAACCCAACCACCAAAGAACACCGGTATCCACGATCTAGTATTCAAATCCGTGTAAAAATTTTACTAGGACTTGATTTTTACTAGGCTTTACTAGGACTTGAACGCTGGAACTCTCGACTTCCAAATCAGCTGATTTAGGAAGACGCGTTCACCACTAGACCAACCCGATGGGTACATACACACCACCTAAGTACATATGAACATTACCCCCACCATTTTATTTTTGGTTTTTGAGGTTTCTGGTCATCAACTTTGAAAAACATAAAAAAACCATACTCGATTCTTTGATTGATTTACACTTTTCTTCTTGAGCTGTGATGCCAGGAAAGTAAAACAAATAATATAAACGCACAACCATAAAAGAAAAAAAATAGAGAATATTTTTTGTTTAGGCACGATTTACTAGAGAGAAGATATTACATTTTTACACAAACATTAAAAGACTGTATTACTGTAAAGTTAGTTGTAAGGGTACATAACAATTTTCTAAGTCTTACAAACTGTTTTACATTATAATCTTGTATACATTACCAGAGTAAATTATACAAACTTATGATTTGTTAAAAAACAATTATTAAACATAGCACAGCACGTACCTGTATCATTTTTATGACCTTCATTTTCCTCATATAAAGGTTTCTTGTTACTTTCAACCATTTTAATACTGCCCTTTGGTTCTATAATATTCTTCTTCTTTCCTTTACTGCCTGGAGCCTAAAAAAAATATACACATAAAAATATTTAAAAAAAATAAATAGCATATCATCATCTTTCAAGACAGAAAGAATATAACAAGAAAGACCTACGATAGGTTCTTAGCTGTCTCTAACAGTTTTACTCTTTATTAGAGCAAGACTAAATAATTTAAAATTGTTTTACTTGACCTAAATGGCTCTAAAATTTGTTTAAATAAAACTCTTTTAAACATTAAGCTAAGTTTTTAAGCTACTAGGAGATCAAGTAAAACAACTTTTAAAAAAAATTTAGTTCACTCTTTTAAAGAGTAAAACTTTATAGCGACAACAAAAACCATATGATCTTATCATAGATCCTTTTTTGTTAGATTTTTTTACACAAGATCTATCACATCATATATAATTTCTGAAAGTTGGTGTTAAATTTGAGATCATTATAAAATATACCTTCAATCCCTGTTTTATGATATAGCAGCTGTTGTGGGTTGTTGTTGCAGAAACAATAACCCGAGAGAATACAGCATTTAAGCAGTTAAAACCGACTGTCAATAGAAGGGAAAAAAATATCAGTGAATAGGGTACATATTTTATTTCCTCACATAAAATTTATCACTAAGATGTAGAACACTCCATACTCTCCCAGACTGACATTGATAATTTTGACATATTTCTTATTTCAGATTGATTTTAAAAGAAAATTGATACCAACCAGGTTAACAATGACTATCTTCACAAAACACAAATGAAGAACCTAAAAACTTGTTTTCTGATGAAAACATTGGGACTAGTGATCATCACAGATCTCTTCTGAAGCCAAATTTATATTATTTAAGACAGTTCTATAGAGACCAAAATAAATGGTGGTCTGACAGTACAAGAATAGGACTATATGATGAATGCATCAGAAATTCCTAGCCAAGCTTCTTTCACTATTTTCAATGGATCACCAAAGATGTCTGGCACTGGTGTGATGGAAGAAGACACTTTTCCAGTCAATCAATTTTGGCTGCTTTATCTTAACTGCTTGGTGTAATCTTTTCAGTCGTTGATAGCACCGGTCAATCATTTGACCAGTGAACAACGGCTTTTCAATCTCATCATATACACATTCCTGGCAAAAATTGTGATACCACAATTTTTTGGCATCAGTTCTTGCTTTTCTACCATTTGCAGAGTTTTAACATGCTTCAACCATGAATTTTTCCATATGTTATTGACATTTCGATCCATTCATTTTCATCATCTGTAATGAGCAGTTTCAAAAATGTTTCGATTTCATTCCATGTTCATATCACATTATGTCCAAAAATAACAACAATTTTTTTAGCAGCCTGGGTTTCATCAATTCTTCTCGTTTTTGTAATAAAATTTCAAAATGTATTGTAATTCGTTTAATTATTATTTTCACTCCTTTCGACACAATAATTTTTAAATATACTAATATAATCATAATCTTTTTAAAAGTACTCAGTGATATGCTGCTATTTTTTAAAAAACACCAAATTAAAATGTTACCAGATTTTATTAATATTACCAGAAATATGTGATCTTAAAGTCATCTGCTGGGAGAATACGAAGAAACTTTTTCCCTAACCGCAATATAATAAAAAATCATTAATACAGTTTTCGTAAAATAAAATAAAAATATTTCAACAACCTTTTTAAACTACGTTTTATAAATAGATATGACATTAAATCATTGTTAAAACACAGTTACTCATAAATCTTGTAATCAGATTACCAGTTTTAAAAATTATTGTTGTACAACTACATCTACAGGTAACTAAAAAACAAGAAAAGAAATAACATAAATTTAATAATAATTACAGTTGTTGAAGAAGAGTCTGGTCCATCAAAAAATGTAGAGTTTTCTCTACTGTTATCATTAGATAGAAATTTCTCATCACTACTATATGTAAACGACCTCTGAATAGCAGCAGTAAATATTTCATCATATTCTGCATCGGTCAATGATCTCGCAGATAAAACCTAAAAATAAGCACAAAAAAGTGAAAACATAATTATTTATAAATAATTCAATAAAGGCGCATAAATAAAAATGATCAACTTTATTCATCAAATTCATTTACTACAAGATCTCTTCAGCACTCAGATTCTAGTAATAATACCAGACTTATTCTTAAAGTAAGATGTGTTTTGAACTGGCTGTCTACATACATGATGTAAACAGATGGCGTTTGTGTAACTCAGTTATTTCAATCAGTAGTCAGCTGTTAGCAATAATAAATTAGTCATTTTGTTATTAGTTGTTTATATTCATCTATTAATAATGAGTGCTGCAATTTGTGATCTCTCACAAGTGTGAAATATGAGAGTAATCCAATTTTTGATGACAAAATACAATTCTGTAGCTAAAATTCAAAGACAAATTTGTGAAATTTATGGACCAAATATTATGAACCGATTCTAAAGTAAGACAGTGGTGGCAATCATTTAAAAAAAAAAATGGCAAACGACATTCATGATGATGACCATAGAAGCCGGCTGCCAGTAAGAATTTGATTGAAAAAGTAGATGAAAAATTTGAGAAAACCAGTTTGGTAAAGCCAGGAACACTGACAAAATCAGTGCATTTTTATTGTGATCTAAGAGCTGACTACAGATCAACCCAACACAGAGTGTTTTGTCTGGTGGCTGCATGATAATCCTTTCAGATTAAGCCGGACTACATTAAGGTCCTATATTCTTGTTGAATTAAACTGGACTCTTAGCCTCGACATTAAATACTAAAAGATTTCCCTATCTAGTGCTAGTCGTTTCATTTCAGTATACCCTCTACATCCTACATCCCCAACAATTTGTTTTACATACTCCAAACGTGGCCTGCCTACACAATTTTTCCCTTCTACCTGTCCTTCCAATATTAAAGCGACTATTCCAGGATGCCTTAGTATGTGGCCTATAAGTCTGTCTCTTCTTTTAACTATATTTTTCCAAATGCTACTTTCTTCATCTATTTTCCGCAATACCTCTTCATTTGTCACTTTATCCACCCATCTGATTTTTAACATTCTCCTATAGCACCACATTTCAAAAGCTTCTAATCTTTTCTTCTCAGATACTCCGATCGTCCAAGTTTCACTTCCATATAAAGCGACACTCCAAACATACACTTTCAAAAATCTTTTCCTGACATTTAAATTAATTTTTGATGTAAACAAATTATATTTCTTACTGAAGGCTCGTTTAGCTCGTGCTATTCGGCATTTTATATCGCTCCTGCTTCGTCCATCTTTAGTAATTTTACTTCCCAAATAACAAAATTCTTCTACCTCCATAATCTTTTCTCCTCCTACTTTCACATTCAGCGGTCTATCTTTGTTATTTCTACTACATTTCATTACTTTTGTTTTGTTCTTGTTTATTTTCATGCGATAGTTTTTGCGTAGGACTTCATCTATGCCGTTCATTGTTTCTTCTAAATCCTTTTTACTCTCGGCTAGAATTACTATATCATCAGCAAATCGTAGCATCTTTATCTTTTCACCTTGTACTGTTACTCCGAATCTAAATTGTTCTTTAACATCATTAACTGCTAGTTCCATGTAAAGATTAAAAAGTAACGGCGATAGGGAACTAAACGATAAAATATTAAATAGACTTTACTATTAAAATATTCTGAGAATTATTGTATTTAGAATAAAATGCCACCACTCAATAAATGATTAAATTTAATTTATTTATTCTGATTCGCTTAAAGCAGTCTAATTAATACTGATTAAAATGGAGCAGTATTAAATGTGCATAATCATTAGAACACATGAACAAAAACACTTTAATTGAAATAAAATAAAAAATACCTTTTTAGGTTTTCCCCCTTTTTTGCAGACCTATCTTCACTTCCAATAGTCTTCTCAACAATATTTTCTTTACCTTTTGATACAAATGTCTGGAAATCAGGACGTTTTGTTGTTTTCTCCTAGAGAAAAAAAAACATAAATATAAATATATATATAATTAATACTTTTAAGATATTATAACCATTTTATACATCTATAACAGTACACAATGCATACATGTACCATTTTGTATCATGATCAGATGTGTCAATCCACTATACTTATTGACTTTTCTCTCACTTACACCCATTCATTGATTTAATTCATATAACTAATAGTAAAGGAATTAAATTATAATCATCAAAATAAATGAGGTTAGATCTTTCTGACTGTAAGTTAATTTTGGAACACCACACTCTTATTGCAATCTATTTGATACAATACAAAGTCATGATATATGATATTTTCAAGTGTATAGGTTAGGATTTTACAGTCTTATAAGAACAATTGTGTCCTTTTAATTAATACAATGATTTTAAATATTAAAGTTATATTAATTAAATATGACTACAGATCTGCTGATCAACTCTGACAGAAGAATGAACATTAATCTTATCACTGCAAGCAAGGCAATAGGTTAATGATTAAAATTAGCCAAACAGTTATTTACGCTTCTAAATATTAGGACCATACAGAAAATGAACATTTTTGCGCAGCACTCATGGCAAGTGAAAAATTCATGCTGTTATTTTCTCGACCTCAAGAGAATTTATTATCATAAATTTTTTAGATATAAAAATTAATAAAAACTATAATACTAACAAACTGGATATTGATATAAATAGGAAACCCACTAAACAGGGCACCATAATTCGTTTCAAACTTGGAATCAAAAAATATTGATGTTTAATTCTTAATATAGCTATGAAATATTTAAAACATAACAATATAAAATTAAACATTGGATTATATCAAACATATAGTTATAATTAATGGATACAATGAAAACTTAATATAACAATAAATCTAATTTAGATAAACAGGGAGTATATAGTTTACAATGTGCAAGTTGTGATTTGGAATATATCGGGATTACAAACCAATCTTTTTCGATCAGAATTAATGAACACATTAATTGTATAAATAAGGGAAATATGGAACAATCCAATTTTGCTAGAAATATCTTAGAAAATAATCATAATTATAATCCAGATAATTTTATTTATATTCTTGAATATTCCAGTAACTTTCATAAAACAAATATGATTGAAACAAATTACATATACTTAAATAATACAAATTTGATAAATGAAAAAACAAAATTTGATAATGATGTATTATTTAAACAAATGTTAAATAATAATATTGATTCTTAGATTGGTTATACTGATTCATACTAGCAAACACAACAATTGAGAGCTTCATACTGACATGATGGACAACGTCGACAGTAGACCTTTTGATGATCAATTGTTGTATTTATAATTTTTGTTTTTAAAAAATTCAAAATTCATTAAATATATTAATTTGTGAAGGAAATAATTATTCCATAACACATAAATGTCCCTGATGATGGATTAATTTCATAATAATAAATAAAAATAAATAATAATAAAAATAGTTAGTAAGTGGAAATTATTCTATAATTAAAAATAAAATCAGTATATTGAAAAAAAAAAATTTTAATGTTATTTGGCTATCTCTGGAACCAATGAAAGTACCACTTATGATATATCATTGAAAAGCTCTCAATGAGGGGGGTTATTACTGCAATTAAGAAAGGCCCAAAATCCAATTTTTTTTTGGATTTTGGGCTTTTTTGGACACTTTTGGTTCAGTCGATTGGAATCAAAAGGGGAGGTGCACAGCACTAGGTGTTAAAATAGTCCTAAACCAAAATTTCAACATCCTACACCTAATTGTTTTTGAGTTATGCGAGAAACATACATATGAATGTACGTACGTATAGACGTCATACTGAAACTAGTCAAAATGGATTGAGGGATGGTCAAAATGTAGATTTCTGTTGAAATCTAAAAACCAGCATTTTTCACATTCATAGTTTTTCACTTCCTTTTGACTTTGTAAAAGGAAGCACAAATTATTAATTCATATTTTGGGGAGGGGGTGAATATTAAATATTTTTTTTGTAATTTATGACTTTGATAAAAGAAACTTCAACTTTCTATGAAAAATTTTTGCTAAAGTATCCCCCAAGTAAAGATTTGAAATTTTATTTCAGCTAAAACATAACACAGATTTTTCCAATTTTTGCAGAAATTTATTACACAATTTCCTCCTGAAGGTAACACCTGTCAACCAAGTTTGAAAAAATTCATCAACAGGATCCAAAGTTATAAAAATCAAATATAGACTTACCTACATACATACATACATACAAACAAATGTCCATCTGATACAAAATAGATTTTTTGGATTTGGGAGCATTAGAAGTAAAAACTTTTTTTGGAGATTATTTATTAAAATTTATTATTTTGTTGAAAATTTTTTTAAGGCACAAAACTAAAAAACCAATTTTCTTAAGAATCTGTATACTTCTCTGTTATAGCTGTAGATTCTAAATTCAAGAATACTTCACAAAGAACAAATTTACTAGCAAATTATGATGATGTAAATTAATTAATCAACAGAGAGAAAAAATTATCTATAATGTTCACTAAAGCAAAGACAACTCTTGTCAATTCTCATATTCATGAAAAATACTGTTTTGAATATTTTCATGTCACTTTAATATATATTATCACAGCTGCAACCGTAGATTCTTATATAATATGGGATGAAATGGAGTATCATCTGAATTCTATCATATCTGCAAAGTTAAACACATTGTGCGTATAAAAAGAAAAACTTTGCAAATTTACCTTCATTTTAATGAATTACTCTTTAGAATTTATTTTATAATCTGTTAGTAGTTAATTAACATATTTTGAGGAGAGTTGAAAGAGAAAAATATTCCACTAGATACATGCACTAAGTATTATTAAAATAAATAATAATAAATACCTTAGATTTTTCATCAGTTTTTGATTTAATTTTATTCTTACTGAGAACAGAATAATTGTTAGTGACAATACCGGATTTAGTCACCATTACATTATCACTTTTAGTTGTAGTGGTAGTACTAGATTTAATACCACCTTTGACAGTGTTTGTTGAAGTTGGTGGAACAAATGTAGGAGGTTTAAATATTGGCTTTTTCGCAGTAGGTTTTGAAACATTTTTCTGACAATCAGACATGTTACAAAAATGTTTTGACTTGTGGGTAAATAACCTGAAAAATAAAATGATCCAACCTTAAACAAAATATAATTTCTTTTTATAAAAGAAAAAACTATAAAATTAATAACAACAATGTACAAGGTCTTGATTATCTGTTGAAAATAATATCATATAATCAAATTGCCATGACAGCTTACATGCACAGTAGTAAACGGAAACTATATTCTTGATACAAACGCTTCTATTCAATGTTGATTAACTAGCAATCAATGAAACATGGATTCAAATGTGATAAATGAATTATTATGATTAATTTTTTATAAACTAAGGAATTGTCCTTAGTTTATAAAAGTAGCATTGGCTACCAAGATCCGTAAATTATTTTTTCATTTTAGTAATAATATTACGAATGGCAGTGGTATGACAAATTCAAGATGAAAGAGTTGATGCACAGCTCATTTAACAACACAAAAAAGTTCAACCATTCAGTATTAACAAAAAAAAATAAGGCTATAATGTTTTACGATTCTAAGCCAAATTTGCTGTAGAATGCATAAAATCTGGAACTACAATAACAGAGCTAGAAGAAACTTCATGTAATCAATTCAAAACTAATGATATGGGATACTCACGATGATATTATTTTGATAAAAAGAAGATACTTCTCGATAAGTTGCAATTTACCACTTTAACGGGAAGATTTTCAACCATTTTCACACTACACCTTGCCAGTACCAAATTATTACCATTGATTTCACAAATCAAATGTTTCACTGGCAACCCAATGTTTTGAAACCAATAAAGTTCAAGGATGGGACCGATAATAACTCAGGTACATCTTTTACAAAACGAGCTGGCCTGCAAGGATGTAGAGTTGATGTACTCCCATCTTCATCACCTCATAATGCAAGGATGCTCAAAACCATATTCTCATCTAGCCTACAATGCCTCATGCATAATTTCACTTTATTCACGTAGTTATTTAGGTATTTTTCGATTAGCATCCTACTTAATATGATATCAACATAACCTAATGCTCTCTATCCTTGTCTAATTAACCTTGAATATTAAATGCCACGAGACTAACATGATGCAAAACTAAATATAACTGAAAGCAAGAAAATACAAGTTTTCAAATCTCATTATCGCAATAATATGAAAAACATAATATATAATTCTGAAAATGTTTATTTTTAATGAAATAATAATTATCTAAAATAATATTATCAATAAGAATAAGGTTAGTGAGCAAAGTAAGCATTAGGTTATGTCAATATTGTGTTAGGTGGGATGCTAACCGAAAAGTACTATATTTATTCTGACTGTTATAAGTAATCTATCAAACAAAATAAATAATAATGAAAACTATTACTTTTTTTAATTAACAAAAATCATTAATTTTTATAAATTGATATACCATGTAAACCGAAGATGTTAAAGACAATGACAGATAAGGTCAAAAAATTATATACTTTGTATGTATAGACCTGTACAGTTCAGCTTGTAAAACTATATCCTGTTGAAAGCTTGACATAGCATAAATAAAATACTGAATGTGACTGTAATGCAGATAGATGGGTAAATTATACAGTTTCAATATTTGTTTATTAATTCTATATTACTTTTTGCATTTCATGTATTTATTTCTAATTTTTATGCATATTACATTACTTTCATATTATTTTCAATGATTTTAATGTGTATTATACTAAAGCTTGGAAATGTAGGTACAATCTAATCCAAGAATATCAATTTTATTTTAATAATATTACAGTAAATGTTTATTTTTCATTTATGAATATTTTAATTTAGTTATGATCTTGTTTTATGGCATTGTTGTAATGCAAACAAGCCTAGCAATGTGGATATAATAGTATTACAAATATATTTATTAAACATTAATTTCATTTAACTTTATAAGTAATACTGGGTTTAAGTATGTGTAGTAAAGATGCCTGGCATTGTAGGCACAGTAGTTTCAATATTTTTCAATTTTCAATATTATTGAAATTTTATTTAATATTATTTTTTATACGTTGAACATATAAATTTAATTGTTCCAGTAGTCTATTAATATGAATACAGTAAAATTCAATAATGTAATTAACTGATTAATTTTACACCATTATTGTAATAAATTTTAAATCTTATTTACGTATTGATTCATTTTCTTTTAAATATTTGCATGTTAAATTATTTTTATATTTTCAAATTGGTAAATTGGGTTGTTTTAAGGATGTAGCCAATAGAGGCCAAGCAATTTAGGCATATTCTAATTCAAAGTTATTAATTTTACTTTAATAAAAGTTCATTTCTTATTTATATGTTTACCTTTTTGTTTTTGTAAGTCAAAATACTATTTCTTTTTGTATTTTAATGGATGGTTTATATTGCCTGAAAAGAAGCCTATTATCATAGGTAAAAATAAAAAACAATTTATTCGGTTTAATATCATTGAAATGATTTTATTGCATGTATTTAATTTTATTTACCTTTGTTTTTTAGAATTTAATTGTTTTAATACTGTCAGATGGTGACCATAAGTATTGAGTCCAAAGTTCAAATCTACTTTATTGCACTCAATGTAATTTGAATTTAATACACATTTTTATCTTCTTAGAAGTATAGTTTAATTATGTTAGAATGGCAACAAACCACACCAGACAATTAACTTTGGTTTATAAAAAGGTCGCTGATGAATCTCTTTAGAATTTCTAAATACAAGGCAACAATAATTCTGCTTATTAACTAAACTCCACAAAGATGAAAATACGCTTTAACCAGAACAAAACAAAATTATCCATTACTTCTGAGTGATTTCGAAACAGATTCAGTACAACTGTATAGTTTTCAACTCTTTTTTGTTTATGTTTGCCCATCACCTGAATTTTATAAGAATGAAAATGTAAATATTACACTAAAATTTTGAAAATTAGATGGCTGATAAAATTGAAACCTAAAAATTCTTAATTACAGTAAAGGTGAGATAAATCGCTTGATATGAAAGACAAGAAATTGAGAATATTTTTTAAAAGTAAAAGATACGATATATTGTTAGGCCATGCATTAAAATATCACATTAAGGTAATTTGGGAATGGGGGATGTATGTAGAAGGTAAAAAAATAGATGATAAAAACTGAAAAGTTTTAAAAATTGAAAGAAAGATAATTACGAACGTAGGATGTCGCAATTATGAGGTTAAAAGATTTGCAAAAGCACAAAAACCTATAACTTATTATAGAAATATTTTAAGCTCTGGGTATTTCTAAAGCTTAACAGTACAAAACCGTTATAAATAATAGCACAACAATCATTTTATGAAAAACTTCATAAATTCTTTGTTTAACTTAAGATTACTCCTTTTAATCATGAAATCTATCACACAAGCTTTACATATCACAGTGAAATTAAATGATTAGATTTACTTGAATTCATACTATTCTACAACTTACAAAACTGTATTTCAATTAGCCTACAAAATGAAACCAGTATTATTAAGAATAAGAACAATCTGCACTCCACTTAAAAAAAAAATAAGCCTAATAGGCAATAGAATGATTAGTATGCCTACTTATGCCAGTATATATTATGTCTAATTTGACCTTGTAAGCTTAATACACATAAGTTAAAACTTATTTACATTTCCCCCTAAAATTAGCCCAAAGCGTATTAAATGCAATTGATACTGGTAGAAATCTTTTTCTAGATATCAGATTTATAAATTTCCTGTTTTGCAAATGATTAATTCAATAATTTACAAACAGTAATTAAAAATTGATGATAACCTGAAAAAAATAATTACAAAAATTTATGCTAATAAATTAATTTTAACCACATACATACAATTAAGTATTTGAAATGCTCCCCATAAACAACTGAAATTACACTTTTTTACATTGCTAAACAACAAGAGGTTGTTTAATGAAAGCATCATTAAACTTAAAAATGCTATTTAAAACAAAGAATATTTTGACCCATGGGTAACCCAAAATATCTCCCTTAGAAGCAATTGCATGATTACTAATGTGCATAACACAGAAAGAAAAAAAACCTGGATAGATATAGTATGGTGCTTTATTTGTCTAATGAATAGCAAATGGACTGTTCTACTGCAATGAAATGAAATACTGATTTGCTGTCATCTAGGTTAAGTATGACAAAGTCTGCAATCAAGGCGCTCAGATAAACCGGGTACTTGACACAATGTAAGAGATGGATAACATTCCTGTGGTTGATGCAGTAGGATATCACCCAAGGAAATGTACACACAGAATGAGATTTATAGTGGTCCAGGAAGTCCACTTGGCAGGAGTCAAAGCTCAGGAAATACGATACTTAATTTAAGCTCAAAATTAAAATAAATATATATTTACTTACCACAAAACCATAGTTGTGCAATATATCACATTCAACCACAATGCCATATTTAGCAAACAAAGCTGTCACTTGTGGTGCTTTAGTTTTATCAGCTAGAATAGCAGTTCCCTTTATTAGATACACTTTCAGATTTTGAATGGCATCATAACCAAATTCCTGATTTTCCATATGCTGTAACACAATCACAGTATAACATATAATTCTTTATAATCATATATGAACTGAGCAGCTTTTTATTTTTATTTTTTTTATTATATTATTATTTTTCCAAAAAATGTAACTCTGCATTTTCATTTAACAAAGATGGAGGCACCTTCCTTGGTAAAATATTCCAGAGGTAAACTAGTCTCCTGTTTGGATCTCCAGATAGGGGACTACTAGGAAAGGGGTCACCAGAAAATTAAAAAATTAACATTCGAGTTGGAGCGTGGAATGTTAGAAGTCAAAATTTAAAGAGGAAATGTGTAGGATAAATGTAGATATAGTAGGAATTACTGAAGTTCAGTTGGAAGAAGAAAACGAATTTGGTCAGGTGATTTTAGAATTATCTCAGCTTGGGCAGGCAGGCAGTAGGTTAATGAACAAGAAGGTAGGGAGAAGAGAGTAGAGCATTTCAAAATGCCTAGTGATAGAATCATTGTAATAGATAAAATAAAAAACCTAAACCGACATTATTAATTTCTATATGCCTACAAGCACCCATGATGATGAGGTAGAGTGCGCAGACAAAGAAATTGATGAAGCAATTGAAAGGGGATGAAAATTTAATAATAGTTGGAAATTGGAATGCAAGCATTGGGAAAGGCAAGGAAGGAAATAGTGGGTGAATACGGGCTGGGCAAAAGGAATGAAAGAGGGGACCTCTTTGCTAACATTTACAGGAACCAAACAGCAACAGTAATAATTATTATTATTAACATAAAAAACATAAAAAAGAAGCCGTAATAAAAAAAAAGTGTCAAGGATGTTCCCTATCCCCCATTACTTTTTAAGAACAATTTAGATCCAGAGTAACAGTACAAGGTGAAAAGATAAAGATGCTATGATTTGCTCATATAGTAATTCTAGCTGAGAGCAAAAAAGATTTAGAAGAACAATGAACGGCATGGAAGAAGTCCTACTCAAGAACAACTGCATGAATACAAACAACAAAACAAAATAATGAAATGTAGTAGAAATAACGAAGATGTATTACTGAATGTAAAAATAGGAAGAGAAGATTATGAAGAGAAGAATTTTGTTATTTGGCAAGTAGAATTACTAAAGATGGATGAAGCAGGAGCAATATAAAATGCCGAATAGCACAGGCAAAACAAGCCTTCAGTCAGAAATATAATTTGTTTACATCAAAAATTAATTTAAACGTCAAGAAAAGATTTTTGAAAGTATATTGAGTGTAGCTTTATATGGAAGTGAAACTTGGAACAACCTGGGTACCTGAGAAGAAAGATTAAAAGCTTTTGAAATGCGGTGTTACAGGAGAATGTTAAAAATCAGATGGGAGGATAAAGTGACAAATGAAAAGGTGTGGCAAATTGATGAAGAAAGAAGAATTAGGAAAAATATAGTTAAAAGAAAAGCCAGACTTATAGGCCACATATTAAGGCATCCTGGAATAGTCGCTTTAATATTGGAAGGACAGGTAGAAGGGAAAAATTGTGTAGGCAGGCCACGTTTGAAATATGTAAAACAAATTGTTAGGGATGTAGGATGTAGACGGTATACTGAAATGAAACGACTAGCACTAGATAGGGAATCTTGGAGAGCTGCATCAAACCTGTCAAATGACTGAAGACAAAAAAAAAATTTTATTCCGATCGCAATAAAACATATAGATGACATCAGGAACGGGTTGATATCGTATTCCATGAATAAAAAGAGTAACTCCCTCAAAATTTGCTTTTTCCTTTCTTTTTCCTGTTTAGCCTCCGGTAACTACCGTTTAGATAATTCTTCAGGGGATGAATGAGGATGATATGTATGAGTGTAAATGAAGTGTAGTCTTGTACATTCTCAGTTCGACCGTTTCTAAGATGTGTGGTTAATTGTAACCCACCCACCAAAGAACACAGGTTTCCGCGATCTACTATTCAAATCCATATAAAAGTAACTGCCTTTACTAGGATTTGAACCTGAGAACTCTCAACTAACAAATCAGCTGATTTGGGAAGACGAGTTCCCTAGAATAACCCGGTAGGTTGGACCTGCAATGCAGAAAAGTGTATTTTGAAAGTTTTATTTAGTTTTCACCTTTAAACTACTGACCTCTCAATAGTCTGGAGTGGTTCTAGCAACTAGTCTGGGCTGTACTGCAATTTTTTGTTTGATTGCTGCAGCAGTGTATGATTAAGCATTGCTGTATAACAGGGACATGTTATAAATGGTACACCAAGCTACCTTGATCTCAGTTAAAATTTCACTACAGCATGCAACATATATATCACTTCATAAACAGAATCATCATACATAAACAATTTATAGTTATAAAATAGAAGGTAAATAGATTATAAAATGGAGTGATAAGTTAAGAAATAAAAAGCCAAAATACAATAGCAAGGATAGCTTAACCAACATCTTATCTCCTGATACGCCTAATTGATATTGTAATATAAAAAACAAGAATATTCCTATTAAAAAACATGCCATGGCTGGGAAACATCAAAATTAACAGATTAGAAAATATCTAAATTAACAGAAAATATGAAAATGCCTTAAAAAATCAACAGCTCCACTTGTCAACAGTCAATACACAAAGAAAATTTTGTTAATGTCAAATCACAATAGTCATAAGTAAGTTGCAACTTAGAAAAGATTGCAACTTATAAATTGCAAAAGATTGCCAGATTAAACTTTTTTATCATTAGTGGAGGTAGATGCAAACTTTGCTTTTTTTTAATTTCTGCATCAAATTACTCATTAAAACATCAGTGTTGTGTACATTTTACAATTAAAATCTTATCTGTAGTTTTATGATTTACTATAGCTCTGAACTTGGTTCTTATCTTATTGACCTTGTAAGGAACTCTCATACTCAATGTTCAAAATTGAAAAAGCTGATATTTTAATGTATTTTAAACTATTCGCTGGTATCATCTTTTTTCCCACTCAAGCCCATTGCATGTAGATCCTTTGCAATTTCTCCAGAATCTTCTTTCTGGCTGAACGTTTCAGAAATAGAATACCAAAATATTGATAGTTACATAAATATTTTCCTGGTTAAAATAACAGGTGTTTAAAAAAGGATGCAACCACTTTGACATGTATTGATTACAAAAATATTAATGTTAATAAAAGGCATACAACAATATTCAAAATTACCTATAATAACTTTGCAGTAGATGTTCAAAATGGTTTCCTGTGATTGCAATGCAGGTTCATACACATTTCATAACATTTGCAACCACTTTTCAGAATGTTTGCTTAGTAATGTTTGAAATCTCGCTTTCAAATTGTCAAATGTATGAGGATTATTTTTAAAAACTAAGGCCTGCTGGGAGGCCACAACACTTTTGATATCAAACTATGGCCAAAAAATTATCAAGCGTTAAAAAATATCCGTCATTTCATTAGCAGTATGACACGTTGCGTTACCCTGCTACAACCAATATTCTCATTCATGTAAATCTGATGGAAATTAAGTTGCAATAAACCATACCGTCTACAGATTGTCAAAAAATAAAGGGTTATAACACGATGCCACAAGATCGCACACCAAACACCAATTTTACATACGTGTAACATGTGTGTTATGGTAACCCATGAAACGAGTGAAGATTTTCAGCGCTACATATCCGGAGGTTTTGGCTTTAATGTAGCTATCTGAGGGAAACCATGCCTCATTACTGAAATAAACACGATCCAAAATTTCAATACAGTTGTCATCAACAAAAGAACAAAACTGTAAACAATTTCCACGGTCTACCTTCTTTCAGTTCTTGAACAACACAGATACAATAACCCTTTGTCACGAGTTTTTTAATAGCCCTGAAAGCAGTAGATAGTGAAAGCACAGCCTGAAGATAACTTTCTGAGCGACATAGTGGGCAAGCAAGTCAGACAACATTCTTTCACATCCTCCAGAACTTCTACCTTAACAGTAACAGTCGTCCTGTGCTTTGCCAATTGTGTACACTTCCCAGTCTCACAAAATTTATTAATTGAACGCAATACCTTATTAAGAACTGAGAATTGGAAAATTCTATCCGAAACTCGCCTTTTACTCGTCTATAAGATTTATATGTGCAATAAGTCTCAATATTAAACACGATAAGTCTTTAACACAATAGATGAATTTATACGGTAAAGCACTTGTGCATAATAAGTATGTTACAACAGTTTTACAAGCTGTTAACTTGAGTACATAGTTGCCAACTGACAAGTAGGGAGAAATAAAATTTACCTAAGTGTGACTTCTATCTTAATCTAAGGGTTGTATCCTTTTTGAAAAACCTGTTATATTAAGAGGTAAATTTTTAATAAAAAAAATAGTCGGGAAAACAAAGCTTCTACAGAAAACAAAGGTAGTCCTAAAGAAGGGTTGTGAGTGCAGGAGCTGATCTCCAGCAAAGCCAGCTCGTTCATTGGAATCAGACCGAGCTTCCCCTCAGTGGCAGTTGGCAATCATTATGTTCAGTTCATCATCATTTAAAGCACTAATAGACATCAATGAACCGACAACCTGCTTGTTCTTCATACTGTAATTTCTAACAAACAAATATAATATGGCATCAACTTTGTTACTATCATCCATATGCAAACAATGGAACACTTTTAATTAGATTGAGATATTTTTGGGTAGAAGGGTGGTTTTTTCATATCTGACAACCATTTTCTCTTATCTCACTCTACGGAAACATCTAATAAATGAATGAATCCATATCATCATAACTACTGATCTAATGAATAATATGTTCTAAAAGAACTAAAATAAACTAAGCCTTTGTACTATTATCTTCCTTTAAATACTAAAATTGATTTGCTTTTTTTATATGTATAAATACTGTATGTTTTCAACCAACTACCTCTTTAATAATTTCTCTTTTCCAACAAGGGAAACCAAAAAATCAAAAACAGTACAAAAACATAAGACCTCCCTACTCTAGATTCAATATAAATAAAAGATTTGAACACAACCACATTCAAATGAATGAACTGTATAAAATTAACTCTCTACTTGGTACTCCTCAAAATTAACTGGTACTTCTTGAAAAGATTAGGGAAAAGTTTGTATAATGCACCATCAACAGTAAATCAATAATTTTTTTTTTTAAATGCATTAGTCATAATATTTTACTCTAATGATGAACACAATTTCATCTGCAAATTAAGCACAAAAGAATTTCCATTTACAAAGTTAAAATGAGAATTTATCAATAATGTAAAAAATTATAAAAAACAACTAATTTTTAAAAATTGCAGGAACACACTTCCTAGTTGGAGAACTAGGATTCTTCTGGTACACATGCCCAGGTTACGTTCAATGTGTTGAATTAAGATTTCTTCTTCACTAACAGAATATGGTTCTTGCTATGCAGCAGTATATGAAGTAATATCAAGGCAGTGATGAAGTGGTATATAAGCACAAAAACATTCAAGCAAATTTTCTGTGGCTGGAAATCCTACCAATCCAAAATCTTTGATGATATTCTCTCTGTGCAACTCATGCATGTATTACCGCTGCACAACACAGAAATAAAGTGATGTATGTGTATTTGTTCAGTGGTGTTAACTGCGTTCATCATAATTGTCATATTTGGGGTAGCAAGAACCCTTATGCCATTTTACAAACACAATTTGATAGCCTGAAAACTAATAAAAAATATTTTTTGGCCACTACAAGGTAGGTTAGTTATATACCAAATATAATCAAAAATAGTGATGCATTGATCATTTGTTGAATTAAAATGGAATGCACCAGCAATATATATTATTTACAGAGTAAGTAACTTGGTTTAAGTGAAATTCAACTGAGTTTAGTTAGGTTTAGGTCAAGGTTGAGTTAGTAACATTAAATTTGTACAAAATACATTATTTTCGATTAAATAATGTTTGTGATATATAATTATGAACTCGACGTAAGAATTGGTCAATTTAATATTTAAGGTTAATTAGATGAAGTTGATGAGCAATGCAAGCATTAGGGTTATGTTTATATTGTACAAAGTTCAGTACACAGAATCACCTAACCTAACCTATCAATTGAATTTTCAAGTTATTTACTTTGTAAAACAATGTATTTTACAGTTATGCACTGTTAAATTACAAAATATTTGGAGGGTACTGTGTAATTTAGAGGGATGTAACTTGTGAGAAAGGAGTTGATGAAAAATCTCAATTGTAACGAATAACTTGGTTCTAAATAATATATATTCCAAATTTCGTCAAAACTGGAGGTGAAACTGTAATTGTAAACAATTACCCTATGACTAATTACACATTATTATTGATAAAGCATATTTCACAATTGTTTATTTGCATACATTTTTTAACTAGTTTCTAACAAATTTTATAATAGTTTCAAATAAATGTAGAGCTACAGTCAACTGATCTGGTTTTCAGTATTTATGAGCAAATTCTACTTTATATATTTCTTTCAGTTCGACCATGTATCCTTTACTGAATTTACAGCACCTTATAAAGCCCACTCTTTTGACTAAATTTAATTTCATCTTTGGCACTTCTAGTGACAGAAACCAATTTCCTAAATCTAGCCGAAGTAACATTAAAAATCTTATTGTGAAAGTTTACAATCGTGATATACAAAATAATATCCCATCCTTTACATTTTATGATAGGAATATTTCTTTAGTTTAAGGTTCTTTTTTTTATCTACTCGAGTGGTATGCATTAGATAATGGCAGGCAATCTGATTTGCAAGTTTCAATGGTTTAATGATTTTAAGCTAAATTTTTTTTGATGATTAAAATATAATTATAAATTTTTCCCTCTACTTATTCCTTAATTAACTGAAGACTTAACAACTGAAACAGTTTTCAGTTTTAAATTCTATGAAATATTTTTAATCCTTTCTGAGATTATAATGATAATTTCAATTCATTTTTAACTGTTTAGCATCCAGCTCTTTGCTTGTAATATGTGTAATGCTTCAATTCGACATGATATTAAGTGAATTAATTTGTTAAAAAATGAGTGGAAACAATATATTAAATGTGTTATGTTAGTTCTACTGTTTTCATTAAGTTGAGAATATATGTTTCGTGAATTTATCTGAACACTTTGGGTTTGCTAACATTTCACTTGAATTATTAGCTGAACCAGCTTTATAAAACATTATCCCCACAAACAATCAACAAAATAAATTTAATAAAACAAAGTTTGAAATGAAACAAAACCATTGTAAATTAATCGAATAAGTACAATAATAAGAAGCACAACGCATAATACATTAATGTTAACCACTGAAAAAAAACCATAGTTGGGTTAGATTTACAAAAATATTTCCAAGTAAAATTATTTTCATCAGCCTACTATTATTTTTTTAACAATACGAGGCTTTCAAAAATCATCTTTGGTCAATAGTTCTGAACTCACTAACTTGAAAATTTGATGACCGACAGTCGTTTACAAAATGTTTTAAGGTGAAAAATTAACTAATCAAAGTCTAATGATACAAAACACATCAACTTACTCTTTGCGAAAATTTTATAACAACTTAACAAAGTACCCTCTGACAACTGCCTAAAGTCACAACAGATACCAGCAACGCACGGGAAGAAACGACACAATGCTTTCTTATCCATTATTTCTATAAATGTTTCATAACAAAATGGTATAAATCTCTGAAAAATGTTTTCTAATATTCAAAAAAATATTTAAAATTTCAAACCTTCAAAGAAAAAAATACATTTTTCAGGAAAAAACAAGGAAATACTAGTTGAGGTTATATTAATATATAGACTTACTATCCTAAAATAAATATAACTGTAATAAGAACTAATCTGAAATTAAATATCTCAACAAAAAAATTGTCTTCGATAGTATTACAGCTTTGTCATGTTGGTAATGATAATAAATAAATATCAGCTGATATCCAATGTAATTACTACACCTTGGGACTAAGCCGTTCATTTTCTTTGTTCTTGAATAGTAAAATTCGTAAAAATTTTGGCATTATATTATTAATCGAGAAGTCATTATTACTTTTTTTTTAATTATGACGAAACGAAAAATTTGATTAAGATTATATTTTTAACATCTTTTAATTCAACGTTCCGTTCCATCATGACTACCATTTCATTAAAAAATATGTTTCTTTTAAATTACTGAAAATTGTTACGTTCTCGCTTCTACTTTTAGAACCACATAGTATTCCAAACTGATTCATATAATTTCATTGTTGAGAATTTAGTCACTAAATCTGTTATAACCTAGGAGGCCAATTAAATGGTGTGCCTTGCTATATCCATTGGTTTGTAAATTCCATATTCAAATAATTCCTGACTAATCTATGTTTATATGAACATGGAGTAATTATTTATTTCCATTCGTAAAACATGCCCTGGTATTCTTTATTTTTTAATGATATATATATATATATATATCTACCTCTATTAATAAAAAGCCAAACCAATCGTCCCAGAAAGCTCTGAAATGAATGGTTGACTTAGATGTACTCTTTCTACTTTTACTCCCTACTCAGGCTAGTCATGCTTACTAGTGTTAAATAAAATATAATCTCAATAAAGTGAGGTAACAAAAATTTAACTACATTACACATATTAATTATGTTAAAATTTAAACAAAAAGGTGTTTATTTTTCTTTCTCAATTAATATTTTTCTGAATATATTTAAAATTGAAATCCTGAGGTTACTGAAGTTTCCTGATTGAGCCTATTCTTCAATGACATTTAACTAAAATTTGTATCTAATTAATCTATTTTAGAACCAAATTATCTAGCAATATTGGTCTCCCTTACTTAAAATTGTCAAATTCCCCTTAATTCTATCTTCTTTCTTTCTTTTACACAGTTCTTGTATCCTAAATTTTAGTCTTTGTCTTCATAAATTAATATTAAAGTGTCTGCTGTTTTGAAAGATTTATTTTTATCCTTACTGCTATTTAGGAAAGAGGCCAATTTTCTATACATAGTTACTAAAAGAGATATAATATGAGATAATATAGAGATATATTTATGTTAAAAACATAAATATATCTCTCTCAAAATAATTTTAAGCAAAGATATATTCATAAATATAAAAACCTGGAAATTTTACATAATTTTTTTACAATTCTTTGCTTAAAAAACATAAATTTTAGTACGTACTTTGCTTCTAACGGTTTGGTCAGCGCGTTTGACCTTTCTTCTTGCAACGTTATCCAAATCTTTCTATCCTGATTGAACAAGCTCCGTTATAGCTGCTGTACTGTAATGAAGAGACTCCAAAATTGCTTTAATTTTTTTATATTTAAATTACTCTTTTATCAGTTTAACATATTAACAACAGATATTCAAGCAACATTAATCATATCAGAATAACTGAATAGCACCGCAAGTTCTCAGTGCAATCCTGCATTTAGAATTTTACTGTCAATTTCGCCCCACCGATTCTCTGTTATTTGTCATTACAGAATTAAATCATGCACTTGAACTAATAATGCTTTCATGAAATCTATTCTCCATTTAACTATACATCAGTACGTTAGATAACAATACATACAGTTTTATTGGAAGTACATTTTACCAAAGCTTTTTCTAAGATAAATATTAAGCTAATTATTTTACGTTTTTTGTTAATATTATTTTAAAAATAATATTTATTATATGATAAATTTTTAAATAATTAGCTTAATATTCGATGTATACTTAAAATGGAGTTCTAATTTTAATGAAAACTTAGTTATGTGCATGATTAAATTCAGTGGTGAGAGATAATGGAGAAGATCAAATGCTTATATACTGAAGAAACGGTTTTCATATTTGGAATTTCCCTTTCAGGAAATCTCTCCTAATATTCATGTTGAGCAGCTTCTAATTTCCATTAGAAAATCCATAAACAAAACTTACATTGGCATATTCCTTGTTAGAAAATTGAAATGGCCATCGTAGTGGTTTTACACTATGATAGGATAAAACTACACTTCTTTAATCTGTATGATAATTTATGACAACAGATTCAAACAAAGTACACAATTTTCATTGTTGACCAGCTTTCCCATGCATTCCCGTACATTCCAACTTAGTTTTTATGTATTTATTTCATTTTACCTCTGTAAATTATTGATTATACATAGATAAAATATTGTTTTATAAAGTTTGAGTTTCTTTTAAAATTATTTTCAGTAATTAACTTTTTTGGTTTTTAAAATAAATGGTTTTTAAGTACAGAAAGAATAATATGATGTTCTGTCTATTTTACATCAATAAAAAATAAATGTTTAAAAGTTTTTATTGGGTGTATTTATATTAATTTTCTCAGAATTAAATTTTCTGGTTTGTTACTAAATATTCCGCATTTATTAGTCATTTAACAAAGCTATTGTTCTACAAACCTAAAAAAACCTTGTTTTTTGACACCGAATTTTGAGTTTTACATTGAATATCTTAAAAACTATTGTGTGAATTAAAATAACTTTCAAATTCTTAAGTCATCATGTAGCTGATTTTGATTCAGGTAGCTCTGTCTCCTTACAGATCTGTTTTTCTGAAGCAATTACCAACAATACTTTTTGTGATGACCTACATGCTTTGTCAATCCATTCTCTTTTCTGAAGAATATTTTTTTTCACAAAATCTTATGCTGCAAGATGTTTTTGTATTTTTTGAAAAATATTTTTGTTAAAACCTTTTATGACAATAAAACTTATTTTCTATACTGCACTGTTTTGCTTAATATAAGTTAAACTTTTTGAATGCAATAATGCTTTTTTCCAATAAAAGCATTTGTTTTGTCTGCATTAAAAACATTTCCAGATAAGTATTCTGACAATTTTGGTGTGTAATTAACCCATTAATTTACATTTTTACTGCAGTTGCTTCTCTTTGACATTGTTTTAAAAGAAATAAAATGCCTATTTCAGTATTTTTCTTTGAAGTCACTTTTCCTTAAAAACATCAAGGGCCCTTTTTTTAAGAAATGGCTTAGAAAAGGAATTTTCTGTCTTACATATTACACCTACAATTTATATCATGAATATTTAAAAAAAATTTCTTTTGTAATAATTCAACCATGTTTTACCAGTCATAAAATATTCTGCTACTTTCCAAACACTACTTTTTTTTTCAATTACTAATTTTTCATTGCAATTTAAAAATGTTCACTTACTTTTTTCAGAGCAAAAAGTATTTCTACTACAACGAAACTGAAATTCTTCTCAGATGCCACTTTGAGTCAGAAAAAGAATTCAACTGTTACAGATTTTTTACTTGATTATATCAACAAAGTGTAGCTTTTAATTAAATTTAATAAATTTTCCCTTTATGTGGATAAAGTTTTATACTACCTATGTATTTGGCAGAATAGAAAGATTTTACGTCGCATAAGAGAATATTCTAACACCAAATTATGACAACATTCTTAAAGAACATGGAACATTTAAATTATTAGGAAAATACTGGAGGAGTTTTAAGTTAAAAAAAAAGAATGTAGTCTATGCTGACGATGAAGCTCCCAAATTTTTAATGTGGAAGCAGCAAGTTTCATTAATAAAAAAAGGAATAAAAATTTTTTTGACATGAATTCTTACCAGCTGACTTAAATAAGTAAGAAATAAAAAAAGACTTGTGTGAAATTGAAAGAACTGCTACAGACTGGTGAACTACATATAATAATATCAGTACAAAGAGTAAAAAGGATGACGAAGAATTTCTAAATTTTGTATCAAGTTGAAAGGCACAATTTTTCTACACGAAGCCTTTTAGTAACATCATAGTAATGACTCCTTGTCATATGATGACTCACCATCCAGCAAGACTACAAAGATAATTTTTTTTTCCGTAAAAAGACAAACTTAGGACCACACAAGTATCACTTATATACATTTCTCATTTTTTTGGCTTGGATTTGTTTTTGCTCATCTGTCCATTTTCTTCCTGTTTTTCTTTCTTCTGCCACAAGAACTTTTATACTGTAAATTATTCTTCAGATATTATCTCAATCACAACAGTCCTCTTCTTTCAAGCCTATCCTTTGAAAGTCACCTTCAATCTGTTTCAGGTAATTTGATTTGTAATTTACGTTCCATAGCTCATTACTTATTTAATCTATTTGGATTGATCCCAATTGTATGCTCCAAGAAATTTAACCTTCTTTTCTTCATCCCTGTTTCTTGATATCAGTAATATTCTTGTTAGATTTCAGTCTGTACCTTTTTTCAGTTCTTATGGACCATCGATTTTCCTCAGTAATCCTCTTTTGATCTTGAACAATTATTCAAGGTCAGTTAGGTGCAATGTTTCAGTGCCATATACGATTACTGGTATTGGTACAGTTGCATACATCTTAATTTTGTGATCTTAGAGAGATTTTTCTTATTTTAGATTTTTTTTGGTGATAAATCTAGACTTCTTCAGTTTTAATATTCTATTTTCAATTGATGATTTATCTATTCTGCTTATAATCTCTCCTGGTTACTAAAATTAGTTTGTGACATTTATCATTCTGTATTTAATCTCTATTGTCGTTATTGTTAATGAGTTGATGTTCAACTTGATTTTCAACTTGGAAAAGTATACCTGTAGGCCTGTTTTTTTGGGTTATCTTTATTAACTGTATGTTTCTTTGTTTCAAGTAAAACAGCCGGGTTATCAAAAGGACTAGGCATCTTATTTTGACATTTCAGTTTTTGGATTCGATTCCTGAACCCATATCATTCATCTACCAAAACCAAATTAAAGAGGATCAATGACAGTGCATCATATTGTTTCAACTTTGTTGTGGCTAGAAAAGATTTGCTTATTTTTTCCATAAATTTAAATTTAGACTATGATTGTGAGTTTAATGTGATTTAAAGTTTTCCAGTCAACCCTGTATTCTCTCAAAAGTTTGAAAAGGAGTCGTCACTCTGTTTTCTGAAACTTGATAAAAGATAGGTTTGTTCCTGGATATATAGTATTTTAGATCAGCATTCAAGTCCTAGTAAAGTCAGTTATTTTTATATGGATTTGAATACTAGATTGTGGATACAGGTGTTCTTTGAAGGTTGGGTTTCAATTAACCACACATCTCAGGAATGGTCGAACTGAGACAGTAAAAAACTACACTCATATATATTATCCTGATTCATCTTCTGAAGTTATACTTGAACAGTAATTCCCGGAGGCTAAACAGGAAAAAAAGAAGTATTTTACATCAACTAGAAACTTTGTATCTGTTCCAGAAATGATTGTCCCTTTCAAAAACGTCCTTGATACTTCCTATTTTGTGATCTATTTGGGGTTCTAACCTATTCAATAGCATTTTGAAACCGCAAAATAGAGTAATTCATATTTATGTGTTTGTCATTAATTTTCATTTAGAACATGTTTTTTTCTTTTTAAGAAGAAGACAAGTTATTATTAAATGGCTTTTATTTGTTACCAACTGTCAGAGTTGTTCTAGAAGATTTTCAAGTACATTAATATATAATTTATATAGACTGTAGAAGTGCGAATATATATATACACAAACACACACAGAAAAACACTGATTACCTGGGTTGACTTTTTGCAAGAGTAAATTCGGAAAATCAGAAATAAAGATAATTATAAAATTAAAAAAGGTTTATCATAGAAATTAATTAAAAGGTCATATCATTATAGTGTTAAATGAGTATTTAATAAAGAAATAAATATTTTCATAAAATCAAAAACATTCTCAGAACATTACATACAATGTAATATGATGTACAAACAAAAATTTATGTTCCCATGACTTTATGAATACACATCACATTATGTATTAACAACAATGGCTACTTCATAATCTAATGCAGAACTCTTTTTTTTTGGGGGGGGGGCGAAAAACGCTATTCCGTTATCATCACCTGAGTCAAAATAATAACACGAGGCTCCTTCTTGGACATTAAAATATTAGTGAAATAGCATTAAAACTAAGATTTATTTGTAAAACTAAGATACAATTCATTGTAAGAAACTGGACTTCAGGTTGTCACATCATGACAATGCTTCTCTCCATTCCTAGTGTCCAATTCATGATTTCTTTGCCAAGCAAAAATTTCTTTCGGTTTTGTGGGCTCCTTACTTTTCAAATATGATTTCTGATTCTTCCCCAAGGTAAAGAACCCTATGAAAGTGTTCCAATTTGAGGGCTGAGAGGACAAAAGTAAACGTGACAGCACAATTAACAACGTTACCAAAGGAGAACTTCCAGCAATGGAAGACTGGGTTAAGGAAATTATTTTTTCCTTGGCCTACAGCTAGTTTTTGAACAGAATTTGTATGTATTAGAGTAGAAATAAATTTAATAAATAACTCGTAGAAACAAGATGAATGACTTATATATAAATAAAACACTAATTTCATACGAAAATTTATTTAAAATAAAAAAATATAACTAATTTTAAATCATGCATCATATCTTAATCTTGGGTGAATTATATGTATACAATCTTATGAAAACAATTTTACACAATTCGTTTCTTCATTATGAAAATCAATATGTTTTAAAAATCTATCTTTTCTATTAAAAGACTTATCACAAAAATCACATGTAAATCTTTTCTGACCAGTATGAACAGAAAGATGTATTTTTAATCGATAATTTTCAAAAAATGACATTTGACAAAAATTACATGAGAATTTTTTCTCACCAGTGTGAATAGAGAGGTGTCTTTTCAAAGTATCACAGCGACTAAAAGGTTTCAGGCAAATACTACATGAAAAACTTTTCTCATTGTCATGAGTAGATAAATGTGTATTTAATGTACACCTCTGACCAAAAGATTTCAGGCAAATATTACACGAGTACTTTTTCTCACGAGTATGAGTGGAAAGATGTATCTTTAATAATCCATTCTGATTAAAAGATTTAAAGCAAATATTACATGAATGTTTTTTATCACTATTATGAATTGCAAGGTGTTTCTTTAAAGTACTACTCCTATTAAAAGACTGTAAACAAATATTACATGTAACTTTTTTCTTCCCTGTATGAATTAGAAGGTGTCTCTGCAAATTACGATTATTATTAAAAGATTTTCCACAAGTGTTACATTTAAATCTTTTTTCAGCGATATGAGAAGAAAAATGTCTGTTAAAATCACCTCTCCGATAAAATGATTTTTGACATATTGTACAATGGTAACTTTTTTTTTCGATATGAATATTATTATGATACTTAAGATTATATTTTGACTTGAATGTTTTTTCACAATGATTACAAGTATATCTCTTAGCGTCATTAATATTTTGTTTATTACACTCCACTAATCTATCACTTACATCATTATTATTAATTTTTATATCATGTTCAAATACTAATGATTTGTCATTACTGAATCCATCACTACTAGCACTGTCAATTTCATTGAATATTTTATGTAGACGATTATCTAAAACGTTATCTTTACACTTGTCGAGTATCATATATTTTGCATTCTGAATATTATCCTCAATATTTTCTAAAACTGAATCGTCAATAGTCTCATCAGCAAGATCCATGGGGGAGTCCCATGTTGTCATGGGACTCCCTTTCTTATTACGGTTTCTTTCTTATGTTCTTCAATTGCTACTGTTGCTGTTTGGTTCCTGTACATGTTAGCAATTGTTCTTCTATCTCTGTATTTGAACCCTATATTTTTTTAAATGCTGAACATTTTATTCCAGTCTACGTTATCTTTTTAGCCTTTTCTAGGTCTATAAACGCCAAGTATGTCGGTTTGTTTTTCTTTAATCTTCCTTCTACTATTAATCTGAGGCCTAAAATTGCTTCCCTTGTCCCTATACTTTTCCTGAAACCAAATTGGTCTTCTCCTAACACTTCCTCCACTCTCCTCTCAATTCTTCTGTATAGAATTCTAGTTAAGATTTTTGATGCACGACTAGTTAAACTAATTGTTCTGTATTCTTCACATTTATCTGCCCCTGCTTTCTTTGGTATCATTACTATAACACTTTTTTGGAAGTCTGACGGAAATTCCCCTTTTTCATAAATATTACACACCAGTTTGTATAATCTATCAATCGCTTCCTCACCTGCACTGCGCAGTAATTCTATAGGTATTCCGTCTATTCCAGGAGCCTATCTGCCATTCAAATCTTTTAATGCTCTCTTAAATACAGATCTCAGTATTGTTTCTCCCATTTCATCCTCCTCAACTTCCTCTTCTTCCTCTATAAAACCATTTTCTAATTCATTTCCTCCGTATAACTCTTCAATATATTCCACCCATCTATAGACTTTACCTTTCGTATTATATATAGGTGTACCATCTTTGTTTAACACATTATTAGATTTTAATTTATGTACCCCAAAATTTTCCTTAACTTTCCTGTATGCTCCGTCTATTTTAGCAATGTTCATTTCTCTTTCCACTTCTGAACACTTTTCTTTAATCCACTCTTCTTTCGCCAGTTTGCACTTCCTGTTTATAGCATTTCTTAATTGCCGATAGTTCCTTTTACTTTCTTCATCACTAGCATGCTTATATTTTCTACGTTCAAACATCAGCTGCAATATATCGTCTGAAACCCAAGGTTTTCTACCGGTTCTCTTTATTCCGCCCAAGTTTGCTTCTGCTGATTTAAGAATTTCCTTTTTAACATTCTCCCATTCTTCTTATACATTTTCTACCTTATCTTTTTTACTCAGACCTCTTGCGATGTCCTCCTCAAAAATCTTCTTTACCTCCTCTTCCTCAAGCTTCTCTAAATTCCACCGATTCATCTGACACCTTTTCTTCAGGTTTTTAAACCCCAATCTACATTTCATTATCACCAAATTATGGTCGCTATCAATGTCTGCTCCAGGGTAAGTTTTGCAGTCCACGAGTTGATTTCTAAATCTTTGCTTAACCATGATATAATCTATCTTATCAGATAGATTATATCTGATTGCAGTATCGCCTGGCTTTTTCCAAGTGTATATTCTTCTATTATGATTTTTAAATCAGGTGTTGGCAATTACTAAATTATACTTCATGCAAAACTCTATAAGTCGGTCCCATCTTTCATTCCTTTTGCCCAGCCCGTATTCACCCACTATATTTCCTTCCTTGCCTTTTCCAATGCTTGTTTTCGGTCAAGGTCGCAGAAACAACATTGTTTGAGAACCAACAGTTTAGTCGATGTCGCAATACGGCTAGAATAATTCAACAAACCCCGTTGTTATCGAAAACATACCACGAATTACATCATCGACGTAACGCAATATTATTTATTACTATATCAATACTGTTCAGAGTGGGGAGTGACGATGGAGCTCTCGGTGTGCAGTCAGATTACTTATCGGTAAATCGTTTCGGGTGTGTTTCATAATAATTCTGTTTCGTTTTTAAGACGTGCTCGCATAACTGTTAACAAAATTAAGCCGGCAGTACAGAAAATATTTTCTCAGATGTTTCTTTAATTATATTTTTCTGACCCGATACATATTATTCGGCAACTTGACTTTATTTAATCGGGTCGAGCGATACGGCGGCTATCTTAATATGTTGTGATCGCAATCCTGTATTTTGTTGAATTTGTACTTTTCATAGCGGTTCTTATTTAATCGCAGTAGGAAAAAAGAAGAAAACCCCTTTTCTACCGATATTTGAAGGTTACTTGATTTTTCGTGTGAAATACGCAAAAAATATTCTAAAAATACGCCCTATTAACTAATCTTTCTCGTTTTCCTAGCCAAATTTAGGCGCTTTTAGACCTAACATTTTCCGAACATCGGCTATTTTAGTCAGAAATGGCTATTTAAAAAAAAATTAAAAGACTTTTTTCTTATTTTTTATAAGTCGAGGAAGCGTTTTATAAGCTAATTGATATTTATAAAAATCCATTAACCGATAACGCTAAGCGTTAAAAAGTATCGGTTATTTTAAAGGTAGCGTATTTGATTCTGGCTTGGACCGGTTAAATTTAAACCGCACGTATAATTTCTTTCCCCGATCAAATGTATCAAAAGTAACCTAATATAATACACAAGTAAGGGAAGCAAAGGAGGTCGTATATGGTGTTAATCGCGTCCTTTACCTTACTCGTTTTCGTACTTCCGCAGAAGAGTGAAATTTTATAATTCAAGATATAACTAAAACCGTCTTTTTACAGTATATATTAAATCTAGCGACTTGCAATCTTTATGTGAATTTAGGTGCACACTTAAATCGACCCACCGGGTCGGTCTAGTGGCGAACGCGTCTTCCCAAATCAGCAGATTTGGAAGTCGAGAGTTCCAGCGTTCAAGTCCTAGTAAAGCCGGCTATTTTTACACGGACTTTAATACTAGATCGTGGATACCGGTGTCCTTTGGCGGTCGGGTTTCAATTAACCACACATCTCGGGTACGGTCGAACTGAGAATGTTCAAGACTACACTTCATTCACACTCATACATATCCTCATTCATCCTCTGAAGAATTATCTAAACGGTAGTTACCGGAGGCTAAACAGCAAAAAAAAAGAAAGAAAGGTGCACACTTAAAAGTTTAACCGAGGTAATATGCACACACGCGCGCGCACACACACAAATTCTTACACGAAACTGAAGTAACATATTAAGAAAGCGTAGTAGTAGCAAGTTGTTATTACGATCAACAAATTTTAAGGATTATCAAACTGACAGAATAATAGCGATCACAGTGACTTAGTAAACTGCTAAATTGCTAACTCTACTTAAAAACTCTACTCTAAAAATAGCTGAAAGATTACTTTGAAAGTTATAAAAATAGTGTAGTACACTGTTCTTAACTAAAACTCGATATTGATTATTAGTTAAAAACAAAATTCTGATAATAAGAATAGCTAATATACATTTTAAAAGTTAAATTCTCAATCCCGTATGTATTTTTCAATAAACTTTCAAGCCTTCTCTTCATTAAACTTAAATTTTTTATTCTGTAAAGGAAATTCCCGATTATAGTTTTCTCCTTTTAGTGGAAAAATGTCTAATCGGTAAATTACATTTTTTAGATAGACGATGTGGAGATATTATTTTTTTTTTTATAACCGTATTTTCTTACGATTATCATCAAATTGTTTCAGAGTAACGATAAAAACCCCGATGTCATTATGATATAAATGGCGCGAAAACTCGAGAAACTTTATCGGAGGCGTTAGGGTAAACACGTTCCACAAAATTGTAGCTGACGCTTGTTAGAATTTTATCATTAATTTCTTTGTATTTGTTATTTCTATCAAGACGCCGGTTTAGGTAAGAGTAGGTGTTGCGATATATACGCGTGAGGTAGAGTAGAACGTGAAAAAATTTACTTTCGTAAAACGTTTGTGTTATTAATGTACAAAATACCGTAAAAATTAAAAACGGTAATTAATTAAAAGCGGAGTTTGAATTTGTTATTTGCCGCGATGCGGAAAATTTAACGCGAAAAAGATCTACTTACCGTTACATAACACAGAGTTTGTCATAGAACAAGATATTAAGTCTATACTGTACTCTCCTACCGTCATCTTTTTCACATACGTAGTACATATTTTTTTGCGTTATTATAATATTCGTGTAATTTTCATCGCGTTACTATAATATACCTTCACTTTGTATTCTTTTCTTTTCAAAATGTCGATCAGATATCCCGAGCATTAAAAAATCGCAAAACGATACGTTATTTAGAAATTCATGAACATTAATCCAGTCGATACGAGCGAACAGTAAACTTTTTTTGTGATCGAGGAATAAATGATATTAATGAAGTTTACAGCGTACACAACTCGACTTGGACTTGCAAAACAGGAAGGCTGCAAAATGTTCTGTTTTATATGTATAAATTAAAAAAATATCTTATATTTATTTCAAGTACATAAAATAATTATACATCGTAGTTAGTAAATGCTATTAGGAATAAAAAAAAATCTTTAGGAAAGAGTAAAAAAACCCAAATACGTAACGCGAAAGAAAAACTATTAAAGTAATAATTATAATGTAAATCTAAAATCGCAGCTTTTAAGTGTAATTTGGTTTTAGGACGATTCGAGTCGAAAGCGAAATCAGCTAAAAACAGTCTAAAGCTTTAATATTGGAAGGACAGGTAGAAGGAAAAAATTGTGTAGGCAGGCCACGTTTATGAATATGTAGAACAAATTGTTAAGGATGTAGGATGTAGAGGGTATACTGAAATGAAACGACTAGCACTAGTTAGGGAATCTTGGAGAGCTGCATCAAACCAGTCAAATGACTGAAGACAAAAAAAAAGTCTAAGGATTAAACATTTTATCTCGTAAGATAGAATCGAGGTCGGGATTACTTCACCCTTTAAGTTTATTAAAATCATTTCCTTTATTCGAGCGATAGGAAACGTTTGTCCATTTTCATTAACGGTACAATTTTTTATTAATCGATACGTAATACAGCCGTTTGTTTAAAAATGTTTCCGTTTAATTGCCGACTAAAGAGAAAACCGTGTATTGTGACCGCTACTTAATAGAAAAGTATAATTTGTTTAAATAGACTTCGATAAATAATAACATTATTAGTTATTAATTTTGTCGTTGTTTTATATTAGTAATTAATTATCGTTTATTATAATTATACATTTTGTAATAGTCGAGTGTCGCCGTACATATTTTCTAATGTTTTTAAAGCTTAAAAACTCGCTCCATAATGATGATAAAATAACAAGGTTGTTATGTTTTATTTTCTGGTTGTTTTTCTGCTTACCTATGCGGTTTCATTACATTATTGAATCGCGTAAAAATTAAAGGAAAACTAAACAAAGAAAAATAATTACGTTTTAGTGTTCTTTTTAACCCGATTCGACTTTACGCCTTTGTAAAACTTGGACGGATTTTAAAATGTTAATAATATAATTAAAATTTTCTCATCACCCGATTTTTATGTTTCGGGTCGTTGACCTTTTGGCTACCGACGGTTATTATAGTGATAGCTGTTTCTGTCGGTTATATTTACTTCTAATAAGAAAAAAAAACATCTTTATAAGCCGAGTAAGAAAATCTTTTTCATTATTATGATCGCAACAGCAACTTGACTCTTAAGTCAATACTTGGTAACTGAGATTCTACCTTTCCTAAACAGTAAGTACAGCTATTATTTTAAAAGAATTTAAAAAAATAGTTTCATTGTTTCCGTAATAACAGATATTACGAAAAGAATGAAACTATATATAAAAAAAAATACAGTAGGCAACTAATATTTATTTACCGAAGTCATTTTCTCATTCTGTTTATCTAAAAGAACGTATTTTTTAAATTTAAAAATAATTCTGATCGAAAGTTATCGCTCGATAAATGGCCGGATTTTGATCGCCGTTCCTCTGAACAAACAGGAATAAAATTAGTTGTTAGACGGTTAATAAAACATATTTTGGAATTCTTTTGCGCGTTTCAGACGTACCTAAAGTTCAACACCGATCGACAAACATTCCAAGAGTTATTATTGTTTCGTTTTCACTGCGCGAGTTGATTTTTCTGGAGGTTACTACGGAGTAATACGTCGTCGGAGAACAGCAGACTCTGTCCCTACATAATATTATGTCATTGTTAAAAAAACCGCCAAAATTACTACGAGTAATTACCTTGTTTTGTTCCGAGGTGAGGTGAGCGTTTTATAATTACGATAATAGCGCTTTGTATGTCACGCCGCTTCCTCATCTATTCCACCGATTCTGCTTATTCCCCTATTTACTTTATTGTAATCATCGATATATACCGTATATATATGGATTGCTGGCCGAGAATTGTAAATCTGGTCCTGTACATAGTTTCCCCCGTTCTCTTACGTCTAATCAGACAACAACCGATCAGGTTTTATTAGAATCCCGTTATTTACGAGTATTAATTTTCGTACGGTTTCTAAACTTCCGTTTGTGTAATATATTTACGTTTTAAATATTTAGTAAAACCGGTAATTAAATTCATTTATCCGTCGACCTTACATCGAATTAGTTATTCGTATAAATAAGCGCTTAAATAATTTATTAAATTCTTACCGTAGTTTACCGTGTAAATAACTTCACAAATCTTTTTCGTTGTAGTTTATCGAATACCGATGAATACTACGTAAAGATAGTACAGATGAATAATTAAATACAGATAAAGCTTTCAGACTTTATATAACAGCAGTAATAATCTTTTCTTAAGCTAAATGATTGTACTCGATTAAAAAAATTATATTATCGATTACCTTGAAAAGTATGAATTTATAAGTTGCCTATTTTTTCAGGAAGTCGTTGAGTTACACGCTCGAGTTCACTCGCATCGGTTGCTGTTCTAGACCAGGGCTTCTTAAACTGTGGGTCGCGACCCCCAGGGGGGTCGCGAGACTACTGAAAGGGAGTCGCAAAGATCTGATACTTTTCAATCATTATAAATAAAATTTTAAAATTAGTATACACACTACGTACAAATATAAATACAAATAAAAATCATACAAAATACTATTGTAGTTTTATTATAACTATTTTTTGAAAAAAGTGGCAATGCAAAACTGTTATGTAGGGCCTATAAATGAAAATATGGAAGTAGCATTTAAAATAATAAATACAACGCGCTCCTCGATTTTCAACTGAACGTTCGACATTGATGTTTGGCCGCCGGCGTCAGTGTTTGCAAGATAACTTAGTGATTATAAGTACCCAGACGCCGCGTCGCCTTACACATACAATACGGAAGCATAATCAAGCTAGGCTAGGCGAATCGGCATATTATTTTTATAAAAGAATAATAAAAAAAATTAAATGAAAGCTTCTTTTTCGGCGTCTTTGTGATACGGTGCCTTTGTGCGCTACACACTTTGAACACGCCATGCGTCGGGGTTGATCTGATCGTAATTTGTTGTCATTGCACTGGTAAAGATTCGAGTGTAGTTATTTTTCTGTCTGTACTTCAGTTTGGACTCAGCTTTGTCTTCGTAGTGACATGTGTGTATTTACTGTGTAATTTTCAGTTGGTGTTTTTAATTATTACGTTAAAGTTCAACTACATTTTGTTTAATTATTTATTATTATTTAACCATCATGGATAAATGGCTAATTAAAATTCCAACTAATAAGTCTGCCACGCCGTCACAACCAAGTTGCAGTGCTTCAAATCCGACTTCTAGCAAAACAAAAAAAAGAAAATATGACGAATCATATTTGCAGTATGGCTTCACATGCTCTTCTCACAACAATGAAGAACAACCAGTGTGCTTAATTTGCAAAGTTTTGGCTGCAGAAAGCATGAAACCGTCAAAACTGCAACGACATTTGAATACTAAACATGCAACGTTATCAAAAAAGCCAATAGAATATTTTGAGCGTCTTTTGCAAACATCAAATAAAGAAAAGAACACTTTGGAGAAGTATGTTACTTTGAATGATAAATATCTATTGGCATCGTATGAAGTTTCGTATTTGATAGCAAAAACGAAAAAGCCTTTTACTATTGGAGAGCAACTTTTACTACCTGCAGCTATAAGAATGTCTGAAATTGTTCATGGAAAACAGTATGCTGCTGAAATTAGTAAAATTCCATTATCAAATGACACTGTGTCCAAAAGAATTTCAGACATTAGCAATGATCAATTTCAACAGCTTCTTATGAGGCTTAAAGACAGCTCAAAGTTTGCAATACAACTGGACGAGTCGACAGATATTTCAAAAATGGCACAGTTGTTACTTTTTGTAAGATATATTTATGAGGGAAGCATTCATGAAGATATACTGTTTTGTCGTCCTCTGGAAGGTCATACTCGTGGAAAAGATATATATAAAAAAGTAAATGAGTTTTTTGAAAAAGAAGGATTAAATTGGAAAAATTGTGTTGGTGTGTGCACGGACGGTGCTGCAGCAATGACCGGACAAGATCTTGGTTTTACAGCATTTGTTAAAGCTGGAAATGATCATATTACATTTACACATTGTATGATTCACCGAGAGGCACTTGTTAAAAAAATTGCACCAGAATTAAACACTGTGTTTTTTGATGCAGTCAAAATCATTAACTTTATTAAAAGTCGAGCACTTAATAGTCGATTGTTTAAAAATTTGTGCATTGATATGGATTCGGATTATACAAGTTTATTGTTACATGCTGAAGTTAGGTGGCTATCAAAAGGTCGAAGTTTGAAACGATTATTAACTTTAAAAGATGAAGTTCTTATATTTCTAACAGAGCAAAATTCTCATTTGGCCGATTATTTTCAAGATAATTTATGGCTTCTCAAGCTATGCTATTTGGCAGATATTTTTGATAAAATCAATGATATGAATTTATCAATGCAGGGAGTCTGCGTTAATATGTTTATGTTAAAAAATAAACTTGAGGCCTTTGTTAAAAAAATTCTTATATGGAAGAACAGAGTGGAAAGTGGATCGCTCGAAATGTTTCCATTTACTGACGAGTATATAATTAGTAACAATATTTCAAAAAAAGATACTCCTATAACAAAAATTATAGTTAATCATTTGAAGGATATGGAAGTTTACATGCATAGGTATTTTCCCAATGATATCGATACACAACAATGGATTTGCAATCCATTTTCAATTGAAATGGAAGAAATTAATTTTTTAAACTTAAAAGCACAAGAAGAATTTGCCGAATTAACAAGTGATACTACCTTGCGACTTAGATTTTCTCAAGTGCCTGTGCATGAATTTTGGATAGAAATCAAATCAGAATATCCCCTACTATCGGAAATGGCAATGAACAAATTACTGCCATTTTGTACAACATATTTATGTGAATCAGCCTTTTCCACATTAACTTACATAAAATCAAAATACCGTTCAACTTTAATAAACGTTGAAAATTTATTACGATCTGCACTAACTCAAATTGAGCCTAGATTTAATTATTTGTGTAAAAATAAACAATCACATCCGTCACATTAATATTGTTTGATGTTAATAATATGTTTTTATTAAAAAAATTGTTACAAAAGTTTATTTTTTCTATTGAATATATAGATATAGTTTTATGTTTTCTTATAAAAAAATTGTTACAAAAGTTTATTTTTTCTATTGAATAAATATATATATAGTTTTATGTCATTCTATTTATTGTGTTTTATTACGACCGATATCCCGTCAACGTTTCCAATTATATATATGTGAAATGAATGGGTACGTATTCTTTAATCCTTATTTTATTTACATTGTAAAATAGTGCGATATTACATCTACATCTACGGTTAATATATATTTCATTATATGGTGGAGGGGGTCGTTTAAAATTTCCTAAGCTTGAAGGGGGTCGCTATATAAAAAAGTTTAAGAAGCCCTGTTCTAGACAGTGTAACTGAAATCTCTTATACGTAAACTTAACTGTCTTCTGTAGACCTTCATGAGCCTAATCGATCTACCTTTAGCGATAAAGTCTACCAAACTATTGAACGAACTAAGATTTTTGTTGTCCGGTACAAGTTGAGAACTACAATTCTCGCATTGCAACTCGTCTTGCTGTAAATCCGCAGATATAACGTAGAATGTTATCTTGATAGTAAGAATGTTCGTAATTTTTTTTCAAGAAACGGCCTCAAAATCATCTTCATCTTTATTACCAAAGTAAAATGTAACGCACGCAATCGTAAAATAACTTTAACAATGTGTGTGTCGTGTGCTTACAGATGAAATGATATTCCGTTCCCGTTCTGTTTTTCTGTACATTTTTATAGTACAGATAAGAACCAAGATAAGAAGTTATCGGCGAGTGTTGTCTTATCATCGTCGATAAATTTATCGGTGAGAAGTGCAAGAGTAATTCCGTAAATGCATTCGGTAAAATTGTTTCGACAGTGTTTAGCTCTGTGAATTGTACGTTTCTCAGATGTACAAATATTCGGGCAGATGTTCAAATTATTTATTACGTAGTTTTTTTCTTTTTCGTATTTAATTACTTCAGAGGATGATATGTATGAATGTAAATGAAGTGTAGTCTTGTACAGTCTCGGTTCGACCATTCCTGAGAAGTGTGGTTAATCGAATCCAACCACCAAAAAACACCGGTATCCACGATCTAGTATTTAAATCCGTATAAAAGTAACTAACTGCCATTACTAGTATTTGAACGCTTGAACTCTCGACTTCCAAGTCGGCTTACTTGGGAAGACGCGTTCACCCGGTGGGTTTATTACTCGGTTTGATCAAATTATTTATTACGTATTCAATATTATTATTACATTATTACGCATGTAAGATTCGTTGCAAAGATTACAAACGGTTTGAAGGTAAACACAACACATTGGATCGTTGTAGTTTGATGATTCATATTCTGTCATTCTTTTTTTTAAAGGATTTTGCGCAAAACTCGTACATTAATTTTTTGTTTTACATATTATTTCTATTTTTTCTAATGACTGTGATGTATGTAAAATATGTGCTACTATAATATTACTAATTACGAGTAATATTTACTATGAAAGTAATGATGTTTATTAATTAGATAACCATTTGGCGATCATTATAAACATTTTGAATCGGTTATCAGTATATAAAATGTATATTCGTGTTTTGGTGAAGACAGGAATCTTATTTAATTTCTCATTCTATATTCCCTATTAAGCCTGAAAAAAAGTTTTATTTATTGAAATTTTTTTTGTATTTGTTCGTACAAGAGTTATGTATATCTATCTATAAAGGAATTGATGAAACAACCGTAAAACTTTAACATATATTTATATATATATGTTACAGTCTATTTTAGACTATAACATAAAAGAGTTTTCTCTTTTTATATTTACACTGCCGCTTGTGGTAAAAAAAAAAGAATTCAGTTAAAACTGACAATAGTTTAAAACAAAAAGACAGACGCTAGTATTTGTAATGCTTTCAAGGACAAGTGATACTATAGAAAAAAACTTAACAAATGGCGTGTACGTGACCGCTGCGCGTTCACTCTCTCATTCTCTCTCTCTCCCCCTTTGTTCATGTCGATTAGAGGGTGAGGCATGAAAATATTAGACATCGTAAAAGTTTTTTTTTTCATCAGCCCGTAATGCTGTCTAAAGAGAGAGAATTAAGTTGTATATAGTTAGCAAAGATAAATCATTAATTTTAAAATTAATCTTTTTCTTTTTTTTTGTAACAGCCTTTAAATGATTAAATTAAAATTTATGTATTTAAAATAAAGTAAAATAAGAATTTGAATTATGCTGCTTTTGGATTGCAAGTTTTTTTTAATATGTTTAATTTTCATTAGCGTATTTCCTTCATTAATGCGATATACTGCGGTGAATTTGTGATGAAATGTTTTAATAAGCGACAAATAAAATATTATAAATGGATATCAGGCAAAACACGACTTTAATAATGTAAGTAGAATATACGAAATATTTTGATTTTATTTATTTAGAAAATATTTATTACGTAAATGTATGTATTAATTTATTGATTCGTACGATTTCCTCGTACTGACGACACTCAGTCGTGTCACACACCATCGAGATATCCTTTTGATTTATTAAATCGGAAAACAAATACGATCCATTATTTTGGAAATTATGAACACCGTTTCCAGTTTATTCCATAATCATTTTTAATTACCATTTTTATCGCATAAGTATTATTGTTTAGTGATAATATCCTTATATATTCATTAGTCGGAGAGCTAACTTTTCTAGTTTGTGATCTGTTTTTTAATCTTTAATTAAAATTAATAATTATTAATTTTAATTATGAACGTCTAATTTTGAAAAATATAATAAAAAGGTAGAAGAATTTGAAATTGGTTTACTTATACTCAAAATGCCGTTACCGTATCAAATTACACTAACGCAAATCCATTTATCGAAATATACGTAGTCAATTTATAAATTTGCCTTTTGATTTTGAAACGAATTCATAGGTTACAGATTGTTTAACTAATACGCGATTGTTTTGTGCCGTTGAACCTAAATAAATCGTTCCTTGAAATTTCAAAATCCTTTACCGGTCTCGTAATAAAATCGATTTAATATTACACGTTTGTTTTTTATTTTATTTGAAATCTAAATATTATCCCAAAAAACAATATAATAATATACACCAGAATTAGAAACACTACAATAAAATATGCCACATTTTTTTTTTTTTTTTTTTTTAATCGGTAGATTGTATACGGATAGATTAATTAAATATTTTAAATTGAACTATTAATTTATTACCTTAGTTATTTTATTTTATTATATAAAGCTACCACAAACATTAAAAAGTACAGTATAAGTTGACCGATCAATAAATATACCTGTAACAAAATGCAAAAAGGAGCCCTTAAAAATACAATTAAATTAAATAGTAAAATAATTTTTGCGTCTAATTATCGACATCGTATAACACATTCGCTCGTAGACACACTCAACACTCTCTCTCTTCTACCGAATAGATTTAATGAGGTTTTGTGAATTAAGTAACCGTACCTGATTAAGTAAGTTTTCATCCCTAAATGCAGCGTTCACTTTCAGTAAATATTTTATCTTTTCTCGTACGTTAAACAGAAATAGAATGTAAATGTTACGTAAAATTAGTATTGCGATATTATTTGATAAAATGACCCGAAGAAAACTATAAACAGATATAGATGTTTTTATAGCGAAATAGTATTATCCCCTATAAAGACTGTAAAACGGATTAAAAAACCCAAGTAAAAAACGATGAATAAAATACGTTGATTCTGTTTTACTCTTTTTCATTATGTTTCACTATAATAACGGCTGACCACCAGCTAATTATTATGGCTCCAAGAGCTATAAAATGCTGGACTGGTCGCTAAGCTGTTCGAGGTTCAGTTGCCGTGTGTGGCACAGACATTCGGTCTTATGCTTTAGGGCGACCGAATGGAGTGGTAGCGGGAGAAATGCCAAGCAATCCAATATATATACTTTTATTTTACATCAATATATTTTCTATATACTTCTGTGTGTGTGTGTATATATATATAGAAAGCTGAGGAATGTGCAACAATATGGTTAAATTAGAAAGTGCCACGATTCTATCGGGTAAAAAGATTTAAGGAAAAAATATTTTTGGAAAATACGTGAGATAAAAATATTAACATATGGACATAAATACAATAAAAAATAAACTAAATATGAAGAACCACATATGCTTGCGCAGATATTACTTTCAAAGTATACAGTACTTGTTTTGATGGAAATATTTATTATTTTCGTTAAAATAGGACGAAATTAAAAAAAAATTTTAACAGTAATTCTTTCATAGAAAGCTTAGGATCACTGAAGGGGAACATAGTTTAATATAATGTACTTCAAGCTACACACACACACACACACACACACAGAGAGAGAGAGAGAGAGAGAGAGAGAGAGAGAGAGAGAGAGAGAGAGAGATTTTATTAACCCCCTCTTAGAAACTGTTGAGTGCTTTATTACAGCCGAAAACCGACTTTATTCCGTTTGTTATTTACACAATAAATAAACTATCTGACATAGTAGTTATTAAATCTGTGTCTGTTCAAATATTTCATTTTAACTATTGCAATGTCAAATTTTTAAATATTTTTAAATATATAGATTAATAACATCATATTGATTTGATTTAATAACATTTAATAACATGTGATTCTGTGTTTAAAAAAATAAACCGTTTGAAAATAAAAACATGACTCAATATTTTTACAACCTCATTTCATAATTAAAGAGAAAAAAAATAGATATTAATATGATATCAATCGAATTAATTAATTATTAATGAGGAACAGATTATGAATATTTGTTTTAGTAAGGGGTCGTGAAGACGATAACCGTTAATTGCCGCGCTGTCTGGCCTGCGTCTCTTTGTTATGTAATGTTGTGTAACCCTTCCACACTCCATCATAGTATAAACGTTCAACGTTCAAGGTTAGACAGGCTACCACGTTAATACATCCCAGAATAGAGTTTGCTGTTTTATAAAATAATTAAATAAAGTCAACAATATCAGATAAAACGTTCAACTTTTCGCTTTCGTTCGCTTTCACCGTCTGATTATTTTTATTTATTTATTTTTGAATTTGTTATCTTTATATGCAAATTAAAAATGAGGATATTAAAAAAAAAATCGCTAATTCAAAGAGTGGAACCCAATACATTTAGTTTTTTTAATCTGGTTAAACTGTATATTTGTGAGCTGATGTCTAAATTGACAATCGAACCCGAGACCTTCAGCGTTTCAATCGGTTCTTTCCAACATATTAATCAAACTTGTTTACAGATGATACTTAAGTAAATAAAATTGAACTGTGAAGAACAAATCGATTCCGTAATTAATATTCACATGAATATAAGCGATCTGAGACAGAAGCATTACGCAAGTAATTATTTGTAGCGACCAAGAGTCAATCCCGGGGCTTTAAGATCATGAATAGTGTTTTTTAAAGACGATACTCGGATAAGCATATTATATGTGAACTGTCTCCAAGCTGAGAAAAAATCCGGACAAAATCGTTTGAGTAACCGTTTTTTAATAGCCAATATTCAAACAAGCATTAAACATATAAGCTAGTGTCCAAGCCGAGAATAGAACCCAAAACCTTCAGTACATCATTTGTTTTTTATATTACGGAGGCGACAAAATAGATTATAAAAATGAAAATGAGACCCAACAAAATCTAATTTCATGTCGCTTAATAGAATCTTTGGATTAAAGTGTTTCATTCATCGATAGCCAAGTATTATTTAAAAACAAAGAATTATATTTTAAAAGATCTAAATAAAATTAAATTAGGCTTTACGTGTATACTAAAGTTCATTTATAAGTAGATTCGTGTACGTGTATGCACGCGCGTACACACACATCCATTTGATTTGAATATTGAATGTTGCTGAACTGTAAAATATGGAAGTCGGTTAGATATGTTAACTTTGAACTTTAGAAATAATATTAATCATTACCTCCTTACGTACCATTCATGATTTTTGTAATCTATGTCATAAAAGATGCCCTGTTTTATTAATTCCTGATTAGAAAAAAAAATAATAATACTGACACTAAACAAAAATTATTGATGCGCTTGCAGGTCTGTATTGACATGTACGAAATGAGTTTGATTACATACATAACAGTTTGTTAGATATAATTAATTAAGTAAAAATGTCATTATAACGCTGGCTGTTTTAGTGCACATTTATAAAAAATATTTTAATATTTTATGTAATTATAAGTTCGTCAAGTGTGATAAATAATAACAATATAGTAAAACTAATTTAATATTAGACAACCTGTGTGCTGGATGGTGAGTTGTTAAAAAAAAAAAAAAAAAAAAAAAATTAGATGGAATAATTTTTTCATTACTTTAATTTTTAAAAGTACTAGTTAGAAGATGTCTGTTGATGGCGGTCGCGCCGTAGTGGGGGGAAGACAGGCAAACATAATGAGTGCAAACAGAAATAATATCAAGCCAGGAACTCTAGTACTGGACTGGCGGGAAATTGTCGGTAGATAGATTGATTACGCATACGCATTCAGTTAGTGCCTCGAGTTAATATTCACTCTTTTTTAACATAACGTAATCCAGTTGTTAACGTCATCCAGTTTATATCTTTTGTACGAGACGTCTGTTATTATTGACAAATTGAGTTTTATTTTTTTAATTAATATTATTACGGAATATTATAACATCTTTGAAACAATAATTCCCATTTGTTGTATTCAAATTATTTATTAGATTAAAAATGTTAGAACTCAGTTTACACTCATTTATTTTTACAAAATAAATTAATAATTATTTACTGTCTTTATCTGTTGACAATGTATCCAAATAGTTCTAAATAGTTGCGAACCAGAATCGCAAAAATAAACAAATAAAAATGAAATGCGTTATATGCTTGGCTATATAGGTTATTTGGCCATTAACTAGGGAAGTAAACTTTATTGTATATAATTTACTGAGGTAAGCCAAGTGTATTTCACGTGTTAGAAAGAGGTTTTCAACATGAAATTTATCATATCTCATTTTAGATATATTAATTTTTAAGTCGGATCAGTAAATAAAATCATCAGTAACTACATTGAAGGTTGATTCGTTATTAGGAGGGACCCTACTCGGAATCAAACACGGGGCCTTCTGTTTAACAGGCAAACATACTTATGCCATCGAACGGATAAAAAATTAACAATCTTTAATTATAGCAATTTTATCACAAATTACATGAATAATTTTTAAAGAAAAGTGGTGTATTTAAATTACAAAATAATTTGTAGAGAGAAACAATGTTCACTTTTCGCAATCATAAATAAGCATAAAAATATTGTTACAGATAATTTTATTTTTTTTATGTTTTCTATTCATTCGTTTAAATGAATGAATGTGTGTTATTTGTACTGAAAAGAGTAGTAACATTCCTAAATAATTATTCACCTCTGTAAAATTAACAGAACTAGATTTTACTTCCCGATAACTTTTTTAAGAAATTACAAAACTATTTAATAGGTAATAACCTATTCATTCAAAATAAAATTAAATATCTTACTTTACAGAACCGATGTTAATGAACTTTTAATGATTAATTATAAAAATAAACTTGAATATTCTGCATCTTCAATTAATATGTACAAATGTTATATAGTCAAATGATTTTCATTAACGCTTTCTAAATATATATATTTTATAAACATAATAACTTCACATATTTTTAAAGGTAATTATGCCATTGTTTTTATGCGTCGTTGAGTGACGTATTACTCAATTCCGCTGTATTCTACTTATTATATACCAACCAAAATAAAAAAATCATTTAAATTATTTGTTCTGTTAAAAAAAACCTAATCTTATGAAATACAATAATTAAAAGAGAGTGAAGCATGTTGTGTGTATATATATATATGAATGCTAAGCAAGAAAGGAAAACATTCCCATCGGTAGCGTTGTCAAAAATATACTGATCTGAAGCTCCTTATAAAATTTATTTATAGATTACTTTATACATAATAAAAATAATTTGCTTTCAAGTAAGTTATACATTTCTCTTTTAGTATACACTAAAAGAGAGGTTTCCGATTCTTTTATAGACTAAATTTTTTCTATTTAATTTCTATTTAAATGTCCTCTAATAATTGCTACTTATTAATTATTTCGGGTGTCAATATTTTATTTAAATTCTGTTTTTTTGTTTTTAAAAAAAATTTAGATTTCTGTTAATAACAAAATCTTTTATCTGTGTATGCATTTGATGATTAATAAATTAGCTATATATTTTAAAAAGGTAAAATGGCCTTTATTGTTACATGAAATACTTTAAAAATATTTTCTCGCTTTTTTTAAACTTACATTGATGTGTTTTGCAGATCAAAACGGTCGGTTTTTATGTTAGGTGGTCATATTTATTATTAATTTTTTTGCAACAAAAATTTATTTTGATTTTTTTAAATATTTTTTATTAAGCGTGATAACTTACAATTGTACAATGAATCCAACTTTTAAAATTCACCTCCATGATTAGCTAAATAACATAGCCAACAGTACATAAATGATGAGGCCTTCAATTATTTAATTTTACGTAATATTCAGTATGTATATATATAATTACAACCGCGCACGTAAACATGATGATTGCACATATACATAAAAGCACATTCGGGTGCGCGCTTCAGTTATTTTTTTTTGCCAAAAATTACAATTTTTTATTTTAATTTAAAGCAGAAATTTAAAAAAATCGAGTAGTGTAATTAACTCTAAATCTTGTAGCGTGTGAAAATGCCATATCTGACCGGGATTCGAACCAGAGACCTCCGAACGAAAGGCCAAGACGCTACAACTCGCACCGTAGATGCCCGCTAAAAAGTTATATTATAAATTTTATCGTCTCATTTTCATTTTTATAACAGATTGTTACCTTAACACAGTTTGTAGAGAAACAGTAGAACAAATGACTGATGTACTAAAGGTATCGGCATCCATTTTTAACTTGGACACCTCTCAGATTACAAGGTATTCCCATATGAGTATCGTTCTCTCAAAAAAAAAAATCAGAAAATTCTAGATTCGATTCTTGGCTTGAATTATCATTAAAAACCGACGATTAACGTATTGAAGATTTCGAGTTGATTTTCGTTTTGGGCACAAATTTGCGTTCGTAATCCTTACCCGCATGTCGTTCATCAAAAAAAAAGAAATATTACAAACATTAGAATCACAATCTATTGGTATCTTGTAAAAATAAATATATTTTTACATCGACATCTATATATAAATTCATAATAAAAGATTTTAAAAACCTACCGATATACTGAACGTCTCAGATTCGAGTCCCATGTTAGAACACCACCATCGACAATTGTTTAGCTAGGTTTCATACACAAAAAAAAAAAAAACGTAACATGTCTCAATTCAATTCCTGACTTAAAGCATTTTTTTCAATAATTTCAATCGAAACAATGGTCACAACGAATATAAAAAAAATAAATAAATCATTGATAAAGGCGTTGGTGATAAATTATAGTATATGGAACACATTAAAAGTGGTAACTGTTTAACCTTGAACGGTTGAATGTACTTGAAGTGAGGAAGGGGGACCGAATCCCCTTCCGATGGAACAGCAACCGTTGCTAAGACGTTGCCAGATAGCCAGCGTGTCAAAAAAAAATTGCTATGTCTTCCGCGTACTAAATAAATACTCAATTGAGTATTCCATCTATTAACAAATTTGAATCAACATAAAATTATTTTTAATTTTTTTGGCATGTTAAAAATACAAAGGCTGATTGGGGATTCGGCACCTTTCAGCAGCGCTTTATTTTAAAACCGATTAGTTTTGTAAACACAAGACTCAAAATTGTATTAATCTTTCATATTCTCGTATTTTAAAATTTATGTAATTTAACATTACGTATTATAATTACATTAATTTAAAATTTAACATACAATAAATGGAATACTCGAGCGAATACAAAATTGGTAGTTACAGTGATAGATAACTTTTTTTTAACCAACATAGCATGGAGGACCGAGTCGTATTAAAATGTACAAAAAAAAAATTATCGTGCAAAAATTGTTGCAAACTTCAGGCTTTATTTTTGTCTTAATGTACATAGTTTAGGCTTCAGAATTTTCTTTTTTTGTATGAAACGACAAAACCTAATGAGAAAATAATAAAAAACATGAAATAATTGTTGACATTGATCTCAAGCGCACGCGCGCGCGCACACACACACACTTCATGGCGGGTAGTAGCGCCTTTCTCTGCAATCCCGAAAAGTTTTGAATTCAAATTAAAAAATATATATATATATATTTTTTATCTTCAAAGATATGAACCACCCACCCTTATGCTGAGAGGAAAAAAGGCAAATATGGCCCACACCAATGAAGAAAATGCTGAAATTTTGGCAGAAACCTTCAATAGACTCCTCAACTGTGACGACCCCCCAGAGCTTTTTGAGATTGACACTGAAACTCCAGTTAAAACTTCACCGGTAAATATCAACCCGCAAACAATTCAAGAAGTTCTCGCAGCCTTAAATGAAATAAAAAACTACAAAGCAAGCGGAGAAGACCAGCTTTTCGCAGAACTCTGGAAACACTCATCGGTTTATTCAGTCAAAACTTCCCTACATCTATGCCTCGTGAAAATATGGAACGAAGAAAAACTTCCAGAACACTGGACCACAGCCCTCATCCATCCATTACATAAAAAAGGGGATAAAACTAATCCGGAAAACTACAGACGCATATCTCTCCTGGATTGCACATACAAAATCCTGTCGAGAATCATATACAACCGATGCAAAGACCAACTTGAACTGGAACTTGGGGAATACCAAGGGGGATTTAGGCCATGGAGAGGTTGCCCGGAGCAAATAATATCCCTAAAACTTATGATGGACTTATATAAAAGACGGAAAAAACAACTAATAATCACCTTCGTCGACTTTAAAAGGGCCTATGATTGTATACACCGACCATCCATGCTGAATATTCTGAGAAACCTGGGCCTTCACCCTAAACTCGTAAACATGATAAAATTAACTTTAACCGATACCCAGTCCAGAGTGAAATTCAGAGGTGAACTCTCTCGACCCTTCTACATAAAAACTGGATTGAAGCAAGGAGACGGCCTCTCACCACTCCTTTTTAACTGCGCCCTTGAATTTGTCATGAGAAAATGGTACGAAATAAATCCCAAAAATATAAAAATGGGTACTAAGAAAAACTCCATCGCACTAAATCGCCTAGGATTTGCAGATGACCTCGCTCTTTTAGCAAATAATATTCAAGAAGCCAAAACACAAATCATGAGCCTTCAAAACCTAGCACAAAAGATAGGGCTTCATATCTCTTTCGAAAAAACTGAACTGATGGCCATAGATCCTCTGGTAATAGAGCACATTACGGTAAACAATCAGAAAATTAAAATAGTAAAATCTTGTACGTGTTCATCCGTTTTAATGTGTGTGTGTGTATATACATACTGCAGAGAGAGAGAGGGAGAGAGAGATATATAATAAGTGAGTAAGCATGCTCTGTAATATAAACGATTTATAAATAACTAACAAATTTCTTCATATTCTCTCTTTTGTTTTTTGTGACTGTGATATAAGTGTGCGTCCATTATGCTTCAATACATATACACACACACACACACACACACACACACACACACACTCACGCATAGGCAAAGCAAATAAAATGTTTCGACTGCAGAATAAAAGAAAATAACTATTATAATATATTAACGTAAAATTATCTGGTTTACATTTTGGAATAAATATTTCATTACTTTCAGAGAAAACAGTTCTGACCGTTACATTTAGTATCTGAGGTATTTTAGATGTATTGCAACTACAGTAAAATCTGGGGCAGATATAACAGCAAATTAATGTGGCCGTTGCAAAACAAGGCGATGTAATATTGCTGTTTTAAACCGATTTTACCTATTTATTTAAAAAATGCTCGCCAGACTGGGATATATTGTTAATGGAACTCGACAACAGAATAATGCCGGTCACTTTTGAGGAGTCATCGGACGATAAAATGTAACCGATTCAGCAAAATAACATCCGAGTGTTAATATTTTATATTCATAGAAATACACATTTTTGTAATTTTTTTCCGAGCTGTTGGTGAATAAATACTGAAGTAAAAAAAATAAATAAATAAACATCCATAGTTGTAATACTGTTTAAATTGTCTCACTCCCCTTTCACTAGTATTGCATACTAATACACTCTCTCTCGCCGCTAGATTATTCTCTCTCCTCTCTCTCGCCGCTAGATTATTCTCTCTCCTCTCTCTCACTCTCTCTCTGTCTCTTACATAGCCAAGCACGATTTGTAGTATCAGGTAATAAAAAAAACTATTAGATAATTTAAGTAAAAAAAAAAAAAAAAAAAAAAATTATTTATAATCTGTACTTAATAAATTTATATTCATACGAACAATGACCACGCTTTACTCCTAAAAAATGAATATACGATTACGTTACCGCTCGGATCACCGTGCTACAAAAAATTAAATGATACAATTACTATAACACTTAGTTATTTTACTAATCCGATTCTCAATTACCCGGACTTTCGTGTTTAATTTATCCGTAAAATATGCATAGTTTTATTGTGCAATTCGATTGTTATATGAATTAATTATGAATAAAAGCTAAACAAAAATTTCCTTCGTTGGAAAACGGAAGAAATAAATCTATTCAAAATAAATATATTCTACGATTGACGTTTATCAAAATCTCGATTATCTGACCTCTATTCTCAAAAACTTACAGCAAGTAATTCAAAATGTATAATTATAGATAGCATATAATCCGTTCATATACTCGTTCTGAAGATTATTTCGATTTGAATTATTGAAAAGATCGTTGTAAGTCAAGAATTGAATTCAAGACCTGTTAATATTTTTTTTAATGTATGAAACCTGGCTGAAACAATTGTCGGTGGTGGTGTCTAACATGAGAATCAAACCGGAGACCTTCAATACATCAGTCATTTGCTGTACTGTCTCTGCTAATAGTGTTACGATAACAATATATTATAAAAATGAAAATGAGACACGGTTAAATGTTTTGTACTATGTTAAAATAGCTCATTACTATATAAGAACGAAGTATAACTTAAAATCTGAACAAACACAGAATAAACTTCACACATTACTTTTTGATAGTATTAATAAAAAATAAATCTCTCTGTCTCTCTCACTGTGGGTGTGTTTTTGTTTGTTTGTGTGTGTGTGTGTGTGTGTGTGTGTGTGTGTGCGTGTGAGGGCGAACGCGCGTATTTGTATTGTAGATGTGGTAAATTTAGAAATAGTGAAATCATATCATTACATCCATACGTATCACTCGTTAATCGTTTTTATAATCTACAATAATTTGTAGTTCAGTTATTTTTCTTTAAGATGATTAGCTATTGAAGTAGTTACAGTCTAGATGTGGAAAATTCTTCAGATACTAATACGTAAATAAAACCCAAGACCTTTGGTGTATTATGTAGCAAGGAAGTACGCTTTCTGTGACACGGTCGCGGCGACATTACATTTTTATTGTTAATTACAATATTCGATTTTTTTTTTAATTTCTGCTTTAAATTAAAATAAAAAATATTTAGTAAAAAAAAAATTACAAAACCGCGCACCGCGAATGTAATTTTATATAAATGTGCAATCGTCACGTTTACGTGCGCGGTTGTAATTATATATATTAATTGAATATTAGGTAAAATTAAATAATTGAAAGCCTCATTCATCATTACCCTTTTATGTACCGTTAGCTATGTTCTTTAGCTAACACGTAGAAGTGAATTTGAAAAGTTGTATTCATTTATTACGTTGTTCAATTGTAAGTTATCACGGTTAATAAAAAATAAAACTGAAAATAAAAATCAGAACAAAACTTTTGGCTAAATTTTTGTCGAAAAAGGTTAATAATAAATCTGACCATCTAACATGAAATCGACCTTCTGCTTTGATCTGCAGAACATAATGAAGGTTTCAAGAAAAGTGAGAAAATATTTGTAAAGTATTTCATACTAAACAACAAAGGCAATTTATCTTTCTAAAATAGATAGCTAATTTATTAATCACCAAATGTAGGCACAGGCAAAAGGTTTTGTTATTAACAGAAATCTAAACAAAAAACAGAACTTCAAAGAAAAAAACTAGAATATTGATACCCGAAATAATTAATAAGTGGAGCACTTCAAATAGAAATACGTAAATAAAACGTTTAGTCTACAAAAGATTCAGCAAAACCCCTGTTCTAGTGTATCGGAACTTACTTGAAAGCAAATTATTTTAGTTACATATTTTTATAAAGTACTTAATTTTAATTAAAATAACAAGAATAAAAATATATTTGACTAACCTAAAAATAATGATTTTTGCCAAAACAAAATGTCCAAATGTAAAACGTTTACTTCATTACATTCCCATAAGTTAACCAATAATCACATTATTTGTGTACCATTTTTCTTATTACAAAATATTATTATTTGAAAGAACTTACCTAGTTTACACGTAGAATTATTTTCTAAACGGTTTTCTAGCTTCACGTAAAATACATCTAATACGATAAATACAAATAATAAAAATTTGATACGATTTTTAAAACAATAACACACCTACAGAAAAGAAATAAAGCATCATTTACTGTATGACAACGTTATTCGTTAACAACACTTTTAATAGATTAATAAATTATCAGAAAAAAAATGTAAGCTAATATTATTATTATGTAAGATTGTTTATTTTTTCTCCATCGCTGAATGTAATGGAAGCAGCTAATATTATAAACTAATAAAATTTTTCATCAACTTAACACACATTTTGACATACGCAGTTTGATGAATTTCGACACAACTAAGAGAACGAGAGTCAAACGAGGTGGGAGAGTCTCTGCACTCTCCCCCACTCTTAATATACGGAGAATATTAATCTTAATAAGAAATAGATCAACATTAGTAACTACACAGGTGCTATGTTGCTATGTTGCCAATTATCCTGAATTTTCCTTCCCCCCTCGCCCTTTGGCTGCTAATTTCGGCATCAGGTAATTTACTCCGTTGTGTTTTCTACTTATAACACATTTGCATAGAATAAACGTTCCAAGCAATAACCGTTAAGGAAATGAAAAAAAAAAAAAATTAATTTTTACGGTAAAATTTTTTTATTTATTTTTTTAATTTTATTAACGAATCAGCATATTATAATTTTACTATTATTTATAAAAAAAAAAAAAAAATTCCTAAAATATTTGAAATCGATGTTATATTCTCCATTTGACAGTACTATTAATGAACTTTATGATATTTCTCGTTTTATGTAGTAGTGTTAATAAAAAAATCATACTTAATAACTTTTTTATTTTTACGTTGTATAATACAGTTAGTAAAATAATCACTGATTTTATACAACCGACCTCCGGACTTACATATTTTATTTATCCGTAAAATTTACATAAATTATTGCTTGTTATAGTATTCGAATTATTTGAGAAATTTTCGTGTTAGAAGATTCACAGATTAATTATGATTTAAATTAAATATAATCTGAGATTACTGTTTATTAAAACGTCGATTATTCGGACCTCCATATCTCAAACATTATGTGACAAATCTGAGAGAAAAATAATTATAAAAATGCTGAAAAAAATCGCTTGTTGAACCATCCATAGACAAAATTTACATTAGAAAAAGGGAACTTTATAGCGATCAAATCGAGTCTAAATTTACTTGTTTTTTTTATAAGGACTAGCGTGAAATTAGTAACATCTCTAAGTGTTATTGAGCTTATTTGTATTACAGATGTGCTGGGTTGTACTGTGAAATACGGTAGTCGACTTGATATGAGGTAAATTTGGAAATAATCGTTTTATATCATAATCCCCATGTATTAAAAAAATATTCATTAATATTTTTTTATCATATGTATTAATAGAAATGATCCTGTTGTGTGTTTCTGATTGATTACTAATGAGAATACGGTCTAAGTTGTAAAATTGTGTTGAAACTAAAGTACTGAAAGTATGCGTGAGTGTAAATTATTTAAGGTAAATTAAATACTAGCTAAAAAGAAATAATTGAGAACCTTACTACCGTTTGGATTCCTTGGTTACGTTCCTTTGTTAACGTGTATATACGTTTTAAAATTTGGTTTCAATTATTTTTTATGATTATAAGTTATCAAATGTTTAAAAAAATTAATATTAAACTGTCGGTCGGTCGCTTGCTCTGAGAGAGCTGCCGTGTAGGAAGTTTAGATGGGGTGGTTATTTTCACGATTATTAACTCTGGCGGTTGAAGAAATTTGTTGTGGAAGACGGTTATCCAGTGGTGGGGAGAGACAGTGTGATTACGGGCGTGACATAATATGAAGCGTATGGATCCAGCGGCCATCTTGGGTTTATTGCGCAGTCTAGATTCTCATGCCTGTGGTCAGACTTAACTATTAATATTATATCTTATACGTTTAATTTAGATAACCCTCGTTGTTGGTCGGGGTAAGCATTTTTTATATATATTATTTTAATGTAGATATAATAAGTGTCATTATTTTTGTTTGCCTATTGTATCCAAACTTATCACGTACTGAATTTTAAAATACAATTTGCACTCTCCTATTTTTACAAAATAAATTAACTATTTCGTAAACGCAAACGTTTCTGACTTTGTTTTCTATTTATAATACCGGCGAAATAATATCTGAAAAATAAACAAACAGAAACAAATTACGCGACTGGTTATAAATTTTAGGCTAATTGAGCAATAAAATAATTAACCGAGGAAATAAATTAATAGAAAATAATACTTAAAACTTTATGATGAAGGATATTTTGTAAAAATTACTATAATTTCAAATATGAAACTTTACTTTATAATCTGTACTTTATATATCTTAAAAATTTTTGATTCACATCAATTTTATCCATTTTATGAAAAATAAATTGCATTACATTTTTCCACAGTCGGATGATTTTACAGAAGTAAACGGGCATTAATCGATAACACAGGAAATTTTTTGTAACTTCCATGTTGTGGGTACTGCTTGACCAAACTCATTAAGTTGTCTGTGTAATGTGAGGTTATTAGATATTCGTTATTTAAGTTGTCATGTTTTTTGAAAATTTATTTCATTCTTTATACAAAATTTTAAATTGTGTTTGACAATGGTTTCTCTCTAAGCATATCAGTTGGACATGACAGATAGCTTCTGTGTGTTGTGTTGGTCAAGTGTCAGTGAATGCTATTTTAAAACAATTTAAAGAAAACGGTTAATTTTCATCTCAAAGGAAAGGAAAATTTGTCAAAATTTTTATCTCCAATTGCAATGTGCTGATTTAACAGAAATAACAGGTAGCCTACTGACAAACCTACAAAGTTTATTTGAAACTTTAAATATCCTGTACTCCAAGAAACCAAATTAGGATATATTCTTACGTTTGTTTGCTATTAAAAATTATTTCTATGTCGATGATCTAATTACCAGTTCAGATTACCCAAATGGAGTTATTCTATTAAAGAACGATATGTCCAAATTATTACAACAGTATGGTTTTTCACTTCACATGTGGTATTCTAACAATTGCAGTTTTTCTTTGTCTTATCATAATTCATCCATACTATCTAATCAAGAAGACAACATATGTACTCTTAAGAGTTCTAAGGAACAAAAAGTCAGATTCACTAAATTTCCAAATCACTCATTCTAACAATTTACAAATTTATACTAAAAGGAATACTCTTTCCATCACAGCAGGTGTCTGTGATCCTCTAGGACTCATTGGCCTTATTATTATAATCATACAAACAGTTTATGTAGTAATTATGACAACTCAAAGTTGACTGCCCAAACCATTAATACAGTGGCTTTCATTGTATAATCAATTACATCTAATAGTCATGTAAGATAAGTAGATCCATTAGGTTTAATAAAAATAGAAAAATTCATTCTATTAAATTACATGGATTTTCTGATGCCTGTATATGGTTGTTATATTTATATACACACTTATACTCCAACCATGTAATTACTAATTTACTGTTCTAAGTCAATGTTAGCCCCTTGTAACAAATCATATTACCCAGACTTGAACTCTTTGGTTGTTTACTATTTTCAAGTTTATTTGTGAAGGTTGTATAACTCCATTATACACTTTGATGAGATACACTTATACTCTGATTCAATCATAGCACTTTGTTGTATTCATGGACATTCTTCGAATTGGAAAGTACTTATAGGTAATAGTTTCTGACATTCAACAAAACACTTCAATTACCAATCGGTATTACATCAAATTCTCTGATAATCCAGCAGACATATTGTCTAGAGCTTTTCACCAAGCAGGTTACTTGATATGTCACTATGGTGGCGTGGTCTTCCTTAGCTATTACAGTCTTCTTCTCATTAGCCAAGGGATTGTAATATTACATTAAATGATGATAATTTAAATCCTGAATGCGTATTAGAAAGGCGTAAAACTACATTAACTTCATGTATATCTAATGTTGTATATGATTGAACACAAAGATTTTCATCTTTACATACAAACAGAAACATTTAGTTTCTGTTTCAGATTCATTCACCATATGAAATCCAAACAGTCTGAATGTAATTTTAGTACATTTTACTACTAAGGAGTTAGATCATACTCTGTACTTTTTTACATGTCAATCACAATCCATGTAATTCAGTGAGATAAAGAATCAGGTTACTGATAAACAAAGTAAGCTTATTTCACTAGATCCATGCTTGGATGATTTACATCTAATCTAATCTAATTGTCAACTCTGAACACTTAAGACTCTTACACTGCGACAGAGATACTGGATAATAATGCAAAAAGAATCATTTTGTCAATCTTTCATGTGTTTAATTTGCTTTAGATGTGATGCAAAACTCAATCACAACAGCTTTGTCAATTACAGCCTAAAAAATGATTTAAAAATCAGCCTCTAAAATGATTTTTAAGCTTTATCTTAAATTTTTGTAGCTTTAAATTATTAGCTTTAAGTTTGGTTTCATCTTTTTGGGCTGTAATTTTTTTATTATAACTTCAGTTAGGGGTAGCTTCGGTGTTATAATTTTGCTTAAGGGAGGAGATCCTTTTTTGAGTGTATTTTGTTTTATTAGTTGTTTATATTTGTAGTTTCCTATTCAACTTCCTCTTCTTCCTCTATAACACCATTTTCTAATTCATTTCCGCCATATAACTCTTCAATATATTCCACCCATCTATCGACTTTACCTTTCATATTACATATTGGTGTACCATCTTTGTTTAACACATTATTAGATTTTAATTTACATACCACAAAATTTTCCTTAACTTTCCTGTATGCTCCGTCTATTTTACCAATGTTCATTTCTCTTTCCACTTCTGAACACTTTTCTTTAATCCACTCTTCTTTTGCTAGTTTGCACTTCCTGTTTATAGCATTTCTTAATTGTCGGTAGTTCCTTTTACTTTCTTCATCACTAGCATTCTTATATTTTCTATGTTCATCCATCACCTGCAATATACCTTATCTTTTTTACTCAAACCTCTTGCGATGTCCTCCTCAAAAATCTTCTTTACCTCCTCTTCCTCAAGCTTCTCTAAATTCCACCGATTCATCTGACACCTTTTCTTCAGGTTTTTAAATCCCAATTTACATTTCATTATCACCAAATTATGGTCGCTATCAATGTCTGCTCCAGGGTAAGTTTTGCAGTCAACAAGTTGATTCCTAAATCTTTGCTTAACCATGATATAATCTATCTGATACCTTGCAGTATCGCCTGGCTTTTTCCAAGTGTATATTCTTCTATTATGATTTTTAAATTGGGTGTTGGCAATTACTAAATTATACTTTGTGTCAAACTCTATAAGTCTGTCCTCTCTTTCATTCCTTTTGCCCAGCCCGTATTCACCTACTATATTTTCTTCCTTGCCCTTTCCAATGCTTGCATTCCAATCTCCAATTATTATTAAATTTTCATCTCCTTTTACGTGTTTAATTGCTTCATCAATCTCTTCGTATACACACTCTACCTCATCATGATCATGGGCGCTTGTAGGCATGATCATGACGTTAACAATCGTTGTCGGTTTAGGTTTTGATTTTATCCTTATTACGATTATATTGCTATGCGTTTTGAAATATTCTACTCTCTTCCCTATCTTGTTCATTATGAAACCTACTCCTGCCTGCCTATTTGTATCAACATAAAGTTAATTTTTTATTAAATATCTGCATTGGGTTTAATTTGCTTGCTTAAAATAAATATTTAGCATTTAAGATTATTTTATTTTTAACGTCCCATCATTCTAATTTAACTTTATGTTTTACAGGCATGAAAATTTATCAATATTTAAGCAACTTGGGTGTAAGAAACTGTATTTATTATTGTTCTGAGTGAAACAAAATTTAAAATGAGGTTAAAAATGAAGTGTTTAATTTAAAAACAAATCAGGTTAGTGAAATTGCATTTTGTTTTTTTATAACAAGATAGTACATTATAATTTTTAGTGGTATCAACAAAATTTCATTAGTACTAATTACAAAATTATTAAAGTTCTAATAATAATAATAATACCTATTCTTTGATTTCATACTTATCTATTATTATATAATTGATTAAAATAAATTCACACTCAAATCTATGAATTTAAAAAGGGCATAAATACAAACCTCTTCAGGATTAGAAAACCAGAATATTGTAATCCTTTCTGTTACAGACAGAGAAAGATTAGAAAACAAGTATGAAATTATTTCACTGAAAAACATAAAACATAATTATAATTTGTTATTTTAATGTGCGGTTTTTGTCAATTGGCAATAGAAATGAATATTACTGTAAATTTGTTAGACAAGCCAGACATTTTATAAATAGTGGAATTATAGTAATGTATTTCTAAACAGTACCACTTTCCATCATTTTTAGTTACTACTGGTGTTGTTCTCCCAGATAACAGGGTTAAGATGACTTGTCTCCTCAGTTCAGTATGTTAAGACTCAAATCCTTGATGAAAATTTTCGGTTCAAGGAATGTAGCAAAAAATGCTGATGCTTTGGAATCAGTCATTCATCCTGATTGGGGGGGGTTTAATTACCCCCAATCCTTTACAAAGGTGTGGTGTCAGTGAGGCAGTTATGCTATATGCTGCACTTGTCTGGGCTCACCGCTTGGGTTTTAGGTGTTATGCATACATTTTGCTACATGCCCAGTGACTCCTCTTTTTGGCTGTTATAAATGGTTATAGAACAGTCTCGCGGGAGGCAGTCTGTATTATAGCCGGAGTCAAACCAAGATATCTTGGCTAATGAGCGTAAGGAACACTGCATTCCAAGGTAAATAACCTATTGATATCAGACGAAAGTAGGAGATGGAAGATTGGAGCCTTGTTTCTTGGCAGGTCAGGTGGGACGAATCCCAGACAGGTTGCTACACGCATGGTATATTTCCTATAGTGTCTGTTGTAGGTGCGATTAGATGGGTTTCCCCCAATCAGTATATCGATGAGTTTGGCTAGGTTTCATTTGGTGGTGGATTCGAGTCAATGCCTGGATTTTGGGAGTGATGATACAGTGAAGCACGTCCTGTATGTCTGTCTCTATATGAGGTCAAATATTCACGAGCTGTTAGGGAACTTGAGAGAATGCATTCCTTTCTGGATCTCCATATTAACTGGATGATCCGCAAGGTTTTGTTCCATCCGCTTGGTTTTCTTCCAAGCCATTTTCTTTGTTGTTTTTTTTAGTATGGTTTTTTTTTAAAGAGGTGGAAGAGAACCCCATTTTGAGCAGTGTCGAGCTCACTAACAGGTTTTGCAAGATGTTATTAAATATGTATGTGTTCCTGCACACTACAGACTAAACCACCCCTGGCTACCCACCCTTCTTGATACAGTTGATGTGCATTACTCATGGAAGGGGGAAATACACCCTCACAGACATTCAAACACCACAGTCAACAGATACGGTTGGTTTTGTAGGTCTGCAGAGGGAGTTCAGTTGAGGTATTTGATCACGGCAGGATCCAGGGTGGCTACGGTTCCGGCCTAGGCATGGATAGGTTGGAGGTAGGCGTAATGGCATCGTGCCACGGTTATATTGTTATTGTTTGATTCGATTTTGGGCTTTTACATCAGTGGCATCCTGACAGGCCTGGCCGATTACTGTGAGATGTAATCAGAGGGGTCTAAAGACAACATCCAGTAAAGTCCCTCGGGGCTCGAAACGGAGGGTGTGGTGTGGCGACCGGTGACGTTACCGTTCTTCCCCCTACAGGGTTGGGATGCCCAGATAACAAACACTATTATTGAATTTTTTTTTATTGAATATGAATAATATATCGTAATATGATGGGTTAGGGATTGTGATTGTTTTCTAGTAAATTCTAAAGAATTTCAATCACAGTATAGCTACTATCACAGCTCCTTTTAAGGAAAACAGGTGCTGAAATATTTTGTGATTGACATGGTAGTGTCCCTTTTGAAGAAGTTCCAGGTCAGTAAGTTACTTTTTTGAGTAAGTTTGTGAAATTTAGTGCTCTCACAACCAGTATAGAGTATTTAACAAATAAGTAACATTCCATCTTGGAGATTTAGTAGTAATTAATTTACCAATGCAACGGCAAGAATTGTTATGATTTAAACAAAAAGTTATTTATAAATTACTAGCAATCTGTATTCAGTTCATTATTTTAAAAATATTCTAAATGTTTTGTATATTCTTTTAAAAATAATTTAATTATTTATTTTAATTTAAAAATTACAATTTTTTTTTAATTTCAGTACTGAAGAAGTTTATGAAAGGAAATTTTCTGAAGCTAAATATGACAATTGATTCAGTAAATTACTGATTCGGTTACGGTTAAAAAAATCAGTATAATTACTGAGGCAGTTTTTTTTTGTAGCATGAAAAAACTTTCGCATTATCGTCCAGAACAAATATATTACAGAGGCGTTATGCACAGATGTCCTCTCTGATGTAGATTAACATCGTGTTTCGATATTTTATTACTTCTGTACTTTAGAATCCTTATTATAACTACTGAATCAAGTTTCCAAACAACATAAGTAAATTAAATGTAAAACACACCATAAATTAATATCTTATTTTATATCGAACAAAAAAGTACTACAATACAATAAGGTAATTTTGGCTTAATTTTCCAAATTTTACATGCAATGTGATCAAATTGTTTTAATTGGAATACATTTCTTTACATAAATTTTATGATTTTTTTTTAAATTCCTATCTTCACTTTATTAATTAAATTTTGTTTAAGAGTTCATTTAAGTTCAATACTAGGTCTACTATTCATGTAACATTAGAATACCACACTATTCAAAAATAGTCTAATATTGTTTGAACGGGACAAGTAGTTGGAAAAAGTCTTATTATCTTAATCTTATTTTTAGGTAGATTTCATAAGAAAGCTACCTATTTCAATGGGTAAAAGTTCAAAAAGTGTATATATATTATTAGCAAAACCAATTCTTTTGTTATTGTATTTGTCCATATTCTCTCCTGTACTAATTACACCAAAGACAAAAAGTATAAACAGTTTACCACTAAGTGTACAGAATTCAATAATGCTTCTTACCTTATGTGCTTTCAAGGGTTCCCCTCATCTACAGTCTTTCTTTTAAACAATCGCACATTAAATTAGGAATAAAATTGTAAATGTGTAAAAATATGTAGTCATATTAAATATTATCAAATTAAAAAAAATTTGTGAACAGTACTGTAGTGTGGCTACCTAGCTGCATAACAATTTTTTTTAAATTTTTAACCGATGATGAGGGAAATCCTTGAAAGCACATAAGGTAAGAAGCATTATTGAATTCTGTACTGTTGGTGGTAAATTGTTTATACTTTTGTCTTTAGCATATCTATATCTATGTATTTCACTTTCTCGTGAACATGGGCAAAATCAGACCATGGAGGTGGAAATGGGCAGGGCTTTCTAAAAAAAAACCAATATCGCTATAACTTTCTTATTAAGTAAAATATCAAATTCATTTCGTACTATTCTTTGAATAAGGGCCTAAAACCTATCTTAAGTAAAGTTTTTTGATATCAAAAAACTTTTTTTTGATAATGTGTTTACCGGTGAAGATATATAAATTTTTATCCTTCATTTCCTAGTTTTCCATTGCAGTTATAAAAATATGTTCGCATAAATAATATAGGGTTAAATTAAATTTTATTTTAAAAACTTTATTAATTTATTTAAAATATATTGGCTTTTGGCCAGTACAAATTTTTTTTAAATTTAATATAAAAAGATTCTGTTTTATGATGAAAGAAATTAAAATTCTTAATTTTCTAAGTTTGAATCGGTATCAGTACACGACAAAACATAAGTATACGTTGTATTTATTATAGTGGACGTAATTATTTATTTATAATAGAGACTGAAAGATGTATTTTTTTTAAATTCACTTTTCGGCAAGCGATCCGAATTATTGAAAATTTTTAAATTGTAAATTTCTATGGCGTTATTTAAGATTAAAGAATTCTATGGCTTTAAGATGTTTAAAGAATATAGATTTGCACTACACCTAGAACGAAAATTTGTTTAAGGTTTAAAGCTATTTTTCAATATATTTTGTTAGCATTTTAGTTTGTATTCTTTATTTCAATAAGAATTTATTTACTAAAACATACCTGTAGTTCAAATTTGATATCGATGATGAGAGACATTATATTTAAAACTGTGCACTAATTTTTTTGTGGTGGATATGTACATTTGTACATCTTATTTAACGTATTTTTACAACGTAATGCATTGACATTTATATATCTTAAATTTCATTTTACTTTTTGTTTTGTAAATTATTTATTATCGGTTGTTCTCTTATAAGAGTAACCTACATGTCGTTTTATATTTTACATTATTTTTTTAGTAATTATTTTTGTTTATAAAGTAAATTATAATGTTTTGTATTTTCGATATTAGTGTATTCAATATGAGCTTATACTTTGTTATCGATATGAATTTATTATGACTTATTTCATTAATAATAAGAATGTGTGACTGTTACATTAACTAGATATAAGTATATACAGAGTGATTCAGGAGGATAGGGCAATACTTTGATAACTCATTCTAGAGGCTAAAAATAAGAAAAAAGTTCATATAAACATAGGTCCGAAAACGCTTTGTTAGCGAGTTATACAGGGTGAAAGATTTCGCCCGAGTTTCAGTTCCTCTGGGTAAATTAAGGCTTTCTGAAATTCTGGGAAGGTCAATTTAGGGGCAAATTCAATTGTTTCTTATGGTTTTTGAGCTGGGAAATCAAAAAACATAGGTCCTAGAACTGTATGTCTCTTAGTTTCTAAGATATCCTGTGTAAAACACCAAAAATAGGGTCAAAAACACATTTTTTTACGTTTGACGTACATAACGTTGTTAAATTGGTGATAAATCTTACATTTTTTAAACATAAATTGTAGAGAATTTAATTATAAGAAGATTGATGTAAATAATGTCAACCTTGCTGTGTGCCATTTCTATGACGTAAACAATTTATTTAAGCGAAATCATTTATAATAATTTTAAATATAAAAAATTGTTAAGGATTTATGAGTTACGTTTTGTTTTATCCTCGTACAGAAAGTTACATTTATGGAAGTAGGAAAACATTTTAACGAATCTATGCAGATAGATTTGCATGGAACAGAAAAATCTAGAGATTGACCAAATTGTCAACTGTTTTTTAAGTATCAAAAGTAATAATATTAACATGGAGTGGATTAAGGATATTTCATTAATAATTTTTCCATATAAAAACTTAATTTGTGACTGCAGGCTCTTCCTCAAAGATTCAAATACTGTATCATTTTTATTTTTGCAAGTCGCTTAATAAAATATTAATGAACAAGAAGTTTGTTAAAGAAAGAATGTTTGCTCAGGAAATGGAAACTGAGAGTTTTGAACTTCAAGATCCACAATGGTATGACAGAGAGACATACACCAACAATCTATTAAGAACCTCAAATACCTTTATCAGGCATGATGGGTAGAATTGCATGTACTAGTATAATATAAATGTTGTAATGATACTGCAAACTATTAATCATTGTCTGCACAATTCAATGGTTATAAAAGAGGTAACGAAACGTCTGTATGTATGTAGTTGTAAATTCCATTAAATAAAATAAATTATTACACAAAGTTTATGCAAATCTATCATTTATGCCATAGAGTGAATTATTCTATTGTTATTATTATTATTACTATGAACTAAATTCATTTGATAAATTTAACTGACTTTTGTCCTGTCAATAAAGTATATTTTACGATTCTTCTCAATAGTAGTGGACTGTATAAAGTAATTTGTAAATGTATGCCTATTGTGTGTATGACCTTTCACTAATAGTAATTAAATGAAAGAAAAAAAAATTATTGGCTGTTATCTTACAAATCCAAACTGAAAAAGGTACGATACTACAAAAATAAAAATCAATTTTAGGTAATGATTAAATTTCATATTGTGCATATTTAAAATAAAATAAACATGCTAAGCGAATGGCAATTGAATGGAAAAGAGTGAAACTCTATACACAACAAAGTCACAATTTAAGTACCTACAAAAGGCTTTGTAAATCCTACAGTGTTGACAGTCAATATATGAAGCGATTAAGCTATTTACTGTGACAGTAAACACCAAAAAAACTACAGGTTTTCTCTTTCTGATAAGGTAGTAATTGAGGTAATCTGTAAAGGCGTTGAATGTTAGGTGTAATCTGAGATACGAAAGAGTGAATGTTTCATGTCATTGATTAAATTTTTCTCGGCTTTACCTCTTTGATAAGAAAGTTATAGAAAAAATCTGTGTGGACGTTGAATGTTTGGTGTAATCTGAGATACGGATGAGTGAATTTTTCTTGTCATCGGTTAAATTTTTATTGGATTTCTCTTTCTTATAATGTAGTTATTGAATAATATGTGGGAGCGTTGAATGTTAGGTATAATCTGAGATACGGAAGAATGAATGTTTCTCTTCATCGGTTAAATATTTATAGGCTTTCTCTTTCTGATAAGATAGTGAGGGTGTTGAATTTTCAAATATAAGTCCGTAATCAAATCATGATTGTTTTATTACATTCTCAAATATATTCTGTTAACAGTATAAAAAGTGTTTTGAAAGTATAAAAACTGCAAACCTAATCGATACAGGATGGTGATTTGATGCCAAGTCACTTGCTGTGTTCTGAAATTCTATCTGCATCTCTACTATTTTAAGTTATATCTTTGCAAATATCAATTGATGCTTGAAAATATATACTGTCAGAAAGTGTAAAAAAAATGTAATGTAAAATTACTCGACAAGGTAAAAACCTTCCTAAAAAAATTAAGAATTTAAACAAAAATCTTTGTTTCATTTCTTTAAGCAATTTTTTATTGTATATTTTAAGAGATTTATATTTAAGATTTTCTTTTTTTTTACTGATGAATTAATTAATTTAATTCTATTATGATAGTTTTAGAGATTTTGGTTTATTTTTAATACTTGTGAAACATTTGTTTTTTCGTTGGAATTAATCTATTCCTGGATTGTCCTTTTTGTAACCTAAACGTTTTGTTTCTACCACATTAAGTTTCAATGTTTTCCTCCATTCTTTTACGACTACCTAGAACACAATTAAAATCGATCAGAGTCAACATCTTGTTATATTATACCCTTTTTTGATTTTAATTGTTCCGACAATTCCAAATAATTTTAACTGTAGAAAAGGCATTGGAATTTTTTTTTTCCCAGCAGAATGATATACCTTTTTAAATTATAAAAATGTAATTGTATAATTGTTATATATCACCATTCTAACTAAGATTACTATTTTTACACAAGCTACCTGTTCTGCCAAGGTCTTCCCTTTCTATAAAACTAATATATTCTACAAATTGTTTATCGATGTCTGCTTCTCTTCTATTCTATTTACTACAACTTTTATAAGATTAAAAGGTTACTGAAAGAAGAGAACTTCCTCTGCGACTATTAACTTCTCTTTTTTCTCCTTTTTTATGTAAAGTATGAATAGCCACAGAAATAGCAGCAGTCTACTTGCCATTCTTTCGAAAAGAACAAAAAAAAAAGGTTCTAACAGTATAGCTTTTCTTCGGGTGCTTGCAATTTCAATATTTCTCAAAAAATAATTTTCTTAAATTTTGCTATCGCAAGTTTATATAATTTTTATATATAAAAATATTTTTTCTTAATTTTTTAGAAAATAATTTTCTTGGTGAAATAGAAAATATGTTATTGTAATAAAAAGTGCAATCGATTCAGTTTTAGAAATATGTTTGTATCATAAATTGTGTTTTTTATGTGTTTTTAATAAATAATATTTTGTTCCCGATGTAAAAAATTTCAGAATGATGTAATTTAATTTTATAATGTGTTTGTTAAGATTCATTTATTATATACTGAACCAGCTTAATTAAATATTGTTAGACTTTATTTATTGTAACGCATTATAATTCAGTGTAGTGATTAAATTATTGTAAATTAAAGGTGAATAAAAGAGTGTTCAATAAATATTTGTGTATTGGCAATTACTTAATGTATAACCAAGGTATTACACTGAGGCTGGAATTGTACAGTGTCTGTGAAGTCTAAACTTTAATATCCACTTAATTATTAATATTGTCAATTAATTTTCAGGTATACATTGTAAATTATTTATTTTGTAATCTAATAAACAATGTTCCACGGAAAACAGGTTGATTTTTATTTAAAACATACACTATTCTTTTCCTAAAAACTAATGTGATCAGATGCAAGTAACCTAACCTACATTGTGACGAGTGGTAGAGATGTGTGTATACATTCAGGTTTTAGGTTTGAATCTTAACACGTAACATAAATAAAAGATAAAATGTGATTATCTCTTGTATTTTTAAATATTTTAGAAATCTTACCCTTTCAGTTTAACATTTTTAGTGTTTTTAGTAATACATCGTGACGTCAAGGAATCTTTTCCTAAGGAAAAGTCAGGAATTTTTAGAAGAAATCAAGAAGATTGCAAAAAAATTCAAAGACGCATTTTTGTTACCAAATGTAGATATTTAATTTTCAGATACACATTGTAAATTATTTATTTTGTAATCTAATATACAATGTTTCACAGAAAACAGGAGGATGTTTAAGTAGTGGTGACCCATTGCTCAGCACATTGCTACTACATGCAGCCTTTAACATGTCCTTTTCTTATTTACATTTTCCAATTATTTTTACGTATTAAAGGACTGTTATTGGAATTTATCTCAAATCACTATGATTTTTGTTTTGTTTAATATTTTACGTAATTGCTTTTAAATGGCATCTAAAAAGACTGTTTACTGGTGAGTGGTTAGATTAATCCCAGTACTCAGTCGATTGAGAACAGGTAGAGATGTTTTCTATGACTTACACAGTTTATAAGTTTTACTTAAGTTTATATGAAGATATTGGTGCGACTTTTTAAATTTTTTCCTGATGGTTGTATAGCATCAAAATCCATGGTCTTGAACCAAACTTTGATGACATCAGCAAATACCTGAACTTTTTTTTGTCCACTCATTTGACTGGTTTGATGCAGCACTCCGAGATTCCCTATATAGTGCCAGTCATTTCATTTCGGTATACTCCGTACATCCTACATCCCTAACAATCTGTTTTACATATTCCAAACGTTGCCTGCCGCACAATTTTTTCCTTCTGTTTGTCCCTCCAATATTAAAGCGACTATTCCAGGATGCCTTAATATGTAGCCTATAAGTCTGTCTCTTCTTGTAACTATATTTTTCCAAATGCTAATCTCTATCAATTTGATGCAACAACTTTTCATTTGTCAATTTATCCACCCGTCTGATTTTTAACATTCTCCTATAGCACCGCATTTCAAAAGGTTCTAATCTTTTTAATTCTTCTCAGGCACTCCGGTAGTCCAAGTTTCACTTCCATATAAAGCTACGCTCCAAACATAAACTTTCAAAAATGTTTTCGTGATGTTTAAATTAATTTTCGATGTAAAGAAATTATATTTCTGACTGAAGGCTTGTTTCACCTCTGCTATTTGGCATTTTATTTTGCTCCTGCTACGTCCATCTTTAGTAATTCTACTTCCCAAAGAAAACAAAATTCTTCTACCCCCATAATCTTTTCTCTTCCTATTTTTACATTCAATGGTCCATCTTCATTATGTCTACTACATTTCATTACTTTCCTTTTTTCTTGTTTATTTTCATAAGGTACTTCTTGCGTAGAACTTCATCCGTGCCATGTTTTAGTGGAAATTTACTTGACTGGCAGCATTACTTTAATACATTTAATGACGTAATTCATTCTAGAAATGACCTATCCAATATTCAAAAATTACACTACTTAGTCATCTTTAAGAGATGAGGCCCTTAATATCATCAAAGACTTACCAATTACAAGGGAAAATTATTCAGTCTCCTTAGATCTCCTTAAAAAAAGATATGATAAATGCATGATCTCTGTTCATCTTATTGAAAATATTTTAAAAATTGGTTTCATTGAAAAGGAATCTGCAGATAATTTAGATCATTTTATTAATAAAATTAATTCTTGTATAAGTTCATTGGAGGCAATGAATTTACCTGTTAATCCTAATGAGCTCATTGTTATGCGATTACTAGCATCAAAATTAGACAAAAATACTTACAAAAATTGGAAAGAAAGACTTTCTGATGAAAACTTTCCTAATTTCAAAAACTTTGTTGAGTTTCTTAATAATAGAAGACAAATACTTGAAAATGTTGCAGCTAAACTTGAGTATAATTTGCAATCAAATAACACTCACTCTTTTAACAAACAAGTATTTAACAAACCCTTTAAAGGTCAAGGGAAATATAACAATACAAATAAAATTTGCAGAAGAAATTTAGTTAGTTACCATGCAAATTCAAAAATTATTCAATGTACTATGTGTAAATCTGATCTTTATTTATATACATGTAAAAAATTTCTTGATTTAACAGTAGATGAACGCAAGGAATTTTTAGTCCAGAATAAGTGTTGCTTTAATTGTTTTCGAACAGGTCACTCTGTAAATAATTGTATGAATAAGCATGTATGTAAAATATGTTGCAAAAAGCATCATTCCTTAATCCATACAGAGGAAATTAATAAATCTAGCTCTAAGCCTGAAAATAATACTTATCGTGCATTAAAATTACAAACAAAAATGTTTTATTGTCTACTGCTGTGTGCAATACTGTGGACAAACATGGAAATTATCAGACATAGAGTGTTGCTTGATTCAGGCAGTCAAGCCAATTTCTGCACAATGGAATTTGCTCGTAAAATTGGGCTAACTAACAAAAAATAGTCTTCCAATTTTTGGAATTAATAACTCATTATGTCAATCAAATTACAGTGTCACAGTTAAACTATACTCTCGCATTGAAAACTTTACATTACATTGTTTGTGCTGTATTACCTAACCTAACTGACAATCTTTCTGCTAAATCATTTTATTCATCATCTTAATTTACCTGAAAACTTATTTCTTGCAGACCCAAACTTTAACATTTCTTCAAATATTGATGTCCTTTTAGGTGCACAGTACTTCCTAAACCTTATTCTGCTGAATAAATTTTTACGTAACCAGCATTCTCCCTTGATACAAGAAACAAGACTAGGATATATATTAGCTGGAAACCTTCCTTTAAGTGTTACACACAACAATTCCGTTTCTTCCCTTTTCATTCGTAATGACAATAAACTTCTTTCATCACAGATAGAAAAATTCTGGGAGGTAGAAGAACCTATTTTAGTCAAACAAATCTTTCATGATAACTCATTATGTGAAAGAAATTTCATAGAAAATACAATTAGAAATAAGGATGGTAGATTTATAGTTACATTACCTCGTAAATCAGATAACATCAAACTTGGTGATTCTCTTAATAACGCCAAAAATAGATTTTTGTCTGTAGAACGTAAGCTTATTCAAGACCTAGTTTTAAGAAGGGATACTCTAATTTTATTAATGAATATATAAACCTTGGTCATATGTCTGAACTTAATTCAAAAAATTTATTGATACCTGACTCAGAAGTTTTTTATCTACCTCATCACGCTGTTTTCAAGGAAACAAGCTTAACAACCAAACTAAGAGTTGTGTTGATGGCTCAACCAAATCCAGCAATGGTCTATCTCTAAATGATACACTAATGATAGGACCTTTGGTCCAACAAGACTTATTTTCAATAATTTTAAGATTTAGAGTCCATAATTATGTTATCACATCTGATATCACAAAAATGTACAGACAGATTCTAGTTACTCAGAAGGACAGTAATTTGCAAAGAATACTGTGGCGTGAAAACCTTGAACAAGACGTAAAGCATTATGCCTTAAGAACAGTAACTTATGGTACAACTAGTGCCTCATTTTTAGCTACTCGTTGTTTAGTTCAAATTGTCAATGACAATAACGATCAATTTCCTAATGCCTGCAGAGCCATATTAAATGATTTTTATGTTGATGACCTTATTGCAGGAGCTGATAGTGTACATGAAATTAAGCAGTTAAAAATTGATGTATGTAACTTATTAAAACAGTATGGCTTTCCCCTTCATAAGTGGTTCTTCAATTGTCAAAATATTTTCTCCACTGATGATACTGTACTATTATTAAATACACCTACCTATATCATTAAATAAAAATGAAAACATACATACTTTAGGTATATTATGGAATAATTACTTAGATAAATTAACTTATGAAGTCAATCAAAGGAAAGTTAAAATATTCACTGACATATTTTATCAATTATTTCTGGTATCTATGATCCATTAGGTCTTATTGGACCCATTATATTTTTATGCAAACATTTAATGCAAAGCCTTTGGCTAGTCAAGTGCAATTGGGATGATACTTTACCCGATAATTTACTATTGCAGTGGCAAATTTTATACAATTTTAAACAATCAATTAAGTTTCGTTAGTTCTATAAATGTTGACATATGTGTAAAAGTTAAACACTGATAGTAGCATCAAATCCTTTCAACTCCATGGATTTGCAGATGCATCTCTTAAGGGTTTCGGATGTTGTATATATATGTTAGAATTACTTACTGTAATGATAAAGTTTCATGTAATTTATTGTGTTCCAAATCACGAGTTGCCCCTTTAAAACAAATGATTCTTCCAAGACTTGAACTCTGTGCTTGTTTGCTCTTATCACGCTTACTTAATCAAGTTACATTACCTTTAAATGAAAGAATCAATGAAATTCATTTATATTCTGATTCCATGATTGCACTCCATTGGATTCATGGTCAATCCACCAATTGGAAAGTGTTTGTAGCCGATCGAGTTTCAGAAATTCAACAGTTGACTTTTAATGCAAAGTGGCATCATATTGAATCACCTTCGAATCCTGCCGATATACTCTCTCGGGGATGTCTTCTGGAAAAATTAATTAATTTTGTATTATGGTGGCATGGTCCAAGCTGGCTTTTGCAAGTTTCTTTCTGTTGGCCAACTAATAATCACTTTAATTCTACTGAAACAAAGGTTGATCCTCAATGCTTTGTTGAAAAACTAATTTGTCAACTTCAGGAAAGAAAAACCCACAAATTTATACCATCTTCTGCCAAAGAATTGCTATACACTCTAAAAGAAATTAATGATGTTCAGGAACAAATATTCTTCTCAAGCGTAGACAATTTTTATAATCCTAGTATCCAGTACTTAAGAGTTGTGGAGAACAAGTTTTGATAAAGTTAGTAATTTTCAGTGGATAAATTTATGGACTGAAATTACCTGCTCTGATTTAGAAGAGAGTGCACAAGATGTTAATGAAATTATAAAAGAAGATTCCATAAATATTGGTGACCTATCTGATGAATGTATATTGTCGAACCAGGTAATTCAAAACTAAAAGGTAGGTTTTGGTTCAAGTTCTGAAAAATACCAGATATTATTGAAGAAAAGTGGAATGCAATTGTTAAGGTGTTTTGGAAGACCGATATTTTATGTTTGTGATGTCTTTGCCTGGGACATCTACTCCAGTTGAGAGTTTTTTCAATTACAGAAAACATTTGGTCTGTAGAAAGGAGTAGACTATCAGTATCTACTGCTAACCATCTGCTAAATGTTAAAATTAAGTCAGAATTTTCTTGTTATGAATTTTATGATGTAATTAAAACAAATCTTTTCTGAAAAAGACATGTCTAGTAAAAAATACAACTGAGTAAATAAAGTTTAATGTTTCAGTAAACTGCTAAGACTTTTAAATTATTTCAAAAATATGTTCTGGGTCGGACCCAAAAAAATATGCCAAGCCTAATTTAATTTCACGTAATACACACATTTGTGTAAGTAGACGGTTATGCTGCTAAACTCAACACAGTTGAATATCTGATATAAGTTGGCTGAACATTATTTTTGTAATCAAAATACTATTAACAGAGAACAAAGTCATGATTACATAGTGATATATTTTAACTGCCACAATGTTCAAGGAAAAAGGTATCCATGCAGCTTTAAAACAACACAAAATTCATGAACTTCATAAACAAATTTACAAAATATAGTAACTCAGGAGTGTATGCCGATTGAAATTTAGTAACTTCACAAATATAATATTAGGTAGATTGGATGCAAATTTATTTTCAGATATTTGGAAGATATGCTAGCAATAATGCAGTATTTTTTTAATGAATTTTGTAATTAAATTATAACCAAATATAAATCTGTAGTAATAGTTGATTTTGATTGAACTGTATTTAACTGCAGTTATCTCGCCCCTCACATATTAATCGCAGCATAAATTGAATTCTTTGGGCCATGAACTAACAGATATCTTATGCTGATGTTGTCAGTGGAAAATCTCATTAGACACGATCACAAAATACGAGGCGTGAAAATTCTGGCAACGTTAGGACTGCTACCTAACAAATGTTTTACAGATTTGACGTATTATTGAAGAATGATGGATCACATAATTGATCTTGCGGAAATTATTTCCAGCAAGTGAATCGGGACAATCATTACTAATTTCACTGTAAGATGCAAACAGCTTGTTAGGAGGAAAACTATATTTTTTAAAATATAGCAACATTGATGTAATTTCTGAAGCGAGGTTATTTGCAGAATATCACCCTTAAGTATTTCAATTTTATCAGTCTCAAATAGTACAGAAGGCAATAACGAAAACAAATTTCCTTCCTAAGGTGTCTCTGCCAATGAAACGTTATAGTCCATGAGAAGTTCTGAAAGTGATTGATAAATAAATAAATGCAAATTTAACTCCAGGTTTCAATTTAATCACCAGTCATGTATTAGAAGCATCACCAGAAGCACGTATTAGAAGCATTACAGTCTAATTTTCTATCTTTAAATATATATAAAAATAAATCTATTTTTTAGTTAGTTATTTTCAACATCATTTTATGAATCTGACATTTCTGCAGACTTTTGAAAATACCATAACTATTATGATTCATAAGCTGGTAAATATCTATATGGTGTGAAATCTTACGGATCCATTATTCTCCTTCCAGTGTTTAACTGTTCTTCAGAAGCTGAAATCATTTTTCTTTGATTTTATGAAAGGACAGCCATAGAACAAGTTTTTCCATGTTGTCAGATCGGACAACATTATTTTTGAATCAAAGGAACTGTTTTGACTGTATCTGGATGTTTGATAAGGTGCGGCATTATTTTAAAATGTAAAAAGAAGAAAGCCCTACCATAATGTTTTATAGATAGTTCTATACCTTGAAGTAAGCTGTTTTTAAACTAGATTTAAGATTTTCTCACAGATTTGTACGATATAAAATCCAGTATTCAACAAGGAAGTGTTCTTGGCCCAATATTGTATTAAATGTACACTGCAGATTTGCTTTAAACTGACAGCCATTCTTGTTTATAGAAATCCACGTGTTACCTCAGAGAAACTGTAAATTTTTTAAATAGTCTTTGAAAGCAGTCAGGTTTACTTATGTCACGTTTACAGTATCTAGAAACAACTTCCTATACAGGAATACTCAACGGTAAGTTTTGTTGACATCACTCAAGCAGATGATGTACATAGGATTTTATCTTGACCATCACCTGTACATGAAGAAGCATATACTATCTAAAAAGGAGCATACATCTAAGTCTACAAAAAATTTATCGGTTACTTGGACGCAAATCTAAATGAAATAATTGAGCATTTGAAAGCAAAAACGCTCACAAAAGTGTTATCAGCAACAAGCATATCAAGATCTTAAAACGATTACTGTTATGCATGAAATAATCTAATTCAGTTCAAATTATCAATAAAGAGTAATCAGTTTATCATCAAGTAAAGTGTAATAAAAAAAAAAGAACTAGGTATCTTTCAAATAAGAGTGAGTAATGATTATGAAAAAGGAATAATAAGGAAACTATTTTGAAAGATAAAAAAACAAAAAAAGGAACAACAGAAGGCCAGAAGAAGAAAAACAAAATTGAGCAAAATGTACGGGGAAGAAAAATATAAAGTATTTTTTTTAATAAATATAAATAAAATATTTACCACAAATAATACTGTCACGAGTAAATTTAGAAATAATATAGAAGAAAGAAACTATTATAACAAAAATGGAGTATATCAAATAAAATGTGAGTGTAACAATGATGTATATAGGACAAATGAGATGACAATTTAAAACAGGATTTAATGAAGTATAAAATCATATAAATATGGAAAAAAGGATTCAAATAATGCAACGCATTTGGTACAAAAAAGGACATATTACCAGTGAAATGATAAAAATCCTTAAAAAAATTACACGCAGATAAAGGAAAACTTTTAAATATTCTAGAAGACATGGAAATATTCATGCTGAAATTTAAAGATCAGCTGATAATTAATGTACAAATAAACACTCGATTTGATGTAATTTTTTTATAAAAATTTAAAATTGTTAAAATGAAGAATCAGGATTATTTTCAAGAAATTATATAACTATTAGAGCAGGAGGGACAAAGTAGAATAGACCATGACAGTAGTATGGATGGGTAGTGGGAGTGGTATTTATTCGATGATCCCATCTCAGGAAGACTCAGTGCTAAAAGTAGTTAAGAGAATGGAGGTACTCTGAAATGCGTAAACTACAAATGCTAGAGTAACAATGCTAGGACGGGCAGAAAATAACACTCAAATCAATCAACAAAGGCTAATGAACATCCAAATTTTTTAGCACTTAACCTCGCTGATAGTAGTTCATTTTGTAAGATTAAAAAGATACAATTTTATATAATTATAAGATTTTGATTTGACGGTTAAAATTTTGGGTAATTATTGTGTGTAATGTAAAAGTTTTAAATAGTTTAATTATATTAATATTGATGTTGCCATAACCGTGATGACATATCTTATCATTGACACCCTATTCTTCAACTTGTATAATTGCTGTATAAATAGCAAAAATAGTTCTAGAATCAGTAATGGATTTGATAATAAAAAAGTGGGATACATGTACACTTTTAAAGAAGAAGATAATATTGAATAATGTATCAGTGACCAGATTTCACAAGTCTTTTGTTACAGGATTGTTTTTAATTTCCTGGGATCATAGCTAAGAGCTATGCTGCAAGAAGTTAAGTATGGTAATCAGTCAAAAATGGGGTATGGGTTTTTTTGCATTTCTTGATGTTCCATGACCCAGGGACCCCAAAAAAAGTGGGGGGTAACATTTTATGTACATATGTACACGTGGATATACATACGATATCTTCTATCGGATCAATATCTCCACAGGGGTGGGGAAGATAGTTTCTTTGGGATCAATTTTCTCAAAATTTTGCCAACATAATCCCGCTTCATATTAAGCTCAGCAAATGTGTGAATGTGTCTCAACCATTTAAAAAGAATTTTGCCCCCAAATTCTCGCTCTTTCTAAAAAATGCGTATTTTTTAATTGGATTTTTTTAATTTTCAATTAAAATATCGACTCTTAAACTTTTTTCATGTATATTTATTTCTCCACTATGTAGTAATAAGAACCGATGCCAGGAAAGTATAAAACTTTGTCGCCGAGTTTTTTTTATTAGTGAAGAATTTTTATTTCATTTTTCTGTACAGGCATTATATCGGAGAGCAAAAGATGAACTCTGGGTTCACTATAAACCTTTTTTATTCCAACATATTGGAACACAATCTTCTTTAGATTTTTAATGAGAAAGAGAATAAAAAGAAAGAGAAATTTCTGTAATGAAATTTCTTAGCGGCTAATGCATCAAAGAAGATTGCGACTAACCGATTTTTGAGAGTAATTTTATTAATTTTAATTATACGCTTTGTTCAATATCAACTAACAGGATACATATATTTAAATAAATAATAATTTTCATTATATTAATATTATTAATATAGCAAAATATATAAAATACTAAATAACAAATTATTAAATTTGTGCTTAAATAGTTGGCAGCTCAAAAACATCCACTAGAAACTGTTGATTGGGAATGGTTGCCCCAACAAAACCAAGTAATTATTATTTTGTATTGAATATTGATTCATATTAGAAAAGCCAGGAGGTAAGTAAAGTTTACTTATTTTTTGTAAAATAATGGGACCGAATAATAACTGCCCCGTTGGAAGATAGGAAATTAGTCATGATAAACAACAGTCAGATATTCAGAATGATACAGAAGGCATGGGAAACTCATTGGTTCCACACACGTTTGTTTAGTAGAAGCCTTGAGAATCCATGGTGGTTGGTAACTTGCTACCCTATTTCATTGTTTTTACATATAAGGTGGTTGGTAGTCATTAAAGTTATTTTTATTTAGTGAAAGAAGTGCGTTTTATATACGTGTCGTAAGTATAATAATATAACTAAATATAATAATATAGAAAACTCTATAATAACACATTTAATAATTAATCACATTTGCATAGCCAGAAGGTAAGAAATACTTACGTATTTTTTGTGAAATTATATAAGCTCACCGGTGATGGAGTCAGACTTTCTAATTAGCTAACGGGAAATTAGTCGTGAACAAGAGACAGATATTCAGAATTATTCTGGAGGCGAAATATTTTATGTATTCGCAAACAAGTATAATAAAAACATTAAACACATTTATGGAAATAGGCAGATTTCGATGTGCTTGTGTTTTTTCAGTTGAAATCATATCCTGCATATATATAATATTTTTGATTAAATTTGATGTAGTGGGGTCATGATTGTACAATTCTCTGAAAGATAGTTGTGGAAGGTTCTTGTAAACTTTCTATAAAAAAGATAATCTCATATTTTCCTGTTAAATTTTTAACTTTTCCACAATGGGTTCTTTGTACCACAGAAAATTAATGCAGTTTGGCTTTACAAGAAACAGTGTAATAAATTTAGATGTTTAGTTAATTGTATGCTTCTCCTGAAATTTTCATGCAAAAAATCAGTAATGTCTTTATTAATGGTGCAAAGGGCTTATGAGAGGCAGTTTTACAAGTTTTCATGTCAAATGTTACTATGTCAGTTAATTAAAAGGGAAAGACGCTTGTCAATTACAGTAGCCAAATAGTATGCTTGTGTTAAAGTATAACATTGAAATGTCATATTATGCTAATCGATAAGTATCAACTCTGGCGTTTGTCAGTCGGACTTGTGTGACAGAGTTATAACTAGGGTCAGCTTAGGACACTCCTTTTTGACTCGTGTTCTTCTAATAGTTCATGGAAGACAGCCTTATTTTATGTTACTGGCATCTTAACTCTTGAATAATCTTTTTACCTAAAATTAAACTAAAAATTAAATTTTCATCTTTTATACAAGTGAATTTGCTTCCATTAATACTTAAAAAGCATGCAATAATCTTTGTTTAATTTAGCATCGAAGTCTATATACCTTGCCTTAAATAAAGGTGACTAACATATTCATTTTATACCCACATTTAACATCGTTTATGAAAATATTTTATTAAAAGAGTTCAAAGCTATCCTTGCCTTTATCAAGCATGTTCAGTTACGAGAAACTTTGTTATAGGTTTCGATAATCCTTATTCTGTGTCACTGCATTTTTGTTTCCAAACAAGGTTGATGTGTTTTTTTATATTTACACCAACAACCTGTTTCTTTTACCAAACCATTTAGATTGTGGTTAAGATCATTTTTCTATTGATCTATTAATTTACTGCAAATGCCTACAATATTTCACTTTTCTGGAACTATCATGTGTGATTATATATTGAAAGGTTCCAGTTGAATATTATTATAGAAGTACTCACATGGATGAGTTATTTCTATGAAAACCAATTTGTTTTATCATTGTAAGAAAAGTAGATATATTTTTAATATTTGTTAATTATATAAAGATAATAAATTATTATTATTATTTTATGGTTTGCTGCAGAGTATGGATGCACAAACTGATAGTTCATTTTTTGATGAAGATCCATTATCTTTGAGTATTAAAAAAGAAATCAAGCATGAAACAGAGCGAACAGATCATTTGATTTCTCCTGTTGCTATGACAGATGATAAACCGACAACATCTAGACAAGTAAGATATTTTCATTTACTTTTTGACGGTTTACCTAATATTTAGCATTCTAGTTTAACACTAGATATTTTGATTAAAAGCTTAAAAAAGTGATACCAAACTGTATGTGAAATGATAAAACAGTATGTGTAGGATAGTACGATTGACAAGTCACTCTTGAAAACTCGTGGCTTTTGATAAAGAATAAACATTCCGAGCGAGGTTTTATAAAAGGTCTCTTGTTTCTTTCTTCATATTGCCAAAATATACTGTTCCTCATCACGCAACAAACCTACTGAAATGCAGCTTATATATTCTTGCAAGTAAATTTATAATCTATTCACAGAAACCAGTTTTATGAAGAACATTGTTGTCCTCAGAGAAACTACTTCATTGTGTCTCTTATGGTACTGTAAATGTGGCACAGCCATAACAAATTCTGTAACATATCAAACTGTTTACTACCTCCCAACAGACAGCATGTTATATTATTGCTGTTAAAACATCCATAAAACATAGAAATGAATAAACATAAGAAATATTGTACTTCTTAATACCATTCTTATTGATCTTTGATAACAGCCATGAGGCTACTCTTCCAGGATCTATAATTCATGCATAGTTTTTAGTATGGTATTTATGAGGGTTCCTTGTTATTTTTAATGTGGTTTTATGCCATTTCTCTAGGATTTTTCAGTATTCCTTGATTAGAATCTTTTTTTCATGTGTTTTAAATTATAATCGGTAATTATAATAAAATGATTATACAATAGTAATAATAGTACTGCATGATATAAACCTGAAAATTAGTAGAATGTATTGATATGCCACTATTTTTTAGCAAAAAAATTGCTTTTTTGAAGCCATGGTGTGCAATCAGCTTACTCAAAACAATTTCGTAGAGTTTCTTTGCACAGATAATTTTAGAAAACTTCTGTTTTAAGTACATGAACCAGGAGTATTTTCAATGTCCTTGACGAAATTGTTCATTAATCCTAGTTTGGTATGTAACAGAGGTAGATACACATTTTTAGGCTTTTCTTTTCTAATAAATGGTTTTCTGTCCCTACTATCCCATTCACACAATAAACAACAGTAGTTTATGTAACCAAGCCGCAAACCACTAAATATAAATGCAATCGCTTTCAAATCACCACAAATACTACACTTATATACTGCATATTGAAGCTTTTCCAATATAGATTTAATATTTTTATAAGTTTCTTTCATAGTAGCAGAGTGGGCCACAGGTACTGACGGGAATTTATTGCCATTATGCAGAAGCCGGCTTTTAAACTAACTTTAGAGGAATCTATGAACAAGTGCCATTCTGTTGGGTTATGTTCATTACAAAGTGGCTGCATAAGAGAAGAAATGTCATTACAAAACGCTAAGGCATTTTCTTCAGAAAAACAACTTTAAATTCAGAATGATGATTACGATAAGTGCTACATTTCTTTGTATTCCTTTGAAGAAGATTCCATCCTTTTTGCCGGGAAGCAAGCATTCCAGACTGTTTTTTTGATACTTTAAATTTTTTATGAGTTCGTTAAGATTTACTTTAATCAGTAAATGAGGCTCAGATGAAATGCTTTGTTCATAAGTTGTATCACCAGAATCTGTTTATTTTTCTTTCTTACTTCCACCAGACTCTGAGCTCCCTTCATCTAATGTCACATGTTCTGGAGACTTTGGTGTTGTCAATTCTTTGCAGTATGGATCTGTTCTCATTGCGGATTGTAAGTTTGATTACAACACTCTATGTTTTGATTTTGATGTAATCCCTTTAATGTTTGCTAAGCAGAAATAACAGTCAGAAGAGTGATTTTTGGGTTCCTCCAAATCATAGGGATAGCAGTGGCATATGGCGTGTGGCATTTCTTCACACAGTGAGAAGGAAGTGGGGAGCCTAGATCATGATAAACAACAGATATATGGGACCCAGGCCCTTGTTTTCATGTTCAAGAAAGTAAAGTGATTTAACTAACATAATACAGATTCCTCTCCAGTATCTTAACATCAATTTTTTTTCATGAAAATATTTTTGAAAACCCTATTCAATAATTTGGAAAACTGCTGCCAGTGAACATTGCATTAATAATTTTTTAATCCATAAATTTGCAAAAAAGTAGAAGTTACATTTTGCACAAAACCCCTCAAAGAATGATAACAAGATAGAGATCTAAAAGTACTCGAGTAAAACTCAAAATTATAAGTATAATTTATTTTTTAATGATTTCTCAATTTAAGTTGAAGCTTAACAGATAATCATATAAACACATCACGAGATAACTGAATTTTAATGAGTGGTAGTATTTTAAATCTAGTTTTAAAATAACTATTTTTTCTTACTTAGTTTTGTTAGAACCAAGGGTTTTACAGAATTGTAAAACAGCTTATACTAACAATGCTGAACATGTGCCTCACCTCATCCAGTGAGGTGATTGCAGATTCTTCTTTCCTTTTATTCAACTGAGTTTTGTAAACAGTAAACTAACCCGTGGTACAATGAGATGTTGTACTATACAATTCCTTAAAAAATCAGGTTTTCTTTAAATTTGTATTTCTAAATTCCCTGCCCTTGCAGATCTGAAATCGCCATAAAAGTAGCTATAAGACTCCATTGAATGAAAGCAACATGTAAGTGGCATCAGCCACAATAATTACTTTATTCAAATTAATAATACTCACTATACAATTAGTTCCTTTCAAGGTGTCACTAGTAGGGTGGATTTACATTTTAGTAGGTTTGACATATAAATTTACAAAGAAGTATGATTAGCTCACAGAAGAAAGTAACGGAATACAACTTCACTTTTAAATTTCTTAAGGAAGCTCATCGTGGGATTCTTTTATCATGAGATTGATTTTGCAAATTCAAGTGCCAAATATCTCATGTAATGTTGCCAATAACGATGGTCAACATGATTTTTGTCTCATGAGTACCAATAGGTGTATTTAATGCAATTCTTTATCCTGTTTTCAAATATGTATTCATAATTTCTCCATTACCTACAGCTTCTTTGTTATTTTAATTTGTATAAATATTTAAAAAAATTTTTTTTCATTGTCAACTAAAAGATCCTAGAGAATTATAAATATGATTGAACCAAATGAGCTAACTCAAAGAGTAGTGTTGTTATTGTTGTGTAGATTTAGACGTGTATAAATATGTACAAATGTTACCTAGTGCAGCATACATTCATCAGAACAATGCCAGTTGTGAGATAGTGAACCAGGAAACATGTCATTGTAAGTGCTTTGTGTGTTACATATTTACAATTTTATTTCTTTTAATTAGTCGTTAGTTACAAAATGCCTAGAGTTTTTTTAAATCTTTTAACTTCTTTTTTTATGTATGTGGTGAAGTAGTGCTCTAGTCCCAAAGGCGAACTTTATTTTGGGTGTAAAGTCAAGACCAAACAAGGGCCTGGGTCCCATATATCTGTTGTTTATCATGATCTAGGCTCCCCACTTCCTTCTCACTGTGTGGAGAAATGCCACACGCCATATGCCATTGCTAAATTTATTAAAATTACTCTTTTGACTAAATGATTTCTTACAAAAATTACATGTGAATTTCTTCAACAGTAGGAATAGAGAAATGTGTTTTTAAACTACAGCTTTCATTAAAAGTTTTTTTGCAAAAATTAAAAGTGAAATTTTTCTCATCTGTATTAGTAGAGATATGTGTTTTTAAATTACTGTGTCGAATAAATGTTTTTTGTTTTTTTTGACAACATGAATATTTAAGTGTGACTCTAAAGTAGAACTCTGAGTGAAAGACTCCTGACAAAAAACACATGAGTGAATAAGAAGATGAGAAGATATGACATTCCTTTCTGTAACAGGTTTTTCTGTAATTTGCAAGCATGTTTCTTTAAAAGTAAAAGTGTTGAAATCATCATATTCTTCATTGAAGACAATCACAAATGCACTTATAATTTAATTTATTGCAAATCACACATTTTGATGTCTGTAAAATACTTCCAGTAATTCTTTCTTCCACATCATCGATAACTTCTTCAATAAGATCCTTAAAAAAAAATGTAGCTGTTGAGTTAAAAATCTATCGTAAAAATAAGTTATTTTAAATAATGCCAACTACAAATTGAACACTTTATACTTTAATATTAAATATCTTATGTTCATATTTAAGCAAGCACTTTATATTTGTTTCAAAGTAGCAAAAATAAAAATTTCATTTATATTAGCAGTTAAAATACAGAGGACAAAATGTAACACAATCAAACTATATGCTACATAGCGCAGAAATTAAAACTGGTCAGTCAACAGGCAATTTCATAATACCAAATAAAAAAAAAAAATTTTTTTAATTTACTGTAGTTTAATTCTGTTAATATTAACTGAAAATAGAACCCTGTAAATAAATGTAGATATTTTCCAAACTCATCCCCAGATTAAGTGATTGGTCATTACATTTGTTCTTAAAACATCAAAGACAGCGAAGAGTAATAAAATTGGTTTTATCATTTTTATTAGATATTCATCTACTGGAAGAATTGAATGAAATGAAAAATAAGAGAAAACAGGCTTAGTACTGGATGGGTGAGTCAAGTAAATAATGAAAGAATTATATACTGAAGATCCAAAATTATATTAATTGACCATGAAAATGTCAAACAAATTATTTTAATTTCTCTTTAATACATTCTGATGCACAAAAATGAGAGTGCCATGAGAAAAGCAGTGTAATAATTGTATGTTATTTATCTACAAGATTGAGCTACACATTTCTAGAGAAATGTTATCATCATGTTTCTAAATCACATATATTCGGATACATATCATAAGTTTTTAATGCAATTTATAACCTGCTGAGAAATTTCTTAAAATATTTTTAAATGTGTTTTGATTTTAAGAGAACTCTATGAGCAACAACGTTAGATCTTTAAAAACATATAAAGTAAAAAACGATTTAATAATTCATCATATTTGCATAGCCAGAAGGTAAGAAATACTTACGTATTTTTTGTGAAATTATATAAGCTCACCGGTGATGGAGTCAGACTTTCTAATTAGCAAAACGGGAAATTAGTTGTGAACAACAAGAAACAGATATTCAGTATTATTCTGGAGGCGAAATACTTGGAAGTATTCTGAAACAAGTTTAATAAAAATATTTAACATATTCTTGGAAATAGGCAGATTTCAGTGTGCTTGTGTTTTTTCAATTGAAATCATATCCTACATATAAATGATATTTTTGATTAAATTTGATGTACTGGTCTTGATTGTTCAATTGTAGAAGGTTCTCGTAAACTTTCTATAAGAAGAGACACTCTCATATTTTTTTGTTAAATTTTTCACTTTTCCACAACGGCTTCTTTGTGACACAGATAATTAATGCAGTTTGGCTTTACCAGAAACAGTGTAATAAATTTAGATGTTTAGTTAATCGTATGCTTCTCATGAAATTTTCATGCAAAAAATGTGTGATGTGTTTATTAATGGTTGGTTGATAATGGCATATGTGAGGCTGTAGTTTTACAAGCTTTTCATGTCAAATGTTACTGTGTCAGATTAATTAAAAGGAAAAGAAGCTTGTCAATATTTTACTGGCATCTTAACTTTTGAATTATCTTTTTACATCTGAAAATTTTTTGATTCTGTAAAAATTAAATTCTCTTCTTTTATACAAGTTAATACTTAAAAAAACTTGCTATAATCTTTGTTTAATTTAGCATCTATACCCATTACATACCACGTAATTATAATTATACCGTTATAATTTAGTCTATATACCCAGTGAATACTTTTCTTATGAAAAATATTGTATCATTTTTAGTAATAAAAAATGATGACCTCTACTGTTATTGTCTACTCATGTATATTTTTTGGAGATTAAGAAATTCATTTGTATCATAAACTTTGGTTTTCATGTGGTGTTAGTTATAAATATAGATTATTTGTATAAAAAGTCATTTCCAGACATAACCGACACATATTAGTGCTTTAAAACCCGCTTTGATAGTCACACTATTAATATTACTTTTGTTTTGCAGAGTTTGGATCCACAAACTAGTGATTCAGTTTTGGAAGAAAATCCATTATCTTTGCCCATTAAAAAAGAAAAAATGCATGAATCTGTGCAAGAAGAACATTCTTTTGTACATCTTTCTAAGACAGATGATGGTCTGACAATATTTAAACAAGTAAGCTATTTTCTTCTTTATCTTGTTTTAAGTTAAAAACATAAAACCTAGTTATTGTAAGAATTCTTAATTATTCTATTCATTATGATATTTTTATTTGCTGTTTGTTGCTCACATATAATCATTTTGCATTTATGTCTAGCTTGAGATATTTTGATTTATGGTGTAAAAAACATTTTAGTAGAGTATAGGACTGTAAATAGCTTTGTTTAACCGATTGCATCTAACATTTTGTACAACAATACGTAACAAATAAAATACAGTGAGCAGGTGCCTCACGCCTTAAATGAAGGTGACTAACATAGTCATTTTATACCCACATTTAACATTGTTTATAAAAATGTTTTATAACAGTACAAAGCTATCCTTGCCTTTATGAACCTTGTTTAGTTTGTTACAGAAACTTTGTTATAGGTTTTGATAATCCTTATTCTATGACATTTTTGTTTCCAAACAAGGTTGATGTGTTTTTTTATATTTACACCAACAACCTGTTTCTTTTACCAAACCATTTAGATTGTGGTTAAGATCATTTTTCTATTGATCTATTAATTTACTGCAAATGCCTACAATATTTCACTTTTCTGGAACTATCATGTGTGATTATATATTGAAAGGTTCCAGTTGAATATTATTATAGAAGTACTCACATGGATGAGTTATTTCTATGAAAACCAATTTGTTTTATCATTGTAAGAAAAGTAGATATATTTTTAATATTTGTTAATTATATAAAGATAATAAATTATTATTATTATTTTATGTTTTGCTGCAGAGTATGGATGCACAAACTGATAGTTCATTTTTTGATGAAGATCCATTATCTTTGAGTATTAAAAAAGAAATCAAGCATGAAACAGAGCGAACAGATCATTTGATTTCTCCTGTTGCTATGACAGATGATAAACCGACAACATCTAGACAAGTAAGATATTTTCATTTACTTTTTGACGGTTTACCTAATATTTAGCATTCTAGTTTAACACTAGATATTTTGATTAAAAGCTTAAAAAAGTGATACCAAACTGTATGTGAAATGATAAAACAGTATGTGTAGGATAGTACGATTGACAAGTCACTCTTGAAAACTCGTGGCTTTTGATAAAGAATAAACATTCCGAGCGAGGTTTTATAAAAGGTCTCTTGTTTCTTTCTTCATATTGCCAAAATATACTGTTCCTCATCACGCAACAAACCTACTGAAATGCAGCTTATATATTCTTGCAAGTAAATTTATAATCTATTCACAGAAACCAGTTTTATGAAGAACATTGTTGTCCTCAGAGAAACTACTTCATTGTGTCTCTTATGGTACTGTAAATGTGGCACAGCCATAACAAATTCTGTAACATATCAAACTGTTTACTACCTCCCAACAGACAGCATGTTATATTATTGCTGTTAAAACATCCATAAAACATAGAAATGAATAAACATAAGAAATATTGTACTTCTTAATACCATTCTTATTGATCTTTGATAACAGCCATGAGGCTACTCTTCCAGGATCTATAATTCATGCATAGTTTTTAGTATGGTATTTATGAGGGTTCCTTGTTATTTTTAATGTGGTTTTATGCCATTTCTCTAGGATTTTTCAGTATTCCTTGATTAGAATCTTTTTTTCATGTGTTTTAAATTATAATCGGTAATTATAATAAAATGATTATACAATAGTAATAATAGTACTGCATGATATAAACCTGAAAATTAGTAGAATGTATTGATATGCCACTATTTTTTAGCAAAAAAATTGCTTTTTTGAAGCCATGGTGTGCAATCAGCTTACTCAAAACAATTTCGTAGAGTTTCTTTGCACAGATAATTTTAGAAAACTTCTGTTTTAAGTACATGAACCAGGAGTATTTTCAATGTCCTTGACGAAATTGTTCATTAATCCTAGTTTGGTATGTAACAGAGGTAGATACACATTTTTAGGCTTTTCTTTTCTAATAAATGGTTTTCTGTCCCTACTATCCCATTCACACAATAAACAACAGTAGTTTATGTAACCAAGCCGCAAACCACTAAATATAAATGCAATCGCTTTCAAATCACCACAAATACTACACTTATATACTGCATATTGAAGCTTTTCCAATATAGATTTAATATTTTTATAAGTTTCTTTCATAGTAGCAGAGTGGGCCACAGGTACTGACGGGAATTTATTGCCATTATGCAGAAGCCGGCTTTTAAACTAACTTTAGAGGAATCTATGAACAAGTGCCATTCTGTTGGGTTATGTTCATTACAAAGTGGCTGCATAAGAGAAGAAATGTCATTACAAAACGCTAAGGCATTTTCTTCAGAAAAACAACTTTAAATTCAGAATGATGATTACGATAAGTGCTACATTTCTTTGTATTCCTTTGAAGAAGATTCCATCCTTTTTGCCGGGAAGCAAGCATTCCAGACTGTTTTTTTGATACTTTAAATTTTTTATGAGTTCGTTAAGATTTACTTTAATCAGTAAATGAGGCTCAGATGAAATGCTTTGTTCATAAGTTGTATCACCAGAATCTGTTTATTTTTCTTTCTTACTTCCACCAGACTCTGAGCTCCCTTCATCTAATGTCACATGTTCTGGAGACTTTGGTGTTGTCAATTCTTTGCAGTATGGATCTGTTCTCATTGCGGATTGTAAGTTTGATTACAACACTCTATGTTTTGATTTTGATGTAATCCCTTTAATGTTTGCTAAGCAGAAATAACAGTCAGAAGAGTGATTTTTGGGTTCCTCCAAATCATAGGGATAGCAGTGGCATATGGCGTGTGGCATTTCTTCACACAGTGAGAAGGAAGTGGGGAGCCTAGATCATGATAAACAACAGATATATGGGACCCAGGCCCTTGTTTTCATGTTCAAGAAAGTAAAGTGATTTAACTAACATAATACAGATTCCTCTCCAGTATCTTAACATCAATTTTTTTTCATGAAAATATTTTTGAAAACCCTATTCAATAATTTGGAAAACTGCTGCCAGTGAACATTGCATTAATAATTTTTTAATCCATAAATTTGCAAAAAAGTAGAAGTTACATTTTGCACAAAACCCCTCAAAGAATGATAACAAGATAGAGATCTAAAAGTACTCGAGTAAAACTCAAAATTATAAGTATAATTTATTTTTTAATGATTTCTCAATTTAAGTTGAAGCTTAACAGATAATCATATAAACACATCACGAGATAACTGAATTTTAATGAGTGGTAGTATTTTAAATCTAGTTTTAAAATAACTATTTTTTCTTACTTAGTTTTGTTAGAACCAAGGGTTTTACAGAATTGTAAAACAGCTTATACTAACAATGCTGAACATGTGCCTCACCTCATCCAGTGAGGTGATTGCAGATTCTTCTTTCCTTTTATTCAACTGAGTTTTGTAAACAGTAAACTAACCCGTGGTACAATGAGATGTTGTACTATACAATTCCTTAAAAAATCAGGTTTTCTTTAAATTTGTATTTCTAAATTCCCTGCCCTTGCAGATCTGAAATCGCCATAAAAGTAGCTATAAGACTCCATTGAATGAAAGCAACATGTAAGTGGCATCAGCCACAATAATTACTTTATTCAAATTAATAATACTCACTATACAATTAGTTCCTTTCAAGGTGTCACTAGTAGGGTGGATTTACATTTTAGTAGGTTTGACATATAAATTTACAAAGAAGTATGATTAGCTCACAGAAGAAAGTAACGGAATACAACTTCACTTTTAAATTTCTTAAGGAACCTCATCATGGGATTCTTTTATCATGAGATTGATTTTGCAAATTCAAGTGCCAAATATCTCATGTAATGTTGCCAATAACGATGGTCAACATGATTTTTGTCTCATGAGTACCAATAGGTGTATTTAATGCAATTCTTTATCCTGTTTTCAAATATGTATTCATAATTTCTCCATTACCTACAGCTTCTTTGTTATTTTAATTTGTATAAATATTTAAAAAAATTTTTTTTCATTGTCAACTAAAAGATCCTAGAGAATTATAAATATGATTGAACCAAATGAGCTAACTCAAAGAGTAGTGTTGTTATTGTTGTGTAGATTTAGACGTGTATAAATATGTACAAATGTTACCTAGTGCAGCATACATTCATCAGAACAATGCCAGTTGTGAGATAGTGAACCAGGAAACATGTCATTGTAAGTGCTTTGTGTGTTACATATTTACAATTTTATTTCTTTTAATTAGTCGTTAGTTACAAAATGCCTAGAGTTTTTTTAAATCTTTTAACTTCTTTTTTTATGTATGTGGTGAAGTAGTGCTCTAGTCCCAAAGGCGAACTTTATTTTGGGTGTAAAGTCAAGACCAAACAAGGGCCTGGGTCCCATATATCTGTTGTTTATCATGATCTAGGCTCCCCACTTCCTTCTCACTGTGTGGAGAAATGCCACACGCCATATGCCATTGCTAAATTTATTAAAATTACTCTTTTGACTAAATGATTTCTTACAAAAATTACATGTGAATTTCTTCAACAGTAGGAATAGAGAAATGTGTTTTTAAACTACAGCTTTCATTAAAAGTTTTTTTGCAAAAATTAAAAGTGAAATTTTTCTCATCTGTATTAGTAGAGATATGTGTTTTTAAATTACTGTGTCGAATAAATGTTTTTTGTTTTTTTTGACAACATGAATATTTAAGTGTGACTCTAAAGTAGAACTCTGAGTGAAAGACTCCTGACAAAAAACACATGAGTGAATAAGAAGATGAGAAGATATGACATTCCTTTCTGTAACAGGTTTTTCTGTAATTTGCAAGCATGTTTCTTTAAAAGTAAAAGTGTTGAAATCATCATATTCTTCATTGAAGACAATCACAAATGCACTTATAATTTAATTTATTGCAAATCACACATTTTGATGTCTGTAAAATACTTCCAGTAATTCTTTCTTCCACATCATCGATAACTTCTTCAATAAGATCCTTAAAAAAAAATGTAGCTGTTGAGTTAAAAATCTATCGTAAAAATAAGTTATTTTAAATAATGCCAACTACAAATTGAACACTTTATACTTTAATATTAAATATCTTATGTTCATATTTAAGCAAGCACTTTATATTTGTTTCAAAGTAGCAAAAATAAAAATTTCATTTATATTAGCAGTTAAAATACAGAGGACAAAATGTAACACAATCAAACTATATGCTACATAGCGCAGAAATTAAAACTGGTCAGTCAACAGGCAATTTCATAATACCAAATAAAAAATAAAAAAATTTTTAATTTACTGTAGTTTAATTCTGTTAATATTAACTGAAAATAGAACCCTGTAAATAAATGTAGATATTTTCCAAACTCATCCCCAGATTAAGTGATTGGTCATTACATTTGTTCTTAAAACATCAAAGACAGCGAAGAGTAATAAAATTGGTTTTATCATTTTTATTAGATATTCATCTACTGGAAGAATTGAATGAAATGAAAAATAAGAGAAAACAGGCTTAGTACTGGATGGGTGAGTCAAGTAAATAATGAAAGAATTATATACTGAAGATCCAAAATTATATTAATTGACCATGAAAATGTCAAACAAATTATTTTAATTTCTCTTTAATACATTCTGATGCACAAAAATGAGAGTGCCATGAGAAAAGCAGTGTAATAATTGTATGTTATTTATCTACAAGATTGAGCTACACATTTCTAGAGAAATGTTATCATCATGTTTCTAAATCACATATATTCGGATACATATCATAAGTTTTTAATGCAATTTATAACCTGCTGAGAAATTTCTTAAAATATTTTTAAATGTGTTTTGATTTTAAGAGAACTCTATGAGCAACAACGTTAGATCTTTAAAAACATATAAAGTAAAAAACGATTTAATAATTCATCATATTTGCATAGCCAGAAGGTAAGAAATACTTACGTATTTTTTGTGAAATTATATAAGCTCACCGGTGATGGAGTCAGACTTTCTAATTAGCAAAACGGGAAATTAGTTGTGAACAACAAGAAACAGATATTCAGTATTATTCTGGAGGCGAAATACTTGGAAGTATTCTGAAACAAGTTTAATAAAAATATTTAACATATTCTTGGAAATAGGCAGATTTCAGTGTGCTTGTGTTTTTTCAATTGAAATCATATCCTACATATAAATGATATTTTTGATTAAATTTGATGTACTGGTCTTGATTGTTCAATTGTAGAAGGTTCTCGTAAACTTTCTATAAGAAGAGACACTCTCATATTTTTTTGTTAAATTTTTCACTTTTCCACAACGGCTTCTTTGTGACACAGATAATTAATGCAGTTTGGCTTTACCAGAAACAGTGTAATAAATTTAGATGTTTAGTTAATCGTATGCTTCTCATGAAATTTTCATGCAAAAAATGTGTGATGTGTTTATTAATGGTTGGTTGATAATGGCATATGTGAGGCTGTAGTTTTACAAGCTTTTCATGTCAAATGTTACTGTGTCAGATTAATTAAAAGGAAAAGAAGCTTGTCAATATTTTACTGGCATCTTAACTTTTGAATTATCTTTTTACATCTGAAAATTTTTTGATTCTGTAAAAATTAAATTCTCTTCTTTTATACAAGTTAATACTTAAAAAAACTTGCTATAATCTTTGTTTAATTTAGCATCTATACCCATTACATACCACGTAATTATAATTATACCGTTATAATTTAGTCTATATACCCAGTGAATACTTTTCTTATGAAAAATATTGTATCATTTTTAGTAATAAAAAATGATGACCTCTACTGTTATTGTCTACTCATGTATATTTTTTGGAGATTAAGAAATTCATTTGTATCATAAACTTTGGTTTTCATGTGGTGTTAGTTATAAATATAGATTATTTGTATAAAAAGTCATTTCCAGACATAACCGACACATATTAGTGCTTTAAAACCCGCTTTGATAGTCACACTATTAATATTACTTTTGTTTTGCAGAGTTTGGATCCACAAACTAGTGATTCAGTTTTGGAAGAAAATCCATTATCTTTGCCCATTAAAAAAGAAAAAATGCATGAATCTGTGCAAGAAGAACATTCTTTTGTACATCTTTCTAAGACAGATGATGGTCTGACAATATTTAAACAAGTAAGCTATTTTCTTCTTTATCTTGTTTTAAGTTAAAAACATAAAACCTAGTTATTGTAAGAATTCTTAATTATTCTATTCATTATGATATTTTTATTTGCTGTTTGTTGCTCACATATAATCATTTTGCATTTATGTCTAGCTTGAGATATTTTGATTTATGGTGTAAAAAACATTTTAGTAGAGTATAGGACTGTAAATAGCTTTGTTTAACCGATTGCATCTAACATTTTGTACAACAATACGTAACAAATAAAATACAGTGAGCAGGTGCCTCACGCCTTAAATGAAGGTGACTAACATAGTCATTTTATACCCACATTTAACATTGTTTATAAAAATGTTTTATAACAGTACAAAGCTATCCTTGCCTTTATGAACCTTGTTTAGTTTGTTACAGAAACTTTGTTATAGGTTTTGATAATCCTTATTCTATGACATTTTTGTTTCCAAACAAGGTTGATGTGTTTTTTTATATTTACACCAACAACCTGTTTCTTTTACCAAACCATTTAGATTGTGGTTAAGATCATTTTTCTATTGATCTATTAATTTACTGCAAATGCCTACAATATTTCACTTTTCTGGAACTATCATGTGTGATTATATATTGAAAGGTTCCAGTTGAATATTATTATAGAAGTACTCACATGGATGAGTTATTTCTATGAAAACCAATTTGTTTTATCATTGTAAGAAAAGTAGATATATTTTTAATATTTGTTAATTATATAAAGATAATAAATTATTATTATTTTATGTTTTGCTGCAGAGTATGGATGCACAAACTGATAGTTCATTTTTTGATGAAGATCCATTATCTTTGAGTATTAGAAAAGAAATCAAGCATGAAACAGAGCGAACAGATCATTTGATTTCTCCTGTTGCTATGACAGATGATAAACCGACAACATCTAGACAAGTAAGATATTTTCATTTACTTTTTGATGGTTTACATAATATTTAGCATTCTAGTTTAACACTAGATATTTTGATTAAAAGCTTAAAAAAGTGATACCAAACTGTATGTGAAATGATAAAACAGTATGTGTAGGATAGTACGATTGACAAGTCACTCCTGAAAACTCGTGGCTTTTGATAAAGAATAAACATTCCGAGCGAGGTTTTATAAAAGGTCTCTTGTTTCTTTCTTCATATTGCCAAAATATACTGTTCCTCATCACGCAACAAACCTACTGAAATGCAGCTTATATATTCTTGCAAGTAAATTTATAATCTATTCACAGAAACCAGTTTTATGAAGAACATTGTTCTCCTCAGAGAAACTACTTCATTGTGTCTCTTATGGTACTGTAAATGTGGCACAGCCATAACAAATTCTGTAACATATCAAACTGTTTACTACCTCCCAACAGACAGCATGTTATATTATTGCTGTTAAAACATCCATAAAACATAGAAATGAATAAACATAAGAAATATTGTACTTCTTAATACCATTCTTATTGATCTTTCATAACAGCCATGAGGCTACTCTTCCAGGATCTATAATTCATGCATAGTTTTTAGTATGGTATTTATGAGGGTTCCTTGTGATTTTTAATGTGGTTTTATGCCATTTCTCTAGGATTTTTCAGTATTCCTTGATTAGAATCTTATTTTCATGTGTTTTAAATTATAATCGGTAATTATAATAAAATGATTATACAATAGTAATAATAGTACTGCATGATATAAACCTGAAAATTAGTAGAATGTATTGATATGCCACTATTTTTTAGCAAAAAAATTGCTTTTTTGAAGCCATGGTGTGCAATCAGCTTACTCAAAACAATTTCGTAGAGTTTCTTTGCACAGATAATTTTAGAAAACTTCTGTTTTAAGTACATGAACCAGGAGTATTTTCAATGTCCTTGACGAAATTGTTCATTAATCCTAGTTTGGTATGTAACAGAGGTAGATACACATTTTTAGGCTTTTCTTTTCTAATAAATGGTTTTCTGTCCCTACTATCCCATTCACACAATAAACAACAGTAGTTTATGTAACCAAGCCGCAAACCACTAAATATAAATGCAATCGCTTTCAAATCACCACAAATACTACATTTATATACTGCATATTGAAGCTTTTCCAATATAGATTTAATATTTTTATAAGTTTCTTTCATAGTAGCAGAGTGGGCCACAGGTACTGACGGGAATTTATTGCCATTATGCAGAAGCCGGCTTTTAAACTAACTTTAGAGGAATCTATGAACAAGTGCCATTCTGTTGGGTTATGTTCATTACAAAGTGGCTGCATAAGAGAAGAAATGTCATTACAAAACGCTAAGGCATTTTCTTCAGAAAAACAACTTTAAATTCAGAATGATGATTACGATAAGTGCTACATTTCTTTGTATTCCTTTGAAGAAGATTCCATCCTTTTTGCCGGGAAGCAAGCATTCCAGACTGTTTTTTTGATACTTTAAATCTTTTATGAGTTCGTTAAGATTTACTTTAATCAGTAAATGAGGCTCAGATGAAATGCTTTGTTCATAAGTTGTATCACCAGAATCTGTTTATTTTTCTTTCTTAGTTTCACCAGACTCTGAGCTCCCTTCATCTAATGTCACATGTTCTGGAGACTTTGGTGTTGTCAATTCTTTGCAGTATGGATCTGTTCTCATTGCGGATTGTAAGTTTGATTACAACACTCTATGTTTTGATTTTGATGTAATCCCTTTAATGTTTGCTAAGCAGAAATAACAGTCAGAAGAGTGATTTTTGGGTTCCTCCAAATCATAGGGATAGCAGTGGCATATGGCGTGTGGCATTTCTTCACACAGTGAGAAGGAAGTGGGGAGCCTAGATCATGATAAACAACAGATATATGGGACCCAGGCCCTTGTTTTCATGTTCAAGAAAGTAAAGTGATTTAACTAACATAATACAGATTCCTCTCCAGTATCTTAACATCAATTTTTTTTCATGAAAATATTTTTGAAAACCCTATTCAATAATTTGGAAAACTGCTGCCAGTGAACATTGCATTAATAATTTTTTAATCCATAAATTTGCAAAAAAGTAGAAGTTACATTTTGCACAAAACCCCTCAAAGAATGATAACAAGATAGAGATCTAAAAGTACTCGAGTAAAACTCAAAATTATAAGTATAATTTATTTTTTAATGATTTCTCAATTTAAGTTGAAGCTTAACAGATAATCATATAAACACATCACGAGATAACTGAATTTTAATGAGTGGTAGTATTTTAAATCTAGTTTTAAAATAACTATTTTTTCTTACTTAGTTTTGTTAGAACCAAGGGTTTTACAGAATTGTAAAACAGCTTATACTAACAATGCTGAACATGTGCCTCACCTCATCCAGTGAGGTGATTGCAGATTCTTCTTTCCTTTTATTCAACTGAGTTTTGTAAACAGTAAACTAACCCGTGGTACAATGAGATGTTGTACTATACAATTCCTTAAAAAATCAGGTTTTCTTTAAATTTGTATTTCTAAATTCCCTGCCCTTGCAGATCTGAAATCGCCATAAAAGTAGCTATAAGACTCCATTGAATGAAAGCAACATGTAAGTGGCATCAGCCACAATAATTACTTTATTCAAATTAATAATACTCACTATACAATTAGTTCCTTTCAAGGTGTCACTAGTAGGGTGGATTTACATTTTAGTAGGTTTGACATATAAATTTACAAAGAAGTATGATTAGCTCACAGAAGAAAGTAACGGAATACAACTTCACTTTTAAATTTCTTAAGGAAGCTCATCGTGGGATTCTTTTATCATGAGATTGATTTTGCAAATTCAAGTGCCAAATATCTCATGTAATGTTGCCAATAACGATGGTCAACATGATTTTTGTCTCATGAGTACCAATAGGTGTATTTAATGCAATTCTTTATCCTGTTTTCAAATATGTATTCATAATTTCTCCATTACCTACAGCTTCTTTGTTATTTTAATTTGTATAAATATTTAAAAATTTTTTTTTTTTTCATTGTCAACTAAAAGATCCTAGAGAATTATAAATATGATTGAACCAAATGAGCCAACTCAAAGAGTAGTGTTGTTATTGTTGTGTAGATTTAGACGTGTATAAATATGTACAAATGTTACCTAGTGCAGCATACATTCATCAGAACAATGCCAGTTGTGAGATAGTGAACCAGGAAACATGTCATTGTAAGTGCTTTGTGTGTTACATATTTACAATTTTATTTCTTTTAATTAGTCGTTAGTTACAAAATGCCTAGAGTTTTTTTAAATCTTTTAACTTCTTTTTTTATGTATGTGGTGAAGTAGTGCTCTAGTCCCAAAGGCGAACTTTATTTTGGGTGTAAAGTCAAGACCAAACAAGGGCCTGGGTCCCATATATCTGTTGTTTATCATGATCTAGGCTCCCCACTTCCTTCTCACTGTGTGGAGAAATGCCACACGCCATATGCCATTGCTAAATTTATTAAAATTACTCTTTTGACTAAATGATTTCTTACAAAAATTACATGTGAATTTCTTCAACAGTAGGAATAGAGAAATGTGTTTTTAAACTACAGCTTTCATTAAAAGTTTTTTTGCAAAAATTAAAAGTGAAATTTTTCTCATCTGTATTAGTAGAGATATGTGTTTTTAAATTACTGTGTCGAATAAATGTTTTTTGTTTTTTTTGACAACATGAATATTTAAGTGTGACTCTAAAGTAGAACTCTGAGCGAAAGACTCCTGACAAAAAACACATGAGTGAATAAGAAGATGAGAAGATATGACATTCCTTTCTGTAACAGGTTTTTCTGTAATTTGCAAGCATGTTTCTTTAAAAGTAAAAGTGTTGAAATCATCATATTCTTCATTGAAGACAATCACAAATGCACTTATAATTTAATTTATTGCAAATCACACATTTTGATGTCTGTAAAATACTTCCAGTAATTCTTTCTTCCACATCATCGATAACTTCTTCAATAAGATCCTTAAAAAAAAATGTAGCTGTTGAGTTAAAAATCTATCGTAAAAATAAGTTATTTTAAATAATGCCAACTACAAATTGAACACTTTATACTTTAATATTAAATATCTTATGTTCATATTTAAGCAAGCACTTTATATTTGTTTCAAAGTAGCAAAAATAAAAATTTCATTTATATTAGCAGTTAAAATACAGAGGACAAAATGTAACACAATCAAACTATATGCTACATAGCGCAGAAATTAAAACTGGTCAGTCAACAGGCAATTTCATAATACCAAATAAAAAAAAAAAAATTTTTTAATTTACTGTAGTTTAATTCTGTTAATATTAACTGAAAATAGAACCCTGTAAATAAATGTAGATATTTTCCAAACTCATCCCCAGATTAAGTGATTGGTCATTACATTTGTTCTTAAAACATCAAAGACAGCGAAGAGTAATAAAATTGGTTTTATCATTTTTATTAGATATTCATCTACTGGAAGAATTGAATGAAATGAAAAATAAGAGAAAACAGGCTTAGTACTGGATGGGTGAGTCAAGTAAATAATGAAAGAATTATATACTGAAGATCCAAAATTATATTAATTGACCATGAAAATGTCAAACAAATTATTTTAATTTCTCTTTAATACATTCTGATGCACAAAAATGAGAGTGCCATGAGAAAAGCAGTGTAATAATTGTATGTTATTTATCTACAAGATTGAGCTACACATTTCTAGAGAAATGTTATCATCATGTTTCTAAATCACATATATTCGGATACATATCATAAGTTTTTAATGCAATTTATAACCTGCTGAGAAATTTCTTAAAATATTTTTAAATGTGTTTTGATTTTAAGAGAACTCTATGAGCAACAACGTTAGATCTTTAAAAACATATAAAGTAAAAAACGATTTAATAATTCATCATATTTGCATAGCCAGAAGGTAAGAAATACTTAGGTATTTTTTGTGAAATTATATAAGCTCACCGGTGATGGAGTCAGACTTTCTAATTAGCAAAACGGGAAATTAGTTGTGAACAACAAGAAACAGATATTCAGTATTATTCTGGAGGCGAAATACTTGGAAGTATTCTGAAACAAGTTTAATAAAAATATTTAACATATTCTTGGAAATAGGCAGATTTCAGTGTGCTTGTGTTTTTTCAATTGAAATCATATCCTACATATAAATGATATTTTTGATTAAATTTGATGTACTGGTCTTGATTGTTCAATTGTAGAAGGTTCTCGTAAACTTTCTATAAGAAGAGACACTCTCATATTTTTTTGTTAAATTTTTCACTTTTCCACAACGGCTTCTTTGTGACACAGATAATTAATGCAGTTTGGCTTTACCAGAAACAGTGTAATAAATTTAGATGTTTAGTTAATCGTATGCTTCTCATGAAATTTTCATGCAAAAAATGTGTGATGTGTTTATTAATGGTTGGTTGATAATGGCATATGTGAGGCTGTAGTTTTACAAGCTTTTCATGTCAAATGTTACTGTGTCAGATTAATTAAAAGGAAAAGAAGCTTGTCAATATTTTACTGGCATCTTAACTTTTGAATTATCTTTTTACATCTGAAAATTTTTTGATTCTGTAAAAATTAAATTCTCTTCTTTTATACAAGTTAATACTTAAAAAAACTTGCTATAATCTTTGTTTAATTTAGCATCTATACCCATTACATACCACGTAATTATAATTATACCGTTATAATTTAGTCTATATACCCAGTGAATACTTTTCTTATGAAAAATATTGTATCATTTTTAGTAATAAAAAATGATGACCTCTACTGTTATTGTCTACTCATGTATATTTTTTGGAGATTAAGAAATTCATTTGTATCATAAACTTTGGTTTTCATGTGGTGTTAGTTATAAATATAGATTATTTGTATAAAAAGTCATTTCCAGACATAACCGACACATATTAGTGCTTTAAAACCCGCTTTGATAGTCACACTATTAATATTACTTTTGTTTTGCAGAGTTTGGATCCACAAACTAGTGATTCAGTTTTGGAAGAAAATCCATTATCTTTGCCCATTAAAAAAGAAAAAATGCATGAATCTGTGCAAGAAGAACATTCTTTTGTACATCTTTCTAAGACAGATGATGGTCTGACAATATTTAAACAAGTAAGCTATTTTCTTCTTTATCTTGTTTTAAGTTAAAAACATAAAACCTAGTTATTGTAAGAATTCTTAATTATTCTATTCATTATGATATTTTTATTTGCTGTTTGTTGCTCACATATAATCATTTTGCATTTATGTCTAGCTTGAGATATTTTGATTTATGGTGTAAAAAACATTTTAGTAGAGTATAGGACTGTAAATAGCTTTGTTTAACCGATTGCATCTAACATTTTGTACAACAATACGTAACAAATAAAATACAGTGAGCAGGTGCCTCACGCCTTAAATGAAGGTGACTAACATAGTCATTTTATACCCACATTTAACATTGTTTATAAAAATGTTTTATAACAGTACAAAGCTATCCTTGCCTTTATGAACCTTGTTTAGTTTGTTACAGAAACTTTGTTATAGGTTTTGATAATCCTTATTCTATGACATTTTTGTTTCCAAACAAGGTTGATGTGTTTTTTTATATTTACACCAACAACCTGTTTCTTTTACCAAACCATTTAGATTGTGGTTAAGATCATTTTTCTATTGATCTATTAATTTACTGCAAATGCCTACAATATTTCACTTTTCTGGAACTATCATGTGTGATTATATATTGAAAGGTTCCAGTTGAATATTATTATAGAAGTACTCACATGGATGAGTTATTTCTATGAAAACCAATTTGTTTTATCATTGTAAGAAAAGTAGATATATTTTTAATATTTGTTAATTATATAAAGATAATAAATTATTATTATTTTATGTTTTGCTGCAGAGTATGGATGCACAAACTGATAGTTCATTTTTTGATGAAGATCCATTATCTTTGAGTATTAGAAAAGAAATCAAGCATGAAACAGAGCGAACAGATCATTTGATTTCTCCTGTTGCTATGACAGATGATAAACCGACAACATCTAGACAAGTAAGATATTTTCATTTACTTTTTGATGGTTTACATAATATTTAGCATTCTAGTTTAACACTAGATATTTTGATTAAAAGCTTAAAAAAGTGATACCAAACTGTATGTGAAATGATAAAACAGTATGTGTAGGATAGTACGATTGACAAGTCACTCCTGAAAACTCGTGGCTTTTGATAAAGAATAAACATTCCGAGCGAGGTTTTATAAAAGGTCTCTTGTTTCTTTCTTCATATTGCCAAAATATACTGTTCCTCATCACGCAACAAACCTACTGAAATGCAGCTTATATATTCTTGCAAGTAAATTTATAATCTATTCACAGAAACCAGTTTTATGAAGAACATTGTTCTCCTCAGAGAAACTACTTCATTGTGTCTCTTATGGTACTGTAAATGTGGCACAGCCATAACAAATTCTGTAACATATCAAACTGTTTACTACCTCCCAACAGACAGCATGTTATATTATTGCTGTTAAAACATCCATAAAACATAGAAATGAATAAACATAAGAAATATTGTACTTCTTAATACCATTCTTATTGATCTTTGATAACAGCCATGAGGCTACTCTTCCAGGATCTATAATTCATGCATAGTTTTTAGTATGGTATTTATGAGGGTTCCTTGTGATTTTTAATGTGGTTTTATGCCATTTCTCTAGGATTTTTCAGTATTCCTTGATTAGAATCTTTTTTTCATGTGTTTTAAATTATAATCGGTAATTATAATAAAATGATTATACAATAGTAATAATAGTACTGCATGATATAAACCTGAAAATTAGTAGAATGTATTGATATGCCACTATTTTTTAGCAAAAAAATTGCTTTTTTGAAGCCATGGTGTGCAATCAGCTTACTCAAAACAATTTCGTAGAGTTTCTTTGCACAGATAATTTTAGAAAACTTCTGTTTTAAGTACATGAACCAGGAGTATTTTCAATGTCCTTGACGAAATTGTTCATTAATCCTAGTTTGGTATGTAACAGAGGTAGATACACATTTTTAGGCTTTTCTTTTCTAATAAATGGTTTTCTGTCCCTACTATCCCATTCACACAATAAACAACAGTAGTTTATGTAACCAAGCCGCAAACCACTAAATATAAATGCAATCGCTTTCAAATCACCACAAATACTACATTTATATACTGCATATTGAAGCTTTTCCAATATAGATTTAATATTTTTATAAGTTTCTTTCATAGTAGCAGAGTGGGCCACAGGTACTGACGGGAATTTATTGCCATTATGCAGAAGCCGGCTTTTAAACTAACTTTAGAGGAATCTATGAACAAGTGCCATTCTGTTGGGTTATGTTCATTACAAAGTGGCTGCATAAGAGAAGAAATGTCATTACAAAACGCTAAGGCATTTTCTTCAGAAAAACAACTTTAAATTCAGAATGATGATTACGATAAGTGCTACATTTCTTTGTATTCCTTTGAAGAAGATTCCATCCTTTTTGCCGGGAAGCAAGCATTCCAGACTGTTTTTTTGATACTTTAAATCTTTTATGAGTTCGTTAAGATTTACTTTAATCAGTAAATGAGGCTCAGATGAAATGCTTTGTTCATAAGTTGTATCACCAGAATCTGTTTATTTTTCTTTCTTAGTTTCACCAGACTCTGAGCTCCCTTCATCTAATGTCACATGTTCTGGAGACTTTGGTGTTGTCAATTCTTTGCAGTATGGATCTGTTCTCATTGCGGATTGTAAGTTTGATTACAACACTCTATGTTTTGATTTTGATGTAATCCCTTTAATGTTTGCTAAGCAGAAATAACAGTCAGAAGAGTGATTTTTGGGTTCCTCCAAATCATAGGGATAGCAGTGGCATATGGCGTGTGGCATTTCTTCACACAGTGAGAAGGAAGTGGGGAGCCTAGATCATGATAAACAACAGATATATGGGACCCAGGCCCTTGTTTTCATGTTCAAGAAAGTAAAGTGATTTAACTAACATAATACAGATTCCTCTCCAGTATCTTAACATCAATTTTTTTTCATGAAAATATTTTTGAAAACCCTATTCAATAATTTGGAAAACTGCTGCCAGTGAACATTGCATTAATAATTTTTTAATCCATAAATTTGCAAAAAAGTAGAAGTTACATTTTGCACAAAACCCCTCAAAGAATGATAACAAGATAGAGATCTAAAAGTACTCGAGTAAAACTCAAAATTATAAGTATAATTTATTTTTTAATGATTTCTCAATTTAAGTTGAATCTTAACAGATAATCATATAAACACATCACGAGATAACTGAATTTTAATGAGTGGTAGTATTTTAAATCTAGTTTTAAAATAACTATTTTTTCTTACTTAGTTTTGTTAGAACCAAGGGTTTTACAGAATTGTAAAACAGCTTATACTAACAATGCTGAACATGTGCCTCACCTCATCCAGTGAGGTGATTGCAGATTCTTCTTTCCTTTTATTCAACTGAGTTTTGTAAACAGTAAACTAACCCGTGGTACAATGAGATGTTGTACTATACAATTCCTTAAAAAATCAGGTTTTCTTTAAATTTGTATTTCTAAATTCCCTGCCCTTGCAGATCTGAAATCGCCATAAAAGTAGCTATAAGACTCCATTGAATGAAAGCAACATGTAAGTGGCATCAGCCACAATAATTACTTTATTCAAATTAATAATACTCACTATACAATTAGTTCCTTTCAAGGTGTCACTAGTAGGGTGGATTTACATTTTAGTAGGTTTGACATATAAATTTACAAAGAAGTATGATTAGCTCACAGAAGAAAGTAACGGAATACAACTTCACTTTTAAATTTCTTAAGGAACCTCATCATGGGATTCTTTTATCATGAGATTGATTTTGCAAATTCAAGTGCCAAATATCTCATGTAATGTTGCCAATAACGATGGTCAACATGATTTTTGTCTCATGAGTACCAATAGGTGTATTTAATGCAATTCTTTATCCTGTTTTCAAATATGTATTCATAATTTCTCCATTACCTACAGCTTCTTTGTTATTTTAATTTGTATAAATATTTAAAAATTTTTTTTTTTTTCATTGTCAACTAAAAGATCCTAGAGAATTATAAATATGATTGAACCAAATGAGCCAACTCAAAGAGTAGTGTTGTTATTGTTGTGTAGATTTAGACGTGTATAAATATGTACAAATGTTACCTAGTGCAGCATACATTCATCAGAACAATGCCAGTTGTGAGATAGTGAACCAGGAAACACATCATTGTAAGTGCTTTGTGTGTTACATATTTACAATTTTATTTCTTTTAATTAGTCGTTAGTTACAAAATGCCTAGAGTTTTTTTAAATCTTTTAACTTCTTTTTTTATGTATGTGGTGAAGTAGTGCTCTAGTCCCAAAGGCGAACTTTATTTTGGGTGTAAAGTCAAGACCAAACAAGGGCCTGGGTCCCATATATCTGTTGTTTATCATGATCTAGGCTCCCCACTTCCTTCTCACTGTGTGGAGAAATGCCACACGCCATATGCCATTGCTAAATTTATTAAAATTACTCTTTTGACTAAATGATTTCTTACAAAAATTACATGTGAATTTCTTCAACAGTAGGAATAGAGAAATGTGTTTTTAAACTACAGCTTTCATTAAAAGTTTTTTTGCAAAAATTAAAAGTGAAATTTTTCTCATCTGTATTAGTAGAGATATGTGTTTTTAAATTACTGTGTCGAATAAATGTTTTTTGTTTTTTTTGACAACATGAATATTTAAGTGTGACTCTAAAGTAGAACTCTGAGTGAAAGACTCCTGACAAAAAACACATGAGTGAATAAGAAGATGAGAAGATATGACATTCCTTTCTGTAACAGGTTTTTCTGTAATTTGCAAGCATGTTTCTTTAAAAGTAAAAGTGTTGAAATCATCATATTCTTCATTGAAGACAATCACAAATGCACTTATAATTTAATTTATTGCAAATCACACATTTTGATGTCTGTAAAATACTTCCAGTAATTCTTTCTTCCACATCATCGATAACTTCTTCAATAAGATCCTTAAAAAAAAATGTAGCTGTTGAGTTAAAAATCTATCGTAAAAATAAGTTATTTTAAATAATGCCAACTACAAATTGAACACTTTATACTTTAATATTAAATATCTTATGTTCATATTTAAGCAAGCACTTTATATTTGTTTCAAAGTAGCAAAAATAAAAATTTCATTTATATTAGCAGTTAAAATACAGAGGACAAAATGTAACACAATCAAACTATATGCTACATAGCGCAGAAATTAAAACTGGTCAGTCAACAGGCAATTTCATAATACCAAATAAAAAAAAAAAAATTTTTTAATTTACTGTAGTTTAATTCTGTTAATATTAACTGAAAATAGAACCCTGTAAATAAATGTAGATATTTTCCAAACTCATCCCCAGATTAAGTGATTGGTCATTACATTTGTTCTTAAAACATCAAAGACAGCGAAGAGTAATAAAATTGGTTTTATCATTTTTATTAGATATTCATCTACTGGAAGAATTGAATGAAATGAAAAATAAGAGAAAACAGGCTTAGTACTGGATGGGTGAGTCAAGTAAATAATGAAAGAATTATATACTGAAGATCCAAAATTATATTAATTGACCATGAAAATGTCAAACAAATTATTTTAATTTCTCTTTAATACATTCTGATGCACAAAAATGAGAGTGCCATGAGAAAAGCAGTGTAATAATTGTATGTTATTTATCTACAAGATTGAGCTACACATTTCTAGAGAAATGTTATCATCATGTTTCTAAATCACATATATTCGGATACATATCATAAGTTTTTAATGCAATTTATAACCTGCTGAGAAATTTCTTAAAATATTTTTAAATGTGTTTTGATTTTAAGAGAACTCTATGAGCAACAACGTTAGATCTTTAAAAACATATAAAGTAAAAAACGATTTAATAATTCATCATATTTGCATAGCCAGAAGGTAAGAAATACTTAGGTATTTTTTGTGAAATTATATAAGCTCACCGGTGATGGAGTCAGACTTTCTAATTAGCAAAACGGGAAATTAGTTGTGAACAACAAGAAACAGATATTCAGTATTATTCTGGAGGCGAAATACTTGGAAGTATTCTGAAACAAGTTTAATAAAAATATTTAACATATTCTTGGAAATAGGCAGATTTCAGTGTGCTTGTGTTTTTTCAATTGAAATCATATCCTACATATAAATGATATTTTTGATTAAATTTGATGTACTGGTCTTGATTGTTCAATTGTAGAAGGTTCTCGTAAACTTTCTATAAGAAGAGACACTCTCATATTTTTTTGTTAAATTTTTCACTTTTCCACAACGGCTTCTTTGTGACACAGATAATTAATGCAGTTTGGCTTTACCAGAAACAGTGTAATAAATTTAGATGTTTAGTTAATCGTATGCTTCTCATGAAATTTTCATGCAAAAAATGTGTGATGTGTTTATTAATGGTTGGTTGATAATGGCATATGTGAGGCTGTAGTTTTACAAGCTTTTCATGTCAAATGTTACTGTGTCAGATTAATTAAAAGGAAAAGAAGCTTGTCAATATTTTACTGGCATCTTAACTTTTGAATTATCTTTTTACATCTGAAAATTTTTTGATTCTGTAAAAATTAAATTCTCTTCTTTTATACAAGTTAATACTTAAAAAAACTTGCTATAATCTTTGTTTAATTTAGCATCTATACCCATTACATACCACGTAATTATAATTATACCGTTATAATTTAGTCTATATACCCAGTGAATACTTTTCTTATGAAAAATATTGTATCATTTTTAGTAATAAAAAATGATGACCTCTACTGTTATTGTCTACTCATGTATATTTTTTGGAGATTAAGAAATTCATTTGTATCATAAACTTTGGTTTTCATGTGGTGTTAGTTATAAATATAGATTATTTGTATAAAAAGTCATTTCCAGACATAACCGACACATATTAGTGCTTTAAAACCCGCTTTGATAGTCACACTATTAATATTACTTTTGTTTTGCAGAGTTTGGATCCACAAACTAGTGATTCAGTTTTGGAAGAAAATCCATTATCTTTGCCCATTAAAAAAGAAAAAATGCATGAATCTGTGCAAGAAGAACATTCTTTTGTACATCTTTCTAAGACAGATGATGGTCTGACAATATTTAAACAAGTAAGCTATTTTCTTCTTTATCTTGTTTTAAGTTAAAAACATAAAACCTAGTTATTGTAAGAATTCTTAATTATTCTATTCATTATGATATTTTTATTTGCTGTTTGTTGCTCACATATAATCATTTTGCATTTATGTCTAGCTTGAGATATTTTGATTTATGGTGTAAAAAACATTTTAGTAGAGTATAGGACTGTAAATAGCTTTGTTTAACCGATTGCATCTAACATTTTGTACAACAATACGTAACAAATAAAATACAGTGAGCAGGTGCCTCACGCCTTAAATGAAGGTGACTAACATAGTCATTTTATACCCACATTTAACATTGTTTATAAAAATGTTTTATAACAGTACAAAGCTATCCTTGCCTTTATGAACCTTGTTTAGTTTGTTACAGAAACTTTGTTATAGGTTTTGATAATCCTTATTCTATGACATTTTTGTTTCCAAACAAGGTTGATGTGTTTTTTTATATTTACACCAACAACCTGTTTCTTTTACCAAACCATTTAGATTGTGGTTAAGATCATTTTTCTATTGATCTATTAATTTACTGCAAATGCCTACAATATTTCACTTTTCTGGAACTATCATGTGTGATTATATATTGAAAGGTTCCAGTTGAATATTATTATAGAAGTACTCACATGGATGAGTTATTTCTATGAAAACCAATTTGTTTTATCATTGTAAGAAAAGTAGATATATTTTTAATATTTGTTAATTATATAAAGATAATAAATTATTATTATTTTATGTTTTGCTGCAGAGTATGGATGCACAAACTGATAGTTCATTTTTTGATGAAGATCCATTATCTTTGAGTATTAGAAAAGAAATCAAGCATGAAACAGAGCGAACAGATCATTTGATTTCTCCTGTTGCTATGACAGATGATAAACCGACAACATCTAGACAAGTAAGATATTTTCATTTACTTTTTGATGGTTTACATAATATTTAGCATTCTAGTTTAACACTAGATATTTTGATTAAAAGCTTAAAAAAGTGATACCAAACTGTATGTGAAATGATAAAACAGTATGTGTAGGATAGTACGATTGACAAGTCACTCCTGAAAACTCGTGGCTTTTGATAAAGAATAAATATTCCGAGCGAGGTTTTATAAAAGGTCTCTTGTTTCTTTCTTCATATTGCCAAAATATACTGTTCCTCATCACGCAACAAACCTACTGAAATGCAGCTTATATATTCTTGCAAGTAAATTTATAATCTATTCACAGAAACCAGTTTTATGAAGAACATTGTTCTCCTCAGAGAAACTACTTCATTGTGTCTCTTATGGTACTGTAAATGTGGCACAGCCATAACAAATTCTGTAACATATCAAACTGTTTACTACCTCCCAACAGACAGCATGTTATATTATTGCTGTTAAAACATCCATAAAACATAGAAATGAATAAACATAAGAAATATTGTACTTCTTAATACCATTCTTATTGATCTTTGATAACAGCCATGAGGCTACTCTTCCAGGATCTATAATTCATGCATAGTTTTTAGTATGGTATTTATGAGGGTTCCTTGTGATTTTTAATGTGGTTTTATGCCATTTCTCTAGGATTTTTCAGTATTCCTTGATTAGAATCTTTTTTTCATGTGTTTTAAATTATAATCGGTAATTATAATAAAATGATTATACAATAGTAATAATAGTACTGCATGATATAAACCTGAAAATTAGTAGAATGTATTGATATGCCACTATTTTTTAGCAAAAAAATTGCTTTTTTGAAGCCATGGTGTGCAATCAGCTTACTCAAAACAATTTCGTAGAGTTTCTTTGCACAGATAATTTTAGAAAACTTCTGTTTTAAGTACATGAACCAGGAGTATTTTCAATGTCCTTGACGAAATTGTTCATTAATCCTAGTTTGGTATGTAACAGAGGTAGATACACATTTTTAGGCTTTTCTTTTCTAATAAATGGTTTTCTGTCCCTACTATCCCATTCACACAATAAACAACAGTAGTTTATGTAACCAAGCCGCAAACCACTAAATATAAATGCAATCGCTTTCAAATCACCACAAATACTACATTTATATACTGCATATTGAAGCTTTTCCAATATAGATTTAATATTTTTATAAGTTTCTTTCATAGTAGCAGAGTGGGCCACAGGTACTGACGGGAATTTATTGCCATTATGCAGAAGCCGGCTTTTAAACTAACTTTAGAGGAATCTATGAACAAGTGCCATTCTGTTGGGTTATGTTCATTACAAAGTGGCTGCATAAGAGAAGAAATGTCATTACAAAACGCTAAGGCATTTTCTTCAGAAAAACAACTTTAAATTCAGAATGATGATTACGATAAGTGCTACATTTCTTTGTATTCCTTTGAAGAAGATTCCATCCTTTTTGCCGGGAAGCAAGCATTCCAGACTGTTTTTTTGATACTTTAAATCTTTTATGAGTTCGTTAAGATTTACTTTAATCAGTAAATGAGGCTCAGATGAAATGCTTTGTTCATAAGTTGTATCACCAGAATCTGTTTATTTTTCTTTCTTAGTTTCACCAGACTCTGAGCTCCCTTCATCTAATGTCACATGTTCTGGAGACTTTGGTGTTGTCAATTCTTTGCAGTATGGATCTGTTCTCATTGCGGATTGTAAGTTTGATTACAACACTCTATGTTTTGATTTTGATGTAATCCCTTTAATGTTTGCTAAGCAGAAATAACAGTCAGAAGAGTGATTTTTGGGTTCCTCCAAATCATAGGGATAGCAGTGGCATATGGCGTGTGGCATTTCTTCACACAGTGAGAAGGAAGTGGGGAGCCTAGATCATGATAAACAACAGATATATGGGACCCAGGCCCTTGTTTTCATGTTCAAGAAAGTAAAGTGATTTAACTAACATAATACAGATTCCTCTCCAGTATCTTAACATCAATTTTTTTTCATGAAAATATTTTTGAAAACCCTATTCAATAATTTGGAAAACTGCTGCCAGTGAACATTGCATTAATAATTTTTTAATCCATAAATTTGCAAAAAAGTAGAAGTTACATTTTGCACAAAACCCCTCAAAGAATGATAACAAGATAGAGATCTAAAAGTACTCGAGTAAAACTCAAAATTATAAGTATAATTTATTTTTTAATGATTTCTCAATTTAAGTTGAAGCTTAACAGATAATCATATAAACACATCACGAGATAACTGAATTTTAATGAGTGGTAGTATTTTAAATCTAGTTTTAAAATAACTATTTTTTCTTACTTAGTTTTGTTAGAACCAAGGGTTTTACAGAATTGTAAAACAGCTTATACTAACAATGCTGAACATGTGCCTCACCTCATCCAGTGAGGTGATTGCAGATTCTTCTTTCCTTTTATTCAACTGAGTTTTGTAAACAGTAAACTAACCCGTGGTACAATGAGATGTTGTACTATACAATTCCTTAAAAAATCAGGTTTTCTTTAAATTTGTATTTCTAAATTCCCTGCCCTTGCAGATCTGAAATCGCCATAAAAGTAGCTATAAGACTCCATTGAATGAAAGCAACATGTAAGTGGCATCAGCCACAATAATTACTTTATTCAAATTAATAATACTCACTATACAATTAGTTCCTTTCAAGGTGTCACTAGTAGGGTGGATTTACATTTTAGTAGGTTTGACATATAAATTTACAAAGAAGTATGATTAGCTCACAGAAGAAAGTAACGGAATACAACTTCACTTTTAAATTTCTTAAGGAAGCTCATCGTGGGATTCTTTTATCATGAGATTGATTTTGCAAATTCAAGTGCCAAATATCTCATGTAATGTTGCCAATAACGATGGTCAACATGATTTTTGTCTCATGAGTACCAATAGGTGTATTTAATGCAATTCTTTATCCTGTTTTCAAATATGTATTCATAATTTCTCCATTACCTACAGCTTCTTTGTTATTTTAATTTGTATAAATATTTAAAAATTTTTTTTTTTTTCATTGTCAACTAAAAGATCCTAGAGAATTATAAATATGATTGAACCAAATGAGCCAACTCAAAGAGTAGTGTTGTTATTGTTGTGTAGATTTAGACGTGTATAAATATGTACAAATGTTACCTAGTGCAGCATACATTCATCAGAACAATGCCAGTTGTGAGATAGTGAACCAGGAAACATGTCATTGTAAGTGCTTTGTGTGTTACATATTTACAATTTTATTTCTTTTAATTAGTCGTTAGTTACAAAATGCCTAGAGTTTTTTTAAATCTTTTAACTTCTTTTTTTATGTATGTGGTGAAGTAGTGCTCTAGTCCCAAAGGCGAACTTTATTTTGGGTGTAAAGTCAAGACCAAACAAGGGCCTGGGTCCCATATATCTGTTGTTTATCATGATCTAGGCTCCCCACTTCCTTCTCACTGTGTGGAGAAATGCCACACGCCATATGCCATTGCTAAATTTATTAAAATTACTCTTTTGACTAAATGATTTCTTACAAAAATTACATGTGAATTTCTTCAACAGTAGGAATAGAGAAATGTGTTTTTAAACTACAGCTTTCATTAAAAGTTTTTTTGCAAAAATTAAAAGTGAAATTTTTCTCATCTGTATTAGTAGAGATATGTGTTTTTAAATTACTGTGTCGAATAAATGTTTTTTGTTTTTTTTGACAACATGAATATTTAAGTGTGACTCTAAAGTAGAACTCTGAGTGAAAGACTCCTGACAAAAAACACATGAGTGAATAAGAAGATGAGAAGATATGACATTCCTTTCTGTAACAGGTTTTTCTGTAATTTGCAAGCATGTTTCTTTAAAAGTAAAAGTGTTGAAATCATCATATTCTTCATTGAAGACAATCACAAATGCACTTATAATTTAATTTATTGCAAATCACACATTTTGATGTCTGTAAAATACTTCCAGTAATTCTTTCTTCCACATCATCGATAACTTCTTCAATAAGATCCTTAAAAAAAAATGTAGCTGTTGAGTTAAAAATCTATCGTAAAAATAAGTTATTTTAAATAATGCCAACTACAAATTGAACACTTTATACTTTAATATTAAATATCTTATGTTCATATTTAAGCAAGCACTTTATATTTGTTTCAAAGTAGCAAAAATAAAAATTTCATTTATATTAGCAGTTAAAATACAGAGGACAAAATGTAACACAATCAAACTATATGCTACATAGCGCAGAAATTAAAACTGGTCAGTCAACAGGCAATTTCATAATACCAAATAAAAAAAAAAAAATTTTTTAATTTACTGTAGTTTAATTCTGTTAATATTAACTGAAAATAGAACCCTGTAAATAAATGTAGATATTTTCCAAACTCATCCCCAGATTAAGTGATTGGTCATTACATTTGTTCTTAAAACATCAAAGACAGCGAAGAGTAATAAAATTGGTTTTATCATTTTTATTAGATATTCATCTACTGGAAGAATTGAATGAAATGAAAAATAAGAGAAAACAGGCTTAGTACTGGATGGGTGAGTCAAGTAAATAATGAAAGAATTATATACTGAAGATCCAAAATTATATTAATTGACCATGAAAATGTCAAACAAATTATTTTAATTTCTCTTTAATACATTCTGATGCACAAAAATGAGAGTGCCATGAGAAAAGCAGTGTAATAATTGTATGTTATTTATCTACAAGATTGAGCTACACATTTCTAGAGAAATGTTATCATCATGTTTCTAAATCACATATATTCGGATACATATCATAAGTTTTTAATGCAATTTATAACCTGCTGAGAAATTTCTTAAAATATTTTTAAATGTGTTTTGATTTTAAGAGAACTCTATGAGCAACAACGTTAGATCTTTAAAAACATATAAAGTAAAAAACGATTTAATAATTCATCATATTTGCATAGCCAGAAGGTAAGAAATACTTAGGTATTTTTTGTGAAATTATATAAGCTCACCGGTGATGGAGTCAGACTTTCTAATTAGCAAAACGGGAAATTAGTTGTGAACAACAAGAAACAGATATTCAGTATTATTCTGGAGGCGAAATACTTGGAAGTATTCTGAAACAAGTTTAATAAAAATATTTAACATATTCTTGGAAATAGGCAGATTTCAGTGTGCTTGTGTTTTTTCAATTGAAATCATATCCTACATATAAATGATATTTTTGATTAAATTTGATGTACTGGTCTTGATTGTTCAATTGTAGAAGGTTCTCGTAAACTTTCTATAAGAAGAGACACTCTCATATTTTTTTGTTAAATTTTTCACTTTTCCACAACGGCTTCTTTGTGACACAGATAATTAATGCAGTTTGGCTTTACCAGAAACAGTGTAATAAATTTAGATGTTTAGTTAATCGTATGCTTCTCATGAAATTTTCATGCAAAAAATGTGTGATGTGTTTATTAATGGTTGGTTGATAATGGCATATGTGAGGCTGTAGTTTTACAAGCTTTTCATGTCAAATGTTACTGTGTCAGATTAATTAAAAGGAAAAGAAGCTTGTCAATATTTTACTGGCATCTTAACTTTTGAATTATCTTTTTACATCTGAAAATTTTTTGATTCTGTAAAAATTAAATTCTCTTCTTTTATACAAGTTAATACTTAAAAAAACTTGCTATAATCTTTGTTTAATTTAGCATCTATACCCATTACATACCACGTAATTATAATTATACCGTTATAATTTAGTCTATATACCCAGTGAATACTTTTCTTATGAAAAATATTGTATCATTTTTAGTAATAAAAAATGATGACCTCTACTGTTATTGTCTACTCATGTATATTTTTTGGAGATTAAGAAATTCATTTGTATCATAAACTTTGGTTTTCATGTGGTGTTAGTTATAAATATAGATTATTTGTATAAAAAGTCATTTCCAGACATAACCGACACATATTAGTGCTTTAAAACCCGCTTTGATAGTCACACTATTAATATTACTTTTGTTTTGCAGAGTTTGGATCCACAAACTAGTGATTCAGTTTTGGAAGAAAATCCATTATCTTTGCCCATTAAAAAAGAAAAAATGCATGAATCTGTGCAAGAAGAACATTCTTTTGTACATCTTTCTAAGACAGATGATGGTCTGACAATATTTAAACAAGTAAGCTATTTTCTTCTTTATCTTGTTTTAAGTTAAAAACATAAAACCTAGTTATTGTAAGAATTCTTAATTATTCTATTCATTATGATATTTTTATTTGCTGTTTGTTGCTCACATATAATCATTTTGCATTTATGTCTAGCTTGAGATATTTTGATTTATGGTGTAAAAAACATTTTAGTAGAGTATAGGACTGTAAATAGCTTTGTTTAACCGATTGCATCTAACATTTTGTACAACAATACGTAACAAATAAAATACAGTGAGCAGGTGCCTCACGCCTTAAATGAAGGTGACTAACATAGTCATTTTATACCCACATTTAACATTGTTTATAAAAATGTTTTATAACAGTACAAAGCTATCCTTGCCTTTATGAACCTTGTTTAGTTTGTTACAGAAACTTTGTTATAGGTTTTGATAATCCTTATTCTATGACATTTTTGTTTCCAAACAAGGTTGATGTGTTTTTTTATATTTACACCAACAACCTGTTTCTTTTACCAAACCATTTAGATTGTGGTTAAGATCATTTTTCTATTGATCTATTAATTTACTGCAAATGCCTACAATATTTCACTTTTCTGGAACTATCATGTGTGATTATATATTGAAAGGTTCCAGTTGAATATTATTATAGAAGTACTCACATGGATGAGTTATTTCTATGAAAACCAATTTGTTTTATCATTGTAAGAAAAGTAGATATATTTTTAATATTTGTTAATTATATAAAGATAATAAATTATTATTATTTTATGTTTTGCTGCAGAGTATGGATGCACAAACTGATAGTTCATTTTTTGATGAAGATCCATTATCTTTGAGTATTAGAAAAGAAATCAAGCATGAAACAGAGCGAACAGATCATTTGATTTCTCCTGTTGCTATGACAGATGATAAACCGACAACATCTAGACAAGTAAGATATTTTCATTTACTTTTTGATGGTTTACATAATATTTAGCATTCTAGTTTAACACTAGATATTTTGATTAAAAGCTTAAAAAAGTGATACCAAACTGTATGTGAAATGATAAAACAGTATGTGTAGGATAGTACGATTGACAAGTCACTCCTGAAAACTCGTGGCTTTTGATAAAGAATAAACATTCCGAGCGAGGTTTTATAAAAGGTCTCTTGTTTCTTTCTTCATATTGCCAAAATATACTGTTCCTCATCACGCAACAAACCTACTGAAATGCAGCTTATATATTCTTGCAAGTAAATTTATAATCTATTCACAGAAACCAGTTTTATGAAGAACATTGTTCTCCTCAGAGAAACTACTTCATTGTGTCTCTTATGGTACTGTAAATGTGGCACAGCCATAACAAATTCTGTAACATATCAAACTGTTTACTACCTCCCAACAGACAGCATGTTATATTATTGCTGTTAAAACATCCATAAAACATAGAAATGAATAAACATAAGAAATATTGTACTTCTTAATACCATTCTTATTGATCTTTGATAACAGCCATGAGGCTACTCTTCCAGGATCTATAATTCATGCATAGTTTTTAGTATGGTATTTATGAGGGTTCCTTGTGATTTTTAATGTGGTTTTATGCCATTTCTCTAGGATTTTTCAGTATTCCTTGATTAGAATCTTATTTTCATGTGTTTTAAATTATAATCGGTAATTATAATAAAATGATTATACAATAGTAATAATAGTACTGCATGATATAAACCTGAAAATTAGTAGAATGTATTGATATGCCACTATTTTTTAGCAAAAAAATTGCTTTTTTGAAGCCATGGTGTGCAATCAGCTTACTCAAAACAATTTCGTAGAGTTTCTTTGCACAGATAATTTTAGAAAACTTCTGTTTTAAGTACATGAACCAGGAGTATTTTCAATGTCCTTGACGAAATTGTTCATTAATCCTAGTTTGGTATGTAACAGAGGTAGATACACATTTTTAGGCTTTTCTTTTCTAATAAATGGTTTTCTGTCCCTACTATCCCATTCACACAATAAACAACAGTAGTTTATGTAACCAAGCCGCAAACCACTAAATATAAATGCAATCGCTTTCAAATCACCACAAATACTACATTTATATACTGCATATTGAAGCTTTTCCAATATAGATTTAATATTTTTATAAGTTTCTTTCATAGTAGCAGAGTGGGCCACAGGTACTGACGGGAATTTATTGCCATTATGCAGAAGCCGGCTTTTAAACTAACTTTAGAGGAATCTATGAACAAGTGCCATTCTGTTGGGTTATGTTCATTACAAAGTGGCTGCATAAGAGAAGAAATGTCATTACAAAACGCTAAGGCATTTTCTTCAGAAAAACAACTTTAAATTCAGAATGATGATTACGATAAGTGCTACATTTCTTTGTATTCCTTTGAAGAAGATTCCATCCTTTTTGCCGGGAAGCAAGCATTCCAGACTGTTTTTTTGATACTTTAAATCTTTTATGAGTTCGTTAAGATTTACTTTAATCAGTAAATGAGGCTCAGATGAAATGCTTTGTTCATAAGTTGTATCACCAGAATCTGTTTATTTTTCTTTCTTAGTTTCACCAGACTCTGAGCTCCCTTCATCTAATGTCACATGTTCTGGAGACTTTGGTGTTGTCAATTCTTTGCAGTATGGATCTGTTCTCATTGCGGATTGTAAGTTTGATTACAACACTATGTTTTGATTTTGATGTAATCCCTTTAATGTTTGCTAAGCAGAAATAACAGTCAGAAGAGTGATTTTTGGGTTCCTCCAAATCATAGGGATAGCAGTGGCATATGGCGTGTGGCATTTCTTCACACAGTGAGAAGGAAGTGGGGAGCCTAGATCATGATAAACAACAGATATATGGGACCCAGGCCCTTGTTTTCATGTTCAAGAAAGTAAAGTGATTTAACTAACATAATACAGATTCCTCTCCAGTATCTTAACATCAATTTTTTTTCATGAAAATATTTTTGAAAACCCTATTCAATAATTTGGAAAACTGCTGCCAGTGAACATTGCATTAATAATTTTTTAATCCATAAATTTGCAAAAAAGTAGAAGTTACATTTTGCACAAAACCCCTCAAAGAATGATAACAAGATAGAGATCTAAAAGTACTCGAGTAAAACTCAAAATTATAAGTATAATTTATTTTTTAATGATTTCTCAATTTAAGTTGAAGCTTAACAGATAATCATATAAACACATCACGAGATAACTGAATTTTAATGAGTGGTAGTATTTTAAATCTAGTTTTAAAATAACTATTTTTTCTTACTTAGTTTTGTTAGAACCAAGGGTTTTACAGAATTGTAAAACAGCTTATACTAACAATGCTGAACATGTGCCTCACCTCATCCAGTGAGGTGATTGCAGATTCTTCTTTCCTTTTATTCAACTGAGTTTTGTAAACAGTAAACTAACCCGTGGTACAATGAGATGTTGTACTATACAATTCCTTAAAAAATCAGGTTTTCTTTAAATTTGTATTTCTAAATTCCCTGCCCTTGCAGATCTGAAATCGCCATAAAAGTAGCTATAAGACTCCATTGAATGAAAGCAACATGTAAGTGGCATCAGCCACAATAATTACTTTATTCAAATTAATAATACTCACTATACAATTAGTTCCTTTCAAGGTGTCACTAGTAGGGTGGATTTACATTTTAGTAGGTTTGACATATAAATTTACAAAGAAGTATGATTAGCTCACAGAAGAAAGTAACGGAATACAACTTCACTTTTAAATTTCTTAAGGAACCTCATCATGGGATTCTTTTATCATGAGATTGATTTTGCAAATTCAAGTGCCAAATATCTCATGTAATGTTGCCAATAACGATGGTCAACATGATTTTTGTCTCATGAGTACCAATAGGTGTATTTAATGCAATTCTTTATCCTGTTTTCAAATATGTATTCATAATTTCTCCATTACCTACAGCTTCTTTGTTATTTTAATTTGTATAAATATTTAAAAATTTTTTTTTTTTCATTGTCAACTAAAAGATCCTAGAGAATTATAAATATGATTGAACCAAATGAGCCAACTCAAAGAGTAGTGTTGTTATTGTTGTGTAGATTTAGACGTGTATAAATATGTACAAATGTTACCTAGTGCAGCATACATTCATCAGAACAATGCCAGTTGTGAGATAGTGAACCAGGAAACACATCATTGTAAGTGCTTTGTGTGTTACATATTTACAATTTTATTTCTTTTAATTAGTCGTTAGTTACAAAATGCCTAGAGTTTTTTTAAATCTTTTAACTTCTTTTTTTATGTATGTGGTGAAGTAGTGCTCTAGTCCCAAAGGCGAACTTTATTTTGGGTGTAAAGTCAAGACCAAACAAGGGCCTGGGTCCCATATATCTGTTGTTTATCATGATCTAGGCTCCCCACTTCCTTCTCACTGTGTGGAGAAATGCCACACGCCATATGCCATTGCTAAATTTATTAAAATTACTCTTTTGACTAAATGATTTCTTACAAAAATTACATGTGAATTTCTTCAACAGTAGGAATAGAGAAATGTGTTTTTAAACTACAGCTTTCATTAAAAGTTTTTTTGCAAAAATTAAAAGTGAAATTTTTCTCATCTGTATTAGTAGAGATATGTGTTTTTAAATTACTGTGTCGAATAAATGTTTTTTGTTTTTTTTGACAACATGAATATTTAAGTGTGACTCTAAAGTAGAACTCTGAGTGAAAGACTCCTGACAAAAAACACATGAGTGAATAAGAAGATGAGAAGATATGACATTCCTTTCTGTAACAGGTTTTTCTGTAATTTGCAAGCATGTTTCTTTAAAAGTAAAAGTGTTGAAATCATCATATTCTTCATTGAAGACAATCACAAATGCACTTATAATTTAATTTATTGCAAATCACACATTTTGATGTCTGTAAAATACTTCCAGTAATTCTTTCTTCCACATCATCGATAACTTCTTCAATAAGATCCTTAAAAAAAAATGTAGCTGTTGAGTTAAAAATCTATCGTAAAAATAAGTTATTTTAAATAATGCCAACTACAAATTGAACACTTTATACTTTAATATTAAATATCTTATGTTCATATTTAAGCAAGCACTTTATATTTGTTTCAAAGTAGCAAAAATAAAAATTTCATTTATATTAGCAGTTAAAATACAGAGGACAAAATGTAACACAATCAAACTATATGCTACATAGCGCAGAAATTAAAACTGGTCAGTCAACAGGCAATTTCATAATACCAAATAAAAAATAAAAAAATTTTTATTTTACTGTAGTTTAATTCTGTTAATATTAACTGAAAATAGAACCCTGTAAATAAATGTAGATATTTTCCAAACTCATCCCCAGATTAAGTGATTGGTCATTACATTTGTTCTTAAAACATCAAAGACAGCGAAGAGTAATAAAATTGGTTTTATCATTTTTATTAGATATTCATCTACTGGAAGAATTGAATGAAATGAAAAATAAGAGAAAACAGGCTTAGTACTGGATGGGTGAGTCAAGTAAATAATGAAAGAATTATATACTGAAGATCCAAAATTATATTAATTGACCATGAAAATGTCAAACAAATTATTTTAATTTCTCTTTAATACATTCTGATGCACAAAAATGAGAGGGCCATGAGAAAAGCAGTGTAATAATTGTATGTTATTTATCTACAAGATTGAGCTACACATTTCTAGAGAAATGTTATCATCATGTTTCTAAATCACATATATTCGGATACATATCATAAGTTTTTAATGCAATTTATAACCTGCTGAGAAATTTCTTAAAATATTTTTAAATGTGTTTTGATTTTAAGAGAACTCTATGAGCAACAACGTTAGATCTTTAAAAACATATAAAGTAAAAAACGATTTAATAATTCATCATATTTGCATAGCCAGAAGGTAAGAAATACTTACGTATTTTTTGTGAAATTATATAAGCTCACCGGTGATGGAGTCAGACTTTCTAATTAGCAAAACGGGAAATTAGTTGTGAACAACAAGAAACAGATATTCAGTATTATTCTGGAGGCGAAATACTTGGAAGTATTCTGAAACAAGTTTAATAAAAATATTTAACATATTCTCGGAAATAGGCAGATTTCAGTGTGCTTGTGTTTTTTCAATTGAAATCATATCCTACATATAAATGATATTTTTGATTAAATTTGATGTACTGGTCTTGATTGTTCAATTGTAGAAGGTTCTCGTAAACTTTCTATAATAAGAGATACTCTCATATTTGTTTGTTAAATTTTTCACTTTTCCACAACGGCTTCTTTGTGACACAGATAATTAATGCAGTTTGGCTTTGCCAGAAACAGTGTAATAAATTTAGATGTTTAGTTAATCGTATGCTTCTCATGAAATTTTCATGCAAAAAATGTGTGATGTGTTTATTAATGGTTGGTTGATAATGGCATATGTGAGGCTGTAGTTTTACAAGCTTTTCATGTCAAATGTTACTGTGTCAGATTAATTAAAAGGAAAAGAAGCTTGTCAATATTTTACTGGCATCTTAACTTTTGAATTATCTTTTTACATCTGAAAATTTTTTGATTCTGTAAAAATTAAATTCTCTTCTTTTATACAAGTTAATACTTAAAAAAACTTGCTATAATCTTTGTTTAATTTAGCATCTATACCCATTACATACCACGTAATTATAATTATACCGTTATAATTTAGTCTATATACCCAGTGAATACTTTTCTTATGAAAAATATTGTATCATTTTTAGTAATAAAAAATGATGACCTCTACTGTTATTGTCTACTCATGTATATTTTTTGGAGATTAAGAAATTCATTTGTATCATAAACTTTGGTTTTCATGTGGTGTTAGTTATAAATATAGATTATTTGTATAAAAAGTCATTTCCAGACATAACCGACACATATTAGTGCTTTAAAACCCGCTTTGATAGTCACACTATTAATATTACTTTTGTTTTGCAGAGTTTGGATCCACAAACTAGTGATTCAGTTTTGGAAGAAAATCCATTATCTTTGCCCATTAAAAAAGAAAAAATGCATGAATCTGTGCAAGAAGAACATTCTTTTGTACATCTTTCTAAGACAGATGATGGTCTGACAATATTTAAACAAGTAAGCTATTTTCTTCTTTATCTTGTTTTAAGTTAAAAACATAAAACCTAGTTATTGTAAGAATTCTTAATTATTCTATTCATTATGATATTTTTATTTGCTGTTTGTTGCTCACATATAATCATTTTGCATTTATGTCTAGCTTGAGATATTTTGATTTATGGTGTAAAAAACATTTTAGTAGAGTATAGGACTGTAAATAGCTTTGTTTAACCGATTGCATCTAACATTTTGTACAACAATACGTAACAAATAAAATACAGTGAGCAGGTGCCTCACGCCTTAAATGAAGGTGACTAACATAGTCATTTTATACCCACATTTAACATTGTTTATAAAAATGTTTTATAACAGTACAAAGCTATCCTTGCCTTTATGAACCTTGTTTAGTTTGTTACAGAAACTTTGTTATAGGTTTTGATAATCCTTATTCTATGACATTTTTGTTTCCAAACAAGGTTGATGTGTTTTTTTATATTTACACCAACAACCTGTTTCTTTTACCAAACCATTTAGATTGTGGTTAAGATCATTTTTCTATTGATCTATTAATTTACTGCAAATGCCTACAATATTTCACTTTTCTGGAACTATCATGTGTGATTATATATTGAAAGGTTCCAGTTGAATATTATTATAGAAGTACTCACATGGATGAGTTATTTCTATGAAAACCAATTTGTTTTATCATTGTAAGAAAAGTAGATATATTTTTAATATTTGTTAATTATATAAAGATAATAAATTATTATTATTTTATGTTTTGCTGCAGAGTATGGATGCACAAACTGATAGTTCATTTTTTGATGAAGATCCATTATCTTTGAGTATTAGAAAAGAAATCAAGCATGAAACAGAGCGAACAGATCATTTGATTTCTCCTGTTGCTATGACAGATGATAAACCGACAACATCTAGACAAGTAAGATATTTTCATTTACTTTTTGATGGTTTACATAATATTTAGCATTCTAGTTTAACACTAGATATTTTGATTAAAAGCTTAAAAAAGTGATACCAAACTGTATGTGAAATGATAAAACAGTATGTGTAGGATAGTACGATTGACAAGTCACTCCTGAAAACTCGTGGCTTTTGATAAAGAATAAACATTCCGAGCGAGGTTTTATAAAAGGTCTCTTGTTTCTTTCTTCATATTGCCAAAATATACTGTTCCTCATCACGCAACAAACCTACTGAAATGCAGCTTATATATTCTTGCAAGTAAATTTATAATCTATTCACAGAAACCAGTTTTATGAAGAACATTGTTCTCCTCAGAGAAACTACTTCATTGTGTCTCTTATGGTACTGTAAATGTGGCACAGCCATAACAAATTCTGTAACATATCAAACTGTTTACTACCTCCCAACAGACAGCATGTTATATTATTGCTGTTAAAACATCCATAAAACATAGAAATGAATAAACATAAGAAATATTGTACTTCTTAATACCATTCTTATTGATCTTTGATAACAGCCATGAGGCTACTCTTCCAGGATCTATAATTCATGCATAGTTTTTAGTATGGTATTTATGAGGGTTCCTTGTGATTTTTAATGTGGTTTTATGCCATTTCTCTAGGATTTTTCAGTATTCCTTGATTAGAATCTTTTTTTCATGTGTTTTAAATTATAATCGGTAATTATAATAAAATGATTATACAATAGTAATAATAGTACTGCATGATATAAACCTGAAAATTAGTAGAATGTATTGATATGCCACTATTTTTTAGCAAAAAAATTGCTTTTTTGAAGCCATGGTGTGCAATCAGCTTACTCAAAACAATTTCGTAGAGTTTCTTTGCACAGATAATTTTAGAAAACTTCTGTTTTAAGTACATGAACCAGGAGTATTTTCAATGTCCTTGACGAAATTGTTCATTAATCCTAGTTTGGTATGTAACAGAGGTAGATACACATTTTTAGGCTTTTCTTTTCTAATAAATGGTTTTCTGTCCCTACTATCCCATTCACACAATAAACAACAGTAGTTTATGTAACCAAGCCGCAAACCACTAAATATAAATGCAATCGCTTTCAAATCACCACAAATACTACATTTATATACTGCATATTGAAGCTTTTCCAATATAGATTTAATATTTTTATAAGTTTCTTTCATAGTAGCAGAGTGGGCCACAGGTACTGACGGGAATTTATTGCCATTATGCAGAAGCCGGCTTTTAAACTAACTTTAGAGGAATCTATGAACAAGTGCCATTCTGTTGGGTTATGTTCATTACAAAGTGGCTGCATAAGAGAAGAAATGTCATTACAAAACGCTAAGGCATTTTCTTCAGAAAAACAACTTTAAATTCAGAATGATGATTACGATAAGTGCTACATTTCTTTGTATTCCTTTGAAGAAGATTCCATCCTTTTTGCCGGGAAGCAAGCATTCCAGACTGTTTTTTTGATACTTTAAATCTTTTATGAGTTCGTTAAGATTTACTTTAATCAGTAAATGAGGCTCAGATGAAATGCTTTGTTCATAAGTTGTATCACCAGAATCTGTTTATTTTTCTTTCTTAGTTTCACCAGACTCTGAGCTCCCTTCATCTAATGTCACATGTTCTGGAGACTTTGGTGTTGTCAATTCTTTGCAGTATGGATCTGTTCTCATTGCGGATTGTAAGTTTGATTACAACACTATGTTTTGATTTTGATGTAATCCCTTTAATGTTTGCTAAGCAGAAATAACAGTCAGAAGAGTGATTTTTGGGTTCCTCCAAATCATAGGGATAGCAGTGGCATATGGCGTGTGGCATTTCTTCACACAGTGAGAAGGAAGTGGGGAGCCTAGATCATGATAAACAACAGATATATGGGACCCAGGCCCTTGTTTTCATGTTCAAGAAAGTAAAGTGATTTAACTAACATAATACAGATTCCTCTCCAGTATCTTAACATCAATTTTTTTTCATGAAAATATTTTTGAAAACCCTATTCAATAATTTGGAAAACTGCTGCCAGTGAACATTGCATTAATAATTTTTTAATCCATAAATTTGCAAAAAAGTAGAAGTTACATTTTGCACAAAACCCCTCAAAGAATGATAACAAGATAGAGATCTAAAAGTACTCGAGTAAAACTCAAAATTATAAGTATAATTTATTTTTTAATGATTTCTCAATTTAAGTTGAAGCTTAACAGATAATCATATAAACACATCACGAGATAACTGAATTTTAATGAGTGGTAGTATTTTAAATCTAGTTTTAAAATAACTATTTTTTCTTACTTAGTTTTGTTAGAACCAAGGGTTTTACAGAATTGTAAAACAGCTTATACTAACAATGCTGAACATGTGCCTCACCTCATCCAGTGAGGTGATTGCAGATTCTTCTTTCCTTTTATTCAACTGAGTTTTGTAAACAGTAAACTAACCCGTGGTACAATGAGATGTTGTACTATACAATTCCTTAAAAAATCAGGTTTTCTTTAAATTTGTATTTCTAAATTCCCTGCCCTTGCAGATCTGAAATCGCCATAAAAGTAGCTATAAGACTCCATTGAATGAAAGCAACATGTAAGTGGCATCAGCCACAATAATTACTTTATTCAAATTAATAATACTCACTATACAATTAGTTCCTTTCAAGGTGTCACTAGTAGGGTGGATTTACATTTTAGTAGGTTTGACATATAAATTTACAAAGAAGTATGATTAGCTCACAGAAGAAAGTAACGGAATACAACTTCACTTTTAAATTTCTTAAGGAACCTCATCATGGGATTCTTTTATCATGAGATTGATTTTGCAAATTCAAGTGCCAAATATCTCATGTAATGTTGCCAATAACGATGGTCAACATGATTTTTGTCTCATGAGTACCAATAGGTGTATTTAATGCAATTCTTTATCCTGTTTTCAAATATGTATTCATAATTTCTCCATTACCTACAGCTTCTTTGTTATTTTAATTTGTATAAATATTTAAAAATTTTTTTTTTTTCATTGTCAACTAAAAGATCCTAGAGAATTATAAATATGATTGAACCAAATGAGCCAACTCAAAGAGTAGTGTTGTTATTGTTGTGTAGATTTAGACGTGTATAAATATGTACAAATGTTACCTAGTGCAGCATACATTCATCAGAACAATGCCAGTTGTGAGATAGTGAACCAGGAAACACATCATTGTAAGTGCTTTGTGTGTTACATATTTACAATTTTATTTCTTTTAATTAGTCGTTAGTTACAAAATGCCTAGAGTTTTTTTAAATCTTTTAACTTCTTTTTTTATGTATGTGGTGAAGTAGTGCTCTAGTCCCAAAGGCGAACTTTATTTTGGGTGTAAAGTCAAGACCAAACAAGGGCCTGGGTCCCATATATCTGTTGTTTATCATGATCTAGGCTCCCCACTTCCTTCTCACTGTGTGGAGAAATGCCACACGCCATATGCCATTGCTAAATTTATTAAAATTACTCTTTTGACTAAATGATTTCTTACAAAAATTACATGTGAATTTCTTCAACAGTAGGAATAGAGAAATGTGTTTTTAAACTACAGCTTTCATTAAAAGTTTTTTTGCAAAAATTAAAAGTGAAATTTTTCTCATCTGTATTAGTAGAGATATGTGTTTTTAAATTACTGTGTCGAATAAATGTTTTTTGTTTTTTTTGACAACATGAATATTTAAGTGTGACTCTAAAGTAGAACTCTGAGTGAAAGACTCCTGACAAAAAACACATGAGTGAATAAGAAGATGAGAAGATATGACATTCCTTTCTGTAACAGGTTTTTCTGTAATTTGCAAGCATGTTTCTTTAAAAGTAAAAGTGTTGAAATCATCATATTCTTCATTGAAGACAATCACAAATGCACTTATAATTTAATTTATTGCAAATCACACATTTTGATGTCTGTAAAATACTTCCAGTAATTCTTTCTTCCACATCATCGATAACTTCTTCAATAAGATCCTTAAAAAAAAATGTAGCTGTTGAGTTAAAAATCTATCGTAAAAATAAGTTATTTTAAATAATGCCAACTACAAATTGAACACTTTATACTTTAATATTAAATATCTTATGTTCATATTTAAGCAAGCACTTTATATTTGTTTCAAAGTAGCAAAAATAAAAATTTCATTTATATTAGCAGTTAAAATACAGAGGACAAAATGTAACACAATCAAACTATATGCTACATAGCGCAGAAATTAAAACTGGTCAGTCAACAGGCAATTTCATAATACCAAATAAAAAATAAAAAAATTTTTATTTTACTGTAGTTTAATTCTGTTAATATTAACTGAAAATAGAACCCTGTAAATAAATGTAGATATTTTCCAAACTCATCCCCAGATTAAGTGATTGGTCATTACATTTGTTCTTAAAACATCAAAGACAGCGAAGAGTAATAAAATTGGTTTTATCATTTTTATTAGATATTCATCTACTGGAAGAATTGAATGAAATGAAAAATAAGAGAAAACAGGCTTAGTACTGGATGGGTGAGTCAAGTAAATAATGAAAGAATTATATACTGAAGATCCAAAATTATATTAATTGACCATGAAAATGTCAAACAAATTATTTTAATTTCTCTTTAATACATTCTGATGCACAAAAATGAGAGGGCCATGAGAAAAGCAGTGTAATAATTGTATGTTATTTATCTACAAGATTGAGCTACACATTTCTAGAGAAATGTTATCATCATGTTTCTAAATCACATATATTCGGATACATATCATAAGTTTTTAATGCAATTTATAACCTGCTGAGAAATTTCTTAAAATATTTTTAAATGTGTTTTGATTTTAAGAGAACTCTATGAGCAACAACGTTAGATCTTTAAAAACATATAAAGTAAAAAACGATTTAATAATTCATCATATTTGCATAGCCAGAAGGTAAGAAATACTTACGTATTTTTTGTGAAATTATATAAGCTCACCGGTGATGGAGTCAGACTTTCTAATTAGCAAAACGGGAAATTAGTTGTGAACAACAAGAAACAGATATTCAGTATTATTCTGGAGGCGAAATACTTGGAAGTATTCTGAAACAAGTTTAATAAAAATATTTAACATATTCTCGGAAATAGGCAGATTTCAGTGTGCTTGTGTTTTTTCAATTGAAATCATATCCTACATATAAATGATATTTTTGATTAAATTTGATGTACTGGTCTTGATTGTTCAATTGTAGAAGGTTCTCGTAAACTTTCTATAATAAGAGATACTCTCATATTTGTTTGTTAAATTTTTCACTTTTCCACAACGGCTTCTTTGTGACACAGATAATTAATGCAGTTTGGCTTTGCCAGAAACAGTGTAATAAATTTAGATGTTTAGTTAATCGTATGCTTCTCATGAAATTTTCATGCAAAAAATGTGTGATGTGTTTATTAATGGTTGGTTGATAATGGCATATGTGAGGCTGTAGTTTTACAAGCTTTTCATGTCAAATGTTACTGTGTCAGATTAATTAAAAGGAAAAGAAGCTTGTCAATATTTTACTGGCATCTTAACTTTTGAATTATCTTTTTACATCTGAAAATTTTTTGATTCTGTAAAAATTAAATTCTCTTCTTTTATACAAGTTAATACTTAAAAAAACTTGCTATAATCTTTGTTTAATTTAGCATCTATACCCATTACATAAACGACTAGCACTAGATAGGGAATCTTGGAGAGCTGCATCAAACCAGTCAAATGACTGAAGACAAAAAAAAAAAAAAAAAACCCATTACATACCACGTAATTATAATTATACCGTTATAATTTAGTCTATATACCCAGTGAATACTTTTCTTATGAAAAATATTGTATCATTTTTAGTAATAAAAAATGATGACCTCTACTGTTATTGTCTACTCATGTATATTTTTTGGAGATTAAGAAATTCATTTGTATCATAAACTTTGGTTTTCATGTGGTGTTAGTTATAAATATAGATTATTTGTATAAAAAGTCATTTCCAGACATAACCGACACATATTAGTGCTTTAAAACCCGCTTTGATAGTCACACTATTAATATTACTTTTGTTTTGCAGAGTTTGGATCCACAAACTAGTGATTCAGTTTTGGAAGAAAATCCATTATCTTTGCCCATTAAAAAAGAAAAAATGCATGAATCTGTGCAAGAAGAACATTCTTTTGTACATCTTTCTAAGACAGATGATGGTCTGACAATATTTAAACAAGTAAGCTATTTTCTTCTTTATCTTGTTTTAAGTTAAAAACATAAAACCTAGTTATTGTAAGAATTCTTAATTATTCTATTCATTATGATATTTTTATTTGCTGTTTGTTGCTCACATATAATCATTTTGCATTTATGTCTAGCTTGAGATATTTTGATTTATGGTGTAAAAAACATTTTAGTAGAGTATAGGACTGTAAATAGCTTTGTTTAACCGATTGCATCTAACATTTTGTACAACAATACGTAACAAATAAAATACAGTGAGCAGGTGCCTCACGCCTTAAATGAAGGTGACTAACATAGTCATTTTATACCCACATTTAACATTGTTTATAAAAATGTTTTATAACAGTACAAAGCTATCCTTGCCTTTATGAACCTTGTTTAGTTTGTTACAGAAACTTTGTTATAGGTTTTGATAATCCTTATTCTATGACATTTTTGTTTCCAAACAAGGTTGATGTGTTTTTTTATATTTACACCAACAACCTGTTTCTTTTACCAAACCATTTAGATTGTGGTTAAGATCATTTTTCTATTGATCTATTAATTTACTGCAAATGCCTACAATATTTCACTTTTCTGGAACTATCATGTGTGATTATATATTGAAAGGTTCCAGTTGAATATTATTATAGAAGTACTCACATGGATGAGTTATTTCTATGAAAACCAATTTGTTTTATCATTGTAAGAAAAGTAGATATATTTTTAATATTTGTTAATTATATAAAGATAATAAATTATTATTATTTTATGTTTTGCTGCAGAGTATGGATGCACAAACTGATAGTTCATTTTTTGATGAAGATCCATTATCTTTGAGTATTAGAAAAGAAATCAAGCATGAAACAGAGCGAACAGATCATTTGATTTCTCCTGTTGCTATGACAGATGATAAACCGACAACATCTAGACAAGTAAGATATTTTCATTTACTTTTTGATGGTTTACATAATATTTAGCATTCTAGTTTAACACTAGATATTTTGATTAAAAGCTTAAAAAAGTGATACCAAACTGTATGTGAAATGATAAAACAGTATGTGTAGGATAGTACGATTGACAAGTCACTCCTGAAAACTCGTGGCTTTTGATAAAGAATAAACATTCCGAGCGAGGTTTTATAAAAGGTCTCTTGTTTCTTTCTTCATATTGCCAAAATATACTGTTCCTCATCACGCAACAAACCTACTGAAATGCAGCTTATATATTCTTGCAAGTAAATTTATAATCTATTCACAGAAACCAGTTTTATGAAGAACATTGTTCTCCTCAGAGAAACTACTTCATTGTGTCTCTTATGGTACTGTAAATGTGGCACAGCCATAACAAATTCTGTAACATATCAAACTGTTTACTACCTCCCAACAGACAGCATGTTATATTATTGCTGTTAAAACATCCATAAAACATAGAAATGAATAAACATAAGAAATATTGTACTTCTTAATACCATTCTTATTGATCTTTGATAACAGCCATGAGGCTACTCTTCCAGGATCTATAATTCATGCATAGTTTTTAGTATGGTATTTATGAGGGTTCCTTGTGATTTTTAATGTGGTTTTATGCCATTTCTCTAGGATTTTTCAGTATTCCTTGATTAGAATCTTATTTTCATGTGTTTTAAATTATAATCGGTAATTATAATAAAATGATTATACAATAGTAATAATAGTACTGCATGATATAAACCTGAAAATTAGTAGAATGTATTGATATGCCACTATTTTTTAGCAAAAAAATTGCTTTTTTGAAGCCATGGTGTGCAATCAGCTTACTCAAAACAATTTCGTAGAGTTTCTTTGCACAGATAATTTTAGAAAACTTCTGTTTTAAGTACATGAACCAGGAGTATTTTCAATGTCCTTGACGAAATTGTTCATTAATCCTAGTTTGGTATGTAACAGAGGTAGATACACATTTTTAGGCTTTTCTTTTCTAATAAATGGTTTTCTGTCCCTACTATCCCATTCACACAATAAACAACAGTAGTTTATGTAACCAAGCCGCAAACCACTAAATATAAATGCAATCGCTTTCAAATCACCACAAATACTACATTTATATACTGCATATTGAAGCTTTTCCAATATAGATTTAATATTTTTATAAGTTTCTTTCATAGTAGCAGAGTGGGCCACAGGTACTGACGGGAATTTTATTGCCATTATGCAGAAGCCGGCTTTTAAACTAACTTTAGAGGAATCTATGAACAAGTGCCATTCTGTTGGGTTATGTTCATTACAAAGTGGCTGCATAAGAGAAGAAATGTCATTACAAAACGCTAAGGCATTTTCTTCAGAAAAACAACTTTAAATTCAGAATGATGATTACGATAAGTGCTACATTTCTTTGTATTCCTTTGAAGAAGATTCCATCCTTTTTGCCGGGAAGCAAGCATTCCAGACTGTTTTTTTGATACTTTAAATCTTTTATGAGTTCGTTAAGATTTACTTTAATCAGTAAATGAGGCTCAGATGAAATGCTTTGTTCATAAGTTGTATCACCAGAATCTGTTTATTTTTCTTTCTTAGTTTCACCAGACTCTGAGCTCCCTTCATCTAATGTCACATGTTCTGGAGACTTTGGTGTTGTCAATTCTTTGCAGTATGGATCTGTTCTCATTGCGGATTGTAAGTTTGATTACAACACTCTATGTTTTGATTTTGATGTAATCCCTTTAATGTTTGCTAAGCAGAAATAACAGTCAGAAGAGTGATTTTTGGGTTCCTCCAAATCATAGGGATAGCAGTGGCATATGGCGTGTGGCATTTCTTCACACAGTGAGAAGGAAGTGGGGAGCCTAGATCATGATAAACAACAGATATATGGGACCCAGGCCCTTGTTTTCATGTTCAAGAAAGTAAAGTGATTTAACTAACATAATACAGATTCCTCTCCAGTATCTTAACATCAATTTTTTTTCATGAAAATATTTTTGAAAACCCTATTCAATAATTTGGAAAACTGCTGCCAGTGAACATTGCATTAATAATTTTTTAATCCATAAATTTGCAAAAAAGTAGAAGTTACATTTTGCACAAAACCCCTCAAAGAATGATAACAAGATAGAGATCTAAAAGTACTCGAGTAAAACTCAAAATTATAAGTATAATTTATTTTTTAATGATTTCTCAATTTAAGTTGAAGCTTAACAGATAATCATATAAACACATCACGAGATAACTGAATTTTAATGAGTGGTAGTATTTTAAATCTAGTTTTAAAATAACTATTTTTTCTTACTTAGTTTTGTTAGAACCAAGGGTTTTACAGAATTGTAAAACAGCTTATACTAACAATGCTGAACATGTGCCTCACCTCATCCAGTGAGGTGATTGCAGATTCTTCTTTCCTTTTATTCAACTGAGTTTTGTAAACAGTAAACTAACCCGTGGTACAATGAGATGTTGTACTATACAATTCCTTAAAAAATCAGGTTTTCTTTAAATTTGTATTTCTAAATTCCCTGCCCTTGCAGATCTGAAATCGCCATAAAAGTAGCTATAAGACTCCATTGAATGAAAGCAACATGTAAGTGGCATCAGCCACAATAATTACTTTATTCAAATTAATAATACTCACTATACAATTAGTTCCTTTCAAGGTGTCACTAGTAGGGTGGATTTACATTTTAGTAGGTTTGACATATAAATTTACAAAGAAGTATGATTAGCTCACAGAAGAAAGTAACGGAATACAACTTCACTTTTAAATTTCTTAAGGAACCTCATCATGGGATTCTTTTATCATGAGATTGATTTTGCAAATTCAAGTGCCAAATATCTCATGTAATGTTGCCAATAACGATGGTCAACATGATTTTTGTCTCATGAGTACCAATAGGTGTATTTAATGCAATTCTTTATCCTGTTTTCAAATATGTATTCATAATTTCTCCATTACCTACAGCTTCTTTGTTATTTTAATTTGTATAAATATTTAAAAATTTTTTTTTTTTTTCATTGTCAACTAAAAGATCCTAGAGAATTATAAATATGATTGAACCAAATGAGCCAACTCAAAGAGTAGTGTTGTTATTGTTGTGTAGATTTAGACGTGTATAAATATGTACAAATGTTACCTAGTGCAGCATACATTCATCAGAACAATGCCAGTTGTGAGATAGTGAACCAGGAAACACATCATTGTAAGTGCTTTGTGTGTTACATATTTACAATTTTATTTCTTTTAATTAGTCGTTAGTTACAAAATGCCTAGAGTTTTTTTAAATCTTTTAACTTCTTTTTTTATGTATGTGGTGAAGTAGTGCTCTAGTCCCAAAGGCGAACTTTATTTTGGGTGTAAAGTCAAGACCAAACAAGGGCCTGGGTCCCATATATCTGTTGTTTATCATGATCTAGGCTCCCCACTTCCTTCTCACTGTGTGGAGAAATGCCACACGCCATATGCCATTGCTAAATTTATTAAAATTACTCTTTTGACTAAATGATTTCTTACAAAAATTACATGTGAATTTCTTCAACAGTAGGAATAGAGAAATGTGTTTTTAAACTACAGCTTTCATTAAAAGTTTTTTTGCAAAAATTAAAAGTGAAATTTTTCTCATCTGTATTAGTAGAGATATGTGTTTTTAAATTACTGTGTCGAATAAATGTTTTTTGTTTTTTTTGACAACATGAATATTTAAGTGTGACTCTAAAGTAGAACTCTGAGTGAAAGACTCCTGACAAAAAACACATGAGTGAATAAGAAGATGAGAAGATATGACATTCCTTTCTGTAACAGGTTTTTCTGTAATTTGCAAGCATGTTTCTTTAAAAGTAAAAGTGTTGAAATCATCATATTCTTCATTGAAGACAATCACAAATGCACTTATAATTTAATTTATTGCAAATCACACATTTTGATGTCTGTAAAATACTTCCAGTAATTCTTTCTTCCACATCATCGATAACTTCTTCAATAAGATCCTTAAAAAAAAATGTAGCTGTTGAGTTAAAAATCTATCGTAAAAATAAGTTATTTTAAATAATGCCAACTACAAATTGAACACTTTATACTTTAATATTAAATATCTTATGTTCATATTTAAGCAAGCACTTTATATTTGTTTCAAAGTAGCAAAAATAAAAATTTCATTTATATTAGCAGTTAAAATACAGAGGACAAAATGTAACACAATCAAACTATATGCTACATAGCGCAGAAATTAAAACTGGTCAGTCAACAGGCAATTTCATAATACCAAATAAAAAATAAAAAAGTTTTTAATTTACTGTAGTTTAATTCTGTTAATATTAACTGAAAATAGAACCCTGTAAATAAATGTAGATATTTTCCAAACTCATCCCCAGATTAAGTGATTGGTCATTACATTTGTTCTTAAAACATCAAAGACAGCGAAGAGTAATAAAATTGGTTTTATCATTTTTATTAGATATTCATCTACTGGAAGAATTGAATGAAATGAAAAATAAGAGAAAACAGGCTTAGTACTGGATGGGTGAGTCAAGTAAATAATGAAAGAATTATATACTGAAGATCCAAAATTATATTAATTGACCATGAAAATGTCAAACAAATTATTTTAATTTCTCTTTAATACATTCTGATGCACAAAAATGAGAGTGCCATGAGAAAAGCAGTGTAATAATTGTATGTTATTTATCTACAAGATTGAGCTACACATTTCTAGAGAAATGTTATCATCATGTTTCTAAATCACATATATTCGGATACATATCATAAGTTTTTAATGCAATTTATAACCTGCTGAGAAATTTCTTAAAATATTTTTAAATGTGTTTTGATTTTAAGAGAACTCTATGAGCAACAACGTTAGATCTTTAAAAACATATAAAGTAAAAAACGATTTAATAATTCATCATATTTGCATAGCCAGAAGGTAAGAAATACTTACGTATTTTTTGTGAAATTATATAAGCTCACCGGTGATGGAGTCAGACTTTCTAATTAGCAAAACGGGAAATTAGTTGTGAACAACAAGAAACAGATATTCAGTATTATTCTGGAGGCGAAATACTTGGAAGTATTCTGAAACAAGTTTAATAAAAATATTTAACATATTCTTGGAAATAGGCAGATTTCAGTGTGCTTGTGTTTTTTCAATTGAAATCATATCCTACATATAAATGATATTTTTGATTAAATTTGATGTACTGGTCTTGATTGTTCAATTGTAGAAGGTTCTCGTAAACTTTCTATAAGAAGAGACACTCTCATATTTTTTTGTTAAATTTTTCACTTTTCCACAACGGCTTCTTTGTGACACAGATAATTAATGCAGTTTGGCTTTACCAGAAACAGTGTAATAAATTTAGATGTTTAGTTAATCGTATGCTTCTCATGAAATTTTCATGCAAAAAATGTGTGATGTGTTTATTAATGGTTGGTTGATAATGGCATATGTGAGGCTGTAGTTTTACAAGCTTTTCATGTCAAATGTTACTGTGTCAGATTAATTAAAAGGAAAAGAAGCTTGTCAATATTTTACTGGCATCTTAACTTTTGAATTATCTTTTTACATCTGAAAATTTTTTGATTCTGTAAAAATTAAATTCTCTTCTTTTATACAAGTTAATACTTAAAAAAACTTGCTATAATCTTTGTTTAATTTAGCATCTATACCCATTACATACCACGTAATTATAATTATACCGTTATAATTTAGTCTATATACCCAGTGAATACTTTTCTTATGAAAAATATTGTATCATTTTTAGTAATAAAAAATGATGACCTCTACTGTTATTGTCTACTCATGTATATTTTTTGGAGATTAAGAAATTCATTTGTATCATAAACTTTGGTTTTCATGTGGTGTTAGTTATAAATATAGATTATTTGTATAAAAAGTCATTTCCAGACATAACCGACACATATTAGTGCTTTAAAACCCGCTTTGATAGTCACACTATTAATATTACTTTTGTTTTGCAGAGTTTGGATCCACAAACTAGTGATTCAGTTTTGGAAGAAAATCCATTATCTTTGCCCATTAAAAAAGAAAAAATGCATGAATCTGTGCAAGAAGAACATTCTTTTGTACATCTTTCTAAGACAGATGATGGTCTGACAATATTTAAACAAGTAAGCTATTTTCTTCTTTATCTTGTTTTAAGTTAAAAACATAAAACCTAGTTATTGTAAGAATTCTTAATTATTCTATTCATTATGATATTTTTATTTGCTGTTTGTTGCTCACATATAATCATTTTGCATTTATGTCTAGCTTGAGATATTTTGATTTATGGTGTAAAAAACATTTTAGTAGAGTATAGGACTGTAAATAGCTTTGTTTAACCGATTGCATCTAACATTTTGTACAACAATACGTAACAAATAAAATACAGTGAGCAGGTGCCTCACGCCTTAAATGAAGGTGACTAACATAGTCATTTTATACCCACATTTAACATTGTTTATAAAAATGTTTTATAACAGTACAAAGCTATCCTTGCCTTTATGAACCTTGTTTAGTTTGTTACAGAAACTTTGTTATAGGTTTTGATAATCCTTATTCTATGACATTTTTGTTTCCAAACAAGGTTGATGTGTTTTTTTATATTTACACCAACAACCTGTTTCTTTTACCAAACCATTTAGATTGTGGTTAAGATCATTTTTCTATTGATCTATTAATTTACTGCAAATGCCTACAATATTTCACTTTTCTGGAACTATCATGTGTGATTATATATTGAAAGGTTCCAGTTGAATATTATTATAGAAGTACTCACATGGATGAGTTATTTCTATGAAAACCAATTTGTTTTATCATTGTAAGAAAAGTAGATATATTTTTAATATTTGTTAATTATATAAAGATAATAAATTATTATTATTTTATGTTTTGCTGCAGAGTATGGATGCACAAACTGATAGTTCATTTTTTGATGAAGATCCATTATCTTTGAGTATTAGAAAAGAAATCAAGCATGAAACAGAGCGAACAGATCATTTGATTTCTCCTGTTGCTATGACAGATGATAAACCGACAACATCTAGACAAGTAAGATATTTTCATTTACTTTTTGATGGTTTACATAATATTTAGCATTCTAGTTTAACACTAGATATTTTGATTAAAAGCTTAAAAAAGTGATACCAAACTGTATGTGAAATGATAAAACAGTATGTGTAGGATAGTACGATTGACAAGTCACTCCTGAAAACTCGTGGCTTTTGATAAAGAATAAACATTCCGAGCGAGGTTTTATAAAAGGTCTCTTGTTTCTTTCTTCATATTGCCAAAATATACTGTTCCTCATCACGCAACAAACCTACTGAAATGCAGCTTATATATTCTTGCAAGTAAATTTATAATCTATTCACAGAAACCAGTTTTATGAAGAACATTGTTCTCCTCAGAGAAACTACTTCATTGTGTCTCTTATGGTACTGTAAATGTGGCACAGCCATAACAAATTCTGTAACATATCAAACTGTTTACTACCTCCCAACAGACAGCATGTTATATTATTGCTGTTAAAACATCCATAAAACATAGAAATGAATAAACATAAGAAATATTGTACTTCTTAATACCATTCTTATTGATCTTTGATAACAGCCATGAGGCTACTCTTCCAGGATCTATAATTCATGCATAGTTTTTAGTATGGTATTTATGAGGGTTCCTTGTGATTTTTAATGTGGTTTTATGCCATTTCTCTAGGATTTTTCAGTATTCCTTGATTAGAATCTTATTTTCATGTGTTTTAAATTATAATCGGTAATTATAATAAAATGATTATACAATAGTAATAATAGTACTGCATGATATAAACCTGAAAATTAGTAGAATGTATTGATATGCCACTATTTTTTAGCAAAAAAATTGCTTTTTTGAAGCCATGGTGTGCAATCAGCTTACTCAAAACAATTTCGTAGAGTTTCTTTGCACAGATAATTTTAGAAAACTTCTGTTTTAAGTACATGAACCAGGAGTATTTTCAATGTCCTTGACGAAATTGTTCATTAATCCTAGTTTGGTATGTAACAGAGGTAGATACACATTTTTAGGCTTTTCTTTTCTAATAAATGGTTTTCTGTCCCTACTATCCCATTCACACAATAAACAACAGTAGTTTATGTAACCAAGCCGCAAACCACTAAATATAAATGCAATCGCTTTCAAATCACCACAAATACTACATTTATATACTGCATATTGAAGCTTTTCCAATATAGATTTAATATTTTTATAAGTTTCTTTCATAGTAGCAGAGTGGGCCACAGGTACTGACGGGAATTTATTGCCATTATGCAGAAGCCGGCTTTTAAACTAACTTTAGAGGAATCTATGAACAAGTGCCATTCTGTTGGGTTATGTTCATTACAAAGTGGCTGCATAAGAGAAGAAATGTCATTACAAAACGCTAAGGCATTTTCTTCAGAAAAACAACTTTAAATTCAGAATGATGATTACGATAAGTGCTACATTTCTTTGTATTCCTTTGAAGAAGATTCCATCCTTTTTGCCGGGAAGCAAGCATTCCAGACTGTTTTTTTGATACTTTAAATCTTTTATGAGTTCGTTAAGATTTACTTTAATCAGTAAATGAGGCTCAGATGAAATGCTTTGTTCATAAGTTGTATCACCAGAATCTGTTTATTTTTCTTTCTTAGTTTCACCAGACTCTGAGCTCCCTTCATCTAATGTCACATGTTCTGGAGACTTTGGTGTTGTCAATTCTTTGCAGTATGGATCTGTTCTCATTGCGGATTGTAAGTTTGATTACAACACTCTATGTTTTGATTTTGATGTAATCCCTTTAATGTTTGCTAAGCAGAAATAACAGTCAGAAGAGTGATTTTTGGGTTCCTCCAAATCATAGGGATAGCAGTGGCATATGGCGTGTGGCATTTCTTCACACAGTGAGAAGGAAGTGGGGAGCCTAGATCATGATAAACAACAGATATATGGGACCCAGGCCCTTGTTTTCATGTTCAAGAAAGTAAAGTGATTTAACTAACATAATACAGATTCCTCTCCAGTATCTTAACATCAATTTTTTTTCATGAAAATATTTTTGAAAACCCTATTCAATAATTTGGAAAACTGCTGCCAGTGAACATTGCATTAATAATTTTTTAATCCATAAATTTGCAAAAAAGTAGAAGTTACATTTTGCACAAAACCCCTCAAAGAATGATAACAAGATAGAGATCTAAAAGTACTCGAGTAAAACTCAAAATTATAAGTATAATTTATTTTTTAATGATTTCTCAATTTAAGTTGAAGCTTAACAGATAATCATATAAACACATCACGAGATAACTGAATTTTAATGAGTGGTAGTATTTTAAATCTAGTTTTAAAATAACTATTTTTTCTTACTTAGTTTTGTTAGAACCAAGGGTTTTACAGAATTGTAAAACAGCTTATACTAACAATGCTGAACATGTGCCTCACCTCATCCAGTGAGGTGATTGCAGATTCTTCTTTCCTTTTATTCAACTGAGTTTTGTAAACAGTAAACTAACCCGTGGTACAATGAGATGTTCTATACAATTCCTTAAAAAATCAGGTTTTCTTTAAATTTGTATTTCTAAATTCCCTGCCCTTGCAGATCTGAAATCGCCATAAAAGTAGCTATAAGACTCCATTGAATGAAAGCAACATGTAAGTGGCATCAGCCACAATAATTACTTTATTCAAATTAATAATACTCACTATACAATTAGTTCCTTTCAAGGTGTCACTAGTAGGGTGGATTTACATTTTAGTAGGTTTGACATATAAATTTACAAAGAAGTATGATTAGCTCACAGAAGAAAGTAACGGAATACAACTTCACTTTTAAATTTCTTAAGGAACCTCATCATGGGATTCTTTTATCATGAGATTGATTTTGCAAATTCAAGTGCCAAATATCTCATGTAATGTTGCCAATAACGATGGTCAACATGATTTTTGTCTCATGAGTACCAATAGGTGTATTTAATGCAATTCTTTATCCTGTTTTCAAATATGTATTCATAATTTCTCCATTACCTACAGCTTCTTTGTTATTTTAATTTGTATAAATATTTAAAAATTTTTTTTTTTTTTCATTGTCAACTAAAAGATCCTAGAGAATTATAAATATGATTGAACCAAATGAGCCAACTCAAAGAGTAGTGTTGTTATTGTTGTGTAGATTTAGACGTGTATAAATATGTACAAATGTTACCTAGTGCAGCATACATTCATCAGAACAATGCCAGTTGTGAGATAGTGAACCAGGAAACACATCATTGTAAGTGCTTTGTGTGTTACATATTTACAATTTTATTTCTTTTAATTAGTCGTTAGTTACAAAATGCCTAGAGTTTTTTTAAATCTTTTAACTTCTTTTTTTATGTATGTGGTGAAGTAGTGCTCTAGTCCCAAAGGCGAACTTTATTTTGGGTGTAAAGTCAAGACCAAACAAGGGCCTGGGTCCCATATATCTGTTGTTTATCATGATCTAGGCTCCCCACTTCCTTCTCACTGTGTGGAGAAATGCCACACGCCATATGCCATTGCTAAATTTATTAAAATTACTCTTTTGACTAAATGATTTCTTACAAAAATTACATGTGAATTTCTTCAACAGTAGGAATAGAGAAATGTGTTTTTAAACTACAGCTTTCATTAAAAGTTTTTTTGCAAAAATTAAAAGTGAAATTTTTCTCATCTGTATTAGTAGAGATATGTGTTTTTAAATTACTGTGTCGAATAAATGTTTTTTGTTTTTTTTGACAACATGAATATTTAAGTGTGACTCTAAAGTAGAACTCTGAGTGAAAGACTCCTGACAAAAAACACATGAGTGAATAAGAAGATGAGAAGATATGACATTCCTTTCTGTAACAGGTTTTTCTGTAATTTGCAAGCATGTTTCTTTAAAAGTAAAAGTGTTGAAATCATCATATTCTTCATTGAAGACAATCACAAATGCACTTATAATTTAATTTATTGCAAATCACACATTTTGATGTCTGTAAAATACTTCCAGTAATTCTTTCTTCCACATCATCGATAACTTCTTCAATAAGATCCTTAAAAAAAAATGTAGCTGTTGAGTTAAAAATCTATCGTAAAAATAAGTTATTTTAAATAATGCCAACTACAAATTGAACACTTTATACTTTAATATTAAATATCTTATGTTCATATTTAAGCAAGCACTTTATATTTGTTTCAAAGTAGCAAAAATAAAAATTTCATTTATATTAGCAGTTAAAATACAGAGGACAAAATGTAACACAATCAAACTATATGCTACATAGCGCAGAAATTAAAACTGGTCAGTCAACAGGCAATTTCATAATACCAAATAAAAAAAAAAAATTTTTTTAATTTACTGTAGTTTAATTCTGTTAATATTAACTGAAAATAGAACCCTGTAAATAAATGTAGATATTTTCCAAACTCATCCCCAGATTAAGTGATTGGTCATTACATTTGTTCTTAAAACATCAAAGACAGCGAAGAGTAATAAAATTGGTTTTATCATTTTTATTAGATATTCATCTACTGGAAGAATTGAATGAAATGAAAATAAGAGAAAACAGGCTTAGTACTGGATGGGTGAGTCAAGTAAATAATGAAAGAATTATATACTGAAGATCCAAAATTATATTAATTGACCATGAAAATGTCAAACAAATTATTTTAATTTCTCTTTAATACATTCTGATGCACAAAAATGAGAGTGCCATGAGAAAAGCAGTGTAATAATTGTATGTTATTTATCTACAAGATTGAGCTACACATTTCTAGAGAAATGTTATCATCATGTTTCTAAATCACATATATTCGGATACATATCATAAGTTTTTAATGCAATTTATAACCTGCTGAGAAATTTCTTAAAATATTTTTAAATGTGTTTTGATTTTAAGAGAACTCTATGAGCAACAACGTTAGATCTTTAAAAACATATAAAGTAAAAAACGATTTAATAATTCATCATATTTGCATAGCCAGAAGGTAAGAAATACTTACGTATTTTTTGTGAAATTATATAAGCTCACCGGTGATGGAGTCAGACTTTCTAATTAGCAAAACGGGAAATTAGTTGTGAACAACAAGAAACAGATATTCAGTATTATTCTGGAGGCGAAATACTTGGAAGTATTCTGAAACAAGTTTAATAAAAATATTTAACATATTCTTGGAAATAGGCAGATTTCAGTGTGCTTGTGTTTTTTCAATTGAAATCATATCCTACATATAAATGATATTTTTGATTAAATTTGATGTACTGGTCTTGATTGTTCAATTGTAGAAGGTTCTCGTAAACTTTCTATAAGAAGAGACACTCTCATATTTTTTTGTTAAATTTTTCACTTTTCCACAACGGCTTCTTTGTGACACAGATAATTAATGCAGTTTGGCTTTACCAGAAACAGTGTAATAAATTTAGATGTTTAGTTAATCGTATGCTTCTCATGAAATTTTCATGCAAAAAATGTGTGATGTGTTTATTAATGGTTGGTTGATAATGGCATATGTGAGGCTGTAGTTTTACAAGCTTTTCATGTCAAATGTTACTGTGTCAGATTAATTAAAAGGAAAAGAAGCTTGTCAATATTTTACTGGCATCTTAACTTTTGAATTATCTTTTTACATCTGAAAATTTTTTGATTCTGTAAAAATTAAATTCTCTTCTTTTATACAAGTTAATACTTAAAAAAACTTGCTATAATCTTTGTTTAATTTAGCATCTATACCCATTACATACCACGTAATTATAATTATACCGTTATAATTTAGTCTATATACCCAGTGAATACTTTTCTTATGAAAAATATTGTATCATTTTTAGTAATAAAAAATGATGACCTCTACTGTTATTGTCTACTCATGTATATTTTTTGGAGATTAAGAAATTCATTTGTATCATAAACTTTGGTTTTCATGTGGTGTTAGTTATAAATATAGATTATTTGTATAAAAAGTCATTTCCAGACATAACCGACACATATTAGTGCTTTAAAACCCGCTTTGATAGTCACACTATTAATATTACTTTTGTTTTGCAGAGTTTGGATCCACAAACTAGTGATTCAGTTTTGGAAGAAAATCCATTATCTTTGCCCATTAAAAAAGAAAAAATGCATGAATCTGTGCAAGAAGAACATTCTTTTGTACATCTTTCTAAGACAGATGATGGTCTGACAATATTTAAACAAGTAAGCTATTTTCTTCTTTATCTTGTTTTAAGTTAAAAACATAAAACCTAGTTATTGTAAGAATTCTTAATTATTCTATTCATTATGATATTTTTATTTGCTGTTTGTTGCTCACATATAATCATTTTGCATTTATGTCTAGCTTGAGATATTTTGATTTATGGTGTAAAAAACATTTTAGTAGAGTATAGGACTGTAAATAGCTTTGTTTAACCGATTGCATCTAACATTTTGTACAACAATACGTAACAAATAAAATACAGTGAGCAGGTGCCTCACGCCTTAAATGAAGGTGACTAACATAGTCATTTTATACCCACATTTAACATTGTTTATAAAAATGTTTTATAACAGTACAAAGCTATCCTTGCCTTTATGAACCTTGTTTAGTTTGTTACAGAAACTTTGTTATAGGTTTTGATAATCCTTATTCTATGACATTTTTGTTTCCAAACAAGGTTGATGTGTTTTTTTATATTTACACCAACAACCTGTTTCTTTTACCAAACCATTTAGATTGTGGTTAAGATCATTTTTCTATTGATCTATTAATTTACTGCAAATGCCTACAATATTTCACTTTTCTGGAACTATCATGTGTGATTATATATTGAAAGGTTCCAGTTGAATATTATTATAGAAGTACTCACATGGATGAGTTATTTCTATGAAAACCAATTTGTTTTATCATTGTAAGAAAAGTAGATATATTTTTAATATTTGTTAATTATATAAAGATAATAAATTATTATTATTTTATGTTTTGCTGCAGAGTATGGATGCACAAACTGATAGTTCATTTTTTGATGAAGATCCATTATCTTTGAGTATTAGAAAAGAAATCAAGCATGAAACAGAGCGAACAGATCATTTGATTTCTCCTGTTGCTATGACAGATGATAAACCGACAACATCTAGACAAGTAAGATATTTTCATTTACTTTTTGATGGTTTACATAATATTTAGCATTCTAGTTTAACACTAGATATTTTGATTAAAAGCTTAAAAAAGTGATACCAAACTGTATGTGAAATGATAAAACAGTATGTGTAGGATAGTACGATTGACAAGTCACTCCTGAAAACTCGTGGCTTTTGATAAAGAATAAACATTCCGAGCGAGGTTTTATAAAAGGTCTCTTGTTTCTTTCTTCATATTGCCAAAATATACTGTTCCTCATCACGCAACAAACCTACTGAAATGCAGCTTATATATTCTTGCAAGTAAATTTATAATCTATTCACAGAAACCAGTTTTATGAAGAACATTGTTCTCCTCAGAGAAACTACTTCATTGTGTCTCTTATGGTACTGTAAATGTGGCACAGCCATAACAAATTCTGTAACATATCAAACTGTTTACTACCTCCCAACAGACAGCATGTTATATTATTGCTGTTAAAACATCCATAAAACATAGAAATGAATAAACATAAGAAATATTGTACTTCTTAATACCATTCTTATTGATCTTTGATAACAGCCATGAGGCTACTCTTCCAGGATCTATAATTCATGCATAGTTTTTAGTATGGTATTTATGAGGGTTCCTTGTGATTTTTAATGTGGTTTTATGCCATTTCTCTAGGATTTTTCAGTATTCCTTGATTAGAATCTTATTTTCATGTGTTTTAAATTATAATCGGTAATTATAATAAAATGATTATACAATAGTAATAATAGTACTGCATGATATAAACCTGAAAATTAGTAGAATGTATTGATATGCCACTATTTTTTAGCAAAAAAATTGCTTTTTTGAAGCCATGGTGTGCAATCAGCTTACTCAAAACAATTTCGTAGAGTTTCTTTGCACAGATAATTTTAGAAAACTTCTGTTTTAAGTACATGAACCAGGAGTATTTTCAATGTCCTTGACGAAATTGTTCATTAATCCTAGTTTGGTATGTAACAGAGGTAGATACACATTTTTAGGCTTTTCTTTTCTAATAAATGGTTTTCTGTCCCTACTATCCCATTCACACAATAAACAACAGTAGTTTATGTAACCAAGCCGCAAACCACTAAATATAAATGCAATCGCTTTCAAATCACCACAAATACTACATTTATATACTGCATATTGAAGCTTTTCCAATATAGATTTAATATTTTTATAAGTTTCTTTCATAGTAGCAGAGTGGGCCACAGGTACTGACGGGAATTTATTGCCATTATGCAGAAGCCGGCTTTTAAACTAACTTTAGAGGAATCTATGAACAAGTGCCATTCTGTTGGGTTATGTTCATTACAAAGTGGCTGCATAAGAGAAGAAATGTCATTACAAAACGCTAAGGCATTTTCTTCAGAAAAACAACTTTAAATTCAGAATGATGATTACGATAAGTGCTACATTTCTTTGTATTCCTTTGAAGAAGATTCCATCCTTTTTGCCGGGAAGCAAGCATTCCAGACTGTTTTTTTGATACTTTAAATCTTTTATGAGTTCGTTAAGATTTACTTTAATCAGTAAATGAGGCTCAGATGAAATGCTTTGTTCATAAGTTGTATCACCAGAATCTGTTTATTTTTCTTTCTTAGTTTCACCAGACTCTGAGCTCCCTTCATCTAATGTCACATGTTCTGGAGACTTTGGTGTTGTCAATTCTTTGCAGTATGGATCTGTTCTCATTGCGGATTGTAAGTTTGATTACAACACTCTATGTTTTGATTTTGATGTAATCCCTTTAATGTTTGCTAAGCAGAAATAACAGTCAGAAGAGTGATTTTTGGGTTCCTCCAAATCATAGGGATAGCAGTGGCATATGGCGTGTGGCATTTCTTCACACAGTGAGAAGGAAGTGGGGAGCCTAGATCATGATAAACAACAGATATATGGGACCCAGGCCCTTGTTTTCATGTTCAAGAAAGTAAAGTGATTTAACTAACATAATACAGATTCCTCTCCAGTATCTTAACATCAATTTTTTTTCATGAAAATATTTTTGAAAACCCTATTCAATAATTTGGAAAACTGCTGCCAGTGAACATTGCATTAATAATTTTTTAATCCATAAATTTGCAAAAAAGTAGAAGTTACATTTTGCACAAAACCCCTCAAAGAATGATAACAAGATAGAGATCTAAAAGTACTCGAGTAAAACTCAAAATTATAAGTATAATTTATTTTTTAATGATTTCTCAATTTAAGTTGAAGCTTAACAGATAATCATATAAACACATCACGAGATAACTGAATTTTAATGAGTGGTAGTATTTTAAATCTAGTTTTAAAATAACTATTTTTTCTTACTTAGTTTTGTTAGAACCAAGGGTTTTACAGAATTGTAAAACAGCTTATACTAACAATGCTGAACATGTGCCTCACCTCATCCAGTGAGGTGATTGCAGATTCTTCTTTCCTTTTATTCAACTGAGTTTTGTAAACAGTAAACTAACCCGTGGTACAATGAGATGTTGTACTATACAATTCCTTAAAAAATCAGGTTTTCTTTAAATTTGTATTTCTAAATTCCCTGCCCTTGCAGATCTGAAATCGCCATAAAAGTAGCTATAAGACTCCATTGAATGAAAGCAACATGTAAGTGGCATCAGCCACAATAATTACTTTATTCAAATTAATAATACTCACTATACAATTAGTTCCTTTCAAGGTGTCACTAGTAGGGTGGATTTACATTTTAGTAGGTTTGACATATAAATTTACAAAGAAGTATGATTAGCTCACAGAAGAAAGTAACGGAATACAACTTCACTTTTAAATTTCTTAAGGAACCTCATCATGGGATTCTTTTATCATGAGATTGATTTTGCAAATTCAAGTGCCAAATATCTCATGTAATGTTGCCAATAACGATGGTCAACATGATTTTTGTCTCATGAGTACCAATAGGTGTATTTAATGCAATTCTTTATCCTGTTTTCAAATATGTATTCATAATTTCTCCATTACCTACAGCTTCTTTGTTATTTTAATTTGTATAAATATTTAAAAATTTTTTTTTTTTTCATTGTCAACTAAAAGATCCTAGAGAATTATAAATATGATTGAACCAAATGAGCCAACTCAAAGAGTAGTGTTGTTATTGTTGTGTAGATTTAGACGTGTATAAATATGTACAAATGTTACCTAGTGCAGCATACATTCATCAGAACAATGCCAGTTGTGAGATAGTGAACCAGGAAACACATCATTGTAAGTGCTTTGTGTGTTACATATTTACAATTTTATTTCTTTTAATTAGTCGTTAGTTACAAAATGCCTAGAGTTTTTTTAAATCTTTTAACTTCTTTTTTTATGTATGTGGTGAAGTAGTGCTCTAGTCCCAAAGGCGAACTTTATTTTGGGTGTAAAGTCAAGACCAAACAAGGGCCTGGGTCCCATATATCTGTTGTTTATCATGATCTAGGCTCCCCACTTCCTTCTCACTGTGTGGAGAAATGCCACACGCCATATGCCATTGCTAAATTTATTAAAATTACTCTTTTGACTAAATGATTTCTTACAAAAATTACATGTGAATTTCTTCAACAGTAGGAATAGAGAAATGTGTTTTTAAACTACAGCTTTCATTAAAAGTTTTTTTGCAAAAATTAAAAGTGAAATTTTTCTCATCTGTATTAGTAGAGATATGTGTTTTTAAATTACTGTGTCGAATAAATGTTTTTTGTTTTTTTTGACAACATGAATATTTAAGTGTGACTCTAAAGTAGAACTCTGAGTGAAAGACTCCTGACAAAAAACACATGAGTGAATAAGAAGATGAGAAGATATGACATTCCTTTCTGTAACAGGTTTTTCTGTAATTTGCAAGCATGTTTCTTTAAAAGTAAAAGTGTTGAAATCATCATATTCTTCATTGAAGACAATCACAAATGCACTTATAATTTAATTTATTGCAAATCACACATTTTGATGTCTGTAAAATACTTCCAGTAATTCTTTCTTCCACATCATCGATAACTTCTTCAATAAGATCCTTAAAAAAAAATGTAGCTGTTGAGTTAAAAATCTATCGTAAAAATAAGTTATTTTAAATAATGCCAACTACAAATTGAACACTTTATACTTTAATATTAAATATCTTATGTTCATATTTAAGCAAGCACTTTATATTTGTTTCAAAGTAGCAAAAATAAAAATTTCATTTATATTAGCAGTTAAAATACAGAGGACAAAATGTAACACAATCAAACTATATGCTACATAGCGCAGAAATTAAAACTGGTCAGTCAACAGGCAATTTCATAATACCAAATAAAAAAAAAAAATTTTTTTAATTTACTGTAGTTTAATTCTGTTAATATTAACTGAAAATAGAACCCTGTAAATAAATGTAGATATTTTCCAAACTCATCCCCAGATTAAGTGATTGGTCATTACATTTGTTCTTAAAACATCAAAGACAGCGAAGAGTAATAAAATTGGTTTTATCATTTTTATTAGATATTCATCTACTGGAAGAATTGAATGAAATGAAAATAAGAGAAAACAGGCTTAGTACTGGATGGGTGAGTCAAGTAAATAATGAAAGAATTATATACTGAAGATCCAAAATTATATTAATTGACCATGAAAATGTCAAACAAATTATTTTAATTTCTCTTTAATACATTCTGATGCACAAAAATGAGAGTGCCATGAGAAAAGCAGTGTAATAATTGTATGTTATTTATCTACAAGATTGAGCTACACATTTCTAGAGAAATGTTATCATCATGTTTCTAAATCACATATATTCGGATACATATCATAAGTTTTTAATGCAATTTATAACCTGCTGAGAAATTTCTTAAAATATTTTTAAATGTGTTTTGATTTTAAGAGAACTCTATGAGCAACAACGTTAGATCTTTAAAAACATATAAAGTAAAAAACGATTTAATAATTCATCATATTTGCATAGCCAGAAGGTAAGAAATACTTACGTATTTTTTGTGAAATTATATAAGCTCACCGGTGATGGAGTCAGACTTTCTAATTAGCAAAACGGGAAATTAGTTGTGAACAACAAGAAACAGATATTCAGTATTATTCTGGAGGCGAAATACTTGGAAGTATTCTGAAACAAGTTTAATAAAAATATTTAACATATTCTTGGAAATAGGCAGATTTCAGTGTGCTTGTGTTTTTTCAATTGAAATCATATCCTACATATAAATGATATTTTTGATTAAATTTGATGTACTGGTCTTGATTGTTCAATTGTAGAAGGTTCTCGTAAACTTTCTATAAGAAGAGACACTCTCATATTTTTTTGTTAAATTTTTCACTTTTCCACAACGGCTTCTTTGTGACACAGATAATTAATGCAGTTTGGCTTTACCAGAAACAGTGTAATAAATTTAGATGTTTAGTTAATCGTATGCTTCTCATGAAATTTTCATGCAAAAAATGTGTGATGTGTTTATTAATGGTTGGTTGATAATGGCATATGTGAGGCTGTAGTTTTACAAGCTTTTCATGTCAAATGTTACTGTGTCAGATTAATTAAAAGGAAAAGAAGCTTGTCAATATTTTACTGGCATCTTAACTTTTGAATTATCTTTTTACATCTGAAAATTTTTTGATTCTGTAAAAATTAAATTCTCTTCTTTTATACAAGTTAATACTTAAAAAAACTTGCTATAATCTTTGTTTAATTTAGCATCTATACCCATTACATACCACGTAATTATAATTATACCGTTATAATTTAGTCTATATACCCAGTGAATACTTTTCTTATGAAAAATATTGTATCATTTTTAGTAATAAAAAATGATGACCTCTACTGTTATTGTCTACTCATGTATATTTTTTGGAGATTAAGAAATTCATTTGTATCATAAACTTTGGTTTTCATGTGGTGTTAGTTATAAATATAGATTATTTGTATAAAAAGTCATTTCCAGACATAACCGACACATATTAGTGCTTTAAAACCCGCTTTGATAGTCACACTATTAATATTACTTTTGTTTTGCAGAGTTTGGATCCACAAACTAGTGATTCAGTTTTGGAAGAAAATCCATTATCTTTGCCCATTAAAAAAGAAAAAATGCATGAATCTGTGCAAGAAGAACATTCTTTTGTACATCTTTCTAAGACAGATGATGGTCTGACAATATTTAAACAAGTAAGCTATTTTCTTCTTTATCTTGTTTTAAGTTAAAAACATAAAACCTAGTTATTGTAAGAATTCTTAATTATTCTATTCATTATGATATTTTTATTTGCTGTTTGTTGCTCACATATAATCATTTTGCATTTATGTCTAGCTTGAGATATTTTGATTTATGGTGTAAAAAACATTTTAGTAGAGTATAGGACTGTAAATAGCTTTGTTTAACCGATTGCATCTAACATTTTGTACAACAATACGTAACAAATAAAATACAGTGAGCAGGTGCCTCACGCCTTAAATGAAGGTGACTAACATAGTCATTTTATACCCACATTTAACATTGTTTATAAAAATGTTTTATAACAGTACAAAGCTATCCTTGCCTTTATGAACCTTGTTTAGTTTGTTACAGAAACTTTGTTATAGGTTTTGATAATCCTTATTCTATGACATTTTTGTTTCCAAACAAGGTTGATGTGTTTTTTTATATTTACACCAACAACCTGTTTCTTTTACCAAACCATTTAGATTGTGGTTAAGATCATTTTTCTATTGATCTATTAATTTACTGCAAATGCCTACAATATTTCACTTTTCTGGAACTATCATGTGTGATTATATATTGAAAGGTTCCAGTTGAATATTATTATAGAAGTACTCACATGGATGAGTTATTTCTATGAAAACCAATTTGTTTTATCATTGTAAGAAAAGTAGATATATTTTTAATATTTGTTAATTATATAAAGATAATAAATTATTATTATTTTATGTTTTGCTGCAGAGTATGGATGCACAAACTGATAGTTCATTTTTTGATGAAGATCCATTATCTTTGAGTATTAGAAAAGAAATCAAGCATGAAACAGAGCGAACAGATCATTTGATTTCTCCTGTTGCTATGACAGATGATAAACCGACAACATCTAGACAAGTAAGATATTTTCATTTACTTTTTGATGGTTTACATAATATTTAGCATTCTAGTTTAACACTAGATATTTTGATTAAAAGCTTAAAAAAGTGATACCAAACTGTATGTGAAATGATAAAACAGTATGTGTAGGATAGTACGATTGACAAGTCACTCCTGAAAACTCGTGGCTTTTGATAAAGAATAAACATTCCGAGCGAGGTTTTATAAAAGGTCTCTTGTTTCTTTCTTCATATTGCCAAAATATACTGTTCCTCATCACGCAACAAACCTACTGAAATGCAGCTTATATATTCTTGCAAGTAAATTTATAATCTATTCACAGAAACCAGTTTTATGAAGAACATTGTTCTCCTCAGAGAAACTACTTCATTGTGTCTCTTATGGTACTGTAAATGTGGCACAGCCATAACAAATTCTGTAACATATCAAACTGTTTACTACCTCCCAACAGACAGCATGTTATATTATTGCTGTTAAAACATCCATAAAACATAGAAATGAATAAACATAAGAAATATTGTACTTCTTAATACCATTCTTATTGATCTTTGATAACAGCCATGAGGCTACTCTTCCAGGATCTATAATTCATGCATAGTTTTTAGTATGGTATTTATGAGGGTTCCTTGTGATTTTTAATGTGGTTTTATGCCATTTCTCTAGGATTTTTCAGTATTCCTTGATTAGAATCTTATTTTCATGTGTTTTAAATTATAATCGGTAATTATAATAAAATGATTATACAATAGTAATAATAGTACTGCATGATATAAACCTGAAAATTAGTAGAATGTATTGATATGCCACTATTTTTTAGCAAAAAAATTGCTTTTTTGAAGCCATGGTGTGCAATCAGCTTACTCAAAACAATTTCGTAGAGTTTCTTTGCACAGATAATTTTAGAAAACTTCTGTTTTAAGTACATGAACCAGGAGTATTTTCAATGTCCTTGACGAAATTGTTCATTAATCCTAGTTTGGTATGTAACAGAGGTAGATACACATTTTTAGGCTTTTCTTTTCTAATAAATGGTTTTCTGTCCCTACTATCCCATTCACACAATAAACAACAGTAGTTTATGTAACCAAGCCGCAAACCACTAAATATAAATGCAATCGCTTTCAAATCACCACAAATACTACATTTATATACTGCATATTGAAGCTTTTCCAATATAGATTTAATATTTTTATAAGTTTCTTTCATAGTAGCAGAGTGGGCCACAGGTACTGACGGGAATTTATTGCCATTATGCAGAAGCCGGCTTTTAAACTAACTTTAGAGGAATCTATGAACAAGTGCCATTCTGTTGGGTTATGTTCATTACAAAGTGGCTGCATAAGAGAAGAAATGTCATTACAAAACGCTAAGGCATTTTCTTCAGAAAAACAACTTTAAATTCAGAATGATGATTACGATAAGTGCTACATTTCTTTGTATTCCTTTGAAGAAGATTCCATCCTTTTTGCCGGGAAGCAAGCATTCCAGACTGTTTTTTTGATACTTTAAATCTTTTATGAGTTCGTTAAGATTTACTTTAATCAGTAAATGAGGCTCAGATGAAATGCTTTGTTCATAAGTTGTATCACCAGAATCTGTTTATTTTTCTTTCTTAGTTTCACCAGACTCTGAGCTCCCTTCATCTAATGTCACATGTTCTGGAGACTTTGGTGTTGTCAATTCTTTGCAGTATGGATCTGTTCTCATTGCGGATTGTAAGTTTGATTACAACACTCTATGTTTTGATTTTGATGTAATCCCTTTAATGTTTGCTAAGCAGAAATAACAGTCAGAAGAGTGATTTTTGGGTTCCTCCAAATCATAGGGATAGCAGTGGCATATGGCGTGTGGCATTTCTTCACACAGTGAGAAGGAAGTGGGGAGCCTAGATCATGATAAACAACAGATATATGGGACCCAGGCCCTTGTTTTCATGTTCAAGAAAGTAAAGTGATTTAACTAACATAATACAGATTCCTCTCCAGTATCTTAACATCAATTTTTTTTCATGAAAATATTTTTGAAAACCCTATTCAATAATTTGGAAAACTGCTGCCAGTGAACATTGCATTAATAATTTTTTAATCCATAAATTTGCAAAAAAGTAGAAGTTACATTTTGCACAAAACCCCTCAAAGAATGATAACAAGATAGAGATCTAAAAGTACTCGAGTAAAACTCAAAATTATAAGTATAATTTATTTTTTAATGATTTCTCAATTTAAGTTGAATCTTAACAGATAATCATATAAACACATCACGAGATAACTGAATTTTAATGAGTGGTAGTATTTTAAATCTAGTTTTAAAATAACTATTTTTTCTTACTTAGTTTTGTTAGAACCAAGGGTTTTACAGAATTGTAAAACAGCTTATACTAACAATGCTGAACATGTGCCTCACCTCATCCAGTGAGGTGATTGCAGATTCTTCTTTCCTTTTATTCAACTGAGTTTTGTAAACAGTAAACTAACCCGTGGTACAATGAGATGTTGTACTATACAATTCCTTAAAAAATCAGGTTTTCTTTAAATTTGTATTTCTAAATTCCCTGCCCTTGCAGATCTGAAATCGCCATAAAAGTAGCTATAAGACTCCATTGAATGAAAGCAACATGTAAGTGGCATCAGCCACAATAATTACTTTATTCAAATTAATAATACTCACTATACAATTAGTTCCTTTCAAGGTGTCACTAGTAGGGTGGATTTACATTTTAGTAGGTTTGACATATAAATTTACAAAGAAGTATGATTAGCTCACAGAAGAAAGTAACGGAATACAACTTCACTTTTAAATTTCTTAAGGAACCTCATCATGGGATTCTTTTATCATGAGATTGATTTTGCAAATTCAAGTGCCAAATATCTCATGTAATGTTGCCAATAACGATGGTCAACATGATTTTTGTCTCATGAGTACCAATAGGTGTATTTAATGCAATTCTTTATCCTGTTTTCAAATATGTATTCATAATTTCTCCATTACCTACAGCTTCTTTGTTATTTTAATTTGTATAAATATTTAAAAATTTTTTTTTTTTTCATTGTCAACTAAAAGATCCTAGAGAATTATAAATATGATTGAACCAAATGAGCCAACTCAAAGAGTAGTGTTGTTATTGTTGTGTAGATTTAGACGTGTATAAATATGTACAAATGTTACCTAGTGCAGCATACATTCATCAGAACAATGCCAGTTGTGAGATAGTGAACCAGGAAACACATCATTGTAAGTGCTTTGTGTGTTACATATTTACAATTTTATTTCTTTTAATTAGTCGTTAGTTACAAAATGCCTAGAGTTTTTTTAAATCTTTTAACTTCTTTTTTTATGTATGTGGTGAAGTAGTGCTCTAGTCCCAAAGGCGAACTTTATTTTGGGTGTAAAGTCAAGACCAAACAAGGGCCTGGGTCCCATATATCTGTTGTTTATCATGATCTAGGCTCCCCACTTCCTTCTCACTGTGTGGAGAAATGCCACACGCCATATGCCATTGCTAAATTTATTAAAATTACTCTTTTGACTAAATGATTTCTTACAAAAATTACATGTGAATTTCTTCAACAGTAGGAATAGAGAAATGTGTTTTTAAACTACAGCTTTCATTAAAAGTTTTTTTGCAAAAATTAAAAGTGAAATTTTTCTCATCTGTATTAGTAGAGATATGTGTTTTTAAATTACTGTGTCGAATAAATGTTTTTTGTTTTTTTTGACAACATGAATATTTAAGTGTGACTCTAAAGTAGAACTCTGAGTGAAAGACTCCTGACAAAAAACACATGAGTGAATAAGAAGATGAGAAGATATGACATTCCTTTCTGTAACAGGTTTTTCTGTAATTTGCAAGCATGTTTCTTTAAAAGTAAAAGTGTTGAAATCATCATATTCTTCATTGAAGACAATCACAAATGCACTTATAATTTAATTTATTGCAAATCACACATTTTGATGTCTGTAAAATACTTCCAGTAATTCTTTCTTCCACATCATCGATAACTTCTTCAATAAGATCCTTAAAAAAAAATGTAGCTGTTGAGTTAAAAATCTATCGTAAAAATAAGTTATTTTAAATAATGCCAACTACAAATTGAACACTTTATACTTTAATATTAAATATCTTATGTTCATATTTAAGCAAGCACTTTATATTTGTTTCAAAGTAGCAAAAATAAAAATTTCATTTATATTAGCAGTTAAAATACAGAGGACAAAATGTAACACAATCAAACTATATGCTACATAGCGCAGAAATTAAAACTGGTCAGTCAACAGGCAATTTCATAATACCAAATAAAAAAAAAAAATTTTTTTAATTTACTGTAGTTTAATTCTGTTAATATTAACTGAAAATAGAACCCTGTAAATAAATGTAGATATTTTCCAAACTCATCCCCAGATTAAGTGATTGGTCATTACATTTGTTCTTAAAACATCAAAGACAGCGAAGAGTAATAAAATTGGTTTTATCATTTTTATTAGATATTCATCTACTGGAAGAATTGAATGAAATGAAAATAAGAGAAAACAGGCTTAGTACTGGATGGGTGAGTCAAGTAAATAATGAAAGAATTATATACTGAAGATCCAAAATTATATTAATTGACCATGAAAATGTCAAACAAATTATTTTAATTTCTCTTTAATACATTCTGATGCACAAAAATGAGAGTGCCATGAGAAAAGCAGTGTAATAATTGTATGTTATTTATCTACAAGATTGAGCTACACATTTCTAGAGAAATGTTATCATCATGTTTCTAAATCACATATATTCGGATACATATCATAAGTTTTTAATGCAATTTATAACCTGCTGAGAAATTTCTTAAAATATTTTTAAATGTGTTTTGATTTTAAGAGAACTCTATGAGCAACAACGTTAGATCTTTAAAAACATATAAAGTAAAAAACGATTTAATAATTCATCATATTTGCATAGCCAGAAGGTAAGAAATACTTACGTATTTTTTGTGAAATTATATAAGCTCACCGGTGATGGAGTCAGACTTTCTAATTAGCAAAACGGGAAATTAGTTGTGAACAACAAGAAACAGATATTCAGTATTATTCTGGAGGCGAAATACTTGGAAGTATTCTGAAACAAGTTTAATAAAAATATTTAACATATTCTTGGAAATAGGCAGATTTCAGTGTGCTTGTGTTTTTTCAATTGAAATCATATCCTACATATAAATGATATTTTTGATTAAATTTGATGTACTGGTCTTGATTGTTCAATTGTAGAAGGTTCTCGTAAACTTTCTATAAGAAGAGACACTCTCATATTTTTTTGTTAAATTTTTCACTTTTCCACAACGGCTTCTTTGTGACACAGATAATTAATGCAGTTTGGCTTTACCAGAAACAGTGTAATAAATTTAGATGTTTAGTTAATCGTATGCTTCTCATGAAATTTTCATGCAAAAAATGTGTGATGTGTTTATTAATGGTTGGTTGATAATGGCATATGTGAGGCTGTAGTTTTACAAGCTTTTCATGTCAAATGTTACTGTGTCAGATTAATTAAAAGGAAAAGAAGCTTGTCAATATTTTACTGGCATCTTAACTTTTGAATTATCTTTTTACATCTGAAAATTTTTTGATTCTGTAAAAATTAAATTCTCTTCTTTTATACAAGTTAATACTTAAAAAAACTTGCTATAATCTTTGTTTAATTTAGCATCTATACCCATTACATACCACGTAATTATAATTATACCGTTATAATTTAGTCTATATACCCAGTGAATACTTTTCTTATGAAAAATATTGTATCATTTTTAGTAATAAAAAATGATGACCTCTACTGTTATTGTCTACTCATGTATATTTTTTGGAGATTAAGAAATTCATTTGTATCATAAACTTTGGTTTTCATGTGGTGTTAGTTATAAATATAGATTATTTGTATAAAAAGTCATTTCCAGACATAACCGACACATATTAGTGCTTTAAAACCCGCTTTGATAGTCACACTATTAATATTACTTTTGTTTTGCAGAGTTTGGATCCACAAACTAGTGATTCAGTTTTGGAAGAAAATCCATTATCTTTGCCCATTAAAAAAGAAAAAATGCATGAATCTGTGCAAGAAGAACATTCTTTTGTACATCTTTCTAAGACAGATGATGGTCTGACAATATTTAAACAAGTAAGCTATTTTCTTCTTTATCTTGTTTTAAGTTAAAAACATAAAACCTAGTTATTGTAAGAATTCTTAATTATTCTATTCATTATGATATTTTTATTTGCTGTTTGTTGCTCACATATAATCATTTTGCATTTATGTCTAGCTTGAGATATTTTGATTTATGGTGTAAAAAACATTTTAGTAGAGTATAGGACTGTAAATAGCTTTGTTTAACCGATTGCATCTAACATTTTGTACAACAATACGTAACAAATAAAATACAGTGAGCAGGTGCCTCACGCCTTAAATGAAGGTGACTAACATAGTCATTTTATACCCACATTTAACATTGTTTATAAAAATGTTTTATAACAGTACAAAGCTATCCTTGCCTTTATGAACCTTGTTTAGTTTGTTACAGAAACTTTGTTATAGGTTTTGATAATCCTTATTCTATGACATTTTTGTTTCCAAACAAGGTTGATGTGTTTTTTTATATTTACACCAACAACCTGTTTCTTTTACCAAACCATTTAGATTGTGGTTAAGATCATTTTTCTATTGATCTATTAATTTACTGCAAATGCCTACAATATTTCACTTTTCTGGAACTATCATGTGTGATTATATATTGAAAGGTTCCAGTTGAATATTATTATAGAAGTACTCACATGGATGAGTTATTTCTATGAAAACCAATTTGTTTTATCATTGTAAGAAAAGTAGATATATTTTTAATATTTGTTAATTATATAAAGATAATAAATTATTATTATTTTATGTTTTGCTGCAGAGTATGGATGCACAAACTGATAGTTCATTTTTTGATGAAGATCCATTATCTTTGAGTATTAGAAAAGAAATCAAGCATGAAACAGAGCGAACAGATCATTTGATTTCTCCTGTTGCTATGACAGATGATAAACCGACAACATCTAGACAAGTAAGATATTTTCATTTACTTTTTGATGGTTTACATAATATTTAGCATTCTAGTTTAACACTAGATATTTTGATTAAAAGCTTAAAAAAGTGATACCAAACTGTATGTGAAATGATAAAACAGTATGTGTAGGATAGTACGATTGACAAGTCACTCCTGAAAACTCGTGGCTTTTGATAAAGAATAAACATTCCGAGCGAGGTTTTATAAAAGGTCTCTTGTTTCTTTCTTCATATTGCCAAAATATACTGTTCCTCATCACGCAACAAACCTACTGAAATGCAGCTTATATATTCTTGCAAGTAAATTTATAATCTATTCACAGAAACCAGTTTTATGAAGAACATTGTTCTCCTCAGAGAAACTACTTCATTGTGTCTCTTATGGTACTGTAAATGTGGCACAGCCATAACAAATTCTGTAACATATCAAACTGTTTACTACCTCCCAACAGACAGCATGTTATATTATTGCTGTTAAAACATCCATAAAACATAGAAATGAATAAACATAAGAAATATTGTACTTCTTAATACCATTCTTATTGATCTTTGATAACAGCCATGAGGCTACTCTTCCAGGATCTATAATTCATGCATAGTTTTTAGTATGGTATTTATGAGGGTTCCTTGTGATTTTTAATGTGGTTTTATGCCATTTCTCTAGGATTTTTCAGTATTCCTTGATTAGAATCTTATTTTCATGTGTTTTAAATTATAATCGGTAATTATAATAAAATGATTATACAATAGTAATAATAGTACTGCATGATATAAACCTGAAAATTAGTAGAATGTATTGATATGCCACTATTTTTTAGCAAAAAAATTGCTTTTTTGAAGCCATGGTGTGCAATCAGCTTACTCAAAACAATTTCGTAGAGTTTCTTTGCACAGATAATTTTAGAAAACTTCTGTTTTAAGTACATGAACCAGGAGTATTTTCAATGTCCTTGACGAAATTGTTCATTAATCCTAGTTTGGTATGTAACAGAGGTAGATACACATTTTTAGGCTTTTCTTTTCTAATAAATGGTTTTCTGTCCCTACTATCCCATTCACACAATAAACAACAGTAGTTTATGTAACCAAGCCGCAAACCACTAAATATAAATGCAATCGCTTTCAAATCACCACAAATACTACATTTATATACTGCATATTGAAGCTTTTCCAATATAGATTTAATATTTTTATAAGTTTCTTTCATAGTAGCAGAGTGGGCCACAGGTACTGACGGGAATTTATTGCCATTATGCAGAAGCCGGCTTTTAAACTAACTTTAGAGGAATCTATGAACAAGTGCCATTCTGTTGGGTTATGTTCATTACAAAGTGGCTGCATAAGAGAAGAAATGTCATTACAAAACGCTAAGGCATTTTCTTCAGAAAAACAACTTTAAATTCAGAATGATGATTACGATAAGTGCTACATTTCTTTGTATTCCTTTGAAGAAGATTCCATCCTTTTTGCCGGGAAGCAAGCATTCCAGACTGTTTTTTTGATACTTTAAATCTTTTATGAGTTCGTTAAGATTTACTTTAATCAGTAAATGAGGCTCAGATGAAATGCTTTGTTCATAAGTTGTATCACCAGAATCTGTTTATTTTTCTTTCTTAGTTTCACCAGACTCTGAGCTCCCTTCATCTAATGTCACATGTTCTGGAGACTTTGGTGTTGTCAATTCTTTGCAGTATGGATCTGTTCTCATTGCGGATTGTAAGTTTGATTACAACACTCTATGTTTTGATTTTGATGTAATCCCTTTAATGTTTGCTAAGCAGAAATAACAGTCAGAAGAGTGATTTTTGGGTTCCTCCAAATCATAGGGATAGCAGTGGCATATGGCGTGTGGCATTTCTTCACACAGTGAGAAGGAAGTGGGGAGCCTAGATCATGATAAACAACAGATATATGGGACCCAGGCCCTTGTTTTCATGTTCAAGAAAGTAAAGTGATTTAACTAACATAATACAGATTCCTCTCCAGTATCTTAACATCAATTTTTTTTCATGAAAATATTTTTGAAAACCCTATTCAATAATTTGGAAAACTGCTGCCAGTGAACATTGCATTAATAATTTTTTAATCCATAAATTTGCAAAAAAGTAGAAGTTACATTTTGCACAAAACCCCTCAAAGAATGATAACAAGATAGAGATCTAAAAGTACTCGAGTAAAACTCAAAATTATAAGTATAATTTATTTTTTAATGATTTCTCAATTTAAGTTGAAGCTTAACAGATAATCATATAAACACATCACGAGATAACTGAATTTTAATGAGTGGTAGTATTTTAAATCTAGTTTTAAAATAACTATTTTTTCTTACTTAGTTTTGTTAGAACCAAGGGTTTTACAGAATTGTAAAACAGCTTATACTAACAATGCTGAACATGTGCCTCACCTCATCCAGTGAGGTGATTGCAGATTCTTCTTTCCTTTTATTCAACTGAGTTTTGTAAACAGTAAACTAACCCGTGGTACAATGAGATGTTGTACTATACAATTCCTTAAAAAATCAGGTTTTCTTTAAATTTGTATTTCTAAATTCCCTGCCCTTGCAGATCTGAAATCGCCATAAAAGTAGCTATAAGACTCCATTGAATGAAAGCAACATGTAAGTGGCATCAGCCACAATAATTACTTTATTCAAATTAATAATACTCACTATACAATTAGTTCCTTTCAAGGTGTCACTAGTAGGGTGGATTTACATTTTAGTAGGTTTGACATATAAATTTACAAAGAAGTATGATTAGCTCACAGAAGAAAGTAACGGAATACAACTTCACTTTTAAATTTCTTAAGGAACCTCATCATGGGATTCTTTTATCATGAGATTGATTTTGCAAATTCAAGTGCCAAATATCTCATGTAATGTTGCCAATAACGATGGTCAACATGATTTTTGTCTCATGAGTACCAATAGGTGTATTTAATGCAATTCTTTATCCTGTTTTCAAATATGTATTCATAATTTCTCCATTACCTACAGCTTCTTTGTTATTTTAATTTGTATAAATATTTAAAAATTTTTTTTTTTTTCATTGTCAACTAAAAGATCCTAGAGAATTATAAATATGATTGAACCAAATGAGCCAACTCAAAGAGTAGTGTTGTTATTGTTGTGTAGATTTAGACGTGTATAAATATGTACAAATGTTACCTAGTGCAGCATACATTCATCAGAACAATGCCAGTTGTGAGATAGTGAACCAGGAAACACATCATTGTAAGTGCTTTGTGTGTTACATATTTACAATTTTATTTCTTTTAATTAGTCGTTAGTTACAAAATGCCTAGAGTTTTTTTAAATCTTTTAACTTCTTTTTTTATGTATGTGGTGAAGTAGTGCTCTAGTCCCAAAGGCGAACTTTATTTTGGGTGTAAAGTCAAGACCAAACAAGGGCCTGGGTCCCATATATCTGTTGTTTATCATGATCTAGGCTCCCCACTTCCTTCTCACTGTGTGGAGAAATGCCACACGCCATATGCCATTGCTAAATTTATTAAAATTACTCTTTTGACTAAATGATTTCTTACAAAAATTACATGTGAATTTCTTCAACAGTAGGAATAGAGAAATGTGTTTTTAAACTACAGCTTTCATTAAAAGTTTTTTTGCAAAAATTAAAAGTGAAATTTTTCTCATCTGTATTAGTAGAGATATGTGTTTTTAAATTACTGTGTCGAATAAATGTTTTTTGTTTTTTTTGACAACATGAATATTTAAGTGTGACTCTAAAGTAGAACTCTGAGTGAAAGACTCCTGACAAAAAACACATGAGTGAATAAGAAGATGAGAAGATATGACATTCCTTTCTGTAACAGGTTTTTCTGTAATTTGCAAGCATGTTTCTTTAAAAGTAAAAGTGTTGAAATCATCATATTCTTCATTGAAGACAATCACAAATGCACTTATAATTTAATTTATTGCAAATCACACATTTTGATGTCTGTAAAATACTTCCAGTAATTCTTTCTTCCACATCATCGATAACTTCTTCAATAAGATCCTTAAAAAAAAATGTAGCTGTTGAGTTAAAAATCTATCGTAAAAATAAGTTATTTTAAATAATGCCAACTACAAATTGAACACTTTATACTTTAATATTAAATATCTTATGTTCATATTTAAGCAAGCACTTTATATTTGTTTCAAAGTAGCAAAAATAAAAATTTCATTTATATTAGCAGTTAAAATACAGAGGACAAAATGTAACACAATCAAACTATATGCTACATAGCGCAGAAATTAAAACTGGTCAGTCAACAGGCAATTTCATAATACCAAATAAAAAAAAATTTTTTTTAATTTACTGTAGTTTAATTCTGTTAATATTAACTGAAAATAGAACCCTGTAAATAAATGTAGATATTTTCCAAACTCATCCCCAGATTAAGTGATTGGTCATTACATTTGTTCTTAAAACATCAAAGACAGCGAAGAGTAATAAAATTGGTTTTATCATTTTTATTAGATATTCATCTACTGGAAGAATTGAATGAAATGAAAAATAAGAGAAAACAGGCTTAGTACTGGATGGGTGAGTCAAGTAAATAATGAAAGAATTATATACTGAAGATCCAAAATTATATTAATTGACCATGAAAATGTCAAACAAATTATTTTAATTTCTCTTTAATACATTCTGATGCACAAAAATGAGAGTGCCATGAGAAAAGCAGTGTAATAATTGTATGTTATTTATCTACAAGATTGAGCTACACATTTCTAGAGAAATGTTATCATCATGTTTCTAAATCACATATATTCGGATACATATCATAAGTTTTTAATGCAATTTATAACCTGCTGAGAAATTTCTTAAAATATTTTTAAATGTGTTTTGATTTTAAGAGAACTCTATGAGCAACAACGTTAGATCTTTAAAAACATATAAAGTAAAAAACGATTTAATAATTCATCATATTTGCATAGCCAGAAGGTAAGAAATACTTACGTATTTTTTGTGAAATTATATAAGCTCACCGGTGATGGAGTCAGACTTTCTAATTAGCAAAACGGGAAATTAGTTGTGAACAACAAGAAACAGATATTCAGTATTATTCTGGAGGCGAAATACTTGGAAGTATTCTGAAACAAGTTTAATAAAAATATTTAACATATTCTCGGAAATAGGCAGATTTCAGTGTGCTTGTGTTTTTTCAATTGAAATCATATCCTACATATAAATGATATTTTTGATTAAATTTGATGTACTGGTCTTGATTGTTCAATTGTAGAAGGTTCTCGTAAACTTTCTATAAGAAGAGATACTCTCATATTTGTTTGTTAAATTTTTCACTTTTCCACAACGGCTTCTTTGTGACACAGATAATTAATGCAGTTTGGCTTTGCCAGAAACAGTGTAATAAATTTAGATGTTTAGTTAATCGTATGCTTCTCATGAAATTTTCATGCAAAAAATGTGTGATGTGTTTATTAATGGTTGGTTGATAATGGCATATGTGAGGCTGTAGTTTTACAAGCTTTTCATGTCAAATGTTACTGTGTCAGATTAATTAAAAGGAAAAGAAGCTTGTCAATATTTTACTGGCATCTTAACTTTTGAATTATCTTTTTACATCTGAAAATTTTTTGATTCTGTAAAAATTAAATTCTCTTCTTTTATACAAGTTAATACTTAAAAAAACTTGCTATAATCTTTGTTTAATTTAGCATGTATACCCAATCCATACCACGTAATTATAATTATACCATTATAATTTAGTCTATATACCCGGTGAATACTTTTCTTATGAAAAATATTGTATCATTTTTAGTAATAAAAAATGATGACCTCTACTGTTATTGTCTACTCATGTATATTTTTTGGAGATTAAGAAATTCATTTGTATCATAAACTTTGGTTTTCATGTGGTGTTAGTTATAAATATAGATTATTTGTATAAAAAGTCATTTCCAGACATAACCGACACATATTAGTGCTTTAAAACCGCTTTGATAGTCACACTATTAATATTACTTTTTTTTTTGCAGAGTTTGGATCCACAAACTAGTGATTCAGTTTTGGAAGAAAATCCATTATCTTTGCCCATTAAAAAAGAAAAAATGCATGAATCTGTGCAAGAAGAACATTCTTTTGTACATCTTTCTAAGACAGATGATGGTCTGACAATATTTAAACAAGTAAGCTATTTTCTTCTTTATCTTATTTTAAGTTAAAAACATAAAACCTAGTTATTGTAAGAATTCTTAATTATTCTATTCATTATGATATTTTTATTTGCTGTTTGTTGCTCACATATAATCATTTTGCATTTATGTCTAGCTTGAGATATTTTGATTTATGGTGTAAAAAACATTTTAGTAGAGTATAGGACGGTAAATAGCTTTGTTTAACAGATTGCATCTAACATTTTGTACAGCAATACGTAACAAATAAAATACAGTGAGCAGGTGCCTCACGCCTTAAATGAAGGTGACTAACATAGTCATTTTATACCCACATTTAACATTGTTTATAAAAATGTTTTATAACAGTACAAAGCTATCCTTGCCTTTATGAACCTTGTTTAGTTTGTTACAGAAACTTTGTTATAGGTTTTGATAATCCTTATTCTATGACATTTTTGTTTCCAAACAAGGTTGATGTGTTTTTTATATTTACACCAACAACCTGTTTCTTTTACCAAACCATTTAGATTGTGGTTAAGATCATTTTTCTATTGATCTATTAATTTACTGCAAATGCCTACAATATTTCACTTTTCTGGAACTATCATGTGTGATTATATATTGAAAGGTTCCAGTTGAATATTATTATAGAAGTACTCACATGGATGAGTTATTTCTATGAAAACCAATTTGTTTTATCATTGTAAGAAAAGTAGATATATTTTTAATATTTGTTAATTATATAAAGATAATAAATTATTATTATTATTTTATGTTTTGCTGCAGAGTATGGATGCACAAACTGATAGTTCATTTTTTGATGAAGATCCATTATCTTTGAGTATTAAAAAAGAAATCAAGCATGAAACAGAGCGAACAGAACATTTGATTGCTCCTGTTGCTATGACAGATGATAAACCGACAACATCTAGACAAGTAAGATATTTTCATTTACTTTTTGACGGTTTACCTAATATTTAGCATTCTAGTTTAACACTAGATATTTTGATTAAAAGCTTAAAAAAGTGATACCAAACTGTAGGTGAAATGATAAAACAGTATGTGTAGGATTGTACGATTGACAAGTCACTCCTGAAAACTCGTGGCTTTTGATAAAGAATAAACATTCCGAGCGAGGTTTTATATAAGGTCTCTTGTTTCTTTCTTCGTAGTGCCAAAATATACTGTTCCTCATCACACAACAAACCTACTGAAATGCAGCTGATATATTCTTGCAAGTAAATTTATAATCTATTCACAGAAACCAGTTTTATGAAGAACATTGTTCTCCTCAGAGAAACTACTTCATTGTGTCTCTTATGGTACTGTAAATGTGGCACAGCCATAACAAATTCTGTAACATATCAAACTGTTTACTACCTTCCAACAGACAGCATGTTGAAACATGCTGTTGAATTATTGCTGTTGAAACATCCATAAAACAGAAATGAATAAATGTAAGAAATATTGTACTTGTTAATACTTCATGTGTAGTTTTTAGTGTGGTATTTATGTGTTTTCTGGGGGTTCCTTGGGATTTTTAATGTGGTTTTATGGGGTTTTTCAGTACTCATTGATTAGAATCTTTTTTTCATATGTATTAAATTATAATTGGTAATTATAATAAAATGATTATTCAATAGTAATATGACTATTGCATGATATAAATCTGAAAATTAGAATATATTTAAGTGCTATTATTTTTTAGCAAAGTATCAGCTTTCTCAAAACAAGGTTAATTTCTTAGTTTCTTTTCACAGAGAATGGAATTCATATTTAAATGGTAGTATAAATTAAATTTGTGCTTAAATAGTTGGCAGCTTTAAACATCCACTAGGAACTGTTGAAACCATTCCCAGTATTGAATTCACTTTGCACAGTCTCTGGCCAATAACTGTTGAATCGCTTTATATTGGACAAGACTGAGCTTATTACAAGTTGCAGTTGTTTTTCTGTTAAGCTAACTTTTGCATGGATTTGTTAAGACTACATCACATAGTTGTCTATACGTCTTCATCAAGTACTTATGGTGTACCACTGCACTCATATTTCTTTACTGATCCAATCTCCCCAAAGTCTTCGATTAGTGTTCGTACGCTATATCGATTAGGAACCAGTATACCTGGAAATCTAATAAAATACTAATCTTTCACTGTCTGTATATACTCCTTATGCTTATGAAGATGTGTTAAATGAGAAATATCCACTGTTCAGTGTGCACATGGAATGACAGCTTCAATCATATCTTCTTTAGTTGAGACACATATTCTTGTCGCAACATCCTGATCGGGTCATGGAAGCTAACTGCATTCAATACAGAATTACAAACCTTTGTAGAAAACATTACTCATATTAACACAGAATAAAATCCCTCAACCTTTAATCATGTTTATGTTGGTATGTAGTTACTTTTCGAATGCACTGGATTATGAACTTCCTGTTAGAGCTCGCGCTTTAGAATGGTATATTTTCATCAAGTTAGATGGTACCAGTGAATTTAATTGACAGAATCTGATAACTGCTGAATATTTTGTCTACAAAGATGCTAATGTTGTTACCAAAATAGCTGTGAAAAAAACATGTGTGGCTTTGTGTGAGTTGTAAAGGGTGAGACAAATTCAGTCTCCTTCTTTAAAAATTGACCATAAAATACAAACAACTTAGTGATTGATTTGCCCTGTTAACCAGTTTTAGAGATCTTAGCAATGAAATTTATATAATTTATTTATAAAGAGATGGTTTCATCATTACTCGAAATTTGATCAATATTGACTGTTGAAGAAAAATAAGTAACTTCTTAATAATCAACTAATTTTTTCTAAACGATGTGTTACTGAATTTGGATCTCAGGTGTTAATTACATGCTAAGATGCTATTGTACTGTTTTATCACATTGTTTGGCCAAAATTGTGCAAGAATGTTTCCCAAACTTTGATACAATAAACTGTAGCTTTGATACTGCAATAAATCCACAATTGATCCGAAGTGATGTTCACTTTTTTTTGTCTTCAGTCACTTGACTGGTTTGATGTAGCTCTCCAAGTTTCCCTATGCAGTGCTAGTCATTTCATTTCGGTATACCCCTACATCCTACATCCCTAACAATTTGTTTTACATATTCCAAACGTTGCCTGCCTACACAATTTTTTCCTTCTACCTGTACGTCCAATATTAAAGCGACTATTCCAGGATGCCTTAGTATGTGGCCTATAAGTCTGTCTCTTCTTTTAGGTGTATTTTTCCAAATGCTTCTTTCTTCATCTATTTGCCGCAACACCTCTTCATTTGTCACTTTATCCACCCATTTGATTTTTAACATTTTCCTATAGCACACCATTTCAAAAGCTTCTTATCTTTTCTTCTCAGATACTCCAATTGTCAAAGTTTCATTTCCATATAAAGCGACACTCCAAATGTATACTATAAAAAATCTTTTCCTGTAATTTATATTAATTTTTAATGTAAACAAATTATATTTCTGACGAAGGCTCGTTTCCCCTGTGCTATTTAGCATTTTATGTTGCTCCTGCTTCGTCAATCTTTAGTAATTCTACTTCCCAAATAACAAAATTCTTCTACCTCCATAATCTTTTCTCCTATTTTCACATTCAGTGGTCCATCTTCGTTATTTTTACTACAATTCATTTCTTTCGTTTTGTTCTTGTTTATTTTCATGCAGTAGTTCTTGTATAGGACTTCATCCGTGCCGTTCATTGTTTCTTCTAAATCCTTTTTATTCTGAGCTAGAATTACTATCATCAGCAAATCGTAGCATCTTTATATTTTCACCTTGTACTGTTACTCCGGATCTAAATTGTTCTTTAACATCATTAATTGCTAGTTATATGTAAAGATTAAAACGTAACGGGGATAGGGAACATCCTTGTCGGACTTCCTTTCTTATTATAGCTTATTTCTTATGTTCTTCCATTATTATTGTTGCTATTTGGTTCCTGTAAATGTTAGCAATCATTCTTCTATCTCTGTACTTGAATACTTTTCCTGAAACCAAATTGGTCTTCTCCTAACACTTCTTCCACTCTCCTCTCAATTCTTCTGTACAGAATTCTTGTTAAGTTTTACTGCGCAGTAATTCTACAGGTATTCCGTCTATTCCAGGAGCCTTTCTGCCATTCAAATCTTTAAATGCTTTCTTAAATTCAGATCTCAGTATTGCTTCTCCCCTTTCATCTTCTTTGAAATCCACTTCTTCCTCTATAACATCATTTTCTAATTCATTTCCTCCGCATAACACTTCAATATATTCCACCCACTTGTCGACCTTTCCTTTCATATTATAAATTCGTGTACCATCTTTGTTTAACACATTGGATTTTAATTTATGTACCCAAAAATTTTCCTTAACTTTCCTGTATGCTCCATCTATTTTACCAATGTTCATTTCTCTTTCCACTTCTGAACACATTTCTTTAATCCATCCACTCTTCTTTTGCTAGTTTGCACTTCCTGTTTGTTGTATTTCTTAATTGTCGATAGTTCCTTTTTACCTTCTTCATCACTAGCATTCTTATATTTTTTACGTTCATCCATCAGTTGCAATATATCATCTGAAACCTAAGGATTTGTACCAGTTCTCTTTGTTCCACCTAAGTTCGCTTCTGCTGATTTTTAAGAATTTCCTTTTTAACATTCACCCATTCTTCTTTTACATTTTCTGCTTCATCTGACACCTTTTCTTCAGGCTTTTAAACAACAATCTACATTTCATTATCACTAAATTATGGTCGCTATCAATGTCTGCTCCAGGGTAAGTTTTGCAATCACCGAGTTTATTTCTAAATCTTTGCTTAACCATGATATAATCTATCATCAGATAGATTATATCTTGCAGTATCGCCTGGCTTTTTCCATGTGTATATTCTTCTACTATGATTTTTAAACTGGGTGTTGGCAATTACTAAATTATACTTCGTGCAAAACTCTATAAGTCGGTCCCCTCTTTCATTCCTATTGTCCAGCCCGTATTCACCCACTATATTTCCTTCCTTGCCTTTTCCAATGCTTGCATTCCAGTCTGCCAACTGTTATTTAATTTTCATCTCCTTTTAGGAGTTTAATTGCTTTGTCAATTTCTTTGTATACACACTACTTCATCATCATCGTAGGCGCTTGTTAACAATCATTGTCGGTTTAAGTTTTGATTTTATCCTTATTACAATGATTTTATCGCTGTGCATTTTGAAATACTCTACTCTCTTCCCTATCTTCTTGTTCGTAACAAAACCTACTCCTGCCTGCCCATTATATGAACCTGAGTCAATTATTCTAAAATCACCTGATTAAACGTCGTTTTCCTCTTCCCACCGAACCTCGCTATTTTTTACTACAGCTACATTTATCCTATCCATTTCCCTCTTTAAATTTTCTAACCTACCAACCTTTTTTAGACTTCTAACATTTCACGCCCCGACTCGTAGAATGTTATTTTTTAATTTTCTGGTGACCCCTTCCTTAGTACTCCCCAGCCGGAGATCCGAACAGGGGACTAGTTTACCTCCGGAATATTTTACCAAGGAAGGCACCTCAATCATTGCTGTACGAAAATGCAGAGAGCTACATTTTCTTGGAAAAAAGCAGCTGTAGTTTTCCATTGCTTTCAGCTGCGCAGTACTCAGTCCTCTGAGTACTGCTGATATGACTGATAGGACTGAGTGATGTTGATATGACCATTTAAGTCGTCCTGACCTACACCCTTAACAACTACTGAAAGAGCTGCTGCCCTCATTCAGGAATCATTCCTTAGTCTGGCTCTCAAGAGATACCTCTCCGATATGATTGCACCTTCAGTCCAGCTACTCTGTATCACTGAGCACTCAAACCCCTGGCAAGACCTTGCTGAAACGGCAAGGTCTCATGATTTATAGAGGGAGATGTTCACTAGCTAACACTAAATGTCATTACTACGTGTTAATTAATTTTGTTATTTTTTTAAAGATCTATTTGTTGCTCATAGAGTTCTCTAAAATCAGAACACATTTAAGAATCATTTAAACAAGACAAATTATTTCTCAGCAGATTATAAATTGCATTTTAAAAACTTATGGTATGAATCTGAATATATGTGATTTAGAAAGATGATAACATTTCTCGACAAATGTGTAGGTCACTCTTATAGGTAAATAACATACAATTATTTCAGGTTTTATCTCAGCATACATTGCTTTTCTCATGGCACTCTCATTTTTGTGTATTAGAATGTATTAAAGAGAAATTAAAATTCTTTGTTTGACATTTTCATGGTCAATTAATATAATTTTGGATCTTCAGTATATAATTCTTTCATTATTTACTTGACTCACCCATCCAGTACTAAGCCTGTTTTCTCTTATTTTTCATTTCATTCAGTTCATCCAGCGGATGAAAATCTAATAAAAATGATAAACCGATCGTATTACTCTTCTGCGTGTTTGATTTTTTAAGAACAAATGTAATGCCCAATCACTTAATCTGGGGATGAGTTTGGAAAATATCTACACTTATTGCCAGGATTCTATTTTCAGTCAATATTAACAGAATTAAACTACAGTAAATTTAAAAAAATTTGTTTTTTTTTATTTGGCATTATGAAATTACCTGTTGACTGACAAGTTTTAGTTTCTGTGCTATGTAGCGTATAGTTTGATTGTGTTACATTTTGTTTTCTGTATTTTAACTGCTAATACTAACAAAATTTTTATTTTTGCTACTCTGAAACTAACATATTGTGCTTGCTTAAATATGAACATAAGATATTTAATATTAAAGTATAAGTTGTCAATTTGTAGTAGGAATTATTAAAAATAACAAATTTTCCGATAGATTTTTAACTTAACAGTTACGTTTGTTTTTTAGGATCTTATTGAAGAAGTTATCAATGATGTGGAAGAAAGAATTACTGAAAGTAGTTTACAGAGATCAAAATGTGTGGTTTGCAATAAATTAAAATATAAGTGCATTTGTGATTATGTCATCGATGAAGAATATGAAGATTTCAACACTTTTTCTTTTAAAGAAAAGTGCTTGCAAATTACAGAAAAACCTGTTAAAGAAAGGAATGTCATATCTTCTCATCTTCTTATTCACACGTGTGTTTTTTGTCAGGAGTCTTTCACTCAGAGATCTACATTACAGTCACACTTATCTATTCATGTAGTCAAAAAAAACTTAAAATGTAATTTTTCTAAAAAAACCTTTAATCAAAGCTGTATTTTAAAAACACATATCTCTACTAATAGAGATGAGAAGAAATTCACTTGTAAATTTTGTAAAGAAACTTTTAATCAAAGCAGTAATTTAAAATCACATCTCTATATTTATACTGGTGAGAAGAAATTCACTTGTAATTTTTGTAAGAAATCATTTAGTCAAAAGTATCATTTAAAAAGACATCTCTCTATTCATACTGGTGAGAAGAAATTCACTTGTAAATTTTGTAAAAAAACTTTTAATCAAAGCTGTAATTTAAAATCACATCTCTCTATTCATACTGGTGAGAAGAAATTCACTTGTAATTTTTGTAAGAAATCATTTAGTCTAAAGCATCATTTAAAATCACATCTCTTTATTCATACTGGTGAGTCGAAATTCACTTGTAATTTTTGTAAGAAATCATTTAGTCAAAAGTATCATTTAAAAAGACATCTCTCTATTCATACTGGTGAGAAGAAATTCACTTGTAATTTTTGTAAGAAATCATTTAGTCAAAAGCATCATTTAAAAAGACATCTCTCTATTCATACTGGTGAGAAGAAATTCACTTGTAATTTTTGTAAGAAATCATTTAGTCAAAAGCATCATTTAAAAAGACATCTCTCTATTCATACTGGTTAGAAAAATTTTACATGTAATTTTTATCTAAAAACTTTTACACAAAAGTTAAATAAGGTTGACAGAGTGGTATAAATTATCTCTTATTTAGTATAGGGTCTTTGCAGTTTGTAGCTAGTTTTTTTCTTATTTTTTTTGCATTGCATATACACTATTATTAAAACTAATTATTTTATACATCAGATCATTTGGAATGATTTATATAACGTATGTACAATTCTTTTAATAAAAGAAACTTTTTAATAACTTGTATATTAAATGATTCATATTTCCTTTATTTCAGTTTGTCTAAGAAATTTGGAGACATTGTATGCCAAAATTGTGAATACATTTATGGTTATTGAAAATTAACATTTTGAGACCGCATGCAACATTTTTTTCGATAAACTTCTACAATTTTTGCGTCCACACAATAAACCCTACACTATAGAACTTCTACGGTTTCTGTTCACCGACCTTTTGGTGTACGTCTTATGGTTTTCACAGACCTTTTTTGAAACTAATTTAACACCATTCAGGTTGTTGTTGCAGAGACTGAAACAAATCGATTATTCTGATAAGTAGAAATAATAATAAAGATAGATTTCTAAAAATCTTTATAATTTATTTTTTTTATTTTTAACGAGCTGATAAACTGCATTTGAAACACCGAAACACAAAATTTGAGTTTAATAATATTAACGTATTTATCTGAGTGTTGAGTGTATGAAATAACCCCTCCCCATCGTTTACGCAAAACATTTAACGGGATAAACCGTTTTAAATAGTTCTAGGTATGTCAAAATGAATAAACGAAAACAGAATTTTCACACGGTTATTATCGCTTGACTTGCAGTAAATAGTTTATGTTCAGCTTATGGTTTTTTGAGAAAAATATTATAATACATAGAAATAGATACACGCCGATTTAAAGTTATTTTATATAAGACATATGCATTTGAAAAGAAAATAATAATTAAATAATATTAAAGCGTTTTGCTTTAACGTGATAATTTATTTTAAACAAAAAATATTGCAGCAAGATGTTCTAATAAAATGTTATTTTATTGAAATTACTTGAATTCTATTCCTAACAATCTATAGACAATCAGAAAAATATATTGGGATTTGGGAAAAAGATTCATAGTACTCTTCTGATCGAAAATACTCTTTAAAGATTAATCGATGCAAAACTCTATTATTAATTTTACCTATAGAATAAAAAAAATTGTTTTTATTGTATAAAATTAGGGTATTTTTAAAAACCGTGTGAAAAATAGTATAAAATTCTTTAAAAAATTTTAGAAAACATTTTTTTTTTTCATTTAATCCATTTATCTTAAAAATATAGTTTTATGTTATATTTAGTTAATCGTGTTTCTAACTTACTAGAAATTTTATAACTCGTTGAAAGGGGTCCATTAAGTGTTGCTTTCACAATCTTTATGACTGTAACGTATGTGAAACATGTGTTGTACAAATGATATAGTTTAAGAGCAGTAATGCCGATCTGTATACCCAGTCCCAGCGCTGAATACATCATCTACTTTTGAACGGCATTGTCATGCTGATACGTGAAAGTAAATTTGGTTCAGCGAAGAAGGTATGGAAAAGATAATTCATGCCTCGTTTATTTTAGTAAGCCTGACACGGGATGTTTGTAATTATCGGGAACGGCTACTTAATTTTTAAAAGTGATTTTTCCTGTTTCAGGTTGTCTATAATCCTTTTAATTACGATGCCCGTTATAACGGGTACCGAATTAAAAGAGAACCGCTAACGACTAAACCCAGTCGCCGCATGTAACATTTTACGAATGAAATGAAACGATGAAGACGTAAGTTAAATTAAATTCTATAACTACATTAGCAAAAGTTTATATATTTACCAAATTTTTACAAAACACGTTCGAAATAAGCGTCCGACGGAAGCATGCATCTTTGTGCTCGGAAGAGCTTATTGAGAGACGCCAGAAATTGGTGTTGAAAATTCGTTTTCAGTTCATCGATAATGGTGGAGGATTTGGTTCGTAAACTCTTTCCTTGAAAAAGCCCCAAACGAAAAACTGAAGAGAAATCTGGCAAACGCTGAATCCATCGTCCTCTACTGACAATTCGTTCTTTTACACAAAAAAAAAACCGTACGAACGCGTGCTAGTGAATTTTTTTATGTTTCTCCGTCGTATTTGAAGAAGCCGTCCCCGTTTCACCATTTGTTAACCGATAGTAGAAATCTACAAATATTGTACGGTAATACTTCTGTATCGACAATCCGGTCGCAAAATGGTGCTGTTCGATATCAGAATCGTATCGTACACCGAATTTCTCATCATGAAATGGACGAATAAACATCCGCTGTGGCTTTTCAGTCATCCTGTACCTGGTGCCAATCGAATTAACACGCCCGGTTAAATGAAACAGTGTTTCGACCGACATGAAATTGAGCATCATCGGGTCTATTTCTTCATAGGTTTTTAAACGCCGGATAGAACAATTAAAACTTTTCGGTTTCTATTCTCTTAAATTTTTGCAAAATCGTTACACGATACGATTTGAAATTAAAATCGTGAAGATTCTTACGGCAAGATCTGCATTTTTTACCGCTTTGTTGTGATAACTTAAGTATAAATGTTTTCCGACCGGCAGAAATTCTTTGAATATCAGCTTTTGCCTCTGGAATCGTTCATTTCGTTTTGCCTTTGAAACCGATCCCGTTGAACGCTACTTTTTAAACAAATCGTGTACGCTATTCTGCTGAGCTACTGGCATTCGGAAATCTTTCCGCGAGTATTTGACGCGTTTCCTGAAAGGTTCCAGAACGCACTTACCGTTTCCCTTTAAAACCCCTTCCCTCGACCTAATAAGGAAAATATAACGGTAAAGAACAAAACTATACAGCCCTGAAGCACGAACGGTTTGCAACCGACAGTTCAGACGTAGTAGTAGAAAGAAGCAGCGTTAAAAGTGACCTCAAATAATTGTATTTGGAACCGGGTTCGGTTCTGTTTTAAGTCTCTCATCTTGTGCATATGTATGTAATTTCGCTCTGTAATAGATCATTTCGAACTAATATAAACTGTAAAATAATCAAATACAGAATTATTAAACGGAGTAAAATATGTGAGAACTTATTAAATGAATTTCATTATGCTAAAACAAGTTTGAAAAATTATTTTACGAATTATTTATTAAATTAAAATCTGCTAGTAATTCAATAAATATAACGTTTGATATACGAAATCTGTTGAGAAAATTACCGAACGCTTTTAATTACTCGTCAACGGATATATTTAGTGACGTGCGGCTGGCAGAATTTGTTTCGCATACCCTCCTCTGAAACCACATGTTCTTGGATTGTTATTTGAGTGCAACTCAAATAACAGTAGAAAGAACATCAAGTGGATGTTTGTCGGCGATTTCTTGAACAGACCGATCACGTCAATTTCGAAGCAATGTTCACTTTTTTCGATTTTAGTGAATTCTTGCCTGTATGTGAAACAATGTGTTTTTTGACCCTATTTTTGGCGTTTTACATGGGATATATTAGAAACTAAGAGAGATACAGTTCTGGGACCTATTTTTTTCGATTTCCCAACTCAAAACCCATAAGAAACAATTGAATTTGCCCCTTATTGACCTTCCCAGAATTTCAGAAAGCCTTAAATTTACCCGGAGGAACTGAAACTCTGTCGAAATCTTTCACCCTGTATAACTCGCTAAAGAAGCGTTTTTGGATCTATGTTTATATGAACTTTTTTCTTATTTTTAGCCTCTAGAATGAGATGCTGAAGTCTTTCCCTATCACTCTGTATAACGGAATTTCGAAATAAAATACAATACTATACTCTTTTTTTTTTCCCAATTTGTCACTTAGTTTATTTCTACTTTCCGGCTACAGCGATATATACTGTTACAACAGTTACAGCTGCAACGGGAAATTACTAGTAAATCGGTCAAAAAAATGTCTAAAAAATTAGTATTTTTTTTTTTTTTAAGTTTGGTGCCTTAAGGTAACGTTAAACCCCCCTCCCTCCAAATAAATTTTAAATAATCTGTTTAAATAAATTTTATATAATCTGAAAAATAAATTTTTTATTCCAATGCTCCAAATTCAAAAAAAATATTTTTATCGGTCGGATGTTTGTGCGTGTGTATGTTGGCTTGTGTTTTGTCTTATAATTTTGGAACCCGTGGACCGATTTTCTTTAAACTTGGTAGACAACAGGCACTATCTTGGAGGGGGAAATGTATTAAACGTTTGCGAAAACTGGAAAAAGGGATCAGGGTGTTTGGCCGAAATAAAATTTCAAATTTTTAACCGAGGCACTTTAACAAACAAAAGTTGAAAACATTTTTAATCGATATGAGAAATAACAAAAAAAAATTTTATTTAATATTTTCCCCCAAAGAATTTTTTTTAATTTACTTTACTTTAATTAGGGGTACGGCCGGACCGGGATTAAATTTAATAGAATTACACTTATGCAGAGAAATATTTTTCCCGTTTTATGAATTTTTAGTTTCCCTTTTTGGAAATATATTATAGAAACTCTATAACAGTTAAGCTACAGACTATCGACTGACAGACTTCAATACTGCAAACAACTGGTATATACAGCACTGTACCAAATTTTTAGATCCTATAATGCCTCTACAAAAATTAAAAATTTTTAAACGGCGATAAATACCCAGCTTTTTTAAATAAGTACAAAATTTTATGTTATCAATGCCTTATATTTATATGTAGATAAACTGCAATATTTGAGCTAAATTTCAATTTTTAATGGATAACGGGGTCACATTAAGTCGGCATTAAGCAGATAATGAAAACAATTACAACAAATATAATTATAAATACGAGGGTTATTTTTTTTTCAAGGTCCAATCACTCACAATGGTGCACCATTGGCGAGAGACTTCAATACCGCAAACTGTGTGCGAGATGAGTTCCCAAGATGCTGTCCGACCATCACAAATAATGAGAATGGATGCCTCCCTAACGTTTCTCCAGCACTACCACAATGAAGGAGAAGATTTTTTGAACAAAATTGTCACAGGGGACGAGACACGGGTCCATTTCGAAACTGAAGAAACAAAAGAACAATCCAAACAGTGGATGCATTCTCCTTCTCCCAGTAAACCGAAGAAGTTCAAGCGAACCTTCCTTCTCCAACAGAAAGTGTATGGCTACTGTGTTCTGGGACCAGAATGGAGTTCTCTTGGTGGAATTCATGGAACGTGGCACGACCATCACTGCGTGACTCTTCAACGTCTACGAAGGGCGATTCAGAATAAGGGGAGAGGAATGTTGTCATCAGGCATTGTCATTCTCCATGACAATGGTCGGCCGCACACTGCAAAGAAGATCCTGCAGCGTTTTCATCGGGAAGTGTTTGATCACCCACCATACAGCCCGGACTTAGCTCCATCTGATTTTCACCTCTTTACTCACATGAAACGCCGGCTAGCAGGACAACATTTTGGCACAGACATCGAGCTGCAGACCACCGTAGAAACATGGCTGAAAACAGGCAGCTCCGTTCTATGATGAGGGTGTCGGAAAGTTGGTACCTCGCTACGAGAAATGTCTAAATCGGAGTGGCGACTATGTAGAGAAATAGCGTAACTATGTAAGTACTTGTTACAAATAAAAAATTTTTTATTTTCACTGTGTTTTTAATTTCGTGACCGATCGGACCTAGAAAAAAAATAAACCTCGTAAATAATATTTGTTTTTCTTATTTTAAATGCGATTAAGGATACCAAAGTATGCCATGTTCCGGCATTTGCCCTATTGTATCAAGGGAAACCGTGGGAAAACCTTGATAAGAACAGCTTGAAAATATTTTTGTCTATGATACATTATCAGATTACAGGCAAATAACATAAGTAAAAAAAAAACTTATACGTTATGATAATACTAAAATTTTAATTATAATAAATCTTTATGATTTATAAATTTCTTCCACATCTGATATCCATCCTTTTTCCCTGTTAAAAAAAAAAAAAAACAAAAATTATTGTAATAACGATCTACAATCTCTTGTGAAAAAAAAAATTGTGACTGCATAAGAACATTTTAGTAATTTTATCTGTGTTGTCTTCTGGTGCATGGCCAATTACCTTCAGATCCTCTCTTATTTCTTTGATCCATCTGCATCCTGTCTTGATGTTTTTCAATTCGAGATTGTAATGTACTGGAACTTTCTTGAAGTCTTGAATCTTCTGATTCAAGAAGATTTCTGCAATTAAATATTGGAGTAATAAATTGTAAATTGCAAAAAAATAGCAAATATTTCAAATAACTTTTCATTTGTTAAAAATAAATATTTTGTTAATAGGCTATTAATTATGATTCTGAACATCTAAAAATATTGTGCTGTTGCCTACTGTAAGGTATTTCTATGCAATTTATTGAAATTATTAATTTATATTGTTCAAGTTGTACCTTTCTTCTACCTGCAATAAAGATATATAAATGACTTGAGTATTTATTGTTTTTCCATAATTAATTTTAGTGTTCCTTTATAATTTTATCTTATAATAACATAGTGTATATTCAAAACTTTGATCGTATTGAGAATTCATGTTAACTGTGTCTCGATTTGTTTTGAATTTTTAATGTTTACTGTATATATTTTTTGTTTTTATTTAAACGTGAATGACTTTTTTCTTTTTCCTTTTTTTGAAAGCGTTTTGTATTATTTTTAAATTTATCCATTAGGATTAGTCGATTACATTTATTACCAAATTACAGTAGAATTCATTATAATTGGCTTCTATAAAAATAAAAATTATAAATAAAATTATTGAATATAATGAACGCTACAATAAAAAATATGTTAATTCCTGAATTTAAAAATCATAAAATTTGTTTACAAACATAACAAGTGCGTAATTATTATTCAGAACTAATCCATTAGTGAAAAAAAAAACTCTAGAATTTTTAGGTTCCTTAGTTCTAGTTTATAAAACTGGAAATGAAACTGTAATGTTGCAAAGAAAGAAAATGAGGAATAATATGTAATATGGAACAAAAGAACTAAAATTTTAAAGAGTTCAGAAAAATTTCTAACTTATTTTCCAAGTGATTATTACACTGAGCAATAAATATACTAAGCACAATTGAGTTTACTTGTTTCTTACAACTAATAATGACTTCTAATTAAAAATATAAATACTGTGGTTTTCATGTGGTGTTAGTTATAAATATAGATTATTTGTATAACAAGTCATTTCCATACATAACTGACACAGGTTAATGGTTTAAAACCCGGTTTGATATATAACAAGTCTTAAATTATTTTTAACAAAATAGTTAGTTCCAAGCTCCTTGACTTCATCAGATGTTACATTTCAGTAATATTTCATTTAACATGCTTATTTTAAGTCACAGTTTTGTAATAGAATATTAATATTACTTAATATTTTTTTTTGCAGATTATGGATGCACAAACTAGTGATTCAGTTTTGGAAGAAAATCCATTATCTTTGTCCATTAAAAAAGAAAACATGCATGAAACAAGGCAGCAAGAATATTTCTTTGTACATCTTGCCAAGACTGATGAGGAACTGATAATATTTAAACAAGTAAGCCATTTTCTTCTTTATCTGTTTTTGAGTTAAAAATGTCAACCTAGTTATTGTAAGAATTCTTAATTATTCTATTCAAGATGATATTTTTATTTACTATTTATAGCCCACATAACATGTTGCATTTATATCTGGCTTGAGACATTTTGATTTATACTGCAAAAAAAGTTATTAACGAAATATAGGGAGGTAAATAGCTTTGATGAAAAGATTACATTTAACACTTTATGGTAGATAAACATTTTGTACAACAATATGCAACAAAGAAAATACAATGAGATTGTACAATGAGATGAAGCCTCATGCTACGAACAAAGCCTCCTAATCGTATTCATTTTATACTCAGATGCAACATTGTTTACAAAGATTTTTCCACTTTTCCATCAGAAAACGGTACGCACTTTCTCCCTTTGAACACTCGCATAAAACTGATTGGTCAAATACATTAAACAAGCGTAGCAGAAAATTCAGAAAAAGGAAAACTTTGTATTCAGTAAGTGTTAAGTGCACATAGAGCATATAGTGAATACATTTTAGAGGTATTCATGTTTTAATTGACTATTCTTAGATCCAATAAATGATGTAAGATGCCTATAAAGGATGTAGGATGCAATAAAGGATTTAAAGGATGTAACTAATTAACATATAATCTCTTATACATCTATTCGCTTGTGTTTGTATAGTGTTGAAAAGGAATGTATAGAAAATTTTAAGCAATATTTTGGATTTGTCTTTTTTGAAGTTTTATCTAACCAGTATTATAAAATAATTAAAACATTAGCTGCTACAAGGAACTCAGTGGTTCCCTAGGTGACTGTTCTTTTCTTTTGCAAAAAAGAGTATCTTTGTAGGTAATAAAAAACAATGAACTCTACTGTTATTGCTTACTCATGTCTATTTTTTGAAGATATTGAAATTAAGAGAACATTCCGTTGTACTGAATGACTCTGGTGTCCGTCATATTTGTTATAAGCAAGTATTTTTTTTTTAGCAAGTCATTTCCATACATAACCAAGACAGGTTGCGGCTATGGAAAGTGCTCTGATCCATAACATGTTTTATACTATCTTTGACATTACAGTTAGGTTCAAGCTCTTGACTCGTCAGATGTTACATTTCAGTAATATTTTATTAACCACTCTTACTTTAAGTCACACTATTATATTAAAATATTATTACTAAAAATTTTTTTTGCAGAGTATGGATGCACAAACCAGTGATTCAGTTTTGGATGAAAATCTATTATCCTTGCCCATTAAAAAAGAAAACATGCATGAAACAGGGAAACAAGAATATTTGTTTGTACATCTTGCATAGACAGATGATCCGACAATATTTAAACCAGTAAGCTTTTTTCTTACTTGATTTATAGTGTAAAAAACATTTATTAGTGGTGTATAGGAGGGGTAAACAGCTTTGTTTAACAGATTGCATCTAACATTTTATAGTAGACAAAAATTTTGTACAACAATACGTAACAAATATAATACAGTGAGCAGATGCCTCATGCCTTAAACAAAGGTGACGTTAGTCACCTTTGTTTATACCCACATTTAACATTGTATATAAATGTTTTAAAAGAGTTCAAAGGCTATCCTTGCCTTTATGAAGCATGTTCAGTTACAAGAAACTTTGTTGTAGGTTTCGATAATCCTTATTCTATGTCACTGCAACTTTGTTTCCAAACAAGGTTGATGTGTTTCTTTATATTTGCACCAGCAACCTGTTTCTTTTACCAAACATTTTTGATTGTGCTTAAGCGCAAACATTTTTCTATTGATCTAATTATTTACTGCCAATGCCTCCAATAGTTACCTTTTCTGGCACTATCATGTGTGATTATTTACTGAAAGGTTCCAGATGAATATCATTATAGAAGTAACCACACAGACGAGTTATTTATATGAAAATCAATTTATTTTATCATTGTATGAAAAATAGATATATTTTTAATAGATGTTAATTATATAACAATAATAAATTATTATTATTATTACTTTCTGTTTTACTGCAGAGTATGGACGCACAAACTGATAATTCATTATTTGATGAAGATCCATTATCTTTCAGTATTAAAAAAGAAATCAAGCATGAAACAGAGCGAACAGAAAATTTGATTGCTCCTGTTGCTATGACAGATGATAAACCGACAACATCTAGACAAGTAAGATATTTTTATTTACTTTTTGATGGTTTACCTAATATTTAGCATTCTTCTTTAACACTAGATATTTTGATTAAAAGCTTAAAAAAGTGATACCAAACTGTATGTGAAATGATAAATCAGTATGGGTAGGATTGTACAATTGAGAAGTAACAAGTCACTCCTGAAAACTCGTGGCTTTTCATAAAGAATAAACATTCCGTTCAAGGTTTTATACAGGGTCTCCCATATAAAACGCAACCCATCAATCACTCATCCATGAAATTTCAAAAGTCAAGCCTACTCCCCTACTCGTTACTGAAATGGACTCGTCCAACATCTGAACATCGCGGCGACGCAGTAGAACACTACCGATAGTAACAACAATGCAATCATAACGTTCAGTGTATTGCTGGAGACAAGATGGTGTTTTCGCTAGACGAACATGTTTTCATTGTTGAGTCGTACTTCAGTACAAAATCAGTGGTTGCAGTGCAAGATTTGTTTTGCCATAAGTACCCAGATAAACCAGCTCCTAACAAAACATCAGTATTAAGGTTAGTTGCAAAATTTAGAGAGACTGGTTCTGTTAATAACAAGGACACAAAAGATCTGCATCAGTGTTGAATACAGATACAGTCACTGAAATCAAAGACCGATTACTCGCCTCGCCAAATAAATCGATCAGACGTTTGTCTGCTGAAATTAATTTGTCTACATCAACTGTTCATCGGGCAAACAAACAATTACAATTACGACCTTATTGCATTCAAACGGTTCATCGACTTCTTGAGCCCGACAAAGAAAAACGGCTACAGTACGTCAATGGTTCCGTCGATTTCTGAGTGAGGGAATTAACATTATGGATTCGTTATTTTTCACAAATGAACACGGTTTCATTTGAATGGCTACGTAAACAGCTAAAACAGTAGAATTTGGAGTGCTGAAAATCCCCACGTTTATCACGAAAAGCAATTACACCCGCAGAAGTTGGGCGTGTGGTGCGCGATATCGCGGAAGAAAATAATCTGTCCTATTTTTTTCGAGTACACCTTTAATGCAGAACGATATCAGGATATTATATTTCGGTTCATCGCACTCTTGGAAGAGGAAGACAGACGCTGTTGGCTACAACATGACGGTGCGACATCGCGCTACGCAGTTTCAACTTCTGATTTCGTCGAGGAATTCTTCGGTAATCGTGTTATGGGTCGAGGCTTGTGGCCACCAAGATCTCCAGATTTGACTGCGGCGGATTTTTTTCTATGGGGTTACTTCAAAGAAAAAGCCTACAGGAACAAACCACGAACACTTGAACAATTGAAAGTCAGTATAGAACAAGCTGTATTAAATATCCAGCCACAAACTTTGAAAAAAGCAAGAAACGCTGTAAAAAGAATTGAAGCTTTATTCAAGAAGATGGCGGCCACTTCCAACATTTACTCTAAATGTAATGTAATGGATGGTAATAATAAAAATTACGTTTACATTTACACATGCCTTTTTATTATTTCTATACCTACCAATATAAGGTTGGGTTGGGTTTTATATGGGACACCCTATATAAGGTTTCTTGTTTCTTTCTTCATATTGCCAAAATATACTGTTCCTCATCACACAACAAACTGCAGCTGATATATTCTTGCAAGTAAATTTATAATCCATTCACAGAAACCAGTTTTATAAAGTACATTGTCCACAGAGAAAACTACTTCATTGTGACTCTTATGGTACTGCAAATGTGGCACAGCCATTACAAATTCTGTAACATAACAAACTGTTTACCTAAACAGACAGCATGTAACATAAATAAAACATAGAAATGAATAAACGTAAGAAATATTGTACTTCTTAATACCATTCTTATTGGTCTTTAATAACAGCCATGAGGCTACTCTTCCAGGATCTGTACTTCATGTATAGTTTTTAGTGTGGTATTTAGAGTTTTCTGAGGGTTCCTTGGGATTTTCAATATGGTTTTATGCCATTTCTCTAGGGTTTTTCAGTACTCATTGATTAGAATCTTTTTTTCATGTGTATTAAACTGTAATATGTAATTATAATAAAATGATTATTCAATGTAATATGAGTATTGTATGATATAAATCTGAAAATTAGTAGAATATATTGATACATCACTATTTTTTTGCAAAAAAAACTTGCCTTTTTGAAGCCATGGATGGCATCGGCTTTCTCAAAACAAGGTTAATTTCTTAGAGTTTCTTTTCACAGAGAATCGAATTCATATTTAAACGGTAGAATAAATTAAATTTGTGCTTAAATTGTTGGCAGCTCACAAACATCGTCTAGAAACTGTTGAAACCATTCCCAGTATTGAATTCTCTTTGCACAGTCTCTGGCCAATAACTTTTGAATCGCTTTATATTGGACAAGACTGAGGGTATTACAAATTGCCTTGTTGCAGTTGTTTTTCTGTTAAACTAACTTTTGTACGAATTTGTTAAGACTACATCACATAGTAGTCGATACGTCTTCATAAGTACTGATGGCCTACCACTTCACTCATATTTCTTTACTGATCCAATCTTATTTTTCATTTCATTCAATTCTTCCATAGGATGAAAATCTAATAAAAATTATAAACCGATCTTATTACTCTTCTGTACTGTTCTATACTTAAAAAGTTCTGGCAAGAACGCAAGGCTCAAACAGTCCCATCAAAGAGACTTTGATAATGGCTGACCAAAATGATATTATGTGGTCATAAAAAATTATATATATATATATATATATATATATATATATATATATGTCTCTTCTTTTAATTAAATTTTTCCAAATGCTTCTTTCTTCATCAATTTGTCGCAAAACCTTTTCATTTGTCACTTATCCACCCATCTGATTTTTAACATTCTCCTATAGCACAACATTTCAAAATCTTCTAATCTTTTCTTTTCAGGTACTCCAATTGTCCAAGTTTCACTTGAAAGTATAACTTTCAAAAATGTTTTCCTGACGTTTAATTAATTTTTGATGTAAAAAAATTATATTTCTGAATAAAGGCTCATTTCACCTGTGCTATTCGGCATTTTATATCGCTCCTACTTTGCCCATCTTTAGTAATTCTACTTCCCAGATAACAAAATTCTTCTACGTCCATAATCTTTTCTCTTCCAATTTTTATATTCAGCGGACAATCTACAATATTTCTACTACATTTCATTACCTTTGTTTTGCTCTTGTTATGTTCATGTGCTAGTTCTTGTGTAAAACTTCTTCCAAATCTTTCAATATTTCTTCTAAATCTTTTTTACTCTCGGCCATAATTACCATATCATCAACAAATCGTAGCATCTTCATCTTTTCACCTTGTACTGTTACTCCGGATCTAAATTGTTCTTTAATATCATTTACTGCTAGTTCTATGTAAAGATTAAAAAGTAACAGGAATAGGGAACATACTTGTCGAACTCCCTTTTTTATTACAGCTTCTTTCTTTTGTTCTTCAATTATTACTGTTGTTGTTTGGTTCCTATAAATGTTAGCAATTTTTCTTCTATCTCTGTAATTGAAACCTAAATTTTTTAAAATGCAGAACATTTTATTCCAGTTTATGTTATCAAATGCCTTTTCCAAGTCTATAAATGCCACGTATGCAGGTTTGTTTTTCTTTAATCTTCCTTCTACTGTTAATCTGAATGCTAAAATTGCTTCCCTTGTCCCTATACTTTTCCTGAAACCAAATCGGTCTTCTCCTAACACTTCCTCCACTCTCCTCTCAATTCTTCTGTATAGAATTCTAGTTAAGATTTTTGATGCATGACTAGTTAAACTAATTGTTCTGTATTCTTCACGTTTATCTGCCCCTGCTTTCTTTGGTATCATTACTATAACATTTTTTTTGTAGTCTGACGGAAATTCCGCTTTTTCATAAATATTACACACCAGTTTGTATAATCTATCAATCGCTTCCTCACCTGCACTGCGCAGTAATTCTACAGGTATTCCGTCTATTCCAGGAGCCTTTCTGCCATTTAAATCTTTTAATGCTCTCTTAAATTCAGATCTCAGTATTGTTTCTCCCATTTCATCCTCCTCAACTTCCTCTTCTTCCTCTATAACACCATTTTCTAATTCATTTCCTCCGTATAACTCTTCAATATATTCCACCCACATCTATCGACTTTACCTTTCGTATTATATATTGGTGTACCATCTTTGTTTAACACATTATTAGATTTTAATTTATGTACCCCAAAATTTTCCTTAACTTTCCTGTATGCTCCGTCTATTTTACCAATGTTCATTTCTCTTTCCACTTCTGAACACTTTTCTTTAATCCACTCTTATTTCGCCAGTTTTCACTTCCTGTTTATAGCATTTCTTAATTGCCGATAGTTCCTTTTACTTTCTTCATCACTAGCATTCTTATATTTTCTACGTTCATCCATCAGTTGCAATATATCGTCTGAAACCCAAGGTTTTCTACCGGTTCTCTTTATTCCGCCTAAGTTTGCTTCTGCTGATTTAAGAATTTCCTTTTTAACATTCTCCCATTCTTCTTCTACATTTTCTACCTTATCTTTTTTACTCAGACCTCTTGCGATGTCCTCCTCAAAAATCTTCTTTACCTCCTCTTCCTCAAATTACACCGATTCATCTGACACCTTTTCTTCAGGTTTTTAAACCCCAATCTACATTTCATTATCACCAAATTATGGTTGCTATCAATGTCTGCTCCAGGGTAAGTTTTGCAGTCGACGAGTTGGTTTCTAAATCTTTGCTTAACCATGATATAATCTATCTGATACCTTGCAGTATCGCCTGGCTTTTTCCAAGTGTATATTCTTCTATTATGATTTTTAAATTGAGTGTTGGCAATTACTAAATTATACTTTGTACAAAATTCTATAAGTCGGCCCCCTCTTTCATTCCTTTTGCCCAGCCCGTATTCACGCACTATATTTCCTTCCTTGCCTTTTCCAATGGTTGCATTCCAATCTCCAACTATTATTAAATTTTCATCTCCTTTTACGTGTTTAATTGCTTCATCAATCTCTTTGTATACACATTCTACCTCATCATCATCATGGGCGCTTGTAGGCATATAGACGTTAACAATCGTTGTCTGTTTAGGTTTTGATTTTATCCTTATTACAATGATTCTATCGCTATGCGTCTTGAAATACTCCACTCTCCTCCCTATCTTCTTGTTCATCACGATACCTACTCCTGCCTGCCCATTATTTGACGCTGAGTTAATTACTCTAAAATCGCCTGACCAAAAGTCGCCTTCCTCTTCCCACCGAACCTCACTAATTCCTACTATATCCACATTTACCCTATCCATTTCCCTTTTTAAATTTTCTACCCTACCAACCTTTTTTAAGCTTCTAACATTCCACACTCCGACTCGTAGAATGTTATTTTTTACTTTTCTGGTGATCCCTTCCTTAGTAGTCCTCACCCGGAGATCTGAACGGGGGACTATTTTACCAAGGAAGGCGCCTCCATTATTGCTTTTGAAAATGCAGAGAGCCACATTTTCTTGGAAAAAAAAACAGCTGTAGTTTTCCATTGCTTTCAGCTGCGCAGTACTCAGAGGACTGAGTGATGTTGATTTGGCCATTTAAGTCATTGTGACTCACGCCCCTAACAACTACTGAAAGAGCTGCTGCCCTCTTTCAGGAATCATTCCTTAGTCTGGCTCTCAACAGATACCTCTCCGATATGGTTGCACCTTCGGTCCAGCTACTCTGTATCCCTGAGCACTGAATCCGCTCACCAACGGCAAGGTCTCATGATTCATAGAGGAGGTATTAGACCAACCACCTTTAAAATTTTTTGTATTAAATCATTCAAATCTCAAACTTATCTTTGCTGTAACTTTCAATAAAACCCCAAGCAAAAACGTCCAGAGAAGTGATATCTGTGAGATGTAGGTGGCCATGCAGTTGGACTTCGTCTGATCCAATATCTGGAGAAGTGTTTTCCAGGAACATGCTAATGTCATGATAAGTGTTGTGGAGCACCATTTTGTTGAAAACTGAATCTTCCAGGAATCTTAGAAACAGCAAACATCTGAAACATGTAGACGCATGTGTGCCCTGTCACAGTGGACTCTATGAAAAAAACACTTCTCCGACACCATTTTTTCCCCATCATAGCCGACACTTACTTTCAGTATGTTCCTTTCATTCTTGATTACTGTATGGGGTTTGTTTTCGGTACAACAAATTTGACAGTTGTCTTTTAATTATCCCAAATGTATGAAAAGTATCCTCATCACTAAATAAAATATTATTAAGATTCTTTTTAATACGGTAATTATCTCTGCAGCAAACTGATATAATTGGTGGTAATCATTTGGTTTAATGTGAAGAAGCAGTTGTAATGTACACTTCCAAATGGAGTGCTTATGACCGATGTCGTGAACAGTAGAAAAAGGAATCTTCAGTCCGTAACTAGATCGCGTAATAGACTTATCGGGCAGTGAACATATCGCTTACTTTATGCACAGTCTCTTAACTAACTGAAACCTTCTGATGATTTCCAGTTTGTGAAACCCATCTTCTAGTCTCCAGTTCATATCCTTGGAATACAATAGATTTGGATGTAGGAGAATTGACATTCAATTCAGTTCATACAAATGCATAACTGATTGAAAGCAAAGCATGAACTGAATATTTTTTGTGGGGGTCTGCATCTTGATGGACTACTACAATTGCATTCAATTCGGTTTGTATATGCTGCTGACTCTAAGAGTATACTGAACAAATTTTTGAGATACATTCTGTCATTTGACCCTACATTTAAGAGATTACTATGACCGTTTTCTTAAATGTAGGCAATTAGTTTTGGATGCTTTCAGCCCAGACTTCCTGTATATAAAACGCATGGGTAGGTCTGATACATGCATATTGATAAAACATATATAATAAATATATTTACCTGTTATAAATTTGCAAAATAGTTTTGTTTTCCTAAAACATAGTTGTGATAATAAAGTTTCAACCAAATGTGTAAATATAAGATAAGTAAAGTACCTTATTATAATTAAGTTAACTCATTGATGATTAATTAATATCCAAAACCACTTTGATTATGAATATATCTTTAAAATATTCAATTTTTTTATACGTGTTAATGTTATTGTAATTCAAATAGTTTTACGTTATTCATAATTACCTTTGAATTATTAGTAATTTTTTATTTACAGGTTATTATTGATAAAGGAACCTCCAAGGGAAGTACCAAGAATCGCATTACTCAAAAGAGTTGTGTAAATAAATAATTCAGTATATGATGTAATTATGAAAGAAAAATCCATTGAATATAATCAAAGTTATAATTCAAAATCACATTTAAATATTCATACAAAAACGAAAAATTATGATTGTAATTTCTGCCAAAAATGTTTTAGTGATGTTTCTTAATTAAAGATGCATATTAATTTACACACCAAGGAGAAAAATTATGTATGTAAATTTTGTCAAAAGTCATTTAATATTAAAAGCAATTTAACGACACATCTTAATATTCATAAAAATGAGAGAAATTATGTTTGCAACTTTTGTCAAATGTCATTTAATTGTAAAAGCTATTTAAAGAGACATCTTAATAATCATACAAAAGAGAAAAATTTTATTTGTAACGTAATTATATTTGAAAAATTATGTATGTAAATTTTGTCAAAAATCATTTAATGCCAGAAGCAATTTAGAGACATGTAAATATTCATACAAAAGAATAAAAATAATGTTTGCAACTTTTGTCAGAAGTCTTTCAGGGAAAGTTATGCTTTAAAAGTACATTTAAATATTCACAGAAAAGAGAAAAATTATGTTTGTAACTTTTGTCAGTAGTCTTTTAATCAAAATTCTACTTTAAAATCACATTTAAGAATTCATACTAAGGGAAAAAATATATTTATAATTTTTGTCAAAAGTCGTTTAATAATAAAAATCATTTAAAGAGACATCGTAATATTCATACAAAAGAGGACAATTTTACTTGTAACTTCTGCCAAAAGTTGTTTTATCGCATTTGTGATTTTAAAAAACACATTTATTTCCACTCTAAAGAAAAAAATTAATGCTTGTAACATTTATCAAAAATCTTTTAAGTTTTTTAAGCATGGCACATTGGTATGTAATATTTTTATACATAAAAAATCTTTTAATAGTGTTATATTTTAGAAAGACATCTTAACGTTATTCTTATTAGAGAATCGTTATGACCTTTAAAATTCTTATAGTAAGAAAATTGATTAAGAAAAAATTAATAGCATTCTTTCAAGTGTGTGTAATTTAAGATTCGGATAACAAAATTTATTTAATGTTTATAATTTATTAACATTACATTTTTTTTACTTTTATATGTTGCAACTAAAGGTGGAGAGGTTTCAATTTATATATTACTGTATTTTATAATGTGTGGGTATGTTTATGAACATTTTAAGTCCAGAACCATGGCAATCAGAAAATTTGGTGTAAAGAGGTGTGTGTAAAGTTCTTAAGTGAGACTTGTTATACAAATCACAAGTTACATGTGTTTTTCTTGAACATTTTTTCCTCAAGTGCATTTTCACAAATAACAGTGACATGAATGAATTTAAAGCCTCATTGTGATTTTATATTAAAGTTAACTTATCTGATATCTGTGCCGCAACTAGTTTCACTGTTTTCCTCCATGCTTTTATGAATACCATCGTTTAATTTTAATGGTTCTGAAAATTCAAAATAAATTAAACTTTAGAAAAGGCAATAGAAATTGTTTGTTCAGTTTAAAAGATTATAATTTATCCAGCTTATTAATTTTACACATACTATTTGTTCCGCTCAAGATCTTCCCTTTATAAGCCACCCTGATGTATTTTCAAAGTTGTTTATTGATGTGCAATGTGTATTCTCTACAACTTTTGTAAGATTTTATAGATTACTGAAAGAAGAGAAATTCCTTTGAAATTATTAACTTCCATTTTGTCTCTTTTTTCTGTGTCCCAAATGTTCTAAAAATAATTTCTCTAATAGATCATATATTAATTATCTAATATTCATAATTTTAAACATTGCATTGTTCTCACCAGATGCTTTATTATTTTTTAGAAATATGATTATATATTCTTTATTTTTTGTTTATTTGGGGGATTTGAGTTTTTTAGTTAAGTTACTGGTTTCAAACAGTTGAGCTTTTCTTTGGGGTTCTTAGCTGTTTCAATAGTTTTTCATAATAATTTGCTAAAGTTTTTCTACACAAGTTTATTCGACTTAATTAAAAATATTTTTACTTAAATTTTATCTGCAATTAATTTTTTAGAAATTAATTTTCTTTGTGAGTAGACTTATTTTATTGTAATGAAATTCTCAATTTATTTAAATTTCAGTTTTAGAAATACACGTATAAAATATAATTGTAATTCTTATGTGATGATAATAATATTTTGTTTATAATATAACATATTTCAGAATTATGTATTTTGATTTTTTAATATATCTGTGAAATTGAAACTTATGGATTAAATGATAATTTATATATGTTTATTTAATTTTAAAAGTTGTATTATCTATTAATTTTCAAATGTACATTCCACGTGGTTCATTTTTTAATCTAATAAACAAAGTTTTACAGAAAACAGATTGTTTTTTTATTTAAAACATTCCTTTTTATAAAAATAAATAGATTGTATTATTAGTGTGACTGAATGCAAGTTTATTAAAAATATTTTGTGTTATTATGATCATTAAAACTAAATTAAGCTACCTTTTTTGCCCAACCTACATGGTGAAAGTGTTACTAAAGTATGTGTACATCCAGGTCCTTGGATTTCTGTAACCTTAACCTTTCCATTTTAAATGTTTAGTGTTCCAACTGCGGAGTTCTGATATTGGTGGCTTTTTATCAAAAAATAGATTGTTTTGAGATGCAGCATTTATAAAAATATCATTTTTTTGTTAATGAAAGTAACAACTAATTAAATGAAATAAGTTGTAAATATGTAATACACAATAAATAATTCAGACACATAAAGTATTCATAATGATGTGTTTACTGGTTCACTACTTTCACAACTGGCATCGTTCTGATGTGTGCTATACTAGATCATGTTTGTACATGTCTATACACATCTTAACCTGCACAACAGTAGCAGTGTTACCCTTTGAGTTAGCTCATTTGTTTCAATCATATTTACAATGCTCTAGGAGCTTTTACTTGACAATGGACAAAAAAAGTTTTAAAATATTAAAAAAAAATTAAAATAACAAACTGTGGGCGATAGAAAAATTCTGAATATATATTTGAAAACAGGATAAAAAACTACATTAAGTACACCTATTGATACTTGTGATACAAAAATCATGTTGACCAGTGTTATTTATTTATTGAAATTTTTTACTTGTTAATACTTGATGTGCAATAGATGAAAGGACCAGTTTATTGTGTAGATGTGAGTGGGTGTGTCCACATGCACAAGCATGTGATTAATAACATTACTATAATTATCATAAAAATAATAAATTCAGTATCAAATCTTATACCAAACAACATATGTGACATGTGCCTCTAATTTTTTTTTTTATATTAGTCCATTGTTTACACTAACTCTGATGTAAAATTGCCCTAAAAACTCAAAAACATTCTTGAGAGATATATCAGTAAAATATACCTGTTAAGATTCATGTATGCTTTCCTCTTTATTAATTGTAAATAAGCAAACTGTATCTTCTTATTTTTGTAAAAGTACATGAAGTGGTTATATTCATTTGGCCTATTTCACCAGCTAACTTTTATAATATTACTATTAATTATTGTATTGTGCAGTCTAATTATATATTTAATGTAGTCATCATCTACACTATCATCAACAATGCATTATTCATTTTAAACATAAAACTTCAAATATGAAACATGTAATGGTCATTATAACATATTAAACTTATATTTAAACAGATTGATCAATGACTATTTATTTTGATTCTGAACCGGCGAACTTATTATATAGAATAATGACATTTAACTAAGGTATTGAACCAAAGCGGTTTGTTATTCAACAATACCTTCAGAAAAAATGTAGTATTCTCTTAAATTCTGAAAGTTACAAGTATGAAACTACATTCAGTTAGAGTAGCGAGATTATTTTACAAGATCATATTGATGTTATAGCTGTATGTCCCTTATAGTAAATACAATTTTTCATAAAGTGGGAAAGATACAAGTAAGAAGCTACATATAGTTGTGGCAGTGAAATTATTTTGATGGACTACAATTGTATTCAATTCGGTTTGTATAGCTGCTGACTCTTAAGAGTATACTGAACAAATTTTTGAGATACATTCTGTCATTTGACCCTACATTTAAGAGATTACTATGACCGTTTTCTTAAATGTAGGCAATTAGTTTAGGATGCTTTCAGCCTAGACTTCCTGTATATAAAATGCATGGGTAGGTGTGATCAACATGCATATTGATAAAACTTATATAATAACTATATTTACCTGTTATAAATTTGCAAAATAGTTTTGTTTTCCTAAAACATACTTGTGATAATAAAGTTTTCAACCAAATGTGTAAATATAAGATAAGTAAAGTACCTTATTATAATAAAGTTAACTCATTTATAATTAATTAATATCCAAAACCACTTTGATTATGAATATATCTTAAAAATATTCAATTTTTTTAATACGTGTTTAGTGACTTTTTACAAGATATAATACTTAATGTTATTGGAATTCAAATAGTTTTACGTTATTCATAATTACCTTTGAATTATTAGTTATTTTTAATTTACAGGTTATTATTGATAAAGGAACCTACAAGGGAAGTACCAAGAATCGCATTACTCATAAGAGATGTGTAAATAATTCAGTATATGATGGAATTATGAAAGAAAAATCCATTGAATATAATCAAAGTTATAATTCAAAATCACATTTACATATTCATAAAAAACGAAAATTTATGATTGTAATTTCTGCCAAAAAAGTTTTAGTGATGTTTCTTATTTAAAGATGCATATTAATTTACACACCAAGGAGAAAAATTATGTATGTAAATTTTGTCAAAAGTCATTTAATTGTAAAAGCTATTTAAAGAGACATCTTAATAATCATACAAAAGAGAAAAATTATGTTTGTACATTTTGTGAGAAGTCTTTTAATCAAAGTTCTAATTTAAAATCGCTTTTAAATATTCATACTAAGCAGAAAAATTATATTTGTAACTTTTATCAGAAGTGTTTTTATGAAATTTCTAATTAAAATCTCATTTAAATATTCATACTAAGGAGAAAAATTATATTTGTAACGTTTGTCAAAAATCATTTAATGCCAGAAGCAATTTATAAAGACATCTTAATATATTCATACAAAAGAGGACGATTGTACTTGTAACTTCTGCCAAAAGTTGTTTTATCGCATTTGTGATTTTAAAAAACACATTTATTTCCACTCTAAAGAAAAAATTAATGTTTGTAACGTTTATCAAAAATCTTTTAAGTTTTTTAAGTATTGCACTATTGATATGTAATATTTTTATACATAAAAAATCTTTTAATAAAGTTATATTTTAGAAAGACATCTTAACGTTATTCTTATTAGAGAATCGTTATGACCTTTAAAATTCTTATAGTAAGAAAATTGATTAAGAAAAAATTAATAGCATTCTTTCAAGTGTGTGTAATTTAAGATTCGGATAACAAAATTTATTTAATGTTTATAATTTATTTAACATTACATTTTTCTCACTTTTATATGTTGCAACTAAAGGTGGAGAGGTTTCAATTTATATATTACTGTATTTTATAATGTGTGGGTATGTTTATGAACATTTTAAGTCCAGAACCATGGCAATCAGAAAATTTGGTGTAAAGAAGTGTGTGTAAAGTTCTTAAGTGAGACTTGTTATACAAATCACAAGTTACATGTGTTTTTCTTGAACATTTTTTCCTCAAGTGCATTTTCACAAATAACAGTGACATGAATGAATTTAAAGCCTCATTGTGATTTTATATTAAAGTTAACTTATCTGATATCTGTGCCGCAACTAGTTTCACTGTTTTCCTCCATGCTTTTATGAATACCATCGTTTAATTTTAATGGTTCTGAAAATTCAAAATAAATTAAACTTTAGAAAAGGCAATAGAAATTGTTTGTTCAGTTTAAAAGATTATAATTTATCCAGCTTATTAATTTTACACATACTATTTGTTCCGCACAAGATCTTCCCTTTCTAAACCACCCTGATGTATTCTCAAAGTTGTTTATTGATGTGCAATGTGTATTCTCTACAACTTTTGTAAGATTTTATAGATTACTGAAAGAAGAGAAATTCCTTTGAAATTATTAACTTCCATTTTGTCTCTTTTTTCTGTGTCCCAAATGTTCTAAAAATAATTTCTCTAATAGATCATATATTAATTATCTAATATTCATAATTTTAAACATTGCATTGTTATTCTCACCAGATGCTTTATTATTTTTTAGAAATATGATTATATATTCTTTATTTTTTGTTTATTTGGGGGATTTGAGTTTTTTAGTTAAGTTACTGGTTTCAAACAGTTGAGCTTTTCTTTGGGGTTCTTAGCTGTTTCAATAGTTTTTCATAATAATTTGCTAAAGTTTTTCTATCACAAGTTTATTCGACTTAATTAAAAATATTTTTACTTAAATTTTATCTGCAATTAATTTTTTAGAAATTAATTTTCTTTGTGAGTAGACTTATTTTATTGTAATGAAAATTTCAGTTTTAGAAATACACGTATAAAATATAAATTGTAAGTCTTATGTGATAATAATATTTTGTTTATAATATAAAATATTTCAGAATTATGTATTTTGTTTTTTTATTATATCTGTGAAATTGAAACTTATGGATTAAATGATAATTTATATATGTTTATTTAATTTTAAAAGTTGTATTATCGATTAATTTTCAAATGTACATTCCACGTGGTTCATTTTTTAATCTAATAAACAAAGTTTTACAGAAAACAGATTGTTTTTTTATTTAAAACATTCCTTTTTATAAAAATAAATAGATTGTATTAGTGTGACTGAATGCAAGTTTATTAAAAATATTTTGTGTTATTATGATCATTAAAACTAAATTAAGCTACCCTTTTTGCCCAACCTACATGGTGAAAGTGTTACTAAAGTATGTGTACATCCAGGTCCTTGGATTTCTGTAACCTTAACCTTTCCATTTTAAATGTTTAGTGTTCCAACTGTGGAGTTCTGATTTTGGTGGCATCTTATCAAAAAATAGATTGTTTTGAGATGCAGCATTTATAAAAATATCATTTTTTTATCTTTAGTGATCAAATAGTAATTAAGTGTCTTTAGGGGCATAATTAGAGGTTTTTAGGGGCATCGAATACTTCGGTCATTAGCCCCATCCCACTTCAAAAAAAAAAATTAAAAAAAGGTTCAATAAACACATTCTCATGAAAAAATGATCAAAATTTCACATTCTTCTATAATTTCAAATCCAAAAGTTACCGCCTAGGCTTTCCTTTCAGCCAACCTTTCTTGCGTTTTTCCATTCTGCGAACGGCCTCAACTTCCGATGACAGTGTGTCTGAGGCTTCGGACATGGCATCGTCTTCTCTTTCTGATGCCAATGACGTTCTGCCGGCTTACATCAGGTGATGAAAGCTTCATTGGTGCTGTAAGCATCGTTGCAATTGAATCTAAACTCGCAAGCGATGCACTTTTGGCGGCTGATGAACTTGATTCAATGTCTAAGGCTGTGCTTGGGCCGGCTGATACAGATGCTCTCGCCACAGCTGTTCTCTGAGCTTTTGGAGCCTCTGTACGTACAGTTTTATTATCGTCTGAGTCTGGTGCTTTTTCAATAATTACTTGCACCTTCATTTTGGTTGACTCAGATTTTTCTTGTACTCTTGTCACAGTATCACTTTGACTCGTCGTCAGAGTGATCTTTTGATCTTTGTCAGATAAATCAAGACTTTTCTTCATTACGTCTATTGATGGCGTTATAATCGAAGGTTTTGCCAGTTTTTTAAACTGCGCTGGTACGGGTCTTATGTCAACGATGTCATTCCGGGAATGAGCCTTCTCATGTTTACTTAGTTGTGTCTGATGAGTCGACTCGATCTTGGAATCGATGATTCTTTCTATCATTGTTGTGAGACTTGGTGCCATCGTATTAAGCAACTGCTTCACGTTGATTTTAGATTTGGGGGGGAGCAGCAGCTGCTTCTGCGAATGTAGTCGATGGTCTAGGTGTATGTAGATTGACAATCTTGTTTGCTTCAGGGTAGCTAACTTTTTGAAGCGTTTTAACTTTCTGAATGGCTGTTTCTAATTTGTATACCGGGCAGTTCCTAGATCGACAGTTGTGGTACCCTTTACAATTAATGCAGACTGGAGGGTCTTTACATGGATCACCCTCATGTATCTTCTTCCACATATACAAATTTCCTGCGCTTCACATCTAGCTGCAGTGTGTCCGAAACGTTGACACTTAAAACATCTCATCGGTTGCAGAATAAATGCCCGTACATCAAGCCGATGGATGCCAGCTCGTACCTTTTCAGGAAGATTTGGCCTATTGAATGTCAAAACATGCGAGGCCGAAGGAAGAATCTCACCATTCTATCTCATAGTAAGTCTGCGACAATGTGTCACTCCCTGACTAGACATTTCCTGCACTATTTCTTCTTCAGTACAGTTAAGAAGATCACGGCAAACAACAACTCTGGATGTATTAAGTGTACTATGCGGTTGGACAGTAACCGCAAATTCACCGATCTTCAACGCCTGGACTTTCTCGCTTTGCATGTCGTTGATAGTTTCGACATGTAATCCATTAAACGTCTTACGGATTTTCTTGACAGGACCACCAGCACAATTAGTAATCTTTCTAGCAATTAACAATGGACTTACCTTTTGGAAGTTACCATTCTCTTTCATAATGACCAAAAATCTTGGTTTGGGAACATTATTTCCAAACAAAGCTCTTCTTAAATCTTTACTGATTTTATCAGCATCTTTTCTCATCTTATCACTCTCCTTACTTTTTTCCTCTTCGCTTGTGGCGAATCGGCGTTTTCTAAACGAGGGTGTTTACGTGCACCCTCTGCCACGTTAGTTTGTTCAGGAATATTTATCCCTTCTGTAGCAAGGCTAGCCACCGGGGTACACCCCCACTCCAGGGCTACTAACCTTGGAGGTCCGATCCGGTACTCCGGTGGAACCGGCATATGTCCTGGCAAAGAGCGGATGCGCAGTCTCTGTACTGACTCCAGGCTCCTACTCATCGAAGCCTTTAGAGCTCCCATGCACCGACATACATGGGCACCATTGCTACATGCTTGCCATCGCAGGGGGCATGTAGACAACAGAAGGGTCTCCGTTACATCTGCAATAACATTGACCCTGGCCGCCACATCGCCAGTCTAAGTTTGGTATGTATCCACTTCCTAATCAATAAATTGTTCATATCCTGCAGGTAGCCGAAAAATCCAATCCGTCTGTTGACCTGAAGATGGAGACAGGCCAATAAAGTAATACATCCGAGGAATTTACTCGTTAGCCAGCTATACGTATTGTACATAAGTACAGCTGTTGCCGCCCTGGACGTGGAATGTAGATGTTGTGTTCCGGACGTGGGGATTACCTACCTCAGGGCAAATCTTTTATTTATCATTATTGTAATGTTACTTTATTTTCTTGTTATGGATAATAATTTAAAGATAATTTGTTCCAGCATTTTTTTTATTTTTTATTTTTGACTCATTTTCATTCTCTTTTTTTCAGTTCGTTTCTTGTTTACATGTGTTGTTTTTACACAAGTTTACATGTGTTTTAACCTAACAGAAAGTACATCAATGAAGTACTGAGAAAGTTCTTTTTGTCGGCTTCAAAAGCCTAAAATTTTTGTATTTTTTTAAAGTAAATTCCAACCTTGCAGTCTTGATCCTAACAGTTCAGCTTCATCTTTTCATAAATTTAAATCCCAAATCAAGTCATTTAATTCACGTTGTGATATAAGATGTGTCTTATTGGAAGATAATTCAAAATCAAAATCATTGTTGTTTTCTTCAGTACTGCCTGATTCTTCATCGCTGCTTTCCAAACATACATTCTCAGATGGCTCAGGAACCAGAATAATTTCACTATAGGTACAGGCCTGATTGTAGATTGCAATGAAGGGTATTTTACAGTCAGTATGTTTAGAATTTTTTACAAATTCCAGACACACTTGTTAAAAAAAAGTAACAATCGGTTACATGATCCTATCGTTCACACCAAACCATAGGTACACCAAATGGCAAAGCCTTTTGTGTACCTTTCAGCCATCCTATTAAACATACAGAAAAATTAATACATACTATATGAGGAGCCTGCATCTTATCCTGATCAATTTTACATTGAAAGTTCAATTGACATGCTTTTTTAATTAAAGGTGTAAATGTTTTTTTCTATTTGATTTTACGGTAAACTCGCCACATACATAACAAAGGCCACCCCCATCATATACACAATTTCGAGGCATTATGACACTGCACTATTAATAAACTTAAGACATCAATAAGACTGAACAAAATTAATTCATTCCTAAATTCAGTGCTTAATACAAACACAGCTGTGTTTTCAGCTACATGTTTTGGCCTATTTAGACATGATTAATATTGTCCGTGAAGGCTCACTCTTCAGTATTAGACATATGTGACACTCTTCAGTCACATATTAGACATGATGTCATAATATGTGACTGCGAACGGATTTAATTCTTTTTCTAGTATTGTTTATTTATATCTTACAAATTATGTTAAAATTAAGCGATAAAAAATGAGCTAACAAAATACAATATATAGGAGCTTAAAATGCTAACTTTACGGAAAAATGAAAAACATACTTTAATTAAAATAAAAAAAAATTTTCAAAAATGGTGGCCGATAGAAAGATTCTGAGTTCATACTTAAAACAGATTAAAATCATGTTTTACATGTTAATACACAAAAATTATGTTTATCAGTGTAATCAAAGAGGAACTTCTATTGTTTCAGTCACTTATACTTAGAGAATAATAGAAGGGCACATTAATAAACAATTTGAATACATCAGGACGGTTTAGAAAGGGAAGTTAATGAACACAACAAATAGTTTGTGTAAGATTAATAATCTGAGAAAGAATGGTGAAATATAAGAACTATATAATTATATTTTAAAAAGGTATGCGATTCTGCTGGTAGAAATGGACATAAATGTTAAACTTTTTAACTGAACAATTTCTACGCCTTTTCTAAAGTTAAATTTATTTTGAATTATCAGTACCATTAAATTCAAAAAATGCTTAAGGTAATGAGATTATGGTCCCTTTTAATTGTGTTCTAGATAGTAAAAAGAATGGAGGAAAACTAAATGCGGTAGGAAAAGTTTAGTTTACAAAAAGGACAATCTAGAAATTAGTAAAATTATGAATTCAACAGTCATATGAAATCAACAGTTTCAAAAAATAAAGACTGTACCCCATTTTTTATATAAAATTTTGATTTCTTCAACTGCACAGATTATAAACTACATAAATTTCATTATTTTACGAATTTGTGTCATATATTTACTAAAATGGGCACCCTGTCAACTACTAAAAATAAATATGATATCCATAAATTAAAATTTACTTCGTCTAGACAGCAATTCGTTGCAACACCTAGATCGCTGTATGCCAGCAAGTACCTGTCCACCATATTAAATCGATTGGAGCCTTAATTGGCTCCAAGCGATTTAATATGGTCAGCCATATACGTCTCTAGGTTAGCTTCACACAACAGTGCGGTAGGAGCCTTTTCCCTTAGGTAAACTACTGATGTCGGTTCAACGTAGAAACCACACCAAGGAACTTACACACAGTCCGACAATGCAGCTCTCGCCACATGTGAGTGGCCAATTTTACTCTTGACCTCTGAAGTTCCAGGGTGGCCCGGTCTCTGCCCTCCTCCCCTCCAACAAGAGCAGGGCAATCAAACATCAGGTGTTCATTTGACTGGACCTCCACGCAGACGCATAGATCATCAGCTGCAAGAAGCAACCGAAACAGATATTGGTTTAAATTAACATGGTTGGTGAGGACCCGGGCACCCGTTGTCCTTAAAAACGAGCTCCAGGGAAATCATCCCCCCAGATCCTGTATAAACTTATACAACGATCTTCTCTTAGTCGTAGTGTGCCATTCCAGCTGCCATTCTTCCATCACAAGGCTGGCAGCTTCTTCCGCAGGCGGGAGACGGGTTTAAATGAACGAAATTTAGATCCGGTGCATTGTGATCACCGTTCCGCTCCGGTACAGGCTCGGCTCGAAACTGCATCCAAGTACTTTGGCTCCCGACCTCTTCGCAATCTCCACATAGCTGCCCGAACTTTACCACTAAATCGAGTGGAAGAGCCTTTCCCAATATAGTGGTAGCCTTGTAGGAGGTTGTTTTAAAAACACCAGTGTTTTAAAAACAATTAAGGCTCTCTGCTGGGCACTCCTTAAATTTTGACAAGTGCTTTATTCATATGCAACCTATGCGCCCAAACTGGCGCCGCATATGAGGTCATGCTTTCGAAGACTACTCGGTACACCATGCCCAACAACCCATAGTCTTTCCGAGCAATCCTCCTAAGTTTGTGCATTATTGAGACGGCGTCCGCCGCTACTTGCCTAATGTGATTGCTAAACAGTAACTTTTCATCAAACAAAACACCTAGGTACTTATGAACTCTAACACGGCTGATTTCACAGTCTTTAATGTGAGGGTTACGACTGTACGATAATTTGTCTGCATCCTTGAAAAACATAAACAGTCTTGGGCACAGAAATCTTTAAATTTTAAATGTTCATCCAGCCCTCTGCGATTGACAAGGCCGCCTGCGCCCGGTCTTTCACCTGCGGTCGTGAATTACCACGAACTAAAAGAAGACAGTCATCAGCGAAAGACTGGGCCGTAACCCCTTCTGGAAATGTCAATCCCAGAAATCCATCGAATACCAGCTTCCACAGCAGGGTACCGAGAACGAAAACCTGCGGGCTTTCGCTGGTGACGGATTTTTCCACAACAAGGTACGCATACTTAAACAAGAGCCGTAAGGTTGACAAATAGTCACGTACCACGGACTGCAGGGCTACGGGAACATTGCGTTCCAACTCGTAGAGGACAGAACTCCAACACAAGGAAGGAAATGCTGCCTGTATGTCTATAAAAATTGCTAAAATATGTTTACAGTTAGCGCTTTCCACCTCGGAAATATAATTTAAGATGCAATCCTCGGTGCCAACCCCTTTCGTGAAGCCATACTGGCCTCGATTTAGAAAACAGTTCACCTCAATGGTTTCCCAGAGCTCCACGGGTTGAATATAGCTGATAAAACCGGTTGTAAGAGGAAATTTGAAATTTAAAAAGGAATTTTTTTTATTCGTGGACACACAATGAAGAGTTGTAATTACAGACCGGATACAATATTATTATTATTATTATAAGTTAATAATATCAAATGTAAAACTTAAAAATTGAACAACCATAATACAAAACAAATAAAATTAATAATTAAAACTTGCAATATCACAATGAAATAGCAATAGTAAAAATCTAGATTAAAACAAAATTACAATCTGGTATACGCCAAATAACATAAATATACAAAACACTACAATAACAAAGTATTCGAATACAGATGCAAGGTCTTAAGAAATTACAACGCAATCTATAAAACTGACATATTATTACCTGAAATATTTCTAAATATTTTATTTAGTTAGCCCTAATTTAAATTTCCGATGCAATGCTGCATAACAAACACAGCCATAAGGGATGTGGTATCCCTTACTGTTCTTAACTGGGTGAAGTTTATTGCTGATGGTAGCATTCCACTCACTTTCCCTCCACTCATCATGAACCATCCTCTTCAGAAAACAGACAAGATCATTCAAAACAATGCGATCAGTGAAAGCACCCTGCAAACAAGCTGCTGTTGTGGGCTATCAACGTGCCCATTGCCCATTGGCTGAAATTGTGTTATGGCTAGGGAAGCAGCAGAAGCTCACACTTGTATTACATTAAATCACCCAGAAATAACAGATTGAATCTCACAGGGAACAGGTAGTTGAAAGTATAAGTTACTAATTGCCTGAAAGGAACTCATGGAATCTGAACAGAAAAGTACGTGACGATATGTTTGTAATTATATTTAAGCCTTATTAATAGCACAGCTCCACAACAAAACACTGACGATGCTGGTAAGGCCAAACATGTATGTTCTGTGTCAATAGACATGCTTTCATAGTTTGACAACTACAAAAGCATTACCATGTTTAGAGCGATCTGTATAAACTATAGCATCCGGATTCATATTATTTAAAATAATATAAAATTCTTGTAAAATAACCTGATTCATATAACTTTTTATGATATTGACAAAAACTAAAGCAGTAATTTATAAAAAAAGAAGAGAGAGAGAGAGAGAGAGAGAGCTGCCAAAGATAATAATATTGAGATCTGTAGATAATTATATATCTACAGAAACCTAGGCGGTAAGCTCTGATGCCTAGCAGGGCACTAGTCTGGGGTGTTCCTCATATTGATTATGATGTGGGATGGAGAACACCATGTCAAAGGAGTTGGACAACCCATATAGGAGCACATCATTTAGTTTGTCTATACCAAAGAGTTGGCTTACTACTGTTCACTAAGAGACATACAACAGTGCTTGAACGAAACGCACCAGTAGCAAGATGGGCAAATGAATGATGGACTGCCGTGAGCATCCTCGTTCGAGTGGGGGCTTGTGTAGACAAATAAGCCACACAAACATACTCCAAGAAGGAACGGACCAGAGCTTGGTAGTATCGTAACATTCATACCTGATCAGCCACCCAACAAGTATTAGACAGAAATCTCAGCATGTCTAGCATTTTTAGAAATTTTACCTTCAGCTCCTTTATGTGACAATCACTGGTCAAAACAAAATCTTAAAATTCTAATCTGGATGCATGGTTCAAATAGTTCACCACATAAAAACAGATGAGGTCAACATCTTCCCTCAACCGAGAAAAGCAGATGCATTTTGTTTTCTCTAGGAAAACAGGCAATGTTTTAATAGATCCCTTCACAGAGATCATTGTTGTTTGCTGTGTTAATTGGTGTATTGAATTTTATATAATAGCGATTGATTGAAGTGGTTTTCAGTAAACCAGTATTGGTCTTAGTAGCAGAAGTAACCATTCTCTCCTTGCCTGTGCTCAATGTTACATTAGCAGATGTGTGAGACTTTACTTAGTCTAAAAGACCCTTTACCATTCTGGTTAGTTTTTTGTACATTGTTAGAGAGAGCCTGGACAAGACTAACACCAGGTTGTACAAGATTTCTCATGCTGGGCGATTTTCTGTATTCCTGATGAGCCAGAATTTAGGAATGAATTAATTTTGTTCAGTCTTATTGATGTCTTAAGTTTATTAATAGTGCAGTGTCATAATGCCTCGAAATTGTGTATATGATGGGGGTGGCCTTTGTTATGTATGTGGCGAGTTTACCGTAAAATCAAATAGAAAAAAACATTTACACCTTTAATTAAAAAAGCATGTCAATTGAACTTTCAATGTAAAATTGATCAGGATAAGATGCAGGCTCCTCATATAGTATGTATTAATTTTTCTGTATGTTTAATAGGATGGCTGAAAGGTACACAAAAGGCTTTGCCATTTGGTGTACCTATGGTTTGGTGTGAACGATAGGATCATGTAACCGATTGTTACTTTTTTTTAACAAGTGTGTCTGGAATTTGTAAAAAATTCTAAACATACTGACTGTAAAATACCCTTCATTGCAATCTACAATCAGGCCTGTACCTATAGTGAAATTATTCTGGTTCCTGAGCCATCTGAGAATGTATGTTTGGAAAGCAGCGATGAAGAATCAGGCAGTACTGAAGAAAACAACAATGATTTTGATTTTGAATTATCTTCCAATAAGACACATCTTATATCACAACGTGAATTAAATGACTTGATTTGGGATTTAAATTTATGAAAAGATGAAGCTGAACTGTTAGGATCAAGACTGCAAGGTTGGAATTTACTTCAAAAAAATACAAAAATTTTAGGCTTTTGAAGCCGACAAAAAGAACTTTCTCAGTACTTCATGGATGTACTTTCTGTTAGGTTAAAACACATGTAAACTTGTGTAAAAACAACACATGTAAACAAGAAACGAACTGAAAAAAAGAGAATGAAAATGAGTCAAAAATAAAAAATAAAAAAAATGCTGGAACAAATTATCTTTAAATTATTATCCATAACAAGAAAATAAAGTAACATTACAATAATGATAAATAAAAGATTTGCCCTGAGGTAGGTAATCCCCACGTCTGGAACACAACATCTACATTCCACGTCCAGGGCGGCAACAGCTGTACTTATGTACAATACGTATAGCTGGCTAACGGGGCTAACGAGTAAATTCCTCGGATGTATTACTTTATTGGCCATGTCTCACAACAATGATAGAAAGAATCATCGATTCCAAGATCGAGTCGACTCATCAGACACAACTAAGTAAACATGAGAAGGCTCATTCCCGGAATGACATCGTTGACATAAGACCCGTACCAGCGCAGTTTAAAAAACTGGCAAAACCTTCGATTATAACGCCATCAATAGACGTAATGAAGAAAAGTCTTGATTTATCTGACAAAGATCAAAAGATCACTCTGACGACGAGTCAAAGTGATACTGTGACAAGAGTACAAGAAAAATCTGAGTCAACCAAAATGAAGGTGCAAGTAATTATTGAAAAAGCACCAGACTCAGACGATAATAAAACTGTACGTACAGAGGCTCCAAAAGCTCAGAGAACAGCTGTGGCGAGAGCATCTGTATCAGCCGGCCCAAGCACAGCCTTAGACATTGAATCAAGTTCATCAGCCGCCAAAAGTGCATCGCTTGCGAGTTTAGATTCAATTGCAATGATGCTTACAGCACCAATGAAGCTTTCATCACCTGATGTAAGCCGGCAGAACGTCATTGGCATCAGAAAGAGAAGACGATGCCATGTCCGAAGCCTCAGACACACTGTCATCGGAAGTTGAGGCCGTTCGCAGAATGGAAAAACGCAAGAAAGGTTGGCTGAAAGGAAAGCCTAGGCGGTAACTTTTGGATTTGAAATTATAGAAGAATGTGAAATTTTGATCATTTTTTCATGAGAATGTGTTTATTGAACCTTTTTTTAATTTTTTTTTTTGAAGTGGGATGGGGCTAATGACCGAAGTATTCGATGCCCCTAAAAACCTCTAATTATGCCCCTAAAGACACTTAATTACTATTTGATCACTAAAGATAAAAAAATGATATTTTTATAAATGCTGCATCTCAAAACAATCTATTTTTTGATAAGATGACACCAAAATCAGAACTCCACAGTTGGAACACTAAACATTTAAAATGGAAAGGTTAAGGTTACAGAAATCCAAGGACCTGGATGTACACATACTTTAGTAACACTTTCACCATGTAGGTTGGGCAAAGAGGGTAGCTTAATTTAGTTTTAATGATCATAATAACACAAAATATTTTTAATAAACTTGCATTCAGTCACACTAATAATACAATCTATTTATTTTTATAAAAAGGAATGTTTTAAATAAAAAAAACAATCTGTTTTCTGTAAAACTTTGTTTATTAGATTAAAAAATGAAGCACGTGGAATGTACATTTGAAAATTAATCGATAATACAACTTTTAAAATTAAATAAACATATATAAATTATCATTTAATCCATAAGTTTCAATTTCACAGATATATTAAAAAATCAAAATACATAATTCTGAAATATTTTATATTATAAACAAAATATTATTACCATCACATAAGAATTACAATTATATTTTATACGTGTATTTCTAAAACTGAAATTTAAATAAATTGAGATTTTCATTACAATAAAATAAGTCTACTCACAAAGAAAATTAATTTCTAAAAAATTAATTGCAGATAAAATTTAAGTAAAAATATTTTTAATTAAGTCGAATAAACTTGTGTAGAAAAACTTTAGCAAATTATTATCAAAAACTATTGAAACAGCTAAGAACCCCAAAGAAAAGCTCAACTGTTTGAAACCAGTAACTTAACTAAAAAACTCAAATCCCCCAAATAAACAAAAAATAAAGAATATATAATCATATTTCTAAAAAATAATAAAGCATCTGGTGAGAATAACAATGCAATGTTTAAAATTATGAATATTAGATAATTAATATATGATCTATTAGAGAAATTATTTTTAGAACATTTGGGACACAGAAAAAAGAGACAAAATGGAAGTTAATAATTTCAAAGGAATTTCTCTTCTTTCAGTAATCTATAAAATCTTACAAAAGTTGTAGAGAATACACATTGCACATCAATAAACAACTTTGAGAATACATCAGGGTGGCTTAGAAAGGGAAGATCTTGTGCGGAACAAATAGTATGTGTAAAATTAATAAGCTGGATAAATTATAATCTTTTAAACTGAACAAACAATTTCTATTGCCTTTTCTAAAGTTTAATTTATTTTGAATTTTCAGAACCATTAAAATTAAACGATGGTATTCATAAAAGCATGGAGGAAAACAGTGAAACTAGTTGCGGCACAGATATCAGATAAGTTAACTTTAATATAAAATCACAATGAGGCTTTAAATTCATTCATGTCACTGTTATTTGTGAAAATGCACTTGAGGAAAAAATGTTCAAGAAAAACACATGTAACTTGTGATTTGTATAACAAGTCTCACTTAAGAACTTTACACACACCTCTTTACACCAAATTTTCTGATTGCCATGGTTCTGGACTTAAAATGTTCATAAACATACCCACACATTATAAAATACAGTAATATATAAATTGAAACCTCTCCACCTTTAGTTGCAACATATAAAAGTGAGAAAAATGTAATGTTAAATAAATTATAAACATTAAATAAATTTTGTTATCCGAATCTTAAATTACACACACTTGAAAGAAAGCTATTAATTTTTTCTTAATCAATTTTCTTACTATAAGAATTTTAAAGGTCATAACGATTCTCTAATAAGAATAACGTTAAGATGTCTTTCTAAAATATAACTCTATTAAAAGATTTTGTATGTATAAAAATATTACATGCCAATGTGCCATGCTTAAAAAACTTAAAAGATTTTTGATAAATGTTACAAGCATTAATTTTTTTCTTTAGAGTGGAAATAAATGTGTTTTTTAAAATCACAAATGCGATAAAACAACTTTTGGCAGAAGTTACAAGTAAAATCGTCCTCTTTTGTATGAATATTACGATGTCTCTTTAAATGATTTTTATTATTAAATGACTTTTGACAAAAATTATAAATATATTTTTTCCCCTAGTATGAATTCTTAAATGTGATTTTAAAGTAGAATTTTGATTACAAGACTACTGACAAAAGTTACAAACATAATTTTTCTCTTTTCTGTGAATATTTAAATGTACTTTTAAAGCATAACTTTCCCTGAAAGACTTCTGACAAAAGTTGCAAACATTATTTTTATTCTTTTGTATGAATATTTACATGTCTCTAAATTGCTTCTGGCATTAAATGATTTTTGACAAAATTTACATACATAATTTTTCAAATATAATTACGTTACAAATATAATTTTTCTCCTTAGTATGAATATTTAAATTAGAAATTTCATAAAAACACTTCTGACAAAAATTACAAATATAATTTTTCTCTTTTGTATGAATATTAATATGCGTGTCGAAACAAGTTTTATTATTAAATGACTTTTGACAAAAGTTACAAATATAACTTTTCTCCTTAGTATGAATATTTAAATGCGATTTTAAATTAGAACTTTGATTAAAAGACTTCTGACAGAATGTACAAACATAATTTATCTCTTTTGTATGAATATTTAAATGTAATTTAAATATTATATTTTATGTATTTAAATATATTTAAAATAGAACTTTGATTAAAAGACTTCTCACAAAATGTACAAACATAATTTTTCTCTTTTGTATGATCATTAAGATGTCTCTTTAAATAGCTTTTACAATTAAATGACATTTGACAAAAGTTGCAAACATAATTTCTCTCATTTTTATGAATATTAAGATGTGTCGTTAAATTGCTTTTAATATTAAATGACTTTTGACAAAATTTACATACATAATTTTTCTCCTTGGTGTGTAAATTAATATGCATCTTTAATTAAGAAACATCACTAAAACATTTTTGGCAGAAATTACAATCATAATTTTTCGTTTTTGTATGAATATTTAAATGTGATTTTGAATTATAACTTTGATTATATTCAATGGATTTTTCTTTCATAATTCCATCATATACTGAATTATTTATTTACACATCTCTTTTGAGTAATGCGATTCTTGGTACTTCCCTTGGAGGTTCCTGTAAATAAAAAATTACTAATAATTCAAAGGTAATTATGAATAACGTAAAACTATTTGAATTACAATAACATTAACACGTATAAAAAAATTGAATATTTTAAAGATATATTCATAATCAAAGTGGTTTTGGATATTAATTAATCATCAATGAGTTAACTTAATTATAATAAGGTACTTTACTTATCTTATATTTACACATTTGGTTGAAACTTTATTATCACAAGTATGTTTTAGGAAAACAAAACTATTTTGCAAATTTATAACAGGTAAATATATTTATTATATACGTTTTATCAATATGCATGTATCAGACCTACCCATGCGTTTTATATACAGGAAGTCTGGGCTGAAAGCATCCAAAACTAATTGCCTACATTTAAGAAAACGGTCATAGTAATCTCTTAAATGTAGGGTCAAATGACAGAATGTATCTCAAAAATTTGTTCAGTATACTCTTAGAGTCAGCAGCATATACAAACCGAATTGAATGCAATTGTAGTAGTCCATCAAGATGCAGACCCCCACAAAAAATATTCAGTTCATGCTTTGCTTTCAATCAGTTATGCATTTGTATGAACTGAATTGAATGTCAATTTTCCTACATCCAAATCTATTGTATTCCAAGGATATGAACTGGAGACTAGAAGATGGGTTTCACAAACTGGAAATCATCAGAAGGTTTCAGTTAGTTAAGAGACTGTGCATAAAGTAAGCGATATGTTCACTGCCCGATAAGTCTATTACGCGATCTAGTTACGGACTGAAGATTCCTTTTTCTACTGTTCACGACATCGGTCATAAGCACTCCATTTGGAAGTGTACATTACAACTGCTTCTTCACATTAAACCAAATGATTACCACCAATTATATCAGTTTGCTGCAGAGATAAATTACCGTATTAAAAAGAATCTTAATAATATTTTATTTAGTGATGAGGATATACTTTTCATACATTTGGGATAATTAAAGACAACTGTCAAATTTGTTGTACCGAAAACAAACCCCATACAGTAATCAAGAATGAAAGGAATATACTGAAAGTAAGTGTCGGCTATGATGGGGAAAAAATGGTGTCGGAGAAGTGTTTTTTTCATAGAGTCCACTGTGACAGGGCACACATGCGCCTACATGTTTCAGATGTTTGCTGTTTCTAAGATTCCTGGAAGATTCAGTTTTCAACAAAATGGTGCTCCACAACACTTATCATGACATTAGCATGTTCCTGGAAAACACTTCTCCAGATATTGGATCAGACGAAGTCCAATTGCATGGCCACCTACATCTCTCAGATATCACTTCTCTGGACGTTTTTGCTTGGGGTTTTATTGAAAGTTATAGCAAAGATAAGTTTGAGATTTGAATGATTTAATACAAAAAATTTTAAAGGTGGTTGGTCTAATACCTCCTCTATGAATCATGAGACCTTGCCGTTGGTGAGCGGATTCAGTGCTCAGGGATACAGAGTAGCTGGACCGAAGGTGCAATCATATCGGAGAGGTATCTGTTGAGAGCCAGACTAAGGAATGATTCCTGAAAGAGGGCAGCAGCTCTTTCAGTAGTTGTTAGGGGCGTGAGTCACAATGTCTATAAACTTGGCGTTTATAGACCTAGAAAAGGCATTCGATAACGTAGACTGTAATAAAATGTTCAGCATTTAAAAAAAATTAGGGTTCAAATACAGAGATAGAAGAACAATTGCTAACATGTACAGGAACCAAACAGCAACAGTAAAAATTGAAGAACATAAGAAAGAAGCCGTAATAAGAAAGGGAGTCCGACAAGGATGTTCCCTATCTCTGTTACTTTTTAATCTTTACATGGAACTAGCAGTTAATGATGTTAAAGAACAATTTAGATTTGGAGTAACAGTACAAGGTGAAAAGATAAAGATGCTACGATTTGCTGATGATATAGTAATTCTAGCCGAGAGTAAAAAGGATTTAGAAGAAACAATGAACGGCATAGATGAAGTCCCATGCAAGAACTATCGCATGAAAATAAACAAGAACAAAACAAAAGTAATGAAATGTAGTAGAAATAACAAAGATGGACCATGAATGTGAAAATAGGAGGAGAAAAGATTATGGAGGTAGAAGAATTTTGTTATTTGGGAAGTAGAATTACTATAGATGGACGAAGCAGGAGCGATATAAAATGCCGAATAGCACAAGCTAAACGAGCCGTCAGTAAGAAATATAATTTGTTTACATCAATTAATTTAAATGTCAGGAAAAGATTTTTGAAAGTGTATGTTTGGAGTGTCGCTTTATATGGAAGTGAAACTTGGACGATCGGAGTATCTGAGAAGAAAAGATTAGAAGCTTTTGAAATGCGGTGCTATAGGAGAATGTTAAAAATCAGATGGGTGGATAAAGTGACAAATGAAGAGGTATTGCGGCAAATAGATGAAGAAAGAAGCATTTGGAAAAATATAGTTAAAAGAAGAGACAGACTTATAGGCTACATACTAAGGCACCCTGGAATAGTCGTCGCTTTAATATTGGAAGGACAGGTAGAAGGGAAAAATTGTGTAGGCAGGCCACGTTTGGAATATGTAAAACAAATTGTTAGGGATGTAGTATGTAGAGGGTATACTGAAATGAAACAACTAGCACTAGATAGGGAATCTTGAAGAGCTGCATCAAACCAGTCAAATGACTGAAGACAAAAAAAAAAGGTCTTATAATGCCGCAGATGCTCCCAAACATCTGGCAAGAGTTAGATTATTGTCTAGGCATCTGACCAGCTAAAAAAAAGTGCATACACTGAAGTTGACTAACGTACATTAAAACATGACGAGTTGCTAAGTTTATTTTAAAAAAAAAGAAAGAAAGTTATTAAATTATATTAAGATTAGTTATTGCTATATATATATATATATATATATATATATATATATATATAAATAATACAATGATAAATTTATAATAATTAAAATAAAAACACCTCCTACTGTTTGCTTTTCTTTAATTCTTACAAATTAGCATTTGTGTGGTACACAACTTTTCATCAATGTATTTAATACGTCTGATGAAGTGGTGCACACTGCAAGAGCGCTAATATGTATATTTACACATACAGGGTGAGAAACATAAAACTGAACTGAGAGAGCTTGAACTGCAGTTATTTAAATGTACCTTTATCACTGCTTCTATTAACATCATTTTTGGTGCGTATGTTACTACTCTAACCTACTGCTGTCAGTTGTTAACTATTCATGCTTCACTGCAATAAGTTTCATTCCTTGAGTTGTGCTTTTCTGACGCCTTAATAGATCAAGGAATGGGTTGCTAATCAGTGTTCTTAAATCCTTTCCAGGAACACATCAAATATTCGCTAAAAAATTTCTGAATAATAGAATCCCAGCTAAGAGCAGCATATACAATTCAGTTAGAAAAAGGCATAAAACAAAATTGAATGAATAATCCAAGAATTAAAAGAAAAAATAGGCCAAAAAAGAATTGTTTTAAACAATTTTCAATTGTTAAACAACTGATTTCTAAAGAGTTAACTATTAGATCAGCTTGGTAGACTAAATATACACACACACAAACAAGCTTACATAAACTGTATGTAATCCAAAATTTACATAATAAAAAGTTAACACAGTGGAGCACCAATTTTCCAGATATCCAACTAACTACACTTCTTAGTAATTTAAAAAAAAATTAATACATTATTTTAAAAATTTAAAGACTATTCAAATAAATATTTTTTTCAAAAGGATTTTTTTTTATCAATCTTTATTTTACTGGATTTTTTAACTGAATCTTTGTAATTCGTTTAGCAAAAATAATATGTATCCTTACTCTTTCATTTTCAACTTTTAAATTTTCTAATATAACCAAGTTCATCTCTTCAATTGCTAAAGGATCTTTTTCAATATCACCATTAATAACATTTGGCGGTTCCTCTTTCAGTTGTAGTAAACCTAATTCCTGTAATACAAAACAAAATTTGAATGCTATAAAGTAAATATATTTATTATTATTTGTATAATTTATAAAATAATAATAAATTGCAACTCTAATTCACTTTCAACACACATTAACAGTTCAGCGACTGTTATATTATTAGACTTTAATGTGCAAGGTTTTGCGTGGGAAAACCACTAAAATGTTTCTTTTGTAAAATTTTAACATCCAAATGTAAGTCTTAAAGTGCTGCTACTCACCTTAAAACTTATGCTACAAATTGTAATATTTACAATCAAACAAGTGTTAAACTGTTGCAGTAATTCTCCTGATTTAGTTTTTTCTAATCTTACTGACATTAGTGTTAATATTGCTTATGGTGAAATATTTTATCGTGATAAATTTCATTTACCACATTGACCATAATTTGAATTCTTATCTCATATCTGAAAAATATATACCAGATTATAAAAATATAAATTTTGGAAGATACAAAATTTCCTTGATGAGTTTGGTTCTAAATAATATTAATTTTTTTACAGCCACTTAAACATGAAGCTTTTTTACTGGAACGTGGAAATGGAATTTTGTAGGAAAAGAAAATTGCCATGCTTGACTGGGACTTGATATTCAAATAGAAATTTTTGCAGATGAATTGCAACAATGTATTAAAAATGTTCTTGATTGTCCTGCACCAAAAGTACTTACAAAAAAACACAATTTTCAAAGTGTTTTTCTAGTGTACTTATAATTACTATTATTAACCCCTTACCACTCTTTGACGGAATATTCTGACGTAGCTGATTAGTACAATTGAAGTGTTTATTGGAACTATGTGATGTCTACTTTTTGTCTGGTGACAATTCGTTCTGTCATAATAATTCACCATTTCATAATTTTTTTTTTTTTTTTTTTTTTTAGTAGTATTCTGCAATAATAGATAACACCAACTGTTTGTTTATTACAGTATAAAATGACAGATTTTCATGTGTAAAATATATATCTATATATATATATATACACACATATGTGAATATATATGTGTGTGTGTGTATACATATTTATACAAATGTGTATATATGTGTATTATATTGTACAAAGTGAAATTATCTATAAATATACCAGTATATAAATGTATTATTATGGAAATATTTTGTGTGTAGGTAAAATTATAAAGCTTACTGTGTAACTTTTTGTATATATGTTATGAAAAATCTGCAAATGTTTGAGCGTGCATATGTACACACCTGCATATGCTTGTAATGTGTGAGTAATATATCCTGGATGGAAAAAGTTTGCAGAACTGAATTAAAAATTTGAAATTCCAAACGCAATAACTTCACCAAAATTGAGTTGCACCTAAATACGGTCCATCTGGCTATATCTAGCAGAATTTTGGACGTTCTGTAATATATTATACAGAGCTATCCTTGCTTATGAATGTTAATTTTGTTATGTACTTATGTTTTTTATTTTTTTAATGCGATCTTGTATCGATGGGTTTTATGCTTGTCTATCTGAATTAAAATTAACAACACTTCCAAAATTTATAAACTTACCAAATACCAAACAACCAGCCTTTTGTTTAGGAAAAACAACAATCACAAAATTCTAACAAGTACTTTGAAAATTATTAAACTATCAGGAATCCGAGGTTAGATTTCAATTCCAAATTCAGCAATATGAACTAAAAAATCCAAACCACCTAATGAAAAAATCATCCAGAAAATAAACAACAAGGCAACGGTGCAAGCTTGATTGAACCGGAATTACAGAAAAAATCATGAAAACAGCCAAAAAAAAAGCTGAACTTCAGAAGTAAAATTCATGTTTGAAATATCAGGATAATTGGAAATTAAAACAGAAGACAACAAATCGGTTTAACATAAACTCTTTTTATCTGTGTTCTAGGGAAAGTAATAATAGAATGGGATAAGAACATGAAAAAAGTTGAGACAACCTAAATAGAATCGGATTGGAAATAGAAAGAAATTGCAATTAACTGCTTAACCTTAGCCGATGATGTTACAATTTTCTTGGAGAACCTCAAAAAGGCAGCAGAACAAGAAAACCAGCTAAAATAAATTGCACGGAAAATAAGGCTAAAAATTTATTTCAAAAAGGCAGAATTTGTAACCGACCAAGATCCCCCCAGGACCCAAAAAACAAAATATGGAAAAATCAATAAGTAAAATTTAAATATACGTCGGAGAAATAATAAATGAATGATTTAGATAAAGAATTGTTTGATTTCTTTAAAGCAAAAGAATGAAGAACTCTTAGAAAACAAGAAATGAAAATATATAGAAGAATAAGAAATGAATGCAAAATACTACTTCATGGTCCTCAGTCAGAAAAACATACAAAGAAAAATTAAAAAAGCTTACACGCACAGATGCATCAGTTTCAGTTGTGTGATGTGGTAAATAAAAGCATATCGTTTCTGCTGATCGGTCTTTCTAATTTAATATCTTTATTAAGAGGAATAGATTCATTAATAAAAGTATTATTTTCAGGCCCATTCATTATCTGTACAAAAAAAGCCAAAAAACAGAAACAAAGATTAAAATAAACATCCACAATAAAAAAATTATATGTATAAAAAAAGAATGTTCATAAGCATCTCACTTGTAATTACTTAATGATTGTCCTGGTTTATGCTTTATGGTGGCTTGAATGAGGTTATACTTGATTCTAATGCAAGCTATCTTTATTAAAAATATAAGAACAAGCAAATAATATTAACATATTGATTGCCATGTGGCTCACATTAAATCTGTCTGTGAGACCATGTCTCACTGATTCTTTGAATCTTAGTAAAGTATGTGATTTTTCGTATTTTTTTTCTTTTTACTTGCTTGTATGATGTAAACGAAGTATTGTCATCATGAAAAATTTCACTTTTCAGATTTCAATGGAAATATTTATTTTGACCATCCCTGAATCCAATTTGACTAGTTTTGGAGTGATGTCCGTACATACGTGTAGTATATATCTCGCATAACTCAAAAACAATTAGCCGTAGGATGTTGACATTTTGGATTTAGGGATGTCATAACATCTACTTGTGCACCTCCCCTTTTGATTGCAATTGACCGAAAGTGTCATCATGAAGCACATTTCGGTTACAAAAGTAACTTTGTAGCACCCTTACCTCTTCAACAGTACATGCCCAACGATGCAACTGATACAAGGCCGAGGGCCACCAAGTTGGTGACCCTTTATTAACCTATTCAAAACTAAAACTCTTGTGAGAACACCACTGCTGACACCTAACAAGCGAACAAGCAGTTCCATGGTGATCCCATCATACCCGGGAGTCATTTTATGTCTTGCAAAACTGCAAGTAACCTGCTGCACCTCAGCCTCGGTAATCTCCAAAATGTAATGCCACCACTGTCCAATATACAGATATTTTTGGAGCCATTTTCAAAGAATTTATGTGGAGCCAATCTGGAAGTATTAAAATGCTTTCCAATATGTGTATACATACATCTTCCACAAATCAATATGGTTTTTTCTGTATTCTTTGGACTAAATTTTATGTGGTTTTATTTAAACCGCTCACTCTGTTCTCTCAAATATGATAAGGCTTCACAATTAGCCAACGCAATTGGAAACATTGTTCGACAACCTTGACTGTTGTTTCATTGCACTACTGGCTTGTTTCACAAGCACTACATTATTATTTGTGCACTTCGGATTAACATGTACTTCATCGCTAATGATGTCAAATTTATAACGATCTCATGATAAATATATCACTACAATATATATTTTAATGTTATTTTTCAGGAAAATGTTTATCATATTTTCCCTGGATGGGTTAGATAAGTTATTTTATAATAAATTACACCTTGCAAAAAAACTATTATTATAATTTTTTTTTTAATATGAATTTATTATTTCTGGAGTATTACAAAAGACATTAACAATATATACATTTTATTTTTTTTAATGTGTACGTTGCAATTTGTCCGACTAGTGAACAATAAAGTAATTCTACTATGATCCAATTAGATGAGGATGATCTGTAATCTTTTACACTTAGGCCTACCATTCCTATCCCATTGACGTATGGTTAATTGAACCCCTACCACCAAAGCAAATAATTAGTATGCACGGTTTAGTTTTTAAATCCATATAAAAGCAACTAACTTTTACTAGGTTTAAACCTGAGAACCTTTGACTTCGAAAATCAGCTGTTAAACAACTGATTTATGAGTTAACCACTAGACCAGCTTGGTGGGATAAATATATATATATATATATATACACATTCACGCACACTTGAGTTAAGAAATTAACTATATGGAATCCAAAATTTATTATGTAATAATAATGAAAAGTTAACAGTAGGGCACCAATTTTCCAGATGTCCAACTAACTACAATGCTTAAATTCAGAGTAGGTAATTTTTAAAAAACTAAAACATTACTTGAAAAATTTTAAGACAATTCAAATAAATATTTTCCTTAAAAGGACTTTTTATCAATCTTTATTTTACTGGATTTTTTTAACTGACTTTTTGTAATTCATTTAGCTAAAACAACGTGTATATTTAGGCCTTTGTTAAACTAATTTCTACACACTGGTTTTTTAGTAGCACTTTACAGTTTTTTCTTACACTACATATATTCAAAAATTTATTTTAATATTACTGAAATACATTTATTTTTCTATATTTTTTTCCATAGCGTAGTACTTATTAAATATTAAAATGATATGTACAGTATGTATAATAGCCATTTTATAAATTACCCTTTCCAATTATCCAGCTTTGGCCTTGCAAAGATCCATCTGGGTAATTGGTTTTCTATTGAATACAAAATCTAATACACTTACCCTTTCATTTTCAACTTTAAAATTTTCTGATTTAACCAAATTGATCTCTTCAATTGCTAAAGGATCTTTTTCAATATCACCATTAATAACATCTAGCGGTTCCTCTTTCAGTTGTACTAAACCTACTTCCTGTAATACAAAACAAAATTTCAATGCTATAAAGTAAATATATTTATGATTATTTGTATAATTTATAAAATAATAATAAATTGCAACTCTAATTCACTTTCAACACACATTAACAGTTCAGCGACTGTTATATTATTATTATTATTATTAGACAACTTTAATGTGCAAGGTTTTGCGTGGGAAAACCACTAAAATGTTTCTTTTGTAAAATTTTAACATCCAAATTTAAATCTTAAGTGCTGCTACTCACCTTAAAACTTATGCTACAAATTATAATAGTTACAATCAAATAAGCTGTTGAACTGTTGCAGTAATTCTAAATCAATCATAAATGCCATGTTCCAACTAAGAGAGAAATAACTACGATAAATATAAAAAAAAGTCAAAGATTTCTGGGAACTCCAGAACCAAACAAACCAAAGAAATAGAAATTGCACAAATTCAAATAGGAGGTTTTAATATCCAAATGGGCAGAGAAAGACGGTACAGAAATATCATCGAAAAAAGGACACCACAGAAAAGGACCAACAAATATGGACAAAAACTTGTGGCACTCTACAAGACATATCACCTCATATCTAAATCAACATACTTTAAAATGAAAAAGAATAAACTTAAGACATGTAAACACCCAAATTGGACGAAAGGAGAGTGGCAACTAGAATATGTATGCATAGACAAGGAATTAAGAAAGGCAACGTCTGACAGAATGAAGAAATACTGTGAGAACAGGAAACTAAAACATCCTAACTAAACTTGACTAAAGTGGTCCTATGAAGGCTGTAAAGGTAGGAAAAAAATAATACATTCTGGATGCCAAAAAAATTGTACTTAAATTATAAAATTACATATTAGGTAATTATTAGTAAAAATACATACATTAAACAAAAAAAACAAGATACATTCATTTCTGTAAAAAAAAAAACAAAAAAAGAAACTGGTAATGGGCTAATAAAAAAAGCTCCATAAACTTCATAAAACTACTTATTATCAAAAATTACTTAATAACAAAGTATACGAGAGGGTGCTGAAAAGTTCCTGGCTTTGATGCCTTGTGGTTGAAATAGAAAAACAACTTTGGGCTCATCTGAAAGTTTGAAATCTTAGTACGTGCAAATATCAGGTGTTCAGGAATCACACTTTTTTTATTTTGTAGGTAAAACCCAAGGTGGCAGGGTTTCAAGCAAGTTTCTCGTCAGTGGAGTTACGGGTCCTCATGAAGTTTTTGTTTCTCCAGGGAAAGTCAGCAAAGTCATTCACAATGAGATGTTACAAACACTGGGAGAGAAGCGTGCTTCCTACAGCACTGTGAAAACTTTGATATCCTGTTTCAAGACTGGCCATTTCACTGTTGAAGATGAGCCCCACAGTGAGCACCCTCAAATCACAGCTGACACTGCAACATGCAATGCTGTTCACGAGCTCATTCTTGAGGACCGGTGAATATCTGCCAAAAAGATACCCAGATACTGGACATCTCCAGGGAGCATGTTGGTTTCATTAGTAATACAATCCTTTGGGTGCCCAAATGTTTGAACTGTGATCAATGGAAGGAACGAGTTGAGACATCCAAAGCTGTTTTGCACAATTCTGAAGTTCCAAAAGCCTTTTTGGCTAGGCTGGTGAGGATGAAACTTAGCTTCACATTTACGATCCTGAAACCAAGGAAAAGTCAAAGGAATGGTACCACGGCGGTTCCCTGCAGCCGAAGAAGTTCCGCACCCAGAAATCGGCCAAAAAAGTGATGGTATCAATTTTTCTGGGACAAATACAGTTTTCTGTTTGTGGACTATTTACCTCAAAGATCTAGTATAACCAGACAGTATTATGCTAGCCTGCTGAACCAGTTGAAGGAGGTAATTAGGAAAAAATGTTGAAGAAAGTTGGCCAAAGGAATCCTTCTGTTGCATGAAAATACACCTGTGCACACGTTCAATGTTGTAACTACCAAACTGATAACCTTGGGCTTCCAACCCGGTCAATCATCCTTCCTACTCACCAGACCTAGCCCCTTCGGAATATTATCTGTTTCTGAACTTGAAGAAACGCCTGCAAGGTATTCATTTTGAAGACATTGAAGATGTCAGACTGCTGAGAGCTGGTTTTGCGCCCAATCACAGGTATTTGATTTGCACAGACCAGAAAAGCTGCAACAACGATGTACTAAGTATATCAGTCTCAGGGAAGAATATATTGAATAAATAGATAATTTCAAAACTCTGGCTCTATTCCTTCTAGGCAAAGCAAGGAAATTTTCAGCGTCCCCTCGTACGTAGTACTCTTATAAAAATAATACTCTATTTATAAAAATTAAAATAAATTGCAACTCTAATTCACTTACAACACACATTAACAGTTCAGCGACTGTTATATTATTATTATTATTATTAGACGACTTTAATGTGCAAAGTTTTTCATGGGAAAATCACAAAAACTTTTCTTTTGTTAAATATTAACATCCAAATTTAAATGTTAAAAATGCTACAGACAGTAACAAAATTCTAGCAAGTACTTTGAAAAACTATTAAACTACGAGGAACCTAAGGTCAGATTTCAATTCCAAAATTCAGCAATATGAACTGACAAATCAAAAACACATAAGGAAATAAAAATAGACAAACTCATCAAGAAAATAAACAAGGTAACAGGTGATGGCTTGATTGCAGCAGAATTACTAAAGGATCATGCAAACAGCAAAGAAAAAACTTAAGTAAGCGATATGGAAAACTCAAAAAAATTCCACAAGATTGGAAAAAAGCATTAATACATCCACTACACAAATATGGAAATGATACAGAAGTAAATAACTACAAAAGGATTAACCTCTTACCTATGACATACAAAATCCTTTCAAAAGGACTTCAAATTAGAATTAATTAATCGCAGATTAAGGCTAAAAAAATTAATCAAAAAGACAGAATTCATAACCGTCCAAGATTCCTTAAAGTTCCTAAATAACAAAATATGGGAAAATCAATAAAGTCAACAAATTTAAATATATGGGAGAAATAACCCAAATTAGTGGTTTAGATAAAAAAGCCAATCAAGCACGAATGAGAATATTAAAATAAGCCTACCAACTAACAAATGATATCTTCAACAAAAAGAATATCTCAGAAGATGCCTAAATCAGATACTAAAATAATCAAGTAGAAATAAGTACAGATGTACCTGTTACATCAGATGCATATTCAGTTTAAAAACAGACAACTTAGTCCAACAGAATAAAAGAAGGTAAAAACTTGAGAAAAGTCCTATGACCAATAAGAATACAAGAATATAAATGGAAATTACGAATACAATGAAACCAAGAAAATGCCAATATCCACCTGAAAAAGAAGAGCAAAATCATTTTTAACCCTCACAAAACCGATCTTCTACCACATTTACAGCAAAAAGAATGGAAATCAACAATAGATTTCAGTGGTTTCAAATGAAATGAAAATATTTGAAGGCGATAGTACATTATAGAAAAATGTTAAGATTTCAAACAGAAGGATAAACAAAAAACCAGTAAAACACAAAGAATGAGAAATTAATGCAAAATATTGCTTCATAGTCCTCAGATGGCCAAACATAAAAAAAAGCTTACATGCTCAGATGATTTATCAGTTTCAGTCACGTGGGGTGGTAAAAAAAGCATGTCATTTCTGCTACATTTTCTTGTTCAGTCTCTAATTTAACATCTTTATTAAGAGGCAGAGCTTCATTAATAAAAGTATTATTTGCAGGTGCGGTCATTATCTGTAAAAACAAATAAAAATAAAAAATATATCCATAATAAAAATATACATTTACAAATACTGTTATAAACACTCTCTTGTAATTACTGAATGGCTGTTCTTGTTTTATGGTGGCTTAAATGAAGTTATGTTTGATACTGATGCAAGTATTCTTAGTGAAAAGAATAAGAACAGCAAAATAATATTAACATAATGATTACCACGAGCACCTCACCTTAAATCTATCTGTGAGGCCGTGTGACACAGCTTGTGGCTCACTGATTCTTATACAGAGTAAAGACGTTACTGAAAAACCCAAAATGACTAGGAAATAATTTGATTTCTAAAGAAGAAACAACAGCTGAAAATTTGATTTCACATGCAGTAGCAACAGATAATAACGAGGATAGCTACCAAAACCTTCCAGTTATCAAAAAGGGTACTGGTTCTCTTTTTCAAGAAACACTTTCAAATCATAAAGAGGCTATATAGAATGTCAAAGCATCTGAATGAAATGAAGCGATAGGTAAAGAAATAAATTCTTTTCATCAGAATCAAACATAGCAGCTACCGAAGAAATATCCAGATTGCCAAGGGTGGATAGGTGTTTACTGTCAAAACTGATTTGGAAGACATAATTAACTATAAAGCAAGACTCATTGCTAAGGGCTATATCCAACTTCCAGCAAACTTTTCGTTTACTCCTCGGAAAAAGGATGGAACATAACGCCGTTTCATGTAAAGACATTGTTCCTCAATGGACAACTAAACAAGAATGTACTCAAGTGATAACCTCAAGGATATGAGATTGAAAAAATATGTATGCAAACTATGAAAAAGTTGTTACGGCCTTAAACAAGCTTCAAAGTGTTGGTATAAATACTTAACGTACTTCTTATAACAGTATGTTCTAGAAGAAAGCAAGAATGATCCTTGTATGCATCACATTAAGAAATTGTAGTGTTTTTCATGTTGATAAGTCTTATTATAAGTCCTTCTTCAAAGATCATGGGCATAATAACAAAGTTAAATTCTGAATTTGAATTATAATCACATGAAGTTGACAATTATCTTCGGATAAAGATTACTTTAATGGAAAAATTTATACAGATAGATAAGTTATGCAATAGATATGACCATGCAAAGATAATTTTACAAAAATATAGTTTTGACAACTGTAAACCATTACTTTTACCACTTAAATTTGGTTGTAAATCTGGAAACTCTCCTCTAATCTCCCGGTGGACATTACAGGGAAATGGTTGGAAACAAATTATTTAGCTAGTGGAACTCTCCTTAATTCTTTAAAGACCACCTGACAGTTCTTCATCAGGTTCAGTTTATGCTAAAAAGACCAACAGCTGATTTTTTGTCAATCTCATTTTGAGCGAGAAAGAAGAACTGATGAAATTTCATCAGTATCAAAATGATGTTTCTACTGATCACATGTTTGGGTGTCAGGACAGTCCACTTGATAAGAGGTTACATTTGTTATTGTTCAAAGTCAAATATAACATCGCAATTAATATTCAGATGGTAAACAAAAATAATTACTTTGAACTTAACAACTGTTTATGCTTTTATTTTTATAGAACATTTAATCATGTTTGTTGTGTAATATAACAAACAAATAATTGTTATTGTATTGAGTTGGCTGTGAAATCATAGTTTGTTCAGAATGAAAAGGAAGCTTTATTACAACACAGTATTCTTGTGCGAACATGGCAGGTTCGCACAGGATGAGGTGATTGCCGCAATTAACAAGTTAAATAACAAGAAGAGTCCGGGCCCAGATGGAGTTCCGGCAGCGGTCATTAAAGGCCTGGCCAGAATAGTACCGTGGGAGATGACGGAAATTTTGAGTTATGGGCTGCAACACCGCACTTCCCTCAATGCTGGAAGGAGGCCAGAACGGTTTTTCTTCCCAAACCGAATACAAACCCAGGCGTTTGCGAGTACCATCCTATCAGCCTCATAAATAATATGGGTAAGGCTGCTGAGAGACTTCTTGCTACCAGGATCCAAGAGGAGCTGGACCTAAACGGAAGACTACATTTGGAGCAATATGGATTCCGTAAGGGCCTTTCGACACTGGATGCGATAAACAGGGTGGTTAGCTGGGCGGCAGAGGTATGGAGCGGTACTTGGAGGACCAGAAGGATCCCATTGATGTTCCAGTTAGATATCAAAAATGCGTTTGGCTCGGTACCGTGGACGGCCATTGTAGCGGCGCTCAGAGAAATGAATGTTAGTGACCACTTGCTAAACCAGGTTGACTGCCTGATAGATGGACGGAGGTTCGCACTTTGGAGGGGGTGGTGAGATTTCCGGTCTTCGGTGGAGTTCCGCAGGGGTCTGTGTTAGGCCCCTTGCTATGGAACATCTTTTACGACCGGGTGCTCCGGTTGCCTTATCCGGAGGGAGTCAGCGTAGTCACTTACGCTGACGACATTGCACTATTGGTGGAAGATAAGGAAATTGGTGATGCAGAGAATAAAGCAAATCGCTCCCTCCGACTCATAGACAACTGGCTAATAAACAACAACATGGAGGTATCCCCGGCAAAAAGCAAGTGTATCCTCTTCACGGGTAGGAGAAGACTGCGCGGCGTTCTGGTCGTGATCCGTGGAGAGGTTATAACTGAGGTCAAGGATACAAAATATCTAGGGGTGACAATAGATAAAAGTCTCAAGTTTGGTAGGCATATAGAAAATGTGTGCAAAAAAGTAGGGCTCACCATAAAAGCCATCAGGAGATTATTCGTGGAACACACAGTACCGGGGGCCTCTAAACGGAAACTGATTGGCGGCGGTGTCTGCGGCGTTATACGCGGAGCCGGTTTGGGCTGACGCAATCAGGATACAAAGAAACAAGGATAAACTGCAAAGAATGCACAGAACGGCATTGTTGAGAGTGGTGGCAGGGTATCGTACTCTGTCATATGAAGCTATATGTGTGCTTGCGTCGGTCCCGCCGATAGAACTTCAGATCAAGAGCAGGAAAGCGAGAGCGGAAGGGTGTAGTAGAGCTGAGACCGAGGCGATGACCCAACAGTGGTGGAAAGAAGTATGGGCAGAGACTAACGCTGAGGCCTTGACCAGAAGGTTAATAAGTGATTTGGACGCATAGCTGGATCGCCAACATGGCGAGGTGAACTTTTACATAACACAGATCATGTCGGGTCATGGATGTTTTGGTTACTATTTAAAAAGATTCGGCAAGAGAGTCACACCCAACTGCGACTACTGCCAGGAGGTGGACGACGCAGAGCATACGATGTTCGAATGCCGAAGATGGGCACAATACAGACAATTCATAGCAGTCAATAACCTGAACGCGAATAACATAGTAGTGTGGTCGCTAAGGAGGGAGCAGAACTGGAACGTTTTTAACAATTTCGCCGGTACGGTTCTTCGCACTAAGGAAGAGGAAGTGCGACCAAGGAATCGTTAGGTTCAATCGTAAATAGGGTTAGGTGGACAGCCCCGTCTCTGAGAGCCTGTATGCCCTGGCGTGCAGGTTTCGGTGAGGGGACGGGGACTCCGGGGAGATTTCGCGGAGATAAAATTAAAAGACCTAGACCCGACCGGCGTGGCTGGTTTTGGGGGTGCGCGCGCTCCTTGTGCTGGTCGCGCCGGTTTGAGGCAAATGGCATAAAGACCGAGATCGGGTTTCTGTCGGCGGGGGTGGGGAACGGCATAGCCGGGCTTTGCCCTCGTCGGCAGGAATTAGAGGCAGGCAAGAAAAGATCTAGTACCGGGGCGGTTGACCTGCCGCGCCGGGTGTAAAACCGGTGGGCGGGAAGACCGCCTTAGAGTCAAAAGACACGTCTCTGAGCCGAGTATACTTAATTGGATGTCCGGCCCTGGGATGTAGGAAAAAAAAACACTGTATTTATTGGCCTGTGGTATAGTTTATAGATAAGTAGAGAACACTGTACGTTTATCATTGTTTCTGATGTTTGCTATAATACATAAAATGGGAGGTAAATTTCAAACACGATTAAGATTGATCAGAATCTTAGGAATGTTCAATCTGATAGTGATTTGTGTACTGACAGTTCTAAAAAAACTTAATTTTACAGATTTGAATAAAATTTATCAATTTCTAGTCAAAAATCATGAAATTTTAAGGTTTAGGCACTGCACAGTTTTTTTACAAACAATAATATAAGCATTTTTTTTAAACAATCTCCAAAAAATGTTCGAACCTCAAAGGGTTAAAACTGTGGCAGACCAGTTGTGTGGTAAAGTAATTGCAGAAATGAGCATCACTCTCTTCTATGAAACCTGAATGTTGCTGCAATAGAGACAACCAAATGGTTGGTTTGGCTTGACATCTAGTTAAAGTAAGTTTGTGCACTTGATGTTAATTCAAAGCCATATTAATCAGAGTGCCATTAAAGTTAAAAAAAAAAAACCCGATGTTCCACAATAAATACAAATCATATCGAAACTAGATACGACCATTATGTGAGGAAGCTTGTGAAAGCGGATAGCTTCATTGTCTGAAAAACAGGCAGCAGATACATTCACAAAAGGATCATCATCTGCTTAAAGGAATGGAGATTCTCATCGGTATTAAAATTCAGTATGAATTATAAAATTCTGTGAACTTGAATTATGAACAACGAGAGGCAATGTCATGGAATAAATATTTACGTAAAATGATTTACATCACAGGATTACGCCCACATTATCGATTTTTCATTAGAAAAAATAAATCAAACTTAAATTCTAATTATAGTATAAAATTACTTACTTAGTTAGATAAACAATTGAGAACCCCAACGAAAAATTAGTAAATAAATTAAATATATAAGTTTCTGTCACAATCCTTCAACAGAAATAGTAACAGTGATCAATGATGCCAAAACATAAAACTTTATACTACAATAAACGATGAGTTTGGGGAAAAAAAAATATATATAAAAGATAATGCACATCAGAATTAATAAATAAATGTTTTTCACGAACATTTAAAAAAGTTCAATGAAAAAAAATGAATTTACTGAAATTTTTAAACATTTTTTTTTAAACATAAAAATCAAATAATATTAACGTTAATATATTAAACAACCGTTAATAATTTTTAATTACTTTACAGATACATGTCCATGATCTGAGATCTGTATAGCAAACTGACCCAAATTTTATATATATATTTTTTATACTTCAAATATTTTATAAGAAATTAGTTTTTAGTTTTTTGGGTTTTTTTACGTCGTTGAGGACATCTACATACGCAAATAATAGCGTCCGGTAGGCATCGTGAATACCAGTGCTCTCTGGTGGTTGGGTTTCAAATAACCAGACATCTCGGAGCCGGCCCTGATGTGCGAGTGGTAGCGTCTCGGCCTTTCATCCGGAGATCCCGGTCAGGCATGGCAGTTTTATACGCTACAAATCGTTCATATCTCATCCTATGTAGCAATACCTAACAATGGTCTCGGTCGACCTGATTGTACAAGACTATACTTCACTTACATTCACACATATCATCTTCTGAAGTAATACCTTACGGTGGTTCCCGAGGCTAAATAGAAAAGGAAAAGGCATGAGACTATCGACTAAATTCTTTAATCTATTAATTCGTCGGCGATTAATTTTTATAATCGACTACTCCGATTAATATTAGTCGGGAAAAGTAAGTATTAAATAAGGCGCACTCATACGGAACAAAGATGAGGCCGGTTTTATTCATCATTGTACAATTAATTACAAATAAGACATTCACTCACATTAATATTCCATCACATTCTCTATTTATCTGCATAAATATTTAGTGCAACGCATTTTATACTAAACGACGTGTTTAATTGTAATATCTGCTGTTTGTCTTTGCTGGACGGTAATAATCTTAAGTAACTATTTAAAATACTGGATTCATTCTTATTTTATAATTCTCTTTCTATGTAGTTTATTAGGTACGACACGTAATAAATAATTTTTTTTTCGTAATTGTAAGTTAGTTACTCTGTCCCGTTATAGTCGTTTACGAATTTTTTGGTTTGCTTTGTATTTCTCCCATCACCACCCCAATCGGTCGCCCAAAAGCATAAGACTAAATGTCTGTGCCACAAACTGCTACTGGGCCTCGAAACAGTATAGCGACCAGTGTCCTAAATAACTCCTAGAGCTTACCTAACAGCGTGAGCGGGCTAAGCGCGGTGCCATACACCACCGGCTTACGTTTCTCAACTGCTCACTTGTCATATATTTACTAAAATGGGTAGGCGCACCCTGTCAACTACTAAAAATAAATATGACATCCATAAATTAAAATTTACTTCGTCTAGACAGCAATTCGTTGCAACGCCTAGATCGCTGTATGCCAGCAAGTACCTGTCCACCATATTAAATCGCTTGGAGCCTTAATTGGCTTGTGGTCAGAGACGTATATGACGTCTCTAGGTTAGCTTCACACAACAGTGCGGTAGGAGCCTTTTCCCTTAGGTAAACTACTGATGTCGGTTCAACGTAGAAACCGCACCAAGGAACTTACACACAGTCCGACAATGCGGCTCTCGCCGCTTGTGAGTGGCCAATTTTACTCTTGACCTCTTAAGTTCCAGGGTGGCCCGGTCTCTGCCCTCCTCCCCTCCAACAAGAGCAGGGCAATCAAACATCAGGTGTTCATTTGACTGGACCTCCACGCAGACGCATAGATCATCAGCTGCAAGAAGCAACCGAAACAGATATTGGTTTAAATTAACATGGTTGGTGAGGACCCGGGCACCCGTTGTCCTTAAAAACGAGCTCCAGGGAAATCATCCCCCCAGATCCTGTATAAACTTATACAACGATCTTCTCTTAGTCGTAGTGTGCCATTCCAGCTGCCATGCTTCCATCACGAGGCTAGCAGCTTCTTCCGCGGGCGGGAGACGGGTTTAAATGAACGAAATTTAGATCCTGTGCATTGTGATCACCGTTCCGCTCCGGTACAGGCCCGGATCGAAACCGCATCCAAGTACTTCTTGGCAATCCCGACCTCTTCGCAATCTCCACATAGCTGCCCGAACTTTACCACTAAATCGAGTGGAAGAACCTTTCCCAATATAGTGGTAGCCTTGTAGGAGGTTGTTTTAAAAATACCAGTGCATACAATTAATACTCTTTACACTCGGATACAATTAAGGCTTTATTCATATGCAACCTATGCGCCCAAACTGGCGTCGCGTATGAGGTCATGCTTTCGAAGACTCCTCGGTACACCATGCCCAACAACCCATAGCGTTTCCGAGCAATCCTCCTAAGTTTGTGCATTATTGAGACGGCGTCCGCCGCTACTTGCCTAATGTGATTGCTAAACAGTAACTTTTCATCAAACAAAACACCTAGGTACTTATGAACTCTAACACGGCTGATTTCACAGTCTTTAATGTGAGGGTTACGACTGTACGATAATTTGTCTGCATCCTTGAGAAACATAAACAGTCTTGGGCACAGAAATCTTTAAATTTTAAATGTTCATCCAGCCCTCTGCGATTGACAAGGCCGCCTGCGCCCGGTCTTTCACCTGCGGTCGTGAATTACCACGAACAGTCATCAGTTACCAGAAGACAGTCATCAGCGAAAGTCTGGGCCGTAACCCCTTCTGGAAATGTCAATCCCAGAAATCCATCGAATACCAGCTTCCACAGCAGGGTACCGAGAACGGAAACCTGCGGGCTTTCGCTGGTGACGGATTTTTCCACAACAAGGTACGCATACTTAAACAAGAGCCGTAAGGTTGACAAATAGTCACGTACCACGGACTGCAGGGCTACGGGAACATTGCGTTCCAACTCGTAGAGGACAGAACTCCAACACAAGGAAGGAAATGCTGCCTGTATGTCTATAAAAATTGCTAAAATATGTTTACAGTTAGCGCTTTCCACCTCGGAAATATAATTTAAGATGCAATCCTCGGTGCCAACCCCTTTCGTGAAGCCATACTGGCCTCGATTTAGAAAACAGTTCACCTCAATGGTTTCCCAGAGCTCCACGGGTTGAATATAGCTGATAAAACCGGTTGTAAGAGGAAATTTGAAATTTAAAAAGGAATTTTTTTTATTCGTGGACACACAATGAAGAGTTGTAATTACAGACCGGATACAATATTATTATTATTATTATTATTATTATAAGTTAACAATATCAAATGTAAAACTTAAAAATTGAACAACCATAATACAAAACAAATAAAATTAATAATTAAAACTTGCAATATCACAATGAAATAGCAATAGTAAAAATCTAGATTAAAACAAAATTACAATCTGGTATACGCCAAATAACATAAATATACAAAACACTACAATAACAAAGTATTCGAATACAGATGCAAGGTCTTAAGAAATTACAACGCAATCTATAAAACTGACATATTATTACCTGAAATATTTCTAAATATTTTATTTAGTTAGCCCTAATTTAAATTTCCGATGCAATGCTGCATAACAAACACAGCCATAAGGGATGTGGTATCCCTTACTGTTCTTAACTGGGTGAAGTTTATTGCTGATGGTAGCATTCCACTCACTTTCCCTCCACTCATCATGAACCATCCTCTTCAGAAAACAGACAAGATCATTCAAAACAATGCGATCAGTGAAAGCAGCCTGCAAACAAGCTGCTGTTGTGGGCTATCAACGTGCCCATTGGCTGAAATTGTGTTATGGCTAGGGAAGCAGCAGAAGCTCACACTTGTATTACATTAAATCATCCCAGAAATAACAGATTGAATCTCACAGGGAACAGGTAGTTGAAAGTACAAGTTACTAATTGCCTGAAAGGAACTCATGGAATCTGAACAGAAAAGTACGTGACGATATGTTTGTAATTATATTTAAGCCTTATTAATAGCACAGCTCCACAACAAAACACTGACGATGCTGGTAAGGCCAAACATGTATGTTCTATGTCAATAGACATGCTTTCATAGTTTGACAACTACAAAAGCATTACCGTGTTTAGAGCGATCTGTATAAACTATAGCATCCGGATTCATATTATTTAAAATAATATAAAATTCTTGTTGTAAAATAACCTGATTCATATAACTTTTTATGATATTGACAAAAACTAAAGCAGTAATTTATAAAAAAAGAAGAGAGAGAGAGAGAGAGAGAGCTGCCAAAGAGAATAATATTGAGATCTGTAGATAATTATATATCTACAGAAACCTAGGCGGTAAGCTCTGATGCCTAGCAGGGCACTAGTCTGGGGTGTTCCTCATATTGATTATGATGTGGGATGGAGAACACCATGTCAAAGGGGTTGGACAAGCCATATAGGAGCACATCATTTAGTTTGTCTATACCAAAGAGTTGGCTTACTACTGTTCACTAAGAGACATACAACAGTGCTTGAACGAAACGCACCAGTAGCAAGATGGGCAAATGAATGATGGACTGCCGTGAGCATCCTCGTTCGAGTGGGGGCTTGTGTAGACAAATAAGCCACACAAACATACTCCAAGAAGGAATGGACCAGAGCTTGGTAGTATCGTAACATTCATACCTGATCAGCCACCCAACAAGTATTAGACAGAAATCTCAGCATGTCTAGCATTTTTAGATATTTTACCTTCAGCTCCTTTATGTGACAATTACTGGTCAAAACAAAATCTTAAAATTCTAATCTGGATGCATGGTTCAAATAGTTCACCACATAAAAACAGATGAGGTCAACATCTTCACTCAACCGAGAAAAGCAGATGCATTTTGTTTTCTCTGGGAAAACAGGCAATGTTTTAATAGATCCCTTCACAGAGATCATTGTTGTTTGCTGTGTTAATTGATGTATTGAATTTTATATAATAGCGATTGATTGAAGTGGTTTTCAGTAAACCTGTATTGGTCTTAGTAGCAGAAGTAACCATTCTCTCCTTGCCTGTGCTCAATGTTACATTAGCAGATGTGTGAGACTTTACTTAGTCTAAAAGACCCTTTACCATTTTGGTTAGTTTTTTGTACAATGAGTATTCATTCTCTTTTTGTACATTGTTAGAGAGAGCCTGGACAAGACTAACACCAGGTTGTACAAGATTTCTCATGCTGGGCGATTTTCTGTATTCCTGATGAGCCACAGAAAAGGACAATTTGTGCTAAGTACAGATCTTTAATATAGGCTTTTCTTCCTTACAAAGGGATCGAGACCTTACCAAATGTGGACCTACACATTTAATACATTTTTCTATTTCAGCCCATGTGCTATCATCATGTCCAGTACACTTGCAATGCACAAAAATTTGTTCCTTCATCTAACCAATTTTGTTGTGAAAAAACTCCTGACACTGAAACAATGTCTAGGGTTTGGCGTACATAATCGCACATGGACAGAGAGGTAACCAACTTTTATTCAGTCACAGTAGAAAAAGCAAGGATGTTGGCACATCAACACCATTCTCCTTCATAATGCTCTGCACAGACATGACTGACAGCAGTAGTAACTCTTCTGTAATTTCCGAGAACTCAAAACATCCCTTCCATGCTGAAATTTAGCGCCTTATGGGGCTTTCTTTCTTTTTTTTGTGTTTATCTCTGCACCGTTTCATTATATTTAGTTCTACCACTCATTTTATGGCACTAGTTTATGCTTCAACTTTTACAAACTTCAATATATGTTTTCCAGTTATATAATGATTAGTAGTAAAAAGGTAAGTAATGAAATTGAATTTACTCGTCAAGTGGTAAACTCGTCATCGTAATTCATTTGTTTAACAGCAGAGGTTCGCTGAAGGCTCAGAAGTTCTAATCCTAGTAAAAATAGTTTTTTTACTTTTATAAGAATTTGAAAAATAGGGGATACAAATTTGGCTAAAATATTTCTATATATGAGGCATTAATCATATTCATTTTTTTCAAAATTCATTAAAGTGGTTGTGGGATATTGTGAAAAAAAGAATTTCGATTTTTTTTTTTCGGAGGCATTTTAGAGAACATTATGAAAGAAAATTTATTACCTACAATTCATATCCAATAATTAAAAAAAAAAATCTTCCCAAAAAATCAACTCCCCCTCTTAAAATTGAAATAGGTTTTTTTGCTCTATCTGCCTTTGGAGATAGAATCTTAATATTAAATTTGTCAATTTCAAATTCCCTATCGCATCTAGTAGAAACTACAGCTTTGAAATTTCTCACACATTTAAATACAACTTTATCACATCAGCTGATACTTTTTCATATTACTAAATTTAAATTTTCTAAAACTTTTTATCAGTTTTTTGGAATTGTTAGCATCATTATACTAAGACTGAAAAAGATTACATGTCAAAAAAAGTATAACTAGCTGTACTAATACACTACATAGTTTCTCAGAAAATTTCATTTTCCAAGTTGAATGGTTCTCATGAAAAGGGTACAGAAAGTTAAAAAAATCTAATTTATGTAAAACGTGAATTAAAAGCGGCTGCTTATCTTGTTTTAGTGTATCCCTTCACCATATGACTGGTCATTTGGATTATCCTCTTCAGGAACAACAAATTATCTGCCAAATCTTTAAACACAGGCTTAACAACTTTGGCTGTAGCAAGTGGTACTGGTTTTTTTACAAGCACAATTTGCACCCTACCCTACATATATTTTTTCTTTAATCTCCAGGACCACCGTTACGTATTGCTTCAGAGGATGAGATGAATGATTTGTAGCGTGTGTGAAAATGCCATGCCTGACCGGAATTCGAATCCAGGACTTCCAGATGAAAGGCTGAGGCGCTACCACTCGCACCACGGAGGCCGGCTACCCTATATTTTTGCTTTATTACACTACACCAAGTTTTTCAATAACTAGAGCACAGTTCAAATAAATAAAAATTAGTAAAGTCTCAGTATTATGTTCTAAGTAGCAGCTGTGACAGATAAAAAAATATGAGTTTTTTTATATTTTGAATATATTTTTGGACATAATATGAGTTAATTCAATTCATATAAATTAAACTGAGAATCCAAAAACAATTCATATAATTGAAAATTGATTTTTACAACCAAAATTGTCATGCCTGTTCCCCTTAAGCATAAAATATCTCTCTCTCATATTATATACACAGACAGATATATCTGAGTAGTATACAGAAATACATTTGGTTGCTATCTATCTCGAACTGCATAGTCCCCTGTTCCGTGTCCAGTTGTCTGACATGCAAATAGTTGTTAATGGAAACTACAAGATATTCACTAATTCCATGCACCCTTGTGCCTCAACCGCCACGGACCAAGGGCTATTAAAAACACACCTGACCCCATTTCACTTTGTTTTGTGTTAACTCTTAACCTCAACATATTTATCACAACTACATCCTAAATTATATGTTTTATTTATCCAGTTTTTTACCTTCTACATGTTACAAAGTTTAATCATAAAATTAACTAAACGTAGATTATTTAATATGTGACCCTAGCTAATATAGTTTTTCAAAACTCTCACAAATTTGATCATCTCTTATTCATCTTAACACCTTTTCAGTTTGGATTTATCTAATATTAGACTTACCTTAATAAACGTTTTCCTGTAATTGCACATTTCAAAGGTATCTATTTTTTTCCTCTTTTTATCTATTTACCTTTCACTATCATGAACTGCTACACTCCATACAAATAATTTAAAGAATCTCCTTTTAATACTTAGGTCTATATTTGATTTCAGTAGAGTTCTTTTGGTCTACTGAGGTCTGAGTGACTACCCATTTCTTTGAAACCGGTGAAGCTCATATTTCACAGTAGAAGTACCTACATGTGGGCGATATCTATGTACAGAAAATAGTAGCAGCCTAGAAACTGGTTATAAACAAAGAAGTAAGGTATTATGCCAATGGCTGAAACCAAATTTAATAAACCAGTTTCTCCTACAGATTACCAAAGTTAAATAATATTAAGTTCTATTTCATTGGATGCTCTTGTAATTTTATTACTCATCGCAACAATTGACTTTTTTAATTGCTAGAGCAGTTTATATAACTAACAAAAAAATCTTTCAGCTTTTTGGATGGTCCTTTATCTCGCTTATCTAAAAGTTGATTCAGAATCTGTCACTTTTCTTAAGTCTTTGTTCAGAATTATTTATTTTTTATATCAAATTAACAGGATATTCCATGAAAACAAAAAAAAAAATTAATAATAATACAATCTATAATAATAGAATTGCTGTAAGATAGTAGTACAAATATAAAATGTCTTCTTATAGTAATTAATCCTAGGATTTGTTTGCAGTAGTCTTCCTCCTCCAGACAGTTCTATCTTGTGCTAATTAAGGTTTTTCCATTTACATATTATACCCAATATCTTGTATGGTTTGTTCCATATACGCTAGCGAAAAAAAACTATTTGCCAGCACTGAAGCATTTTTCAAATACAAGACATTACTAATAACAAATTTAATTTATTTATTCTCAACTGCAACATGAATACAATACGTATACACAAAAGACAAGTAAAACAATATAATGCATTATATAAAATATAAAGCACTTAGGTAATTAAAAAATTTAGGTCGCACTGATATTTAATCACATTAATATGTAAATAAATTAATATTCCGATAAAGATATTACTGTAATTGCATATGAAAATATATTACCTGCAAAGCAAAAGCTTACAATTTTAATTAGAAAAACACTAAAATAAAATAATAACTTCTTACACACACCCAGTTTTCTTCAGTTATCTTTTTTCTCTCACATACACACTTAAACACACAACACAATATTGTTGCCAACCAGGTATGAATATAAGTATATTAAGATCCCATTTAGATTTAAAATTGGTAACTTTCATGACTAAATCACCACTGAATACAACGCTTTCACCTCATCGATTGCTAAGCAGAAATTCTATTCCTTTAAGTTAAATTTAAATTGATTCAGATTACAGGTGCTTCTTACATTACCAGGCAGTAAACTAACGAACTTAGGTGTTAGAAAAAGAAAATTATTTTATACAGTATACAGTAAGGCCTAGGAACAGTAATATTTTCTGTAAAAATCTGCTAGTTATATAATAGCTTTCACCCTTAGCTATCACCACTCTGACATTACCACTTCTTTTGTAAAAGATTAGAAGCACCTTATAAAGAAAGAAATCTAATGGAAAACAAAGATATTTTCTAAAAAAAAAAAAAAGAAGTAATGTTCTATCACACCACACATTACCTGTACAATAACTTCTTACAAAATTATAATCAGATAAAAATAAGTGATGTAGATTGAGCCTCAGCAATGCAATCCATAATTTAATTTCGAATGAACTAGAAGCAAGTAAATTTGATTAAAAATATTTACTGGAAAAAACCTTTTTAATGCTTGAATTAAACTAATCATGATAATTCTGCATCATTCTATCATTCACGTACCAGTGCCGCTGATAACTGCATTTTTATTTAATATAGTTTGGGAACTTTTCAGGCATACTGTGTGGGCACAGCAAAAGGCATTGAGCTTCTTTTTCCAGTATGCTAAGCTCTAAGATCAGTTGCATAAGTTGAACAACACATATGTGGAGCCCATGGTTTGTCTTGACTTCTAACTGAGCAACCAAAATAAAGTTTATAAGCTTTCTAAATTAATGAAGTCACTGACCTCCTCTGAGATTTCAACATAAATTGTTCACAAAAATAACAAAAAACATTGTTGTTATTTACACACTTTCAAGAAGACATGTTGAAGCACTGACAATAGTATTAATATTCACATCTGAAGAAGCTGTTTTTTATACATCAATCCAGAAAATGAGAAAAGTAGAATTAACAATATTGCTTTTTATTATTTATTTGCAACATTTTGTGAAACATCATTGCGCATCACAGATATGAATTACAAAAACCAAAAACCGTATAAAAATGTATTTCTTGAAAATTGAGGGTGATGGGAATAAAATTTAAGGATTTTTGGCATTTGGCGGTTATGTTTTATTTATTTCAGTTGTAGTTTTACAGGAAGCAAAATTATTGTTCCACAGTGTTATCGATAAGAAAAATAGACAAGATGAAGTTGGTTTATAAATGCATCATTTTATTAAAAATAATAATAGTTTTTACTAATTAGTGAGTTTAAGAAACTTGTAGCTGTTGTAAAAATATATTCTTGTTTCAGGTAAATATAAAAATAGATTTCATTATTAATGACAATGATAAGATATTTTCTTTATAAAAAAAAAAATAAAAACATATTTTATAATAAACAGAAGTGGAAAACCACATCACACTGATATTTTTATCTCTTGAGGTAATTTTGATTCAAACTATTTTATGTGCAACACTTATGCTGCTTGGTTCAATTGCCTTATCATCTAGTAAAGGATATTTACTTTTAATTGGCCAACAAAAGTAGATGTTCTAACTATAATTTGGTAACTGTTAAAATTTCACTGAATATACTTTGATAAAAAAAAAATGATCCAAGGTGTATTATAACTTCATGAAAATTATATTCGTTGAAAACTGAGATTTTTTTTAAAGATCAGTGCAGGTAAATGTTTAGCATATGTTAATTTTGTGAAAATAACACCCCAAAATGTATTTGTTAAGAGTTAACATAACATCTTTATGAAGGAAACCCAATGTAGTAATTAATAAAAATGAAAAAAATATAATCAGTTAAAAAGTAACACAGGAAAGATATAATTATTGAAAATTTTTTAATTTATTTATTTACTACAAAATTTTTTATGTCTACAGATAATCAATTAGCAGGAATGTAATTGTAACATTAAAATGTAATACAAATATGTTGAAATTGTTGAATCTGTTAACAATTTTAAAAAAAATTAGTAATCAAAGAAAACAAGAAGATATTTAACAAATAATTTATTAATATTGCACAAAGTTAGATAAAACAAACCATTAATCATATAAGACTCTACATCAATATAATAGTATCTTATCACTCAGTCCTTTGAAATCTAAAATCTAAACCAAAAAATAAATCTACAATATCAGTCATTACTCAAATTGTACTCATAATATAACAGAATAATTAATTACTTTCTATCAAAATTATAATGAAGCAAGCAATAAATTAACAACATGTCTATCGTACAAATATTTAGAAATACAATGTAATATGTCACAATTAAGAAAAACACACTCGCATAACTTATCAGAATGTTCAACACTACAACAATTATTTAAATCGGCTTCATATTTCTTAGGATCATACGATTTAATAGTTCTATTTGATATAATTAATCTCTCTAAAGCATTTATTAAATGTCTTTTACTTAAATATTTTCATAATAATTATATCATAATAAATTGGAAATAGTTGTTTAATTTTCTCATCGTTATAAACACAAAAATTATCAGATTCTGATATTAGATAATTTAGATAATTTACAACAAAATTTAAAAAAACGATAAATTATCTACTATATTTATAGATTGCATCTTTATTAATTCAGCATTACAAAAATTAATAAAATTAGTATATTGTAATTTTACTTCAGTGTATCTATCAAACTCTTCAGGAAGAACTAAAAGTAAATGTTTTATAAATGATTTAGCTGCATCATGAGGAAAGCCACCAGTAGCTAATAATACTTGATGGCATGTTGTTTCTCCATTATTATTTCTTGCAGTAACATCAGCATTACCATTTATAATTAATGCATTTATAAGTTCGGGACCAATAGTGTAATGAAGTAGTGTATTCGATTCACAATCAACCAATTTTGCACAAAAACGTTTTCCTAAACAGTTATCATTTTAACTGATATTTCTTCATCTATATCCACATATAATAATGATCTATAGAAATCGAAATAGTTTATATCTAAGACAATACAGTAAAATATTTTTTCAGCGTAAATCGATTGACGACTTGAAAAAGTATCGAAAATTAGTTAATTATTTTTCTTTACTAAATCTGAATGATCAAAGATAAGCAAAATGGCAAGTTCAACATGACGAGAATATAATCGAGATAAAAATGATGTATGAAATGCATCATCATTCTCATTAATATCTTCTACACCATATAAAAGTTCAATTAAAATTTTAACATCTAAAAAATTATTACAAACAGAAATTAAAGGTGTTTTACTTTCACGAAGATTTGTCAGATATTTACAAACACTCGCTCCACTATCTAATAGTAAAACCAGAATTTCATTATAAAAGTGTCCTTGAAAAAATGCATGGCATAAAGCTGTTCGACCATCTTTATCTATAGCATCTATATAGGCACCATTTTCAATTAATGTAGATATAATTTCTGTTTTAATACTTTTTTCACTATATAGTACAGCATACATTATTAGCGTTAAACCAGTGATGATAAAGGTTTTGTTTTTTGGATATGGTCTTATAGGTGATAATGCAGTTAATCTAAATTGTTACATTTTTTTAGGCTAATATCTGAAACCAAACAATTTTTTTTTTTTTGCAAGATTGCATTTATTTTATATTTAAGATTCCCTTATGTGTTCCATTGTTTTTATGCATTTGAATTTTCTTATTTAATTACTGTACGTGATGTATTGTTTAACAGTTAATATATTTTAATATATTGTATTAAATACCTATTTTACCTATTTAAAATTATGATGTTCTAAAAGTTACATACATATGAAGAAAATAAAAAATTGTAGTACTTTTTTAAACATACTTAGCTTCAGTGTGGTAAATTTTGAAACAGTCAGGTATACAAAAAGGTACTGCACACTCAGAACACCACCGAGTAGTTTCCTTTTTTCTAGCTTTCCCTGAGGCTGCCTTTGTTTTTTCAGAGCAGACTTTACAGACCTTTTGAGGACTGCACTTTCTTTTCAGTTTGGGGTATTTTCTAAGGAAAGTGATGACCTGTAAGTCTTTGTTTTTACTGCTGTTGGTGTGGTTTACTGTGCAAGAACTCCTGCCTTTTATCCTAAAGACATTCCAATTGATATAATAAATTTTTCTAAATGACATTTATTCCCCACGGGTGATGGTCGTGATTCCCATGATAAAATAAAGGCACTGGCAATTTTGTTGATAAATAAATGGAAAAATAATTTTTTCAGCCATTTATTTGCTTACATCAGAATGGATAGTATGAAATAATCTGGTCATTTTTATCCATCGGTTTTATTTTTATTATAATTGATAATCATATACGGTTTTTTTTCTGAAATCAAAAACTAACATGTGCCCAAGAACGCATATGTACTTCACTTTGTCATTCTATGAACTGAAGATAAGTTAAATACATCTCTAGTGTCTTCAATTTGACACACAAGAGATGATTTCTTCTCGTGTAGACTAGTTTCTTTTTAGCTTTTTTTTTTTACTAAATTTATTTTTGGCAACTCTTTCCAATAGGACATCCATTAGTCTGTCACTGCCATAAAGAAACCAAAAGCAGCTGGTAACTGTAAAACCGGTCCGTGAATATTGTATGTCCTTTGTCAAGATAATCAGAAAAAAGTTTTTGGAAAACAAAACTTATGGAATTTTTGTTTTTTTTTACCAGTGAAAATTTCAAACTGAAGTACATATACGGTTGAGGAATCACAAACAATATATAGTTTTATGCCATAAACAAGAAATCGTATCCTGACTCTAAATCCACATACTCTGAAGTATCTGAACGGTATTACCCGGACACTAAACAGGAAAAAGAAAGGGTGGGGGGGGAAATATGAATAAGGGAAAATGTAATAATTACATTTTTTTTTTTTTTGAAGAGAATTATTCTCCTCTTTACTCAGTAAAAGGAATCCTCCTTAACATAGTTGTACAGTTGTACAACTAATAACTGTTCTAACTCATGTCTATAATGCAAGAGATTTTCAATTTATTTCATTATTCATTTACAGATGTCTAGGCTTCAACAGAAGGATGGGGTCCATTTTTAAAAGAGAATATACATTAGTATACTTTTTTAACAACCCCTCTGTATACAAAATATGATTTTATATAGCTCTGGGATTTTTAATCCACGTCATGATCAAGGCACTGCCATACAATGTGTCCAACAATGGTCTCAAATTTGCTTCAAACATTGACTCCAATGTTTACTACTGTACATTTCGTCTCACCATGTGCTTAAAATTGGAGGCAATACAGTCTGAAAAACAGAAAACAGACAGCATTGCCTCCAATTTTATAATACAATAGTCATCGCAATGAAAATTATACAACTGGCTTCTTACCTTTTTCTTCGTCTTATAAGAAATATGAAGACACTTGACCATGGAGATAACCAAATAATGTGTTAAATAGAATAACACTACAAGCAAAGAAGAAATGACTTTTTGAGACCACTCATATATAGAAAATTCAGAAAAAACAGATTAGTATGAACCGATGTGATAAAATGTAAAAACAGTAACATGAGATAAGTATAGGAATGGTACATGCACTAAAGAAATTGCCAGTAAAAATTATAGTGGTATAGGAAGAGGGAAAGATATTTAAAAGGTGGAATAAGTGTATAAAGGAACAACACTGTTCAAAAGGAAGCCAAATGTTCTTATAAAGGCTGGAATAAAATGAAAACCTGAAGTAGGAGAAAAAAACTAAAATTGGAAGTTTTATCAGCATCAACAGAACTGATTAAGTCTTAAAGGAGGAGTTCAGGAGATAACAAAATTATGCAATGGGATCTACAACAGTGGGATGTAGTCAGATTTTCTTAAAACAATCATGATTTCATTTCCCAGAAGTGGTGTTAAATTTTAATCTTCTCTTCAACAAAAAGACTAAAGAAGAAAAAAAAGACAATTTTATATACATAAAACAAAATAGATTTACAAGGAATATAGGTATTATAGATGCAATTAGGCTAATCAAAACTATTAGTAATAGGTAAATAGAAAGTGATAAAGGAATAAAATACTGTGTCAAATAGAAAAACTAATGTAAATAATTAAAAGACAAAGAACACATATACAAGATTAATTACAGAATTGCACCTGAATTGGAAAATGGTTACTAAAATACTCAAATTGAGTTTAACCTAGGATGCTGCCTTTATTTAATATGTAGTTGAAAATATGATCAAAAATGCTCTAGAAAATGAAAAAATAAATTGTAAAATGTTTACAGAGATTATACAATTTATTTTTTGAAATGAAGCAAATGACATTAAAAATTGGAATACATTATTGCAAAATAGAGTAAAATGAATATTAAGCGAACAAAAATAATGAGATTAGGATAAAATAAGCCCATGAATATCTGTACTAAAAAATAAGAAAACAGTTGAAGAAATACAACAGTACTGATACTTTAATATGATGTCAACAAAAGATTGCAAAAGTGAAAATGAAATAAAAACAAGAATAGCAACAAGGAAGGAAACATTTAATAGAAAGAAATGGTTATTATGTGGTAAGGTGGTTGATGAAGTGTCTTGTGTATGTACCTCCATGTGCATATGAATCATGGAAACTAGGGGAACGGGAAAAAATTGCTAGAATTAGTTAAAATATCTGTAAGGAGGAAACCGGAGATTAAATGGATGTACTGAAAAATGAAGAGATAATAAGATTCTACAAGAATAACTGACTGGGATACATTCTGAAAGGAGAAAAATTGGTTAAAACAGCATCGGGCCATTCAAAACAAAAGAAGAGAGTAGCTGAGAAAGGGAGTCTATCTACTGCATGATAATGTTCTGCCCCACACCATAAGCAAAATGATCAATCTCTTCAACAGTTTTTGGTTGGGAAATTCTGAACCGTTCAGCCTGTAGTCCCACCCTGGCACCAAGTGACATCTTTATTTTCACCCTTTTGAAAGACCGTATGGGTGAAACATTTTTCAACTGACAAAGGTAAAAAATGCTGTACAGGAATGGTCAAAGGAGATGGGAGCAGGAATGTGTGACACAGGAAACGAAAGTTGATACCCCTAAAGTTGACCAAATCCTTGGAACTGAATGGCAGATATGTAGAAAAATAATGGTATACTTGGGTATATGAAATATAAAGTTTCATTAATAAATACGCATTTTTTGATTTTTGTAAAAAATCTATCTAATCTACTTTGTTCTATTTCAATTCTTCTTTTAGTTGAAATCTCCTAAAGAAGTTTAAATAAATAAAAAAAAATGATGTTGACAACACATGACTTCCTTGTACTCCTATTCAATTACATTTACACATTTTTTTTTTTAAATGAAAAAGTACATAACATTTTATTTCATTAATAACTTCTGATTTTTTTTTAAAATTGTTATTGAATTATTAATAATAAAAAAAAAAATAATTTTGAGTGACATGTTACATACAAGTTCTCTGTAGTTACTGGACTTATGGTTTCCAAGGAAGTTGTTTACCACATTTTGAAATCATTTCCATGCAGCAACCTCAGTCATTCAAACATTCTTCAAACGCCTACACTCATTAGTTTTATCACTCATTAGTATTCTTATTTTGATAAAAGAAATACATCTTCCTTTATTATAGCATTACTTATATTACAGAATTTTTTAAATACTAGAACCCGGCACCATTACGATCCATTGCTTTAATAAAATGTTTTAATAAACCTAGCTTAATGTGTAGTGGCGGAAGATAAACTTTTTCGGGTTTTAACTAATGCCTTTCTTTTTCTTTTTTTTCTTTTTCCTGTTTAGCCTCCAGTAACTACCGGTTAGATAATACTTCAGAGGATGATATGTATGAGTGTAAATGAAATGTAGTCTTGTACATTCTCAGTTCGACCATTCCTGAGATGTGTGGTTAATTAAAACCCAACTGCCAAAGAACACTGGTATCCACGATCTAGCATTCAAATCCATGTAAAAATAACTGGCTTTACTAGGACTTGAACGCTGGAACTCTCGGCTTCCAAATCAGCTGATTTGAGAAGACGCGTTCACCACTAGACCAACCCAGTGGGTTTGGGTTTTAACTAACTTTCTCTGGCTACTCTCTTTTATGTAATGTTGTTTCCTATCCCTGCTGTCCCTCTCAAACAAAAAGCAACAGAACTTAGTGTATCCAAGTAAAAGTGCTATTACTTTCAGATCCCACAAATATTCCATAAATATTTCTCATACTGATTCCTGCTCAATAAAGGTTTCATATTTTCATAAGATTCCTTCATGTGAACAGTGCATGCTAACTGTTCTGATTGTTATTTATTTCCAGTGTGAAGTAGAAAGCTTTCAAACTAAGCTTTGACGAGTCAATAAAAAGTCAGGATGGTGGATATGTTCCAACGCTTCCAGTCCAAATCATTATAATAAGTTTTTGTACAGAGAGAAGAAATGTTCAAATGCTGACTTACAGAAAGCACATATTTTACTGTTTGGTTGTAAAAGATGCATCCTTTAAGTCTTGATGCTAGTATTTCTACTTTATTCTTTGATCGATTTAGATCATGAACCAGATACTTTAATTCAAACTTATTAATTAAATGGGGTTCAGTATATCTATCTATTCTCTTAAAGGTTTGGATCTCTTTCTTCATCGCCTGATAAGTAAGCACAAGATTTGATATTTTCATCTTCATCTAAGCTCCAATGTTTCTGGTGGTAACGGAATTGGAAGCTCTTGGCTATGTGGCACTGGCCGCATGGCAGAGGGAATATTAGGGTACTTAAAATACATCTAGTTTTATCTGTTATCCCAAATATCTTTTTGTCCCAAAAATAATAATCTGTAGTGTGACCCTTTGGTTCTCTCCAAACCATTGGAATTGCAAATGAAATGTGAGAAGATCCATTTACCCAACCGGTCAGCAGTTTCACAAGAAGCACAGCAAATATGAGGAGCCCAAGATTTGTCCTGATCACCTAATTTACATCCAAAATACAGTTCATAAGACTTTATCAGTGAAGTTATTTCTTTTCTGAGACTTCAATGTTACCTCACCACAAGTAGCTGAAATTGTTTGGTTGATTAATTCAACTGTTGAGGCATTGTTAATATATTACAATAGCTAATATTGTTTAAAAAGAACACTTTATGAACACACTAATTTAATAAACATACTCGCTTTACTGAACAACATAACTGCAAATATGAAAGCAAACTACAAAACTGAATGTTACACACACGTGAATGAGAATAAAAAATATTTCTCTCGTCTGCACAACAGTGTGTGTAAATATAATGACAGAAATAACTAATGAGTGGATATGTTTATAGTAAGATGAAAATAGGAAGAATGAGTTTTGTTCATTTTAATTGGTGTGTAAATGATAAATATAATGACTTTCTAACAAATCAATGTGACAACAATTAAGGGCCTGTAATAGATAAAGAAAAGGTATTTAAGTGACAAATAATATAATAAAAAACATTCACAAAATGCTATGTTTATGGAGTTCATGCAAAGTGACTATCTGAAAATAAAAATATTTATAACAAAACAAAGTCTGATAGAAGAATTCTGGTTTCATATTTGAAATCAGCATGAGAAATACTATAAGAATCGGTTATAAACAAAATCAGATATTACATTTGTAGTTAATTTGGAGCAAATGTTAAGACCCAACTTTTTTTGTACATTTTATCTGAAACTTTTGTTTGCTCTTATTGAACTTTTATGTTATTGCCCCCCTTGGTGGCCTATACAGTAAAACTTTCATGATGTTTCTTTTTTCTCTTAACTTTTTTTAACTAGTTACATAATATAGAACATTAGTTGTAACATCGTAATTCAATTTCTCAACTTGTTTCCGTGCATGTCAGTTATTACTGCAAAAAAGTGTTATGTTGCTAACATATATGTATATAAATATCTTTTTTTATTTATTTGTTGTTAAAAAAAAATTATCATATATTGCTGAGGTCATGAAATATTAATAGATGCCACACAAATTATTTAAATCAGATGAGATGTAAAAAAAAAGTTATTAAATGTCGTTGTGTTTTCGGTTATTTAATACTCTTCAATTAATAGAAAATCTATTTCTCATTTATGAACACATGTAATATATTTTGAGTTACACACAAACACAATTAAAATTATAATTATTGTTTACTTTTAGATTCAATTTTTTCCCTATCATGCCATTTGATAACATCCCTAGTTCTAAACAAAATAATATGCCATCAATAAACTTGACATTTTTATTTCTATTCGGTATAATGTTGCTCTGGTTTAAAATTTTTTAGTCCATTTATTTTTTCTTCATCAGAAATTAAAAACCACTGCGGACAGATCGGATCTATATGGGAACTTACTTTATAAAGCAGTTAGTATAGGGAATAAATCACAATATTAACCAGTATGTTGTCTTAGACATGATGGTAATATTTTTTACAGTATTAAGTTAATATTTGATAGCTTAAAAAGACTTTAAGTAAAAAATAAGTTTCCAAATATGTTTTCTATCCATATTCCCCCTTTTGGATATATATTATTATTTATGATAATATTTCTTGCGTTTTTCATTACGTCACTTGGTTTTTTTTTTAAATTTAAACTGAACATTTTTACATCTACGTATGTATATATATATATATATATATATATATATATATATATATATATATATATATATATATATATATATATATATATACATATATGTATGTGTGTGTGTGTGTGTGCAGAATTTTTTTTTTTTCATGTCATGCTCCTCATATTCATCTAAATGCAGTTCATTTTAAATTTATCACATATATATATATATATATATAATCCATAACAAATCTGTCTTGTACAGTCTGAGGTCGACCATTCCTGAGATGTGTGGTTAATTGAAACCCAACCACCAAAGAACACCAGCATCTGCGATCTAGTATTCAAATCTGTACCATTACTAGGACTTGAATGCTGGAACTATCGACTATCAAATCAGCTGATTTGGGAAGACATGTTCACTGCTAAAGTAAAACGGTGGGTTTTCCTTTACTCACTTATAACAGTCTGTGCTTTTATGGAAGCTCTTTTAATTGGATATTGGATAAAAAAATAACTTGGGTCTTTTTTTAACTTGAAGAACTATGCAACCTAGAATACTAAATTTTCCATTCCTATCTAAAATGATGAATGATTGTATACAACTATATACACATTTACTTAGTGTTCACAAGTATGGAAACTCTTAAATTTTTACTCCTTAAACATAGAAAAATAAAATTTAGTTATTACTTTTCCTTAAAACAATTCAGAATAAGACCACCACCACACCTTGAAGCACCCAAAGGGCTTAGGGTTTAATCAAGAAACTTTAATGGGAAGGGTAGGGTTATGACACCTCATTTTGAAAAGCATTAAAAAAAAAGGCTATGAAAACATCAGGCTACAGCAATTCTAATCAAAATGGCAGCCATTTAATATTTTTCAAAAGTGGCCAGCAGTATAATCTATTTCTGTGGTATGAGACCACCGCTTCTTATGTTTGTAAGCTACTATTGAAACTAGCTGTGAAAGGTATTAAATGGCCTCCATTTTGGTCAGAGCTGTCTAATCATTTTTTATGTCAAAACTTTTGTTTTTCTTTGTTCTTTAAAATGTGTCATAACCCTTTTCCATAAATTTTTTCAATTATCCCCATTGTGGCTAGAGATGTGGTTTATGAAAAGTTATTTAAAATTATAATTTGTGAACACATATATTTATTGTGTTTGTGTATGTGTGCCCATGCGCACGTGTTATGAACACATAATAAATGTTTGTGAGTGTGTATTCATATAAATATGTAATGCTTATATCACATACATATTTTTATGTAATAAAAGCAAGTATTCTGTCCCCCACCCCACCGAAAAAACACATAATTGAAACTGCACTGCACATTGATACAGTTGCTAGCTACTTTAAGATCAGCTACCAGTGTAATTATCTTCTATTACTAAATAATAAATAATTTTCTTCATGAAAATCTTTTTCTTTCCTTATTTTTTCACCCATCCATAGTACTGACTTCTTTCTTTTTTTAAATTCTTTCATTTAACCTCTCTCTCCTTCTTAGGTTCATCCACTCTGTTTCTTTGAAAATTTAGATTTATCTACTAGTTTTATTTGTTAAAAAATTATTTCATTGGAAATATTTAATAATTTTAAATCTTTTTCAATTTCTTAACTAGCTTATTTTGGATTTTTCATAAAATAACTTTTTACTTTTACTAGATTTTTCCTAAGAAATTCTGTAGACCTTCAAACTGAATAAGACTTCAGGCAAAGCTACTGCTTTTTAGTGTCTTAATTTTGCTTTTTTGGATAAGGATGTTTTATTGTAACCGTTTCTTTAAAATGATAAGCCACTTACATTTTTTGTTTTGGCTTTTATTCCTTCTTTTTTAAAAAAAAAAGTCTAAGAAAGTTAAAAAAGTTTTACATAATTATCATATTTCTTTTTGTATGAGTGGCTTTTTGACATTGTCAAGAAATGGCCAGAACAATTTTCTTTTCAATTGGTACACTTTTAAAACGCTATTGTGAAGAATAGCAATTGAAATTTAGTGGTTTTATTATGGTTTTAGTCTTAAGTCATTCCAAATAGTTTTAGACTAATTTAAACCATAAGAAATGATGAATTATTTTAAAACACATGTAAAACATATTGAAATAATACTTTCTTCACCTACCTAACTTTACTTCACTTAATTTGATTAGATCATATTTAATTAAAGAACAAAAACAAATTATTCTATTATTTACGACGATATAAAACTCATGAAATTAATTATACAGAATTTCTTTGGGAGAATGATAATAGTACTTCTGATAATAGTAGCAATGAAAAGGATAAGTTGAGTTACAAAAAATATAGTAGAAACATTAGGTTGGATTTGTATATTAATCATTTGTACTACATTTTTAATGTTAATAGATTTGTCAACAGCATAAGCAGGATAAATAAACAAACTATCAATAATAATAAAAAACTGGAATCATTAATAAAACTATTAGCTTAATATTTTGATCGGTTTAAAAACCAAAGGCTGAGTGACTACATCAATAAACTTAACTATTTGGAGCAGATGTAATAGAATTAATTACTGAATATGTTCAGTTGAATATGAACAGTTCCAGTTTATGATACATCATTTGCTGTTATTGGCAATTATGACATAAGTGAAAGCCATCCTATTGTAACAATGCTATCATCAAAAGATTTCTTAATATAATTTGTGGTCGTAACATTTATTACAAGACAAAATGGTGTTGTAATAATTGAGGCATATCAGAAATATTGAAAGAAAGCTTACACCAGTTGTTTTATGACATTTATAAAAAATATTAGTAACATTATAAATAACAGAAGAATCATCTTTTCGAATATCAACAGATTATACTTCTGTTCAGTTCATTCAAGAGTTGCCTATAGATTGAAATTTGTTTAATAGCTTTCTTAATTTTGATCAATTACCCGATTATCAATTCTCTTGGTGCTTCTAAAAATTATAAAACTATATCAGTGTTAAAGATTCGTTGACTCTATTAATAGGACATCAGATAAATTGAACAATGTCTCCATTTATTAGTGTTTGAACAAACAAATTAATATTAGTATAGTGGAACCAGGGCAGTTTTGTTATTTGACGAATATTTTTGGCCCGGAGTATGCATGCATATAGTCATTTATTTCATATAAAATCATTTATAATAGATTTAACAATAAAAAAGCTGATTGGTAATTGATGTCAAGCTCTTAATAAATCGTAGTGTGCAGTATACTTTATTTTAGAGAGAAGACATCTTATGGAATTAACAGTATCATTGTTGAAATGGTACATTGGCAATATTATGTACTTTCAACATCCTAGCCCTCAAAGGGGAAGACACCTGATGATCCTGGTTTAGCATACCACCCCCTCCATTTCTAGCCAGAAGTTGCTTTACTGAAGGTCATCATCTTTTAGACCCTCTTAAACTTGATAACTCAACACAGTCGTCAGTTTGCCGTCTTTCAGGAGGCCACCGATGCAAATGCCTCGGCAGACATTTCTATCAGTGTATTTACACAATATACAACTGGCTCTTCCAATCACAACCGGCTACTGTAACTTACAACCCTCAACTATCAAATTAACCAATTTGTGATTGTGCGACCCGCACGCTATCCTCCAACATCAAAGGTTTCACACTAAAACTCTTTCCATATACAGAATCATCTTTTGCCTGTTCTACCGGTTGTAGAAATATTTTATAGCCGACAATTGCGGGTATTCAATCAGTGTTTTTTATTCAGCATAAAGAGGAGATTCAACAATCTATACGTACAATGAATCTAAAGCAAAAAAGGAGGCAAACAAAACAATATCATTCCTGCGACTTTTTACTGAAAATGTTTTAAACTCCAGTATAAAAACTGTTTTCATATTCAATCATTGTTTTCAAATCGATAACACTGTGAGACTGGGAAAGGGAAAATAAATTGGAAAAGAGAAAAAAATTAAGTGGTTCACCTGAATCTGATAGGTTTAGAATAGTTTATATAAAAATGATAATGGTTTTTGTAAGAAAGGCATATGGGCCTGTAAAGGATCTTCCCTTGTTCAGAATAGACATAAGGTTTTTCCCTGTATACTAACTTTAAAAAATTGCAAATCTTGTCATTTAAAAAGTTTTATCCCTTCATTGTTTTACCATTAGATGGTAATGAATTCCATAAATAAAATGAAAGAAAAAAACAAAAAATGGATTTATAAAATTCTCTGCCGGTAGTCTACATAATATTACATAAAAAAAAATATTTAAAAACAGTTTTATCAGTAAGTACCTGATCAGAGTTCGCTTCACTCACCTTCCTGTTGTATCTCATTCTCTTTGCCAATTGTTATATCTCTACTTAAATAAACACACGTGTTTTCAAATCAAAACAATATCTATTTATTATAATATAATGAACAATGATGAAGAAACATTGAAATGCATATCGATAAAAACTGTCCACATAATCACTCCCATTCTCGATACATCGTTAGCTTATATCGATGTACACCAAATGTTTATAGCACTGGATCATCCACTACCTACGGGCTCGCTGAACACAATATACAGACTTTCAAGCAAAGGTTACTACAGGCAATGACTTCATTCAACAGGCAACTACTTATTCAAAGGAAAATTCACGAAATCTTAATGCAATATAGATCTACACCCCTCTCATCTGGTAAATCTCCATCAGAATTATACCTAAAACGAAGATTACATATTAAACGAGACTGAAACCAACACAATCACCTTCCAATATCACTCCCAGTGTACATCAACTAAGCGTGGGAAATGAAATAACATAGTGGTACCTCTCCACTAGCAAACTAATGTAGAGACAAGGATCTGTAGTCCAGAAGCTGGAAAACTTCACTACATGATTAAGGTTGATGGTGTCAGATATTCCCTGAAGAGATACATTGATCAACTACTGCAAGGTGGAGGGTCTACTAACTACTTTGTGCGAGGTTACACCTACCTCGGTGTGTGTGTTTATTTATATAGGTGTGTGTTTATTTATATAGAGACATTCCCATCCAGCCACCATCTACATCCTGATTGTATTCATTATCCTTGTGCTTGTGAACATAATACAATACATAGAAAATAGAAATGTAAAAACCATTTTCTCAATCACGTACAGTTTTTGTAAACATAAATGAATACTTAAAAATAGAATTTTCCATTGTGATACAAGTTGAAATTTAAAGTAATCTATTAATTGTGATAATTAGTTTTAAATTATGAAATTTACAATAATTATTACATTATCTAGTCTTGTAAGTTTTATAAAAAAATATTTATTACCACGTACGTGGTAGTTTATGTAATGCAGCCCATAGTATTCTAAAATATTTATAAATTGTAAATTATAATGAAAAAGCAGTTTGTACCACCCTTAGTAACAATGGTTATATTATATAATATACAAAATTAATGTTTTATTATGTACAATATCCCTCAGTAAATTAGTAATTATTATTGTGATGTAATATTTATTATTATATTAGTAAACAGAAATTAAAATTTGGTAAACAAATTTATAAAATATGTTTCAATTCTGATTTTTAATATATCATCTAGACAAAAAATATAAATTATGACTCTAATCAATCAAACCAACTACTAAACATTTACATATTTAAAAAAAATATAAAAGATACAGGTGAAATTATTTGAAGGTAAAATTATTCAAATTTTACTGCAATAGAATGTATGAATTCTAAATGTATACAATTATATCGGTTGTAAAATAAAAGGAATATTGGGACTTCAATTTGTTGCAATATCTCTTGGATAAGATGTACAGTGCTTAATTTAAGGCTAGAATCAAAGAACAAAAAGAATAGTTTTAGTTGTGCGCATGGAGACTTGGAAACTTGACCCCATAAAATTTAATTATGATCTCATCGTATGTAATAAAGAATTAACAACTCTCATCTTTCAGCAAGAATTTTACCATTTTCTATCACAGACAAACCCAGATGCAATAGTATACACAGATAGTTCAAAGCGGAATGATACCGACGGAACTTATGTGTTTGCTGATATTACAAGCGTTTACAATTCTGAACTGTACGCCATCAATATGGCTTTGAACATCATTGTCAAAATATCATCACGTCTTTAACTGCAGTGATTCGTGTAATGCTCCCCAAGCTTTAGAGGATTTATCTAGACATCTGTCGTTACTGATATTCATAGTACAATCTCTGAATTGAATCATCATTACACATAAGTGAATTTCTGCTAGATCCATGTGGTATCCATCCTGGGTAACGAATGAACAGATTCTGCTGCTAAAGATGCATGTACCTGACCACCATTCACCACTCAAGATACAACTACCGATTTTATTATAAACATTAAACATACTCTTCAAAGAAAGTACAAGCATTGGTGCACGATAGAAGTGAAACTTCTTATGCAATATTATATGAATTATTGGTGTAAAATAATGTATACACGAATGATAAAGTTTTTTATTAATAAGAAATCTGAACTAAAAATAAATTAACATATAAAAAATATTTATTTACATAAAACATAGAAAAATTTCAACATAATATCGAAGTTTAATCATCGCATTTTATCACAGAAATTATTGGTTTGTCGTAACTTAAGTAGATTTTATTCTATTTCTAGCAAGTATACGCTTTCTTAAAGATACGATTTGATATTCATTTTTTCTCCATCATGTCAAATTATAAGAGAAAAAAATTAAATGAAGAAAACAGAACATTTAATGTAGAGTGGGAGTTAGAACTTTTCGTTACTTCTGTGAAAGATAAAATGGTGTGTTTGTTGTGCAATACAATATTAACTACTTTGAAAAAGGCAAATGCAAATAAACACTATTTGACTCGTTAAACATAATTATTTTAATTTAGAAGGTGAAGCTTGACAAGCTGCGCTTTAGAAATTGAAAAATGAAAAGCATCAGCAGGCGTTTTTTTTGTGCTTTTGTAAAGAAAAATACCACTCCAATTGACGTTACTTACAAAATAGCACATACACTTGGAAAAAGAGGCAAACCAATTAGTGATGCAGAAATTAGAGAATGTGTTGTTGAAGTGGTGGGTATGTTAGATCCAGAAAAAATTTGATAAATACAAACAATTGCCTCTTTCATGAAAAACTGTAACAGATCAATAGCAAGAATTAGCTGAAAATGTATCACAACAACTTCGTACAATTATACAAAATGAAGATGTTTACTTTTCAATTGCTTTAGATGAAAGCACAGATAAAACGCAAGTTTTACGTTTTATTCGTGCTGTAACTGAAGATTTTCAGTATTACGAAGAACTTCTTCCACTGGGTACACTAACTGGAAGAACTCACAGATTTGACATTTTTGAAAACTTCAGAGAAGTATGTCATCGATTACAATTAAATGTCAGTAATTTAGCCAGTGTCTGCACTGATGGTGCACTTTCCATGAGAGGTAAAAAAGTAGGATTTGTTGCTTTATTAAAACAGGAAAACTTAAACTTGAAAAAATTGACTTCATTTCAATGTATTTTGCATTAGCAAAATCCATCATTTTGCAAGACGTTCTGGATAGAACTATTGCGATTGTCAACTATATTTGTGTAAGTGCAATGTGTTATACTGAATTTAGGCAGATGCAAACTTTAGACTAGGAAAACGAAGTGTTAATCTACTGCACTACTGCAATAACAGGTAGGCTATCAAGAGGGCAGGTTTTGATAAAAGTTTTAATTTTATGACAACAAATTTTAAACTTTTATCAAGAACAAGAAAAATGTGATCTATCAGATGAAGCATTGAAAGATTGCATCTTTTTCTGATGTCAAGAAAGAAGCCGTAATAAAAAAGAGAGTCCGACAAGGATGTTCCCTATCCCTGTACTTTTTAAACTTTACATAGAACTAGCAGTTAATGATGTTAAAAACCGATTTAGATCGGTGCAAGGTGAAAAGATAAAGATGCTACGATTTCCTGATGATAGTAATTCTTACCGAGAGTAAAAAGGATTTAGAAGAAACAATGAACGGCATAGATGAAGTCCCATGCAAGAACTATCGCATGAAAATAAACAAAAATAAACAAGAACAAAATGAAAGTGATGAAATGTAGAAGGACCACTGAATATAAAAATAAGAAGAAAAAAGATTACAGAAGCAGAAGAATCTTATTCTTTGGGAAGTAGAATCACTAAAGATGGACAAAGTAGGAATGACATAAAATGCTGAATAGCACAGTAGAAATGAAATATATTTCAGTCAGAAATATAATTTGCTTACATCAAAAATTAATTTAAATGTTAGAAAAACATTTTTGAAAGTATATGTTTGGAGCATAGCTTTATATGAAAGTGAAGCTTGGACGATTGTAGTACCTGAGAAAAAAAGATTAAAAGCTTTTGAAATGTAAAACAAAACAATTTTAATATTTTACGGCATGGTAAAATGAAGCATATATATGAAATGTGGCAAAAAGTCCAAGCGTTTCAAAAAAATAACATTTTTCAAAACATTGCTATCTCGCTCATATATATCTGCAGAACACTTCACGCAGTGTAAATTTCAGAATGGTTAATAATGGCGTCAATGCACATGATTTGTACCTATTTTGAAAATTCATAACTTTATTCAGAATCAAATTTTGAAATGTTTACTCTAGTTTGTTCTTATATAGACTTATATATATTATGTGGAAAAATTAAGATTTTTGTCCCAAGCCTGTCAACACAGATAAAAAACTAAAACTTTCAAAAGTTTAAATTTTTTAATAATAATAAAAAAACAATGAAAAGCTTTTCAGTTCTTACTCAAGAACTGAAAATGTATGGTACCTTATGTAATAATAATTTTAAAAAAATAACTTGATATTTCACCCCTTCATTGCAAATTTAAACTGTAATAACGTAATTTGTTATTAGATATAACATTTTAATGATCATTTTTACTTATTAACTTATTAAGGGTTTCAATGTAAAGGACCAAATTAAAAGGAGAATTTGATGAAAAAGAGATGTTTATCTTGCAATGTTTTGGCATAATCCAGTCCAAAAACATTAACATTTATGCTAATGTCTGCAAAGCCAAAAATGAAACGTGCTGCTAAACAAACATGGCCACCAGTCACAAGCAGGCTGGGATAAAAATAGAAAAAGACCTGTTTTGGATTGCCAATTTATTAGGGAATAACTTATAAAAAAATGATGAAGTAACCAAAAATATTTTGGTTGAATGACTTCATATGGATTGATTCATTATAGTAATTTGCCATAACAGTATTTCTGACTGAAAATACTACTTTATTTCTCATCAACATGTTCTAATGATACACTTATTATAATGGAAAACTAACAGAACTCATTTTTATAGTTACAATATCCTGAAACAGTAACATTCCTGCAAAGTCTATAATAACAAAACTACTTGCTTTATAAAAAAAAAAAATAATATTGATATAACTATCTTTTTATAGTGACTTAATATATTTTTAGTAATATTTAACAAATACGCTTGTTTTTTTCTCAGTTCACTCCCCATCCTAAATCTGCATTAAGAAGCTTCACTTCAAAAAATTATTTTTGATGTAAAATAATACGCAGTGTAATAACAAACTAAAATCATTTTATGTAAATAATATATCTAAATTGTTATTACTCTATTATTATATGTTATAAAAGCCTGTTTTACAATACTGAAAAGAAATCAAAACTACTTACCCTTTAATGAAACAGTTTTTATAAATTACGTGTTAATTTTACAACCATGAAGTATTTATAATGAACATATCTTTTTAAAAGTATTATAAGTGGTGATTTTGTTTTTTGATGAGAAAAAAATTGTAAATTACAGCATATGTTAAAAAGTAAAATTGATGCAAATGTAAAAAAAACACTCAATATAGCATTAAATTACTCAGTAACTCTGAATATAATTTCCCTCGATGCTCTTGGCATATTTCAGTGGCTAAGGATCTTAGCAGACAATATCATCAAAAACAAAGAAGATACTTATAAATGATAAATAAAAAAACAAACTTATTTTAAAGTAAGTAAATACATTTTGCAAATAACATTTTTCATGGTTAATAATATTAAATGAGGGAATGGATCGGGAGACCACAGAAAACTATAAATAAAGATATAATAAATGCATACAAAAAAATAACTTTACTAAAAATTACCAAATAAATCAGAAATTAAATGTTTTTGGCTAAGTATAATTTATATACCAAACAAAAATTATCTGTTAAACAATAAACCATATTCAGTAATTAAATAAGAAAATTCAAATACATAAAAACAATGGAACCTGTACAGGAGTTGAAGGGAATCTTTGACAGAAAATAAAAACCAAACAAAAAAGCCAATAGCTTAACAAAAATACTAATTCTAATTATTAATACTACTGTTTTGTGAAAAAGCATTTGAGAAAAACAGTATCAAAGACAACTCTCATTTGTGAACTTTACATATCTACACCGCTTTTGCTGAATCGGTGGAATTCCTAAGGATCTACCAAAATATCTGATGGCATGGTTCTCGGCTTAATATGTTCATAAATGTTATTCACATATTATAAACCAGAGTAATAGAAAAATCTACATTTTATTTTTTTTAAATGAGTTTATAACCTAGGCTGGCCTCTGTGGTGAGAGTTCTAGTGTCTCACTCTTTAATCCCAATGTCCTGGGTTCAAATTCAGTCAGGTGAGGTATAGTATTTTTAACAGTATAAAAATTGCTATTTCATCTCATCCTCTGAGGTGGTATTAATATATCAACCTTAATCAATCTTAATATATGATTTTTAATGGTCAAAACCATTCTCTAATATTGATATTATTGATATTTCTTTTTAAAGTGTAGCTCTCGTTAAAAATTTTTGACAAACGTTACAAACAATTTTTCTCTTGGTGTGTAAATTAATATGCCTCTTTAAATTACAAAGATCTTTTAAGGTTGGTAAAAAACCTTTTGAGAGAAGTTACAGACATAATTTTTCTTTTTCATATGAAACTTATTTTTTCCTCTTTTGTATGGGTATTAAGAAGTGTCTAAAGTGTCTTTGAAGTAATGTAATTTTAAAGTAGATTAAAACTTTTCTGACAAAATTTTCATTATGAGTAGTAGGTGGGTTTTTAAATCATTATCATGAATGAGAGACTTTATTTTTTCTTTAAATAAAATTTACATCTGAATCTTTTCATCGCAACATTCACAAACCAATTTCTTTCCTTTCTGAATAGGTAACTACTTATATTTTCGACTAAATTTTCTTCTGTTGTTACATCATCACCATATGCACACTTACATTTTTTTTTTTTATAATTCCATCACGCACAGAATTATTTATGGATTGCAACGCTTGGTACTTCCCTTGATAGTAACCTGTAAAATTAAAAATAATTAATAATTACCAAAGGTCAATTATTAAGAAATCTGTAATAATACAGATTTTTTAATGTCTGACGGAACAATAATGGCATCATCATGGAGCTCGCTGTTACAAGGCACACGTAACATTTTCGACATTTGAAAACTTTGCTGTTCCTCAGATTCCTGCAGGATACAGTTTCCAACACCAGGGCACTGGGGCGCACAGTATGGGAATCAGTGTATTAGAGAATAATAATACATTAGCAAGACATCTTTTCATCGATATTAAAAACCTTTTAAAAGAAGGCTGTGTTCATCCTTAGCCAGATTATGAAACTCAGATTTTTAACACCAGATTATTTGACTGACTAATCCTTCCTTTTTTAATTTTTATTAAAACGTTTTATATATATATATATATTTGCATACATTATCAGTCGTGTATGTTATTAATCTAATCAGTTAATAATATTACGACTGTAAGTGTCGTTCCTCAAAGCCCTGATGGATCGACAAATGGGTTAGTACAATGGAAACTAAAATCGGTATTCTGGAATCCTTTGTATGATTACTTTAGCATTGATGCATCGGCTCAACAAATGAAAAAAGGATTAAAGCGATTAAAGTCGACATTAATTGTTTATAAGAAACAAATGAAATAATGTTAACGTAAATATATAAATATACAAAAATCATCATTAAATAATTCACAATTCAGAGGGTGCTAATGAAAATTATTTTAAGCATATATTTGTGTATATTTTGTTCAGAATGCGGTTCAATTGAATCGTTTAGGTCGATTCAGCAATTCAGGCCCTTACTTGTAAAATGAAGATTGTGTTGAGTTATACAAAAACAGCAGAACTCCTGTCGGGTTCAATTTAGATGGGATATTGTTATTTTATTTAAAATGTGACAATTTTTTTTTGCAAAGAATTGCATATTCATAAATAAACACAAGATTAAAATAAGATATTTAATTTTCTAAATATAGGTCTACACGCATACTTATAAACACCAGAGAATGATATGAACCCTAACAGGCTAAGAACATTTCATAGCAAAGAACATTTGCTATGAGAAAGAATTTCAAAATATCTGTTTCCAAGAAAAACAAAAGAAATAACAGGACTAGGCTGAAGAATTACAGCAGACTTTTTTTAACGATAAGAAATGAATTTTGTACTGTATTATGAAATCATGCCAACCGTGATCAGGATTCAAACCTTCTCGATAAAGTTCATGATCGCTGTCACAGATGGCAACTTCGATGAACTGTAGTAATACCGATGAAATCTTAGCTACTATCGTGAAAAAAAATTTTTTACATTAAAATAGAAACAGTAGAAATGATAGGTTATCTGTTATTTGCTACAATTTGTAAAGTAAAAATACAGTAGTAAGTTAATAAACCTAAACTTTAGAAATTATATAAATAAGAAATTTCCTGTTATCTGTTATTTGCTACAGTACAAACTAAAACTTTGCTTCATTAACATGCCAGCAAAATTTTTTAACCAGTGCTTAACAGTTTTCCATTCTTTACAATTAAAGAAAAAAAGAAACCTAAATTTTGTTCATAACCACATTTATGAACAAACGAACGTATACCTTGATAAAAATTGGAGTGTGAATTTTGCTTCTATAAGTAGGAGCTTAATAAAATACATTTTTTTTAAATACAGATTTATCAGTTAAAATTCTACTTTCAAACTATACAACAAAACTGTTTTCTTATAACTAAACGCTTACAAGAAATATTATGCTTCCACTGAAATTTTAATTTTTTTACAAAATTTGAAAAATCTTTCCACCAATTTATTTAAGATGCCTCAAGGATTTTCTTTTGTGTAAATAAATATTATTCTATCATTTTTAAATAATACTAATTAAAAGATAATTAAAAAGAAACTGATTTATCTGCATCTTGTTCAGAATGTACGTAAATTAATTTCCAATTGCGACTTCTGAATTGTGAATCAATTTATGGTAATTTTTTAAAATCAAATCTTTCTTATTATAATCTGGTTATATTAATATAACCAGATATAATATATATTATATTAATTATCTTACACTGATTTCTGATTGATCTGTATAATATATTATTCTGATCAGAATAAAGACTAATTTATTTACTTAGTGGAAATGAAATAAAATATTTTTTACGGTTAGGACACACTAAATGACAATAATTATGTTCAAACTTGGATAATTCTAACATTGTTACTTACTTGTATACTTGTATGAGCAGTAATGATAATGATAATATATATTTATCACCCATAGAGTGAAATTTCTGGTTGTTATATTAGATGGCAACCTCTTAGGATTCCTATTCTTTTGCTTTAATAAAACTTGTACCCATGACTATATTATGTTTATGAATATTCTTATCCGAAATATGTCATCTGTTTTTGAAGGAGGCTCCTTCAAAAAGTCAAAATAATAAGTTTCTAGGATGGGTTGTTAGATCGTTAAAACTTGTAAACCATCATTAGTTAGTTAGTTAGTTACATTTCTAACCTAAACCAAGTTATTTATTTTGTAAATAAGAATATTGCCAACAGAAAACAACAAAAATCAAAATTGAATCCCCGTTAACACAGAAGTTCAAATTTTATTATTTGTTATCTCTTTTTTTTACAAATTTTTTCTACAAATATTAAATATTTTAAAAAAAATAATGGAGGATAAAAACCGAGGATAATTAAACAATTTCTTATAATATTATCTACAAGTGTCTCTATATGCGAGTGAGGCTTGCTTGGCTAATTTTATTATAAAACAATTGTCAACAATGAACTGTTCTGATCAAGGCCGGGAGAACAATACATCATAAACGAGTTATTTCATTAGTCTGTGATTTACACTAAAATTTATTCAACTTGGATGTCTTAGATGATTTAATGTCAGTTTATATTATAATTATTATGCAATAATAATTTAATTATAAATTATATAATTAACACAATAAAAGTATACAACCTAAAAAAGTGCAAGAGCAATCAGATAGTAAAAAATTAAAATTTATTGTTTAAACATTATATCAGGCAAACAGGATGTATAATCTAATCAACATATTCTGAGAACAAAAACTACCCCACTTAAATAACCGTGAATGTAATTTTTTTTAGTGACGTTTTATTGCCCAGTGTGACCAACAGCAGTTGAGTGAGTAAAAATTTATCAGACCATCACACTAGTCATAAACATATATCTTATTAAACATACATACATACATACATAACATGAACGGTATTTATAAAAGTTTCCACGTCACCTACGAACAATTGATCTAAAAACCAAGCGTACTAACCGCATGCAGTAGATCAGCTGCTTTTGATTAATTGTTGTAGGTTTTTTAAACTTAAACATAAAAACATTTATTTTTTTTTTACTATTTAACCGTTTTCTTTGTTCTTTGTGGTATTCTCTGCTTTGGCTATGAAAGGCCAACAACACGAGCAGCCAGTGTTACCAGTGTTATTTAAATTTTGAATGTTAATATTTCATTTATAATCTTTTCTACAGCTTCAGAAGTTATTAAAAATAAAATAATTACGTAAACAATTTTTATTTACAATTTATTTATAAACAAGCAGAAGCAGAAAAATCATTTGTTAAATTTTCTTCTATGTTGTTTCATTGTTGAGAAGTTATATAAGAGGTACTATACACAGTTTTTGAAAGACATTATTGACTTGAAGTTTGTATGTCAAAACACTTCTGTTTAATGTCCTTTTGAAGTCTCATACCAAAAAAAATAGATCATTTTGAGGTAGAAAATATAAAATATATATATTTCATTTTTTATATATTTATTTCATTTCATTTCAACAGTTGTACAGAAGAGATTTACTTTCATCTAGACAAGACAAACTTCAGTAAACACTAGATATAGTGTGCTGCTCAAACATTTCAAGTAACATTAAAAAAGAAGAGGTAATTATAGGTAGGTAAACCTTTAGGATTTAGGTAGGTAAGACAGAAATCTACCTCCATATACAACACTCTGGACTGAAGAGATAAATAAGGATGCAATTATATTCAATTATTGGCATAATATACATTTAATCTATTTCACCTAAAGACCATAAAGTAGAACACCTTTCTCCAAATACAATTCCATAACATTTTTGAAACACAACATAATTTTTAAATTACTTATATCAATAAATATATTACTTATAATCAATTACTTATATTTTCTATATATTACTTTTTTCTATTTCTGGAAGTAAATAATAACAGGAAAAATTTAATCGTTAATTAAAATAAAAGACCTGAATTCATTATAGAGACAGACCCTTTCACAATAAATCTAAGCAAATTTTGAAACTTTTTATTTTATTTTATAATTATATTTATATTTCATGATAACTAAGAGATCCTGTTACTACGTAAAAGTTGTAAAGCTGTAAAATAAAACACGTTCAAAATTGATTTCTCATTTGATACTGGAACTTTTTTTTTGTAACATTTTTAACCGCTTAGAGGAACTGGTAATTTTGCCTTGCAGACATTGCCTCAGTCGACCCTAAGTGACATGGCTGTAACATTTCTCAATGTTAATTTTCTATATATTTTCAGTTAATACAACGGTAAAAGTATTATTCAGATTTGCCTGGCGGTTCATAAGTTTTATTAGAACCCGATCAATAATTAGAAACAAACACATAGGCACTGTGATTTACAAATAAATAAATAATCATACGCTACAGATATATTAAAACATACCGGCAGTGAATAATCTCTCCATGATTGTTTTAAACACTATATATAAATAAAAATGATCTGAAGAAAACTTCCAATAATTCAGAAACATCACGGTGTAATTCAATTTTCAAAATTTCCTTCTAACTGTCTGAAATATAATACAAAATATAAAAATATTGTTTTATTTTGTAAAAAATATTTATAAATATGAAAAAAAAATGTTTATACATACATCAAATAGCAAAGGAAAGTAATAGCGTTATATTTTAGAAAGCCTTTCTACAATCAACAGGTGCTTTAACCATTAGGCTTGCGTAAATACTGTATAAAATACACAATTCTTAAATTCACAAACAATATTTGCCTACAAGATTAACTTTAAACTTTAAAAACATCAGCGGAAACAACAATTCCAAAAGAAGGTTAAAGAAAAGAGGGCAGTGAGAAACCATTGATGGAGAAACCACATTATGAAGTAAACACTCTAATGATAAATGTAAATAATAAATGATTTTACATTGACCGGTCATAAAATTGTACAAATGCTGCGACTAAAAAATTAAAAAATTCCAGCACTATAAAATAAAATCGTTGAGTTTTGACTGCAATGAAAAGACAAAGCATCATTTCTCTATACAGTCAAAACTCAAGGATTTTATTTTATTTCTACAAACACTTTAAAGGTTGTCTCTTGTTTTTACTATTATACTGATTATACTAAATCATGGATAGTGGGGTGCTCTTTGGTAGTTGGGTTACAATTAATTTGGTAGTTGGCATCTCAGGAATGTATTCACCTCATTCATACGCTTTTTTTTTTAATTTCAAGTTTTTTAATAAAAGTTTTGTATAGACTCATATAAATAAAAGGGCAGCATGGATCCCTATCCAACACAATGTTAACTAACATTGGTACACTTACCTCTTGAACGAAATAAGGTATACCTTCTTTTTTTTCATTTTATACGTTGGTATAATTGAGCGATTGTAAGTTCACGGAGAGTACATTTATCGGTCCCCAAATCAAAACTTAAGGATATAACTTTTCAGGATAAATTTAGGGAATGTGAATTAGCTGCATGGAAGTCCTTCAAAGACATTGATTAGGCATTTTTGTGGCAACAGAAATCATGAAAACTATGTTTTTATGGTTAATAAGCGGTTAAAAACCTACAAACATTTAGCATGTAGGATGTTATTAAAAATTCATTTCCTACACTCCCACGTAGACTTTTATCCTGAAAATTTGAGCTTTGTCAGTGATGAGAGCGTTTCCGGCAGGATATTCTGACTGTGGAGCATCATTACCAAGGAAGATGGGATCCTGAAATGACGGTTGACTATTGTTAGTTTTTATTTAGAGAAACCGATCAAACATCATAAAAGCGAAAACATTTGTCAACGTATTTTAAAAATTCGGTTCCGATGATGTAAATGTTTAAAAACTGTATCGAATATATTTCAATTCATCTGTATTTCAATAAACAGAAATTTAGCAGATTTAAACAAATTATAAATGAATAAACACAAATAATAACTTTTTTGAAATATTGTTATCACACTGATTATGCATTAATCGGTATAGTATGTATCTAAAAATGCGATGTATTACACAAAATTTTATTATTTTTGAATTCAGCACCCAAAATTTGTTAAAATCACCATGTACAATTCTAGATATACATATTTTTTTTTTTTATGTTTTGCTGCGTTTTAAAAATTCTGTTAGACATTTACTGTACTTACTTTTGATTCAATCCGGATTTGAAATTACGGTTTCAAATTTTCTTTATCTTTCATAGTCATTTTCCACTTTCAATATTACATTTGAGAATCGGTAACCTTTTTTTTGTCACAGCCTCCGTGAGTTTGAAAGTACCTCCAGTACAGAACCTACAACTCAAAATCACTTGGCAAAGAGATTAGTAATGTACACAATATGAATAGTTAATTTTTTTTTTTTTTTTTTTTGTTTTGCGTAGGAGGAGGGAAAAGCTCTAGCAGCCACCGTCTGCGCCCGCAACAGACGGTAGTGTCGGGCTCGCACCGACTAAAAACCCTCCCCCTTTATGAAATAGGAACTGGACCTAACCACAAGGCACACGTTTATGTGCCAAATACATTGAAAAAATTATATTCTATCGATGGGGAAACCTACTGGGACCCTATTAGGGATTGGGATCGCGGACGCGACTTAACTAAGTAATAATAAAATAATATCTACGTTGAACCTGAAAAAACATACACAACATATACAAAATTTTACAACTATTTTCATAAAACTTAATTTATACTACTTGTCTAAGTAATTCTAATGTAAAATTTACGTCGAACCTGAAACAGAACATACACAAAAGTACACATAAAAAATTCCTACAGATAAGTTCCTATCAGGGAACCCTACTGGGACTTGGACCTACCGCGATTTTATATGAATATTATACTATCAACTTAAAAACTACACAACTTAATTGTAACATGCAAATTTATAATATTAAACAATAATAACAAAATGTAAAATTTTACGTCGAACCTGAAACAGAAACATACACAAAAATACACATAAAAATTCCTACAGATAAGTTCCTATCAGGGAACCCTACTGGGACTTGGACCTACCGCGATTTTATATGAATATTATACTATCAACTTAAAAACTACACAACTTATTTTTAACATGCAAATTTATAATATTAAACAATAATAACAAAAGTAAATACCTTTAGTAGAAAATTATCCTACAGTAAAAGGGAGTACCGCAATGTAAGGAGGGCCACTTACATGGCAGCTCTCCCTTAGAATATTAAATGAACCGTAGAGTTACCTGAAACAAAAGAAAATAAGACAAATTCAATTAGCGGTTGTGAAATTAATATAGTTTAAATTTAATAAAGAAATAGAATCGCTAGCTAGGTAGGTACATAAGATAAGCTATACCCTCTTCCACTAGATAGATACCGAGAACACTGAATTTTTTACATCTCCGACATCGTTAGATATCCTGTGAGAAATCATTGAAAAACACCATTTTAATAGATCAAGGTGGAAGAAAATAAAGGAATAAAGTGGATGTTAGAAAGGCGTAATCCACAAGGATCGCTAAACAAGACAACTCGCTCAAAGAAATTCTAAGCCGCTTTTAAGGCAGCAGGGATTCCTCTCTTACAAGAACAGAGCGCTTTTACCAAGAATAGAAGCAAAAAAATTATTCTGAATTAAGCTCCACTGATGTAGATGGTAACAGATCTATAACACATCCAGGAATGTGTGTTATATGAACCTATTTGGACGAGCTAAAATTTTCAGCTAAGAATAATGTTGAATACAGGATGTCGGTTCGGTACACCACCTGATCCTTTTACTAATTTTTATATTATTTTTTTTCAAATCATACTTAATTTTTTTGTAGAATGAACTACATCATTTATTTTCTTATTGTTTCCACTTGCTTTGATCGCTCTGGTATTTAAAATTCATGAAATATTTATTTATGTACCATATACTTTGAAAGTACCTTCTACAACAAGTTTTAACAAAGAGATGCGACCATGGTTTCATTAAATTTTCAAACCGCTGTCAGGCAAGAGATTCATCGCCAAAGCAAGCAAAACAATAAAGGACTAAACAAAATTTCTATGTCAAAAAAGAAAAAAAAATTGTGAAACCACTAATAAATTTTCACACAGTATATCTTCTATTAAAATAATATGTTAAATGAAGATATCGCTTTGTTTCATCTATCAAAACCCCGTTCTCTATCTGTAAACGTACATAAAATTCATTTTTATTATAATTAAAAGTTTGGGGGTATCCAAGTGAAAAGATGACTGTCACGACAATAGTTTGATAATTATTTCATTCATTTTACACGACGAAATCTCTCAATATCAATTGTTTTTCATGACTATTCTTTACATTAGAAACAAATAATTGTTGTCAACAAAAAGAATAATTTAGTTAAATTATATATTGCATTTCAATTTTATTAACAATGATGAAAAAATCAAGTGATTTACTGCTAACCGATAAATACTCAAAATATTATTAGGAAGGTTAAAAATATGAATAACAGTCCGTTGAAATATAAGCCAACAAATGTACAAGATAATCTTATGAAGTTTCATTGCAGTAACTAACAAAATTCATAAAAATTTGTGTATATATATATATATAAAATTTTAACATTATATGAAATATAAACCACCTAAACACAGTAATTACATTACTTATACACTTACCTTATTTATTTCCAATAACTAGTTTGTGCAGTCAGTACCTTAAACCTTCAGTTTGTATTAAATTGTAACTTATTCTTTTTAATTGATTTGTATTTTTTTTTCATTATAAATATTTCCACAGCTACATTTATGTTCATAATATAATTTAAAATTTCACAACAAGTAACATTATAATTTATGTTAAAAAAGAGAACTCATTAAAAAGATAAAAACAGAATTTAATACAGACTGAAGATGCAGGGGTACTGCGAAAAACAGTCAGTGCAAACTTGTATGGCAAGTTTATTTTACCTAATTACTGTGTTTTGGTGGTTTATATTTCAAATAAAATATATATGAGAGACAAATTAGGCATTGACCGGATACTGGCACTTCTCTATATGTAATGCTACTAAGTTTCGTCTCTTTATTATTCTGATGTTTCCTTTATTGCATTTATATTGTAATTTGCCACACAAAATTTCTGTGTCCCAAATGACATTGAATATCAGATCTACCTAAAATTTTTTTAAAAAGTTAGAAATAAAAATAACTGCAGTATCACTAATGTCCTGACCTTCTCTTTTTCTGTTTAGCCTCTGGAACCACCGTAAGATATTACTTCAGAGGATGATATGTATGAAAATTTAAATGAAGTGCAGTCTTGTTCAGTCTCAGGTCAACCGTTCCTGAAATGTATGGTTAATTGAAACCCTACCGTGAAAGAACACAGATATCCACAATCTAGTATTCAAATCCATTTAAAATCTTTACTAGGATTTGAACCTTACAACTCTCGACTTTGAAATCATTTGACTTGCAATGACGAGTTAACGACTAGACTAGACCGGTCGGGTAATGCCCTAACCCTGGCCCCTAGTACAAGTTAAGTGATAATGGCTGGTTGAAGCCACAGAGAAGCTCCATTACTTGGTCGTTCTAACTGAAGCTAAACATTACATAAACGGATGGAATCTTTTAATAAATACTAATATTATTGTGAAATATATATAATGTAGTAAAGAATTAATAGTACCTTAATATTATACCATTTGGCTACACAGCTTTACATTCATCACCACGGCTAATCCAAGGATCAAATCCATCGAGCAGCTGAAAGAATCGATCGATCTGGTACTGTGAAGATGTAGGACGCAGGATGAAGTGACGAAATGTTGAATATAACCCGGTAATCTGTATTATTTCAAGTCTCATTTTTATTTATAGTTTGTAAATTTTTATAGTGAGGAAGATAACGTTCACACTTTGATCTTGATCGCACTTTAATTTCACACTTTATTTACACCAATCACTTTATTTACCCCACAATTTCAGAATATGAAAAAGATAAAATAATTACATACTAAAAACCGGGGTCAGTTCACGCCTTTTTAATATGCAAGGCAAATATATTACATATAAAAATTATTAAATTTTGAAGTAATTTGGATTACTGTTATGCTAAATGGATTTTTTCAAATAATCATTCTCCTTAGGTGTTTACCACAAAAAAATGGTAAATGTTGCAACTAAGTTAATTTTTTTAATAAAAAAATAAGCAAATAAAGTTAAATAATTTATTATGGCACCTCTAAAATCGGCTGACCCTGGTTTGAAAAAATTAAACTAACATGCAAGCATGCATCTTCTTTGAAGCAGGTGGCTGGCTGAACGCTGATTGGGAAAAGCAAAGGGGTATTCAAAATTTAAAATACTTCAAATAAGATAAAAAATTCTTAAAATTGTAATTAGATATAAATATGCTCTAACCTTCAATTTGATTAACACCTACCAAAAAAATTTAAGAAAAAGCTTATGTAATATAATAAATATAAAATATATATATATATAAATAAATATATATTATATCCTACGTGAACCAGATTTAAAAGCTACAGTTAATTAAGAAATTGCTTCTATATCTTTACTTATTTTTTAAATTTCTTGAACTAAATGATTAATTTTGTCAATGAAATGAATAAAATTTAAATAATTTATAAAAAGGGTAATTTTAAAAACCTACTAATTAATATTTCAAATAAAATTTTATAAAGCAATTAAAACTACAAAAGGAATTTTTACGTGATGTAATACTAAAAAAAAAATGTAAATTGATTTATAGGGAGGACTTCAGCCACTGGTCTGGTAGTGAAGTGATGAGCTGAAAAGACAAAGAAACATAATAAACATAGAGCAAATATAAATAAACTATATCACCCCCCAATATATAGACACATTTATATACACAGCACCCCCCAACCGAAACCCGATGAACGATATCGGGATGATGAAATACGGTCGCGACGCGGTTGACACGGTACGAATATTTTATGTACCCAGCACTCGCGAGAGCTATTCATTGCATACAACATAGATATTTAAAATGTCAATATGTAATCAAGAATAATAATTAAAAATAATTCTGTATCATATTAGGTACCTGATAAGCTAAGATGCGAATAATACACCCCGAACTGTGTCAGAGCATATCAGCTTTGCTATGTGTTGATCAAAAATCTAGAATAATACACCCTGAACTTTGTCAGAGCATACCAGATTTGCTATCTGTAGAGGAAAAATCTAAAATAATACACCCCGAACTGTGTCAGAGCATATCAGATTTGCTATCTGTAGAGAAAAATCTAAAATAATACACCCTGAACTGTTTCAGAGCATATCAGCTTTGCTATGTGTTGATCAAAAATCTAGAATAATACACCCTGAACTTTGTCAGAGCATACCAGATTTGCTATCTGTAGAGGAAAAATCTAAAATAATATACCCCGAACTGTGTCAGAGCATATCATATTTGCTATCTGTAGAGGAAAAATCTAAAATAATACACCCTGAACTGTTTCAGAGCATATCAGATTTGCTATGTGTTGATCAAAAATCTAAAATAATACACCCTGAACTTTGTCAGAGCATATCAAATTTGCTATGTGTTGATCAAAAATCTAAAATAATACACCCTGAACTTTGTCAGAGCATATCAAATTTGCTATGTGTTGATCAAAAATCTGAAATAATACACCCTGAACTGTTTCAGAGCATATCAGCTTTGCTATGTGTTGATCAAAAATCTAAAATAATACACCCTGAACTGTTTCAGAGCATATCAGCTTTGCTATGTGTTGATCAAAAATCTAGAATAATACACCCTGAACTATGTCAGAGCATACCAGATTTGCTATCTGTAGAGGAAAAATCTAAAATAATACACCCCGAACTGTGTCAGAGCATATCAGATTTGCTATGTGTTGATCAAAAATCTAAAATAATACACCCTGAACTGTGTCAGAGCATATCAAATTTGCTATGTGTTGATCAAAAATCTAAAATAATACACCCTGAACTGTGTCAGAGCATATCAGATTTGCTATCTGTAGAGGAAAAATCTAAAATAATACACCCTGAAGTTTGTCAGAGCATATCAAATTTGCTATGTGTTGATCAAAAATCTAAAATAATACACCCTGAACTGTTTCAGAGCATATCAAATTTGCTATCTGTAGAGGAAAAATCTAAAATAATACACCCCGAAGTGTGTCAGAGCATATCAGATTTGACATGTGTTGATCAAAAATCTAAAATAATACACCCTGAACTTTGTCAGAGCATATCAAATTTGCTATGTGTTGATCAAAAATCTAAAATAATACACCCTGAACTGTTTCAGAGCATATCAAATTTGCTATCTGTAGAGGAAAAATCTAAAATAATACACCCCGAAGTGTGTTAGAGCATATCAGATTTGACATGTGTTGATCAAAAATCTAAAATAATACACCCTGAACTGTTTCAGAGCATATCAGCTTTGCTATGTGTTGATCAAAAATCTAGAATAATACACCCTGAACTATGTCAGAGCATACCAGATTTGCTATCTGTAGAGGAAAAATCTAAAATAATACACCCCGAACTGTGTCAGAGCATATCAGATTTGCTATCTATAGAGGAAAAATCTAAAATAATACACCCCGAACTGTGTCAGAGCATATCAGATTTGCTATGTGTTGATCAAAAATCTAAAATAATACACCCTGAACTGTGTCAGAGCATATCAAATTTGCTATGTGTTGATCAAAAATCTAAAATAATACACCCTGAACTGTGTCAGAGCATATCAGATTTGCTATCTGTGAGGAAAAATCTAAAATAATACACCCCGAAGTGTGTTAGAGCATATCAGATTTGACATGTGTTGATCAAAAATCTAAAATAATACACCCTGAAGTTTGTCAGAGCATATCAAATTTGCTATGTGTTGATCAAAAATCTAAAATAATACACCCTGAACTGTTTCAGAGCATATCAAATTTGCTATCTGTAGAGGAAAAATCTAAAATAATACACCCCGAAGTGTGTCAGAGCATATCAGATTTGACATGTGTTGATCAAAAATCTAAAATAATACACCCTGAACTTTGTCAGAGCATATCAAATTTGCTATGTGTTGATCAAAAATCTAAAATAATACACCCTGAACTGTGTCAGAGCATATCAAATTTGCTATGTGTTGATCAAAAATCTAAAATAATACACCCTGAACTGTGTCAGAGCATATCAGATTTGCTATCTGTGAGGAAAAATCTAAAATAATACACCCCGAAGTGTGTTAGAGCATATCAGATTTGACATGTGTTGATCAAAAATCTAAAATAATACACCCTGAACTTTGTCAGAGCATATCAAATTTGCTATGTGTTGATCAAAAATCTAAAATAATACACCCTGAACTGTTTCAGAGCATATCAAATTTGCTATCTGTAGAGGAAAAATCTAAAATAATACACCCCGAAGTGTGTCAGAGCATATCAGATTTGACATGTGTTGATCAAAAATCTAAAATAATACACCCTGAACTTTGTCAGAGCATATCAAATTTGCTATGTGTTGATCAAAAATCTAAAATAATACACCCTGAACTGTGTCAGAGCATATCAGATTTGCTATCTGTAGAGGAAAAATCTAAAATAATACACCCCGAAGTGTGTCAGAGCATATCAGATTTGCTATGTGTTGATCAAAAATCTAAAATAATACATCCTGAACTTTGTCAGAGCACATCAGGTTTGCTGTATGTATAACACACTCTAATCTTTGTGTTTTTACAATTTCATAATTTGAACTATTTCTAAAAATGAAACCGAATTAGAAGATTGAACTAGGGAAATATATGAGTTAACCAGAAGATTTTAGTTTTATAATTTCAACAAGAAAATATTATTGATTTGAAGAAATATAACTTAAGGGATTTTTGTATTATTTTCAATATTAAAAATAGATGATTTTTCAAAGAAATCAATTACTCAGAGAGTTTTCAATCAATGAATTTACTTGTATTTTCCATATTTCTTTTTTCCCCTTTTGTACTTGTGTAGATGTTGCATTACTATCCAGACCTCTTAATTACCCCTTTTAAGATTCTCTTAAGAATGCATTTTCACAGCATAATATGGCCAATCCCGGTTGTAATTAAAAAAAAGTCGATTTATATTATTGAAAAGAAGGTGAAGTTGCTAATGAATAGCAAATGGAATCAAATTGTGATCGATGACAATCCAAGTGAAAAGGGGGTATTAAATAATGCAAATACTAAATGTAATATTGAAGTTACCTTTATCTGTAGGATTATAGAAAAAAATTAAAACTTATTATTAAGTAATCCATAAGGAGGTCTTTTTTCATCAACGATGTAATATAAGTACAAAGGAATTCTATATGTGAACACCGGGTGGTGCAGAATGATTAATAGCAGGTGACAGGTACCGATTAAATCACAAATTCTAATCTTGTATAAGAAAAGAGAAGGTGCTCGATTTCAGTTTTACACGGTTTGGAAAAATGGTTTATAAAAAATATACATTTATAGAAATAAACGAATAATTTTAGTGGATAACCATCGGGCAAGATATGGCATATACTCTAGAAGACTAAAACCAGCGGGTTTATATATTTAGTTTGCTCATACAAAAGGTTTAATGTAGTGTATTTTTAGGTTTAATATTCCCGTAAAATTATCAAAGGTAATAATGATGGGTCTTTAAATAGAACTAAAATGATTCCTGACCGATATACTGTAATAGTTCCTTGATGTTTCTGGGCCGAAGACTAGTATATGTTCAAATACTGTGTGACGGTGTCAAAAATAGATTTATGTAATGTTAGATGCTTTTAGAATAGTTAGGGCTTTTAGAATACTTAGAAGATGTTTTTAAATGAAAGCTAAAAAAATCTGATGTGTTGTATCCTTAAATTTATTTATATATAGATAATCAAAGGGACATTTCGGATTTAATTTTGTTGTTAAATATGATTATTTATTTAAGAAATTACTTCATATAATTATAAAAATAAAGGCGAATCCAGAAAGAAAAATAAAATGAGAGACTGTTTTACATAAACAGATCTAATACGATTGAAAAAAGCCAATACTATGAATTAACAAATCATAAATTTCTATTTATTTTTAAAAAAAATGGTAAAGTTGTATAAACAGTCTTAAGTGGTTTATATATACCCTCTTACTTAAGATCAATCATATTATAATTTAACCTCTTTGAAGACACATTTCTAATTTAATACTTGAAAATCAAATTATATTACTTTTAAACTTAGATATTCGACTCAAATACAGCAGAATGAATGATATACATAAAATACCCATCATCTAAACTTAAATTAGTGTAATTAATGTTAGTAAGTTAGTCGATGTTACCAAAACAATTTTTTATGATAAAACAGTTATATTTGTAAGCTACATAAAAAGAACATGCAATTACAAGCTACATAAAGAAACATGAAATTACTAGCTACATAACAAGTACATGCAATTACAAGCTACCTAATTATTTTATGTATATTATTAAAATTACTGTATTTGGCCAACAAAACCTGTAAACATAATTTGTATATGAAATAGTAAAAACATTTATCTCTCTCCAAAGAGGTTAAAGTTAAATATTTAATTAAAAGGTTAGGAAAATAATGCTTATTGACATTTTTGAAAAATTGTACTATTTGCATTACATTAAAAAACAGAGAATTCACATAAAGAACAAAATTACAGTGTACTACTTGTTATTTTGAAAATAAATAAAACCTTTGCAGTATATGATCATTTGACTACTTGCTTAAAGGCACGAATATAAACCGGGATTGTATTTTTCTTCCTGTATGAAGTTTTTCAAACAGCTATACATAATTAAATAAACTGAGTAAAACAATTGTAACTGAAAAGAAAAAGCAGAATAAAAAATTGTAAATGATTTCAACGAAGAAATTATTTGAAATAATCGGCTAACGTTTTGATATAAATGTAACGACAAGGGAGGTACCATCAGTATCTTAACCACCAAAGTACCTAACCTAAGAGAGTTAAGAATTACATAAAAAATATATTAAAGCGTAGACAAAAATTCATTTAGAAGAATAAGTAATTAAAAAAATTATGCCCTTATTTTTTCTTTCTACCTAGTCACCTGTATAAACAGAAAAATAAAAAATTTGCACCTGCTTGAAAATAATTAAAGAATACGATTAAACTTTTTTGATTGTATTACATACTGTATTCAGAAATTTGCGTGCCTGTTGGCAATTCACTAAACACGGTAATAAATCAAATGAAAATGGACGGGGAAAATATTGAAAATGGATTAGAACAAGTTTTATTTAGATTAGAGTATACTGTTGGTATTTATTTGTGAACTGAAGGAATTAGAATAAATTTTGGCAAAAAATCTGAAACAGTATTGGTTGATTACACTGTGAAACAGCTTTACAAAAGATTTCTTTATCAGGTTACAATCAAGAGACCCAGAAATGAATGCGGTTAACTACAACTGACGTCCAGGAAAAATTTAGAAATATAGGAAACAAAAATAAATTTAAAATTACCTTTAATTAAAATGAAAGTTAATTTCTTATTATTATGAATTCTTGAGAAAAAATTAAGAATATATCTTCAATAGTGGAAAATATTTCTAGAAGAGAATTTTGGCTTTTATTTCTAGAATTTTTTACAGAATTACAGAAAAAAGAAATTGAATTACATAGATGTGAAAATGTGTGGATGTCCAATAAGATTTGGTTCAATGATTTTGTATGAAAGAAGATCCAGATTGTTCTAGCGGGGAGATAACACAATTATTATGATCTAAAAAACTAAAAAAGAATAAGTGTATTTTAAATATGCACAATATTGTTTTTCTAATTCAAAATACAAACTGTTCCTTAATACAGTTTCTAAAAAATATTTTCCGTTTCATCAGTAATAATTAAAGTGTTCGATACATCAAACAATAAAATTTGATAGTTCCTCCGAGATATTCATTGTACTAAGGTATTTGTACTTATTTTCAGTACACATTAAAGGTAGCAAAGCGCAAGAAAAAACATGTCTATTCAACACATATAAATTACATTTACTATTTATACAAATAATGTATCCAGATGTAATATAAAAATTAGGCATTTCCTGTAAAATTATTGAAACATTTTATAGCATTTTCTTAATAAAATTCATTTTAGTTCCTACATAAAATTCATCGGTAATTAATTTTATAAAAATTTTGCCACGTTGATGTATCCATTTCAAAAAAAGGTTACATCACCCCTGTTTTTTTTTAATAAAACAAATTTTGTAAAATGGAAGATAATTATTAATATAGAATAGATTTTAAATTAAAAAACAAAATTTCATGTAAATAAGATCATCATATAAACTGTAGCAACGTGCTTTAAAAAATCTACGTTAAATTTGAAAAAATGTTTAATTTAAAACAGATATATTAAAAAAAAATAATAAATCTATGTTGCATACAATAAAATAAATGTCCCTCACTTTAAAATAATGTCCTAAATTGTATGGTTTTTCTTTCTAGAAGATTGTTCATAATTACCATACAGAAGAGATGTTCACTTTTAGACGGTAACGACGCAACTAAAATATGTCTTACTTCGTATAAGGTTACAAGATTGAAAAACAAGTTTCTGCGTCTCTGATTGGTCAATGATATCGGAGTGTTTCGTCATAGACCCGAGCGACTACCTCGTGACATCTCTTAATCCGTTCAACGTTAAAAGAATAGACCAACTCTGTTATAAGAATTGAAAAACAAGTTAATTACTTTTCTGCGTCTCTGATTGGTGAATAGTATTAAAAATTGTTTAATCGTTCTAATGAATCCATCCTGTCGTAACTTGTAATCTTCAACACATAATAGCATTAAAATATATATTTGAATTTAAAATAAAAAGAAGGAACTAATTTCAAAATTATTTTTTTACTTTAACCTGTATTAATATATTTATTAATAAAAACAAATTACGTCATCAAAATTACCGATCTAATTGAAAATTAAACAGACATTTTTTTGAATAGTAATTTACAGAACTGAACTTTTGTTTTTTGCATCGGTATTTATTTTTTCGGTTAAGAAAAAAAAATTGGTTATGTTATATTCTCTAAGACAGTAAAAGGTATTAATTTGTTAATTAATACCGATGAAATTTGATAAATGAAAAATAAATTTGGTTATAAATTAATTTCCAGACATAATATTTTTTATTAAAAGGGATATATTAGGTTTGCGCCTTTCCTAACACTGAAGTTTCACATAAAATTCTCCCTATATCTAACTTCAATTAGACTATGCGCCAAATCGTTTTTGATTACGTCTTTAAACGCCAAAAATACTATGCTAAGAAAGCAAGTGTTGATTCCAACAACGACAGTTTTGTTGTAAAATTCAATTTACTCAGAGTCCTCTTGGTTTACTTAAAAATCAAGAAACAGATTTACAAATTTAATAAGCCTGTAATAAAAACATACCCTTCTCTCTTTGCTTTGATCCGCTTTCGGGAGCGAGGTCAACACCTCATCATAGTTACTCGAGGCCTCCTTTTACGTTTCTGAAGCACTTTGACCTCCAGCCTTTTACTAACGACAGATTCTGAAATGACTCTGTCTCTTTATCATCCGCTAAGACAACCAGACCTTTCCTACTGTGCTTTATGTTCCTAATTCTCAAATTTCCTTGAAATATAGCTTTCAAATTTCCTTAATAGTTTTGTGGAGCTTTCCTTCCTGTTTATGAATGTGACTTCTGGTTGCTTGTGGGTTAAGCTGGCCTCTCGCTTCCCTTTAAGCACCTAGGCGTAGAGTTTCCGCTTCGCCCTAATAAGTACAGGCGCTGGGCGCTGGTACCGGGACGGAATTTGCCTCTTTTCTTTAACTATAACCTCCTTGACTTCAGTCGGCTTAGAGACAAGCGCCTCAAATCCGTTCGCCAAAGCACAGTTCCCTAAACTCATGTTTACGAAACATTTATGTTTAGAGAACATTTCCCTAAGCTCATTATGCCTAGGGATCACTCGTCTTCAAGAAATCCAACAACTGCTCACATAGTTATTCAAATTGTGTACCAGAGATACAGAACTACCAGCCTTAACTAAATCACTATTCAGACTAATTTTTGGTATCCCTAATTAGTCTCTGTCATCTACTACTTAGTCGGGCAAGCCGACATATTTGAAATACAAGCAGCCGGTGGCCTGATTCCCTCACGTCACTTTTTGCACGTCTTAACCGCTGCTGAATAGTTTAAGCGAGTGCAAGCAATTACGAAAATACTGATTTCGGTCCCTGCTCTAAAAAGAGCGTATACAGGAGTAATCGCCTTAATTCGCCCAGGTAGACTGTCCGCCCTACCTGGGCGAACCTTTGCTCGTTACAGGGTATTTATACCAAAACCCACCGGGTTGGTCTAGTGGTTAACGCGTCTTCCCAAATCAGCTGATTTGGAAGTCGAGAGTTACAGCGTTCAAGTCCTGGTAAAGCCGGTTATTTTTACACGGATTTGAATACTAGATCGTGGATACCGGCGTTCTTTGGCGGTTGGGTTTCAATTAACCACACATCTCAGGTACGGTCGAACTGAGAATGTACAAGACTACACTTCATTTACACCCATACCCTTCTCATTCATCCTCTGAAGAATTATCTAAACGGTAGTTACCGGAGGCTAAACAGGAAAAAGAAAGACATAAAAAGGGTATTTACACCAGCAGTCGTTGCCACAAAAAGCCGATCGCTTTAGAAGGCTCTTGAGGCAGATGCATGTCTAAATCAAACACCAGATACCAAAAAGGAACTCTGTGAAAACGGCCAAATCATGAACGATATCCACCCTTTTTATGCAGATGCTGTTAAAACATTAGTCAGTAAGAATTAAAAACCCGGGGAACGTAACCGCTTGTCACCGGTTTAAAAAAACACCAAAGCTAACCTAAGTCACGGTAACAACTTTGATTATACGCATCAGAAGGACCAATGTATAGGATAAGGTTGCGACAATATTTTAAAGGTGATTGCAGAACAACAATTTTTTCATTAAAAAAATTCAGGTTATGTTACCCCTTACTATTCCAGCTATTAACCATTTTTTACATTGCGTAGTATTTTACAGCTGTTTAGTATTTTTTACCACTAGTTTCAAAGATTGTCACAGGACTTCTGAAGTAGTTCTGTACTGTCATATAAAATAAATGTTGTTTTTCGGTGTTTAATGATAGAAAAATTATTTAACATTCCCCGTACGTTATTAACATTTTTTCTGATGTCTTTCATTTAAAACCAAATGAAAGATATGCAGCTTAAAAATAATTTTACTGCACTTTAATTAAGAAAGTAAACTATTTTCATTTCCTACTAATTTAATTTATAATATTGCCGTGATTGGTTAGGTTGATATTTTTTTTTTTTTTTTTTGTCTTCAGTCATTTGACTGGTTTGATGCAGCTCTCCAAGATTCCCTATCTAGTGCTAGTCGTTTCATTTCAGTATACCCTCTACATCCTACATCCCCAACAATTTGTTTTACATACTCCAAACGTGGCCTGCCTACACAATTTTTCCCTTCTACCTGTCCTTCCAATATTAAAGCGACTATTCCAGGATGTGGCCTATAAGTCTGTCTCTTCTTTTAACTATATTTTTCCAAATGCTTCTTTCTTCATCTATTTGCCGCAATACCTCTTCATTTGTCACTTTATCCACCCGTCTGATTTTTAACATTCTCCTATAGCACCGCATTTCAAAAGCTTCTAATCTTTTCTTCTCAGATACTCCGATCGTCCAAGTTTCACTTCCATATAAAGCGACACTCCAAACATACACTTTCAAAAATCTTTTCCTGACATTTAAATTCATTTTTGATGTAAACAAATTATATTTCTTACTGAAGGCTCGTTTAGCTTGTGCTATTCGGCATTTTATATCGCTCCTGCTTCGTCCATCTTTAGTAATTTTACTTCCCAAATAACAAAATTCTTCTACCTCCATAATCTTTTCTCCTCCTATTTTCACATTCAGCGGTCCATCTTTGTTATTTCTACTACATTTCATTAATTTTGTTTTGTTCTTGTTTATTTTCACGCGATAGTTCTTGCGTAGGAGTTCATCTATGCCGTTCATTGTTTCTTCTAAATCCTTTTTACTCTCGGCTAGAATTACTATATCATCAGCAAATCGTAGCGTCTTTATCTTTTCACCTTGTACTGTTACTCCGAATTTAAATTGTTCTTTAACATCATTAACTGCTAGTTCCATGTAAAAATTAAAAAGTAATGGAGATAGGGAACATCCTTGTCGGACTCCCTTTCTTATTACGGCTTCTTTCTTATGTTCTTCGATTATTACTGTTGCTGTTTGGTTCCTGTAAATGTCAGCAATTATTCTTCTATCTCTATTCTTGAACCGTAAACTTTTTAAAATGCTGAACATAGCAATTATACCTGGCGATAATGTTCAGTACTCTTTCGTTATATGTTACCCAAAAATTCTTGCCCAAATCACTCAAAAATAATTATCATGTTAAAAAACCAATTTTAAATCGACAAAAAATGGGAAAAATGTTTTTCAATTTTTGCAAAAAATTTTTTCGATTTTTTCTATATATTTTTTTTTAAATTATCGGAACGTAAAATTATAATTTTACATTTAGACCGTATATTGTAAAAATCGGTGGGGCTCCGCCCCCCCCAAATCCCCTTCAACAATCATTATACAGAGTAGGATAGGGCAATACTTTGACAACTCATTCTAGAGGCTAAAAGTAAGAAAAAGGTTCACAAAAACATAGGTCCGAAAACCCTTCGTTAGCGAGTTATACAGGATGAAAGATTTCGCCCGAGTTTCAGTTCCTCCGGATAAATTAAGGCTTTCTGAAAAACTGGGAAGGTCAATTAAGGGGAAAATTGTTTCTTACGGTTTTTGAGCTGGGAAATCGAAAAAATAGGTCCCAGAACTGTATCTCTCTTAGTTTCCATGATATCCCGTGTAAAACGCCAAAAATAGGGTCAAAAAACACATTTTTTGCGTTTGACGAACAATAACGTTTTTAAATTGGCGATAAATCATACATTTTTAAAACGTAAATTGTAGAGAATTTAATTATAAGAAGATTGAGATGTAAATAATGTCGACAGAAAACAAATAAAATTTTAAATACGTCGACTCTTATTAACAACAAACTGATTAATTTTTAACAGATTAAAAAACTTTTTCGTTATATACAGTAAAAAATAACTGGAGGAAGAAAGAATACGTACTGTTTTTTTTATGATAATGATAAAATGCTGCTTACAAGTAGTATTTCATGTGGTTTAATAACTTTAAAAAATGCCACCGTTGTGTTCAATGCATTTTTCAACGCGTTGTACTAGATTTTGTGTTGCCGGTCTAACGGTATCTTTGCGTTCTTTGATTATAGTTGCAGCGTTGAGAACGGGAGCGATCAGTTCATCGCGTGCGTCTGCTTTTTGCTTGTAAACTTCATTTTTCAACCGTCCCCACAAACAATAATCCAACGGACTTTACTTTTCGATTTAGTACAACAAGACCAGGATACCTATTTCGATATTCCGTAACCGCTGCCTCAGTCCTTCCATAGCAAAATCCATAGATGAAAATCACGTCGGAATATTCGGCATTAGTGACGATAGGCAGCATTTTTCAAAACAAAACTAAACAGAATTTCCCTTTTTTTAACAGACAATTTTTTATGCGCAGTAAAACGAATACAATATTACACTTCTTAACAGTTTTCTGAAAATTTTACGATACGAATTAAATATTTTTTGGCGTTTTACACGGGATATCATAGAAACTAAGATAGATACAGTTCTGGGAGTTACTTTTTTCGATTTCCCAGCTCAAAAACCATAAGAAACAATTGAATTTGTCCCTTAATTGATCTTCCCAGAATTTCATAAAGTCTTAATTTACCCGGAGGAACTGAAACTCGGGCGTAATCTTTCATCCTGTATAACTCGCTAACGAAGCATTTTCGGACCTATTTTTACGTGAACTTTTTTCTTATTTTTAGCCTTAAGAATGAGTTGTCAAAGTTTGCTCTGTATTTCCTTGATTTTGGGCATAAAAATAATTTTAAAATGAAAAAAACATATTTTTCCTCGCTAATCAAGTATGAACATATTAGGAATTCACTCGATATAACCATTTATAGTTATTTATTTTATAAATATAATTTAATCAAACTTAACCTACGCTCGCTAATGTTCCCTAATTAACACGGTAATGGTTTGAGTATTTAAATAATAAATTCAGTAATTGTAACAATTATTTATTATTTAAATAATGAAAACATTATTGTTAATTTGTCGATGTCAACGAGCGTAGGTAAAAAAATATTTTTTTCCCTTAATTCTCGCCTAAAAATTGTTATTTGTAACAAAAAAACAAAAGAAAAAAAAAAGGGTGCTTAGGACCGCACGGCCGAAGTGAAAACTTGTATGGGATCGCAATCGTTTCGAATTAATATATATATATATATATATATATTACAAGTAGCTTACGTATAACGATTACATTCAATAGCCGCTTTAACCTTTCACCCCTAGAACCAATTTAAACGTGTTTTTTTCCACGATTATCCCGTGTTTGTAGTAAAATTTTCCCGCTGGAAGACTGGATTTGCTGCAAAATATATAATAAAACACTGGTTTCAGACGCCCAGAAAATAGTATATTACTATACTTACAGTGTATTAATAAACGTTTAATTTTTCTTCTGCGCAACTTATATACAACATTTTTCAATCAACGTCTCAAATTGCCGTTGTAGCCGATTGGTCTAACCCGTCTTTCCGCTGCGTTGCTCGTAACACAGTTCGAGTCTTAGGGGGTTAGATTTTTTTTTCACTTTAAATATTATTTATTTATTTAATTCAAACCAACTTTATAATTAATTATTATAAATAATATTTAAAACGAAAATATTAACCAAATTGACGCCCCTGCGTAATTTCAAACATCCAGCTGGGATTAAGGGAATAGGGAATTTCCCACCGGGATTTCCTATTAAATTACATATATACATTTTTAAAAGTACATAAAATTTTGTTTCATTATTAACTTGACTTATTATTTAGTATTTACAATCGGAGGTTAATAATTATTAATAAATCAATATATTTAAATTGAAAAAAAAGGAGATGAAGTCTGATTCGAACCGATATCCCTTCCTCTTGTAAGATCCAAATGTTTCATTAATTAAAATTTTATTGAGCTATAACTCTGGAACCGATGAAAATAAGTACCGCTTATAATATATAGTCGAAAAGCTCTCGATAAAATTGATCGTGGATCGTGTTTTATTACCGACATGATTTTTCCATAGTTCTCAATTTGAACGCTTAAAACTCGATAACGAAGGCGTTGACAGAAAAACGGCGTTCACCGTTGTTTTTATCATAAAATTTTAAACCGAAATCACGTATCGTACGTCAACCTTTCTATTTAAAAAATTAAATTTGATTCAATACGGCGGAAAAAATTAAAAGCCCACCGTAATGCCGATTTTTTAACTTTCCTGAACCCCATTTCTTTCTGCGCCCGTACCCGCTTTTTTCGAATTACAATATATTTACACGTTTTTTTTTTTTATGAAGGATTCGGTGATTATATTTCTTCTTAGCTTCCGTCGCCCTATTTTGCGCATATACTAACTGCAGAGGCGTGCCTGTGGCACGCCCTCCGCAGCTAGACCCTGTAGACCGGTAATCGCTAGCGCACAGATTTCAGCGTATTTAGCGAAAGATCAGATCTGTAGGTATTACGTCGGGTGAGTGCGATCAAAACAGAGGGCTAAATGAATTAATTTCCGGATAACCGAGATCCGGTCGATCGAGAGTGTACCCGATGAGTTAAACGATTACCGCTCGACCTGCCGATACTTACGCCGTTTGAATAGTAAAAATCGGACGAGCGGTTGCAGAGATATCACGGCGGCACCCCCTCCCCAATTTACGAACGGCACCCCGGGGGCGCTTGAAAACATGATCGTCTGTCGGGAAACGCTGGGAGGGGATGGGGTTGCGTCGAGGTGACTACTTGTAAAACTAAACGAAAAATATCCCAAACAAATAAACCATAGAGCTTTAATTTTTAAATGGCACGATTACGTATGTGTATACAGAGTGTTTCTAAAGTACTGGGCTGGCAATATTTTTTCGAATTCTACTGGTAAAACTAAACAAAAAATATCCCAAACGAATAAACCATAGAGCTTTAATTTTTAAATGTATTTTTAATAGGCACGATTACGTATGTGTATACAGAGTGTTTCTAAAATACTGGGCTGGCAATACTTTTTCGGATTTTACTGGTAAAACTAAACGAAAAATATCCTTAGTTACAGCAATTTCTCCTTTGTTCTCCCCCTGTCCGCCATTTTCTTATTTTTATATAAAACTTTATATCTCGAGTTCGGATAGAGGAATAGATTAATATTTGGTAAGCGTCTCGGTAATAAAGTTTTAAAAGTAGAAAAAAATCAGAAATTAAATACCTTCCTAAATTATAAAACGGCAGCGATGTTTATTTTTCAATCCGTTATATCTCCGTAAACGTTGGTTTTATCTTTTCTAAAATATTACGCCTTTAATTTTTAACAAAACGTCATTTTATTTTTTAAATCGGGTAACAAATAGTCGAGTTACAGGAAAAAATTGACGTTGTAATTTTATGATGTAATTACTACGCCAGTAAATTATTACTTAATTTGATACATACTACAATCGACTGTAAATAAAAACAGTTAATTGAACTGAATGTAAAGTGGAGGATATAAAAATTAGATATCCGTGTTTTAATTACATGTGCTGATGAAACACAGTCGTGCTGTCCCAGATTAAAATGACGGCGAAATTCTCTATGCGCTCCCTCCACACTGTCATTGATTTTGTAAAACGCTTTGATAGCAAATGCATGTTGCACACCACTCCAAGGACCCATGACAACTAAATGGCAGGTTAGGTTAGAGAGACTCACCGGGTTGGTCTAGTGGTGAACGCGTCTTCCCAAATCAGATGATTTGGAAGCCGAGAGTTCCAGCATTGAAGTCCTAGTAAAGCTAGTTATTTTTACACGGATTTGAATACTACGTCATGGATATCGGTGTTCTTTGGTGGTTGGGTTTCAATTAACCTCACATCTCAGGAATAGTTGAACTGAGAATGTACAAGACTACACTTCATTTACACTCATACATATCATCCTCTGAAGTATTATCTAAACGGTAGTTACCGGAGGCTAAACAAGAAAAGAGAGGTTAGGTTAGAGAGGCTGGCGCCACTTATCAAGTGGTAATCGCCCACGGCTACCAACACAACTTTCAAAATTTCCCGTTTCTTTGAATCACCTGTATATATACAAATATATATATTTGTGTGTAGAGAGATTGAGTGAGGGGGGAGAGAGATAGATAGATAGACAGACAGATAGATAGAGAGAGAGAGAGGGGGGATAATACGTGAGTAAGCAAGCTCTGTAATATAAATGATTTATTATAAATAATGAACAAATCTGTTCATCTTTTATCTCACTTTTGGTTTTTTGTCTAAGCGATCTAAGTGTGCGTCCATTATGTTTCAATAAACATGCACGCAATGATATTTGGAATGATTCAAATCCCATAAGGGGGGGGGGGGGGAGTAAAATCCATTTTCCTTTTTATTGTTTCTGTATTGAAACTCCAATACATTCTTGTACTAATTAGATGACTCCACTACGTCACCATAGTTAAGTATTTGGGCAATTTCATGCAGGGAAGAAAGATAATAAGCCTAAATTTTCTTCATTTTTTTGTCAATTATCATTTTAATTTATATATTCAGAATGGATTAACCTTTTCCCATCACGATGATCCGCGGTTGATTAGCGCTCCGTGAAAATATGTTGGTATTTAATTGCCTCCCTTCATAGTCTTATGCTGCTACCTTCTTGTGAAAAAATTTCTAAAAATTAAGTATATTAAAGAGATTTAACAGATTCTGACAAAAAAAAACCGTTACGATTGGATATTTTTTATGCCTGTAACAACAAAAAAATTGTAACGGTACAAAAATTACGATAATTTAATTGCAGAATTTTTTTTGCGCTTTTCTACAGTGTTTTTTATTAGCGAAATTTTTTTTTGCTTTGCGTTTGTGAAACATAGTTTGCAGATTTAAAAAATAATACTTTCAAGCAAATCGGTTGAAAACTGGACAAAATATGATGAAAAACCCGTGTCATAAATCACAGATTAGTAACATATGTTAGTATAAATAAAAGTAGATTTTGAAAACTACGTTTTATAAAAATCCCCACCACTCAAAAGGCTATTCAGATTGACAAAAACCATTTTTACTGTACACTGTTATTCATTATGAATCTATATGTGTTACATGTTTACCGATATCATTTGTCAGAAAAGATATTTATAGACCTCAAGTAAAAGTGACGTATTTATGATCACAAGTCCTTCTTTTTTTTTGTGTGCCATATAACATAATTTATTATGTGTTTCAATACATCGATATATTGCTAATATAATAAGCTATTTTTGTAAATAATAAATAAATCAGTAATCCTCATAGCAATTATAATACACAAGTCACACACACACACACACACACACACACACACACACACACAAGCACATTTCTGAGAAAAAAATGGTCATATTCTTTCTAGTCTAAATAAAACATTTTACATCGTATAAAAGTCGTTCAAATTGTGTAATAAAACCGATTCCTTTGTGAATATAAAAGAAAATAACCGACTTAGATGCCATATAAAATGATTTTGTAACAGCGTTTTAAAACTGACGCCGTGCGTAACCAGTTCCAAGGCTACATGATCGAAAAAGGTTAATAGATTATGAAATTTTGTAAAATTATTTCAGATTATAATTCACCGATGCTAAAAATACTGCTTATAATTCATCAAGAAGGTAGTAAGAAAACGGTCACCGTGGATGCTGTATCTGAAATTTTTACTCGAAGACTACAATAATTTTTTTAACATAATACTTTATTTGAATACTTTAAAATTCTCTTTCTAAGTAGTAGTCTGTTGAGGGCAAAGAAACCTAAAACCACAACGTAACTTTCCTAGCTTTGATGGAAAAAATTATATAAACCATTTTTTTTTCAGAAGTCAATGTGACATTTCACAATGTTAAATTGCTCCATCGGGTTTCAAAATTTAGTAAAATAACAATTTTTTTTTATCAACTGTTTTAATGGATTTTCAATAAACCACATAATACACTATCCAAAATGTAAACACAATATTCCACTTACTGAATCCAGATACATAATCAGGATCGCATCAAAACTAAAAAAAAATATTAACAAAGCAAAAAAAAAATAAATTTCACAAAAAAGAAACATATATATAAAACTCCACAATAATGATCATAATAATAAAAAATAATAACAATGTAACAAAACAGAACAATACGACGAGGTTACTGTACACATTTATTTAATAATCAGTTCCACGGCTAATAACCTCTTTGCATGTAGGTCGTAACACGATTGTATGTTCAAACTGAGCAGTATAACAACCCTTTATGTCGCACAGTGGCGGATACGCTTCAACAATATCTGAAAAAATAAATAAAATTTATAAACAACACAATAATACACTTACAAAGAAATATTCAACAGGGGAGAGATCAATTTAAAATCTTTCTATTTTTTAATTCCACGGTCAAACCAGGTCTCAGTTTACATCATCCTCTGAAAAGATTTTTTCACACGCTTTCTTATGAAGGGTGTCTGATTACTTCCATGCACACTACATTACTGAAGTTGTTCTTTGTTCTTAGTTTACCGCATCTCCACTAGAGCATACACCGACTTTCTGGCAGGTACATTCATAAATCTGTTGCTGGCAATCATTTGAGTCGATCGAGTATTTTAATTTGTAAAAAACGAATGAAAGAGAATTATGTGTGGTGATCAATCATTACTTTTTGAAAGTGAAAACCACAAAGAAATTAAAACCGGGGGAGATAATTATTGCGAGTTAGCTTTATCGATTAGAACCGGTTTTGAATATTCTGGATAACGATCTATAGAGATTAAACAGCAAAATATTAAATAAAAATTCATATGATGACTGAGAATAGAAACCGATCACAAAGACTAATGACATCTTAAATGATTAAGTACATCATATTTTGGATAAATATCCAAAATAGTTTTCAAGATGGATGCCATAATTATATCACAATCTATCAAAAGTGTGAGCGAGTAAACATTTTTTAAACACAGTTTAGAGCTGTTTCAACATATTCAAGAGGAAATTTTGTGCAATTTCATATTGGGAAACACTCGTATATTGCTACTGACCTGCTGAAAACAAACAGTCAAAAACAGCAGTCAAAGTACAGGAATTCATTCCACAGAAGAGAAAAACCATTGACATCAACAGCAAAGATAATCGATGGCCACTATCTTTTGGAATGCTCACGGATCTTAATTGACTTTCTGAAAAGCTCTCCTAGTTTCTGAAAAAACTAGGCGATCGTGTCATCTTTTCTGTATAGTGTTAATGCGAAAGTAAAGGAAAAAATCTGCTGTGCACACCAGATGACTTCCTCCTTGTACGCCTATTAAATTACATATACATTTTAAATAGTAAGATAATGTTTAAAGTAATGTTTCTTTCTGTCACACTTCATTTCCTTTTTTTACCCTATTTATTTTCTTCTAATTTATCTTTGATTTTCTTTTTCTTCATCACAGGATAATTTTTACATTTTAAGTTTTTTCCTTGAATAGTTGTTACTTCAATGTCAAATTTCAATGTATTACTTCTTCTGTACCAGATTTTGAATGATGGACATAGATTGCCCGTACTAAATATTATCTCCTGGTACAAATATCACAGTATTATGATATATTACTGAACTGATATATCACAGAACTGTGATATATTGTCATAATATGGCTGTAGTGTAGAATGCTATTTCTATCGATAAACAAAAAGGAACGATTCATCAGAATGCTAATTAGCAGGAAAGTTATTGTCCAACCCAAATAAAAACAGATCATTTTACACGCTTCAAATTACTTCTCTGATACTTTTAATTTCAATCAAAACTTAAAGTTTTAAATATGTATACTGCATAAATAAATTTTTGAAAATTCAAATAATTCATTAACATATTGACCACTCCATAATAAAATTTAATATTATACAAAATATAAATCACCAAAACACAGTATCAGAAAAATTATACTTACCATATTAATTCCAATAATTGATTTTCACAGGATCCCGCATCTTCAGTCGGTATTGAATTCTATTCCACAAAAATTAATTCTTGGAATTAATATTCTAAGTATAACTTATCTAATTATTGTGTTTTGGTTGTTTATATTTCATATATTAAATAATATATAATAAAGGACAAACGTATAACTTAGCTTTCTACCAAGAGTACAAAATCCAACGATGTTGCTTACCTTATCTTATTGCTCTTTCAATTTTTATCATAAAAGCGCTGTCGAGAGTTTTCCTCATCATCAGTTAATAAAAATGTTTTTGAAAATTACACGTTAAAATTAAAACATTAAAAATTGTTGCATATTGTAAAATATGTAGTCAAGAAATAAAGACAAACGTCAGTTCTTGTATTGTTGTTGCGGTGAGTTTAGCGAGTTACTACGTTCTCAGATAAAGACAAAGCAAAGTGTGTTTTATTGATGGCTGAATTAAAATCTGTAATTTTAGTTCAACGTGTGTTTTGACGTGATTTCGGAAGAGATCCACCACACAAAAATAACATAACGCGTCGGTTCAAACAATTTGAAGAAACCGGATCGGTTAAGAAACAGAAATCAACCGGCAGACCGAGTGTACCGGACGAAACGGGTGAATAATTAGATGATCGGCAATTAGAAGTGCTGGGAAGTCCATCCCCTGTTGAAGCGTCAAATTAGGTATTCCAAAATCAACAGTTCACAAAGTTTTACGTAAAAAACCAAACTTACATGCTTACAAAATCCAGATACTGCAGGAATTGAAACCCAAAATGGTGTAAAACGTTCCAATTTCGCTGTTCAAATGTCGTACAAGAATGATTGAAAACGAACCATTTTTAGACGATATAATTTTTACAGACGAAGCTACATTCCACGTGAATGGATGTGTTACCAGACACAATCCACAAATACGAAGCTCTGAAAACCCACATGCAATTATCGAGAAACAACGCGATTTGCCTAAAGTTAATGTTTGGTGTGGTGTGATGAAAATCATGTAATAGGGCCTTGCTTCTTTGCCGAAAAAACAGTTAATGGAGTCGTGTACCTTGACATGTTAACAGATTATTGCTTTCCTCAGCCGGGTGAACTCGAAAACATTCATCGACTTCATTTCCAACAAGATGGTGCTTCCCCCGCACTTCAATGCACCGGTTATGGACACTTTGAACGAAAGAGATCGATGGATAGGCTGGCAAGGACCCGTACTTTGGCTTCCAGACCTGACACCTTGCGATTTTCTCTTGCGGGGGTACATCTTGCGTTGTTTATACACAAAAAAATTTGCGACCTAAACCGCTTAAAAAACAGGATTAATGAAGCGATGACAACCGTTAAGGAAGAAATGTTAACTAATGTTTGGAGAGAAGTCGAGTATAGTTTGGACATTTGTCAAGCGACTAAGGGTGCACATATTGAAATTTATTAATTATGTAAAAAAATGTTTGAGACGACAAATTTGAAAAATAAAAAACAAACTGTAATTTAGTTTTAATTTAAACCATGTTCAAAACTGCACCATTCTTTTATGATAACTCTGTATAAAAAAAAAGAAATACCTTTTTCGCAAAGATATTTAAGTGCCATCTGATATTTAGTACATCCGACTCTGTCCAACCATCTTTTACAAAATGCTAAAGTACCAAAATAAGTATTGATGGTATTCAGTAAACTTCTTGATGATCCCAATCTAGAACAAATAAAAAAAAAGTAACGATAAATAAATTAAGTCCCTAAATACAAAAAATGGAAAAATCAACAAAGTCAATAAACTTAAATATCTTGGGGAAATAATCTAAATCATGGTTTAGAGAAAGAAGCTGATCAAAGAAGAATGAGAAAAAAGAATTTGGCCTACCAACAAAAGATATTTACATAAAAAAAAAAGGCATCTCAATAAAAACCGATATCAGGCATTGCAATATAATAACCAAGCTGGAAGGCCTAAATGCATAAGAACATACCTTTAGTTTGAAATCAGGTGAAATAAATCCAATATTAATAAAGAAAGGAAAATCTTGGGACCAATAAAAATAGATGAAAACAAATATTTAGAAGTAATAAATATGAGTATTTACACGTATTTATGCATTTACAAATACAATCAAACTGAGAAAACATCAGATTCCATCAGAAAAAAAGAACCAAATTCTTTGGCCACTTAATAAGAACGAATAGCAGGTTCACAAAACAAATCTTCAATCATATTTACAACAAAAAGAACAGAATTCAATAAACTTCAGTGCAAAAAGGCCTAAAAGAAATGAAAAAACCTGAAGAAATAGTATAAGATTACGATCAGAAAACTGTTACAATATTTCGAGGATTCCCAAGAGGAAAAAAGAAAACGTCTGATCAGAAAAAAGAATGCAAAATGTTGCTTCATGTGGTTGTCGGCCAAATTCATTAAAAAAAAGAAGTTAAATAAATAAAAACATGCTCATTAAAAAAAAGAAGTTAAATAAATAAAAACATGCAAAACTATAAAATGAAATAAAGAATAACATAAATTTTCTTAATTTATTGGAACAACAGAATTAAGTTGTTTTTAACAGAATTTAAATTCTGATAAAAGACATATACAAACAACGATGAAATTAATTTCACAAGAACTACCGGTGAAATATACAAATAGATCTTTTATTCTGATGTTTACATAATATATTATTTAGCTCACATTAGGAATGAGTATACGAGATCCGTTCAGAAAATAACCAACCATTTTAATTATGCGCCAACAGATATTTAGTGACTGTGGTTGGCAGCACTGTTATTCTGCATAACCTCCTCTGCAACCACATGTTCTTGGATTATTGGTATCTCATTTAATTTTCACGTTATTATTATTTGAGTGCAACGTGTTTAAGTGTTAGTAAAACGATTTTTGTAATGTGCAATTTTTGGGAGCAATGGATACAATATAAAATTTTGCATGAAACTGGGGAAAACTTTTACAGAAAAGTTTCAACTTTCGAAACAAGCTTACAGAGATGACACTTTGGGTGTACACAATGTTACGAACAGTTTTCACGATTAAAAATGGTCATCAGTCAATTGAAGGTGGTCATCGACCAAGAAGGCCTTGGACTTCAACTGATGGATGACACCTGCATTCAGAAAATCAACTACCTGGTGTGTGCAAATCGCCGATTGACTGTCAGAGAACTTGCACAAGAGGTTAAAGCATCTTGATTGGATAATGCCATAACATTATGAGTGAAAAATTTAACATGCATCGAGTTGCAGTACAGTTTGTTCATTTGATGACAACAAAAAAGGACATCGAGTAGATGTTTGGCAGCAACTTCTTGAACAAGCAGATGACGATGAAATATTCATGCAATGGATCATAACAGGAGATGAAAGCTGGGTTTACAGCTACGATATTGAGACAAAAAGTTCAATCATCACCAATGGATTGACAAAGAATCTCCACGCCCTAAGAAAGCATGTCAATTTCGATCCAATGTCAAAGTAATGCTCTCTGTTTTTTTGATTTTAACGGAACTGTGCATTTTGAATTCTTGCCTCAAGGTGAAACAGTGAACCGGGCATGGGCATACTATCAAAGTGTTTTACAATGGTTACGTGAAAAAAATCCGCAGAAAGGGACCAGAGCTGTGGTAAGACAACTCATGGTTCCTTCAACACAATGCGCGCCCGCACACTCAGTTTTGTGCCAAAAATCAGACAACTGTCCTCCATCTGCCTCCCTGCTGGTCAAATTATTTTTCTCTTATTTCTGAAATTAAAATCAGCGATGAAAGGTTTAAGACTATTGATGACATTACAGCAAATTCGTCATGGACCTTAAAAGTCATTTAAAATGAAGCTATCCAGAACTGCTTGGCGAAGTGGAAACACCGCTGGAAAAAGTGTATTAGTAAGAGAGATGAATACTTTGAAGAAGACAAAAACCAATCATCTGTAAAATTAATAATAAAGATTAAAAACATTAAATTGGGTTACTTTCTGAACAGACCTCGTAGAAATACTACTCCACAGATAAAAAAAGAAACCTTGATTTATTCGGCATTTGCTTGATATATATATATATCTTTATATATATAAAAATGTTAAGTTCATTTGTGTACGCTTCAAAAACTCAAAATGTTCTGCACCGATTGAGCTCAAATTTTATCACAATATATAACCCACATCAAAGATTGTTTTCATCTATTTTTAATTTGGAAATGTAAACAAAGGAAAACCAATCAGATCAATGCAAGATGGCCGATGTCAAACACAACGACCAATCACAAAGAGCCCGCATGGTCGTTGCCAATGTAAACAAAATCATAACTGATTAAGTATCAAATTTCTTTGAATTATTGTTTTAGCTGTTAAATAACAGCTAAAACATCAGTATTTTATTAAAAAAAAAAAACACCAAAACAAAAAGAAAAAGCCACCAAGAAGGATGACTTACAGTAAATAAATTAAAAAAACACCCAACTTTCTTATAGCCCAGATAGACTTAAGACTATGCAAACAAAAAAAGTCAAAATAACCAAATACACAGAAAATAATATCCCTACATAATGACCAAAAAATCCTTTGTTAGGTTAAATATTTACTTTTGTCTGAATTTACAGAAGGCACTTACAACAAAGCATTGATAAATATTGAAGACAAGTGCTTAGCTAATGCAAATAAAGTTCTTAGTCAATGGGAATGCCAGCACCCACCCGAGCTGAGATTGCTTCATTTGATGTGGATTTACGCCGTGAACAGAGTTACAACATCGGTGATCTTCAGTCATATGTCCGATCAAACATTCCCAAATTAACGCGTGAACAGATAGGCATTTATGATCGCATAATGCAAATGATAAATGACGGAGCTGGGGGGACCTTCTTCTTGGATCCGCCAGGAGGAACTGGGAAATCATTCCTCATTAGATTGATTCTAGCAATGGTTCGATCAAAAAATGGCATAGCCTTAGCTCTTGCTTCGTCTGGAATAGCTGCAACATTGTTACCAGGTGGAAGGACTGCGCATTCAGCTCTGAAGTTGCCATTAAACATGCAAATCATCGAGACTCCTGCATGCAATATTTCCAAAGCATCCTGTATGGGAAAAGTATTACAAAAATGTAAACTCACTGTTTGGGATGAATGCATGATGGCACATAAAAAATCGCTTAAAGCTCTTGATCGTTACGAGATTTGCGTGGAATCGTTCAACCGTTCGGAAATGCTTTGATATTGCTCACAGGAGATTTTAGGCAAAGATTGCCTGTAATTTCTCGATCGACACCAGTAGACGAAATAAATGCTTGCCTGAAATATTCAACACTGTGGCGACACGTATGTACATTGCAGTCGACAACGAATATGCGTGTCCAGTTGCAGAACGATCCATCAGCTGAGGTATTCTCACGACAGTTACTGGGCATTGGAAACGGACAACTGCCAGTCGATGAGACGTCTAGACGAATATCATTTCCTGATAATTTTTGTAATTTAGTAACATCGAAAGAAGAACTGATCGAAAAAGTATTTCCTGATATTCAAACTAATCACAGAAATCACGATCGGCTCAGTGAACGAGCTATCCTTGCCGCAAAGAATAAAGATGTCTATCAACTTAATAATGTTTTTCAATCCAGCATTCAAAGTGAGGAAATTGCATATAAGTCGATAGACATCGTTGTGGAAGCAGATGAAGTAGTTAATTATCCAACGGAATTTTTAAACTCACTTGATCTGCCAGGGATGCCACCACACATATTAAAATTGAAAATAGGTGTGCCAATTATCCTGTTGCGGAATATTAATCAGCCAAAACTCTGCAACGGCACGCGACTTGCAGTTAAGAAATTGATGAATAACGTAGTGGAAGCAACGATTTTAACGGGACCTTTCGAAGGTGAAGATGTCCTCATTCCTCGAATACCCATGATCCCGACCGATACACCATTTCAATTTAAAAGATTGCAATTCCCAATTCGATTGGCATTTGCAATCACAATCAATAAAGCTCAAGGTCAATCTTTAGAATTGTGTGGTTTAAATTTAGATGCGGATTGCTTCTCACATGGACAACTGTATGTGCGTGTTCTCGAGTCGGCAAACCAGATAACCTTTATATCTACGCAGACAGTGGAAAAACAAAAAAATATTGTATATCCACAAGTATTGCAAAATTTAACTTCTAGGAAACGTATGCTTTTTTTGTTTCTCATTTCTCATCCATGCAACCACAATGTGTCACAGCGAAGCGTGGTGGGTACAGCTAGTATATATATAAAAGATGGCAAAGTGTTGCATGACTTTCCCAGCTACGACTATTCTTTTTAGCAAAGATTGCACATTCATGAACGTAAAAAAACAGATAAATTAACATTTTACAAAATACAGTCTACATAATTCAAAGATTTATGGGCACCAAACAGCCAATTTTTGTATTTTGAAAACTTGTTCTACCTTTTGAGAAAGACTCAAGGGATGATACACTTAAGAAGGGAATGTACATAAGCATAATAATGTTATGTATTTAAAAATGGTGACAAGCTTAGAATTTTATTAAAGCATTTCACACCGAAAAAACAGAACTGTTGTGAAGATTATTTACAGATTATACCCGAATAAGAAAGTAATAAGAGTAAAGGATGCTCAAACCGAGTGGTTTGACAAAGGAAAAAAGCAGCTCAAACTGAATGGTTTAACAAATGAAAAAGAGTAAGAAATAGTACTGCCTGTAACAGATTTTATTTGATACACACATTGTTAAAGATATGATCAAAAATATTCAAACACATGATTTTAAAATTACAAGATTTATAATATAATACGGAATAAAAATAAATATCGAGAAAAGAAAATTAATGAAAAATAAAAGGCAATAATAAGACGATGAATCTCAGGACAAAAAATGGTAAATTGAATAAATAAAACATACATATACTGTTAATAGAAAATTACAACAGTGAAAAAAGAAAAAAAGAGAGAACGAAACAAAGAATAGTAGTGCCTAAAGCGTTTGATAGAAAGAAATGGTTATCACACCATAAAATGGAGTTAACATTTCAAAATAAGAAGAAATGTACTTCTAAATGGATGTGAAATATGGACACTAAGAAAAAAAATTGAACGATTTTAATATGGGCCAGGAAGAGGTGAAAAGAAAACTAACAAATGGGCAGACAAAATGAAAAGGTAACATGAAGAATTAACAAGAGTAGAAACTCATTCAAAGCAATTCAGAAAAAACTGGCTGAGACAAATTATGAGAGGAAGATTGATTAAAATAAAATCGGTAGTGTAAAAAAAAGTAAAAATTATATTGATGATCTAAAATGAAAATTGGAGATATGAGAATCTTTAAAAAAAGCTAGCGGAGCTTCATAACTTTCCTGAGAAAATTAAATAGAACATTAGAGAATGCAAGCATGCAAGTAAAGAATTATGGAATGACCCATGGCAGTTGTAAACCCATACATTGTAACCAAAATTAATAAACATCAATGATATGTAATCAGAATCAAGCAAAAAAATCAGATATTTATAATAGATATTTTATACTGGCCCTCAGAACTAAATGAAATTGCCCAAATGCACAATTGACGAGAAATAGTAATGTAATGAAATCAACTAATCAGTTTGAGAATGTGACTTGAGTTGAAAAATGATAAGTATTTTTTGAGTATTCAATACGGACGCAGATCTTTTGTGTTCCTTGTTATTAACAGAACCGGTCTCTCTAAATTTTGCAACTGACCTTAATACTAATGCTTTGTTAGAAGCCGGTTTATCCGGCTAGTTATGGCGAAATAAATCTAGCACTGCGACTGCTGATTTCATACTGAAATACGACTCGACAATGGAAACCCATTCATCTAGCAAAAACACCATCTTGTCTCTAGCAATACACTGATCGTTATGATTGCATTGTTGTTACTATCGGTAGTGTTCTACTGCGTCGCCACGAAGTTCAGATGTTGGACGAGTCCATTTCAGTAACGAGTAGGGGAGTAAGCTTGACTTTTGAAATTTCATGGATGATGGATTGCGTTTTATATGGGACACACTGTATTTCTAAGATGTGCAGTATAAAGCTGTTTCCATAGTTAAATATCACTCAGTATATGTATATATTTATATAAAGTGTAAAAAATTTATACACAGTGAAATTTTGAGATACAGCAACCAGATTTTTACTCCCTTGCTTCCTCCTTCACTGACTGTGATCAAAATTAAACAGCATCGATTTCCCTTATACAAAAATAATTGCTGAATATCTTCTAAATCAGTCCATACAAAACAATATAACTACACAGCCAGAAAAATAAAAATGTTAACAATCAAATTTATACAAAAAAATTTTTAAGAGTATTACCTTAAAGGTATGTAACCGGCATCAAAGTTTTTCATATAATGTGAAACATCCATATCGTTATGTACTTGACCACGTCCAGTCGAGCCAAAAGTTTCTATCGCGTAAAACTCATTTTCCTCCATTACTGTGGCTTCACCACCCTTCACAATGGGAACAGTCTTACCGGCATGGATACCTAAATAAAAAAGAAAAGAAAAATAAGTTATTTGGCTAATACAGCATTTATCTCAACCACTCCTAACACTCTCTTTCCTCTCTCAATTTATGATTCTCTGATTCTGTCATTTTATAAAAATTCTACTTCTCTTCATTACAAATAAAAATTTCATTATGTAACTTAAATTGAATGGTTAAAACTGAGTATATTCATCTAATCAGAAATCCATCTAAACCATTCAGTTAATACAAAAATTAATAATTTTGTGACTGGTTTAATTAAGCAACACTGGGTAAAAGGTAGTAAAAATTAAGATAACAGTTAAATTGTTCCTCTCTTACCGTCGGTCATTACTCTTATCGTTGAACAATTCTTCCTCATATCAGTTCTGTGAACACAATCCTGACAAACCCCCCACTATGTTCTCTAAGTTGATAATACCAAAACTTGAAGAAATAATACATTCCTTTGTATTATTAAGGGGGAGATTGACCATTGACTGCCTCTGGGACTCCTCTTTTTTCGGATTCATGATTGTACATCAGCCACATCAAGTATTAATTCATTAAAGTATATATGCCTCTCCTAGTTTTTATTAAAACATTTTCAAAAAAAAATTAACCGTAATGAAAAAATCATTCATTCATATTCTTCCCTTCAGATAAAAATCCTGCCAATTTTTAGAAAATATTTTTTTAATCGTACATAAAATCAGTATTTAAGTGAATGTAATAAAATCAAAAATCATGACTGAAGTGTTTTAAAATTAACATAAAAAAAAATTTTGAGCATTTAACAACAAACTGAATAATTTTTTAAATAAAAAGATGTATGGCTGAAAAAATTTAGTAAAAACCAATAAAATACCTAAATTTATTCAGGGTTTGTTCGTCATCCAGGCAAAAAAAAATTAATGATTGATTTTTCACTACAGTACCTGTAATGAATCTGTTTCATTATTCCCTGAACAGGGTACTAAATTAGTTATTATCATCATTCTTGCATTGGTTTCAACAGTTAGTAATTAAAGCCAATTGGTTGTCATCTCGATGAAGTGATAGTAGACACTCTGATCTGAATCTCTGCTGAAAGGGAGTTGGTAAAAAATTCCTCGTTTGGTTCTACATGAGTAAAACCTTATTTTTTACTTGTGAAACAGCGTCATGCTTTGACATAAAGAAAAGTAACTCTTTAGCGAGCATCCTCAAGCTATTTTAGGCATTCCACCAAGAACTTCTGACAGTTACATTCTACAATATAAAAATTTTAATCTTATCGGCAAAAATTCTTTCCAATCCAAAAACATTATAAATCATCATTTTGCAATTCAATTGGCCTTCTTTTTTAAGAATTTTATGACAGTCAATCCAAATATCCAACACTAATCTATCTCTCACAGTTTTCCCATGCATAACATTATTATTATAAATATTACATCATAATCATAAATGATCACAACAATCTGTTGCCCTTCTACTTATAAATAAACTATTTCTGGCAACCTCTATGGTGAAGCAGTAGCATCTCGGTCATTCATTCCAGAAGATTATAGGTTTAAATCCTGGTCACACGTAGCTGTAATTGGGACTTATACAGTCAAGCGAATGAATAAATTCCAGCAACAAGCACAATGAAAGCCGGGCGTGTAATGAAATTACAGTTTGTAAATGATTGATGAATATGTATTTTTGCTAAAATATTTGGTTTTTTCCTTCAAAAAATTTAAAAAAAAGTGAATTTTTTTACCATTACAAGTTACAAAAATTTTGTTAAGTTATTTAAAATAATTTTTCCCATAAAATATCTTTTACAAGTGGCTTTATATTAATGTAAAAAAATATATTTGATAATTACATTTAATTTTATTAATATTTTCTTTACAGATACAATAAAACAATTCTAATCAACAACAAAAAAAATGCAATCTCCAATAAAAATTTAACACCCAGCTCATCTCCAAATAACATTTGCTGGAAACATTAAATGTGCAAAAAACCACAAGAAAGTTTTGCTGCACGGTCAGTAAACTTTCAAAGGTGTAATTTTTAGCAATGTAAAAAACTATCACCGCTAACATTTACTATGACCATCAATGACATAGAATTAAAAAGTATAAACTGTACTAATAACGAATGGCATTTAATAAATAATAAAAAAAAAAAAAAACTAAAATAAAACTATAATGTAAATACTAACGATATGGTGAAATGGAGTGGCCATTGAGATTACGAATCGATTTGACACGATATGTTTTGCCATCCAATTCGACTTCATATGACTCCATAACTTCCTGTACAGCAGCACCCACTTCACATAATTGAACATCAATTCCAGCAGCCTAAAATAAAACAGAAAATAATGTAATTAATCATGGAAACTGGATTACTTTAAATTTTAAAGGAATAAATTACAACTTATAAAGACTGCTACTATTATACCAGCAGTTTGAAAAAATATAACTGTGATGAAGATGCTGTCTACTTCCATTGCTTTGAAACTTTAATGACAACGAAACAAAAAGAAAAATCTGAAAAAATACTATAATTTAAGGAAAAAATATATATATTAACAAATTTGCTGCTAAGTGAGTATACAAGGATAGTTTAATAATTATCCACAATTTCAGTACATAGCAGGAGTATAATAACTAATATGAAGAACATGTAGGGAGTGCAAATTAATGGAAACAATGCTCTGTAGAGGAAAATTTTGAGATTGACACTGAAACTCCAGTTAAAACTTCACCGGTAAATATCAACCCGCCAACAATTCAAGAAGTTCTCGCAGCCTTAAATGAAATAAAAAACTACAAAGCAAGCGGAGAAGACCAGCTTTTCGCAGAACTCTGGAAACACTCATCAGTTTATTCAGTCAAAACTTCCCTACATCTATGTCTCGTGAAAATGTGGAACGAAGGAAAACTTCCAGAACACTGGACCACAGCCCTCATTCATCCATTACATAAAAAAGGGGATAAAACTAATCCGGAAAACTAGAGGCATATCTCTCCTAGATTGCACATACAAAATCCTGTCGAGAATCATATACAACCGATGCAAAGACCAACTTGAACTGGAACTTGGGGAATACCAAGGGGGATTTAGGCCATGGAGAGGTTGCCCGGAGCAAATAATATCCCTAAAACTTATGATGGACTTATATAAAAGACGGAAAAAACAACTAATAATCACCTTCGTCGACTTTAAAAGGGCCTATGATTGTATACACCGACCATCCATGCTGAATATTCTGAGAAACCTGGGCCTTCACCCTAAACTCGTAAACATGATAAAATTAACTTTAACCAATACCCAGTCCAGAGTGAAATTCAGAGGTGAACTCTCTCAACCCTTCTACATAAAAACTGGATTGAGGCAAGGAGATGGCCTCTCACCACTCCTTTTTAACTGCGCCCTCGAATTTGTCATGGGAAAATGGTATGAAATAAACCCCAAAAATATAAAAATGGGTACTAAGAAAAACTCCATCACACTAAATTGCCTAGGATTTGCAGATGACCTCGCTCTTTTAGCAAATAATATTCAAGAAGCCAAAACACAAATCAAAACGTAGCACAAAAGATAGGGCTTCATATCTCTTTCGAAAAAACTGAACTAATGGCCATAGATCCTCTGGTAATAGAGCACATTACAGTAAACAATCAGAAAAATAAAATAGTAAAACAATTTAAATATCTAGGGGAAATAATAACTTATAATTTAAATGAAAAAGTGACATGGCAAAACAGGACAAATAAAATGATTAAATCCCAAAAATTAACTTGGTCAATATATAACAAAAAATCCCTTTTTTCTAAAACAAAACTTAAACATTATAAAACTGTAGTACAGCCAGAAGTCACCTACGGAAGCGAGAGCCTTTTCAAAATCACAAAAAACCGAATTGAAAAAATTCTGAAAATAGAGAGGAGAATTGTCAGAACGTGTATCAATAAAAAACACCAAAAAGAAGGCCGACGGTGGATTGTGCCAAATGAGGTGGTGTATCGAGAAATAGAGCCTGTTACTGATACTATGCGGGGAAAAAAAAATCTCTTTCTTTGGTCATCTCATAAGGACACCGGAAACAAGACTGTCAAGAAATATCATTGAAAAGCTCTGGTTCCAAAAGCTAGAAGTAGGATGGATCAAAGAAATTAGTAAGATATGAAAGAATTGGGAATTTCCCTGACTGACCAACAGAATAAAATTGGAAAAATTACAAAGCTAAAAGACAAAAACATTAGATTTAAACAAAAGACAGACAAACGACAAAATACAACGAAGAGGGTGTTTACGGATGAAGAAAAGAAAGCAAGATCTGAATGGATGAAGAAATACTGGGCAGCTCGGAAGAGTAAAATAACACACTTTCTCAGAAAAGATCCAACTAAAATTGACTTAAGTGGTCCCATGTTGGCCGTAAAAGCATAATAATAATAATAATATATATATAACCCTCCAGAATCTTTCAATACTAAAATTGTTTTTTTATTAGAGGACATAAAATATTAAAGTTTGCAAATATCCTGATGTAAAAAATTTGACCCAATTAGAGAAAATTTTCTCAATTACATAGTATAAAGAATCAATAATTATAAAATACAAGTATACTCCTGGGAAAGTAAAAATTAAAAAGAAATAAATATTACCTTGATGCCAGTATTAGTCGCATCTCTAACGGCTTCAATCAATTTATCATATTTCGGGCTGAATGACAAAGTCCAAGCACAATCGATAATACGACCTTAAAAAAAAAAAAATAAACAAAAAAGCTTGTAGGAATTAAGACTATGGACTGATAAATTTCCCAACTGACTATCTGCAGTATAACGTAAGAATTCAGTTTGGATGACAATTTCTACATGTACAAACAAAAAAAATCTTTAATAAAATATTAAAAAAAATACATGTAGACAATTTTATATAAAACACCAACTAACAGCTAAGGCATCTACTTTGGAAAAAATCCAGTTCTTTTACTTCTCATAAAATCTAATTATATTATACAAATTTACTTCTTACTAATCTTCAACAAGTTATTTTACTGGAACTTTCCACTTTAATTTAATTAAATTTGGTGAATATAGTAAAGTTTTTCTGTAAATACTTTAGACTAAAAAAAATTTTTTAATTCTTAAGAAAAAAACTGTTACAACAAACTCCATTTGCATGATAAATTGCTCTCAAATTATCACGTTAATATAGATAGACATGATAACTTGTATTTTAATTTTATAGCAATTACCTGGATTCATATCACAGAACCATTTCTCTGGCACATCACTTGGATCTTTTATACTATGAACATATCGCCATTTTTTACACTCTGAATTGGAGCACGTTATCTGTAAAAAAAATAAAATAAAAAGTATAAATATTGTTCTATATTTTTATATATACCAGGTGATTCATAAATAAAGTAACACACCTTGACATCTTCTACTGGTGAAAATAAAGAAGAAAGTTCATACAAACACAGGTTCAGAAATACTTTATTAGAAAAGTCTACTGGTGAAATATTTCACCCTGATTTCTGTGCCTTTGGTAAAATTAAGCCATTCTGTAACTGTTGGAACCAAAACAATGAGGTAAATTTTATGGTTTACATGAAATCTAACTTAAAAATTGAAAAAAAAAAAATAGGTCCTGGAACTGTATTTTTAGTAGTTTTTGAGAAATCTGGGGTAAAAACACACTATTTTATGAATTTTTACAATATTTTATGTCTGGTGTAAAAATAACTTTGTTGAATGTTTTAAAAAGTTTGTTAAGTTTTAAACCTAATCTATGGAGAATTTGATTCCAAGTAAAATGATATGACTAAAATCATCAAAAACTAAAAACTAATCATCACAAACATATGGTTGCCAGCTGACATTCGCATCTTGCTACATTTTTTTAATAAAAAAAAAATACAGAAAAATGACCAAAAAAAATTTTGTACTGTGTGTAATGGGAGTTTGAACTTTCAATCAGTATCAGTGTGCTGGTCCTTCAAGTTTAAAATTTAATATTGACCTGGTTTCCACAATGTTTTAAACCATAAGTTAACTGCATGAACAGACAGTAGCTGCTCATGACACAAAATATTGAACAGATTTCAAAATAACCTTTGTAAAGTTGTCGCAGAATTACCATTTTTATACAACGATTTAACAAAGAATATTAAATGCATTAAATGACTGACAATATACCATCAAGTTTAGCTCCCCGCAACCAAAATGAATAACCAAAATTTTCTACTTTGCTGATGTACCTTTTATACATACGTATATAAAGTAGCTTCCTTAATAGTAAATTCTTAGTAATATAAAATTACAACTTACCCAAGTCCCAACGTCTCGCTGTTTCATTAACCACATTAAAGATTCTTTATGATTTTTAAATTTTGACGGAAGTGGCTGATAGAACCTTTTCTTAACTTCTGACCATGAGTATTTATCGCTTGATGACGATGACGCAACTGATTCATTTTGAACATTATTATTATTATTTGAGTTATATTTATTTTTTAATGAACATTGAACTTTTGGAATATCATTAATATTTTTATGCGATAAAGTTTCTTTTTCAAAGTTGAATCTTTTGGATTTTTCATAACTTCATTATTCTTCACTGACAAACTCTTATTTTTATCATTTTTAACACTAGTAGTACCTTTTTTTGAATCCTTTATCTGATTATTTTCTTCAGAAACAATATCATTATTATTGTTGTTATTATTCTCATATAATACCATAGTTGCTTTGATTATTTGATTAGAATTATTTGATTTAATCTGTCGTTCAGATAATTTTTCATTTGAAAGAGTTGTTGATACTTTTTTGTTCAAATTTTCTGAAATGATTTCCTCAGAATCTTGAAATGACTAGAATAAAAAATTGATAGCACTAATAAAAAAATGTATTATTCAATAGAAATATTAAAAAATAAATATCATTATTTTGAAAACGTTATATGTATAAATACTTTAAGTTATATTAAAAATATGATGATGGCTTTCCAAACAGCTACAATGCCGATGTTATTGTTAGTAAATTGAGAGATTGTTTTAAGGTTGCTTATATGTCATGTATTCTTTGTGAAAGAAATATATTTAAAAAATAATAAGAATACAATATCACTGAGGGTAATTAATTTTACAAACAATTTTTCTGTGCTACGAAAAAATCTATAGGGATGAAAATGCAGAATAAGGATTCAAGCTTGGACGAGCGATTGCAGAGATATTATGGAGGTCCCCCATCATACCCCTTCCCCAATTTCTGAATGGTACCCCAGGGACACTTGAAAATATTATCATCCAACGGGTACCACTGTGAACAGATGGGGTACTCGTCCAGGGGGTCAAAAAATTTTTTCAGAACGCAAGGACTTGCCGTTTTCGAGATATTTGTGATTTTCGTCTGAAAATTCAAATCTGCTTAAAAAATACTAAATTTTCCCAAAACTTCAATACATATTTTGCATATATACAGATATATATATACGGTATATCATTATATAATAATATAACAATTATACACCTGACCAACACGAGACATGTACTAATAAATGGTGATTTTCCACTAGTGATAGTACATTCTGATGCTAAGCTAATGCACACACAGAATGCTGTTTAGTAAGGTAGGACACCCTATATGAGGTGCATTTAGGAACTCCCAGGAATTCAAACATATATCACTGAAGAATAGCTAATAATATAAGAGCTGATCAATTAGTTATAACCACTAAAAAAAAATCTTTGACTCAAGAAATGGGTCTTTAAGCCTTGCTCAGTAATGATTTTACAGATATACCATTGAAAACAACCATTTATCTTTCAATTTGGTGGATTCAAACACGATTGGACAAGCACAAAACAGGAATCGCACAAAGATCATCCAAATAAGATAAAAACATCAGTAATCATTGAGAAAATTCATGATACCATTTTGGAAGATTGTTGAAAAAAAGATTTACAAGGTCATTTACATTCTGAACATCTCAAGTGAACGTACATGCCTAGATTACATGAAAATTTGGTGTTAATACATTTTCACCCATCTTAGATGTGTAGTTAAAATTTGGCAGCTGAGTAATTATGGCAAACTCAATAACAGATGTTAACATTTCTAAAACAACAAATACTTTATAAACTTACAGAATCAATCTGAGTACTAAGTGAAGAACTTTGACTATGTGATTTACTAGCATGACTTCCCCACGGACTCATCATTTCACAAATCATCCTTAATTTTTCATCATGTGACAATTTTGATGTCTTCTTTTTCTTTTTCTTCTCAAAAATATCTACTGTCTTATCAAATATAGTATCTAAATCAGAATTAGATACTATATCTTCACTGCTATCTTCCATTATTACACTTTCGTCGTGAGATTCCACTGTAAAATATGATAAAAATTATTTGTGAAAACAAGTAAATAAAAATAAACCTTAAGCAATTCAAATTTTAAAATTTTAAAATGCTTACTAAAATGTACATGTTTTAGGTTAGGTTCAGTAAACATAATAGTTTATACAATTTGACATGTGAACAGTCACTATAAAAATGGCAGAGCCATTTCCAAGATTAACACTGTTTATTAAAGAAAGTGAGAAATGAAGCAATTTCCCATTTTTTCCCCATCAAGCTGAAATGTCACATTATTATATTAAACTACTGAGATACAACTAATGTTCAATCCTACAAGTTATTCATGGTGAATGCTCCATTTACCATAGAAATTGTATAATGAACATCATTACTTTTAGAAAAATCAATCCTAACACCATTTGTATCTCACATGCTTTACAAGCATCACAGTCGCATAACAGAAATTTAAAAGCAGTGTAAAGCAATGAATTAATCAATTTCTTCCTATGTGAAACAATTCATTTTAAGCCCTTTCTGTTTATAAATTGTATACTTTGCATTTAACTGTAATGATACGATACTACAGACTTTTGGAAAGTTGTAGGCCTGACACAGAGACTGTGCAAATATGACCAAATTAGTATAATGTTTGTCAAGTATGATCAAACAGTATACATTTAGATGTTTTCTATAGATCTATATAGATTTTCATAATCATTAAAGATCTTTTGCACGATTTGCATGCTGCAAATTTTCAGATGTGTAGGTGGTGTTTAGTTGCTTCTTTTTTAAAACAAATAAAGCAAACATTTTCTGACATATGGATAAAATTAAAGTTCAACCTGTTATAAGGTACTTTGTTTTAAAAGATTAACCCCAAGGACAAAAAAAAAAGGAATGGACCACTTTTTTCCTTTTTTTTGGACCAACGATTTTTCCTTTGTTTTCAATAATAAAAAGTGAGCTGCAAATTTAAATGTGGCCTCATACATCCATTCAAGATAAACACTCGGGTTAACCAAAACTGCTACGGCCAATGAAATCATCACCAACGCTATATTAAATGTTTGCTGACTGAAGGTGTATGAACTTGATGACATTACAAACAACTCAACATCCACATCTGGCCAAAAATAAAGTTCTCTTTCACCATGATAAAAAAATACACACGTTTCAAATTATTGCTGTAGAACTCCATGATCTACACTTCAAAGTTTTTTTACATGTGTGTATTTACCAGATTTGGCTCCCACTGATTACTTCTTCCCAAACATGAAGAAAAGGGTCGCTGGATGAATATTCAATTCAAACGATAAAGTCAAAGCTGAGAAAACCACTTATTTAGAACAGTTGAACAAATTTGTTTTTACGAACATTGCAGGAGTGACTTCATTGAAAAATAAAAAAATATTCTGAACCTTGTTTTCTTTGTCGGGCAGAGAACTTTTCAAAACAACCCTCACCAACGTTGAATTTTTAAAATACTTGTATTTTTTCACTACTTATACCTTTTCCTTTAAAAGTTAAGGGCTTAATATGAAACTAAAAAAGTTAACTTGAAACTTTAAACATTGAAACTACAAAATATTTCATGTTGCCTAAGATTTCTTTTTTGGGAGTGGGGATGAATTATGATGAATTTTATTGTAATATTATTACTAAAAGTTTATTATTTAAACTTTTAATAACATTAAAGTTTAAATAATCCAAAAAAGCTTTGAAAAAAACAATCAATATTTTTAAATTTTGATTAGTTCCCCACCATCAATATTGCTACCAAAGTATTTCTTTGGGGTCACTTGCACTACTACTATGCCTAAGAAGACATTAAAAAAAAATTTGATATAAAATATGCAATAAACAAAAGGATAGCTTTTCTCAATTTTTGGGGGAAAGGGGAAAATATGTGGCAATTTTTTTTTTAAATGGTAAGATAAGCATGCACACACATACTAAGCTTAAAATAAAGTGGGGTTATGTTTGCAAGTTTTTGAGAAAATGACCTCCAAAAAACCTCCCTGGAAATATTGGCTCCAAAATTTTACCAAAAAATTGCCCCCTATACAAAAGTCTGCAAAAAAATTTCAAGATCAGTCAATCCAATCAAAAGTTATTAGCTTCAAATATGTTAACACACATGCACACCACCTCTCTCTTTTCCTGTTTAGCCTCCGGTAACTACCGTTTAGATAATACTTCTGAGGATGATATGTATGAGTGTAAATGAAGTGTAGTCTTGTACATTCTCAGTTCGACCATTTCTGAGATGTGTGGTTAATTGAAACCCAACCACCAAAGAACACCGGTATCCACGATCTAGTATTCAAATCCGTGTAAAAATTTTACTAGGACTTGATTTTTACTAGGCTTTACTAGGACTTGAACGCTGGAACTCTCGGAAATCAGGACGTTTTGTTGTTTTCTCCTAGAGAAAAAAAAACATAAATATATATATATATGTAATTAATACTTTTAAGATATTATAACCATTTTATACATCTCTAACAGTACACAATGCATACATGTACCATTTTGTATCATGATCAGATGTGTCAATCCACTATACTTATTGACTTTTCTCTCACTTACACCCATTCATTGATTTAATTCATATAACTAATAGTAAAGGAATTAAATTATAATCATCAAAATAAATGGGTTAGATCTTTCTGACTGTCAGTTAATTTTGGAACACCACACTCTTATTGCAATCTATTTGATACAATACCAAGTCATGATATATAATATTTTCAAGTGTATAGGTTAGGATTTTACAGTCTTATAAGAACAATTGTGTCCTTTTAATTAATAAAATGATTTTAAATATTAAAGTTATATTAATTAAATATGACTACAGATCTGCTGATCAACTCTGACAGAAGAATGAACATTAATCTTATCACTGCAAGCAAGGCAATAGGTTAATGATTAAAATTAGCCAAACAGTTATTTACGCTTCTAAATATTAGGACCATACAGAAAATGAACATTTTTGCGCAGCACTCATGGCAAGTGAAAAATTCATGCAGTTATTTTCTCGACCTCAAGAGAATTTATTATCATAAATTTTTTAGATATAAAAATTAATAAAAACTATAATACTAACAAACTGGATATTGATATAAATAGGAAACCCACTAAACAGGGCACCATAATTCGTTTCAACCTTGGAATCAAAAAATATTGATGTTTAATTCTTAATATAGCTATGAAATATTTAAAACATAACAATATAAAATTAAACATTGGATTATATCAAACATATAGTTATAATTAATGGATACAATGAAAACTTAATATAACAATAAATCTAATTTAGATAAACAGGGAGTATATAGTTTACAATGTGCAAGTTGTGATTTGGAATATATCGGGATTACAAACCAATCTTTTTCGATCAGAATTAATGAACACATTAATTGTATAAATAAGGGAAATATGGAACAATCCAATTTTGCTAGAAATATCTTAGAAAATAATCATAATTATAATCCAGATAATTTTATTTATATTCTTGAATATTCCAGTAACTTTCATAAAACAAATATGATTGAAACAAATTACATATACTTAAATAATACAAATTTGATAAATGAAAAAACTTGATTCTTAGATTGGTTATACTGATTCATACTAGCACACACAACAATTGAGAGCTTCATACTGACATGATGGACAACGTCGACAGTAGACCTTTTGACGATCAATTGTTGTATTTATAATTTTTGTTTTTAAAAAATTCAAAATTCATTAAATATATTAATTTGTGAAGGAAATAATTATTCCATAACACATAAATGTCCCTGATGATGGATTAATTTCCGAAAGCACTCAGACATAATAATAAAAATAGTTAGTAAGTGGAAATTATTCTATAATTAAAAATAAAATCAGTATATTGAAAAAAAAAAAATTTAATTTTATTTGGCTATCTCTGGAACCAATGAAAGTACCACTTATGATATATCATTGAAAAGCTCTCAATGAGGGAGCTTATTACTGCAATTAAGAAAGGTCCAAAATCCAATTTTTTTTTTGGATTTTGGGCTTTTTTGGACACTTTTGGTTCAGTCGATTGGAATCAAAAGGGGAGGTGCACAGCACTAGGTGTTAAAATAGTCCTAAACCAAAATTTCAACATCATACACCTAATTGTTTTTGAGTTATGCGAGAAACATACATATGAATGTACGTACGTATAGACGTCATACTGAAACTAGTCAAAATGGATTGAGGGATGGTCAAAATGTAGATTTCTGTTGAAATCTAAAAACCAGCATTTTTCACATTCATAGTTTTTCACTTCCTTGACTTTGTAAAAGGAAGCACAAATTATTAATTCATTTTTTGGGGAGGGGGTGAATATTAAATATATTTTTTTGTAATTTATGACTTTGATAAAAGAAACTTCAACTTTCTATGAAAAATTTTTGCTAAAGTATCCCCCAAGTAAAGATTTGAAATTTTATTTCAGCCAAAACATAACACAGATTTTTCCAATTTTTGCAGAAATTTATTACACAATTTCCTCCTGAAGGTAACACCTGTCAACCAAGTTTGAAAAAATTCATCAACAGGATCCAAAGTTATAAAAATCAAATATAGACTTACCTACATACATACATACAAACAAATGTCCATCTGATACAAAATAGATTTTTTGGATTTGGGAGCATTAGAAGTAAAAACTTTTTTTGGAGATTATTTATTAAAATTTATTATTTTGTTGAAAATTTTTTTATTATAATGATTCTTTAAGGCACAAAACTAAAAAACCAATTTTTTAAGAATCTGTATACTTCTCTGTTATAGCTGTAGATTCTAAATTCAAGAATACTTCACAAAGAACAAATTTACTAGCAAATTATGATGATGTAAATTAATTAATCAACAGAGAGAAAAAATTATCTATAATGTTCACCAAAGCAAAGACAACTCTTGTCAATTCTCATATTCATGAAAAATACTGTTTTGAATATTTTCATGTCACTTTAATATATATTATCACAGCTGCAACCGTAGATTCTTATATAATATGGGATGAAATGGAGTATCATCTGAATTCTATCATATCTGCAAAGTTAAACACATTGTGCGTATAAAAAGAAAAACTTTGCAAATTTACCTTCATTTTAATGAATTACTCTTTAGAATTTATTTTATAATCTGTTAGTAGTTAATTAACATATTTTGAGGAAAGTTGAAAGAGAAAAATATTCCACTAGATACATGCACTAAGTATTATTAAAATAAATAACAATAAATACCTTAGATTTTTCATCAGTTTTTGGTTTAATTTTATTCTTACTGAGAACAGAATAATCGTTAGTGACAATACCGGATTTAGTCACCATTACATTATCACTTTTAGTTGTAGTGGTAGTACTAGATTTAATACCACCTTTGACAGTGTTTGTTGAAGTTGGTGGAACAAATGTAGGTTTAAATATTGGCTTTTTCACAGTAGGTTTTGAAACATTTTTCTGACAATCAGACATGTTACAAAAATGTTTTGACTTGTGGGTAAATAACCTGAAAAATAAAATGATCCAACCTTAAACAAAATATAATTTCTTTTTATAAAAGAAAAAACTATAAAATTAATAACAACAATGTACAAGGTCTTGATTATCTGTTGAAAATAATATCATATAATCAAATTGCCATGACAGCTTACATGCACAGTAGTAAACGGAAACTATATTCTTGATACAAACGCTTCTATTCAATGTTGATTAACTAGCAATCAATGAAACATGGATTCAAATGTGATAAATGAATTATTATGATTAATTTTTTATAAACTAAGGACAATGCTACCAAGATCCGTAAATTATTTTTTCATTTTAGTAATAATATTACGAATGGCAGTGGTATGACAAATTCAAGATGAAAGAGTTGATGCACAGCTCATTTAACAACACAAAAAAATTCAACCATTCAGTATTAACAAAAAAAAATAAGGCTATAATGTTTTACGATTCTAAGCCAAATTTGCTGTAGAATGCATAAAATCTGGAACTACAATAACAGAGCTAGAAGAAACTTCATGTAATCAATTCAAAACTAATGATATGGGATACTCACGATGATATTATTTTGATAAAAAGAAGATACTTCTCGATAAGTTGCAATTTACCACTTTAACGGGAAGATTTTCAACCATTTTCACACTACACCTTGCCAGTACCAAATTATTACCATTGATTTCACAAATCAAATGTTTCACTGGCAACCCAATGTTTTGAAACCAATAAAGTTCAAGGATGGGACCGATAATAACTCAGGTACATCTTTTACAAAACGAGCTGGCCTGCGAGGATGTAGAGTTGATGTACTCCCATCTTCATCACCTCATAATGCAAGGATGCTCAAAACCATATTCTCATCTAGCCTACGATGCCTCATGCATAATTTCACTTTATTCACGTAGTTATTTAGGTATTTTTCGATTAGCATCCTACTTAATATGATATCAACATAACCTAATGCTCTCTATCCTTGTCTAATTAACCTTGAATATTAAATGCCACGAGACTAACATGATGCAAAACTAAATATAACTGAAAGCAAGAAAATACAAGTTTTCAAATCTCATTATCGCAATAATATGAAAAACATAATATATAATTCTGAAAATGTTTATTTTTAATGAAATAATAATTATCTAAAATAATATTATCAATAAGAATAAGGTTAGTGAGCAAAGTAAGCATTAGGTTAGGTCAATATTGTGTTAGGTGGGATGCTAACCGAAAAGTACTATATTTATTCTGACTGTTATAAGTAATCTATCAAACAAAATAAATAATAATGAAAACTATTACTTTTTTTAATTAACAAAAATCATTAATTTTTATAAATTTATATACCATGTAAACCGAAGATGTTAAAGACAATGACAGATAAGGTCAAAAAATTATATACTTTGTATGTATAGACCTGTACAGTTCAGCTTGTAAAACTATATCCTGTTGAAAGCTTGACATAGCATAAATAAAATACTGAATGTGACTGTAATGCAGATAGATGGGTAAATTATACAGTTTCAATATTTGTTTATTAATTCTATATTACTTTTTGCATTTCATGTATTTATTTCTAATTTTTATGCATATTACATTACTTTCATATTATTTTCAATGATTTTAATGTGTATTATACTAAAGCTTGGAAATGTAGGTACAATCTAATCCAAGAATATCAATTTTATTTTAATAATATTACAGTAAATGTTTATTTTTCATTTATGAATATTTTAATTTAGTTATGATCTTGTTTTATGGCATTGTTGTAATGCAAACAAGCCTAGCAATGTGGATATAATAGTATTACAAATATATTTATTAAACATTAATTTCATTTAACTTTATAAGTAATACTGGGTTTAAGTATGTGTAGTAAAGATGCCTGGCATTGTAGGCACAGTAGTTTCAATATTTTTCAATTTTCAATATTATTGAAATTGTATTTAATATTATTTTTTATACGTTGAACATATAAATTTAATTGTTCCAGTTGTCTATTAATATGAATACAGTAAAATTCAATAATGTAATTAACTGATTAATTTTACACCATTATTGTAATAAATTTTAAATCTTATTTACGTATTGATTCATTTTCTTTTAAATATTTGCTTGTTAAATTATTTTTATATTTTCAAATTGGTAAATTGGGTTGTTTTAAGGATGAAGCCAATAGAGGCCAAGCAATTTAGGCATATTCTAATTCAAAGTTATTAATTTTACTTTAATAAAAGTTTATTTCTTATTTATATATTTACCTTTTTGTTTTTGTAAGTCAAAATACTATTTCTTTTTGTATTTTAATGGATGGTTTATATTGCCTGAAAAGAAGCCTATTATCATAGGTAAAAATAAAAAACAATTTATTCGGTTTAATATCATTGAAATGATTTTATTGCATGTATTTAATTTTATTTACCTTTGTTTTTTAGAATTTAATTGTTTTAATACTGTCAGATGGTGACCATAAGTATTGAGTCCAAAGTTCAAATCTACTTTATTGCACTCTATGTAATTTGAATTTAATACACATTTTTATCTTCTTAGAAGTATAGTTTAATTATGTTAGAATGGCAACAAACCACATCAGACAATTAACTTTGGTTTATAAAAAGGTCGCTGATGAATCTCTTTAGAATTTCTAAATACAAGGCAACAATAATTCTGCTTATTAACTAAACTCCACAAAGATGAAAATACGCTTTTATCAGAACAAAACAAAATTATCCATTACTTCTGAGTGATTTCGAAACAGATTCAGTACAACTGTATAGTTTTCAACTCTTTTTTGTTTATGTTTGCCCATCACCTGAATTTTATAAGAATGAAAATGTAAATATTACACTAAAATTTTGAAAATTAGATGGCTGATAAAATTGAAACCTAAAAATTCTTAATTACAGTAAAGGTGAGATAAATCGCTTGATATGAAAGACAAGAAATTGAGAATATTTTTTAAAAGTAAAAGATACGATATATTGTTAGGCCATGCATTAAAATATCACATTAAGGTAATTTGGGAATGGGGGATGTATGTAGAAGGTAAAAAAATAGATGATAAAAACTGAAAAGTTTTAAAAATTGAAAGAAAGATAATTACGAACGTAGGATGTCGCAATTATGAGGTTAAAAGATTTGCAAAAGCACAAAAACCTATAACTTATTATAGAAATATTTTAAGCTCTGGGTATTTCTAAAGCTTAACAGTACAAAACCGTTATAAATAATAGCACAACAATCATTTTATGAAAAACTTCATAAATTCTTTGTTTAACTTAAGATTACTCCTTTTAATCATGAAATCTATCACACAAGCTTTACATATCACAGTGAAATTAAATGATTAGATTTACTTGAATTCATACTATTCTACAACTTACAAAACTGTATTTCAATTAGCCTACAAAATGAAACCAGTATTATTAAGAATAAGAACAATCTGCACTCCACTTAAAAAAAAAATAAGCCTAATAGGCAATAGAATGATTAGTATGCCTACTTATGCCAGTATATATTATGTCTAATTTGACCTTGTAAGCTTAATACACATAAGTTAAAACTTATTTACATTTCCCCCTAAAATTAGCCCAAAGCGTATTAAATGCAATTGATACTGGTAGAAATCTTTTTCTAGATATCAGATTTATAAATTTCCTGTTTTGCAAATGATTAATTCAATAATTTAGAAACAGTAATTAAAAATTGATGATAACCTGAAAAAAATAATTACAAAAATTTATGCTAATAAATTAATTTTAACCACATACATACAATTAAGTATTTGAAATGCTCCCCATAAACAACTGAAATTACACTTTTTTACATTGCTAAACAACAAGAGGTTGTTTAATGAAAGCATCATTAAACTTAAAAATGCTATTTAAAACAAAGAATATTTTGACCCATGGGTAACCCAAAATATCTCCCTTAGAAGCAATTGCATGATTACTAATGTGCATAACACAGAAAGAAAAAAAACCTGGATAGATATAGTATGGTGCTTTATTTGTCTAATGAATAGCAAATGGACTGTTCTACTGCAATGAAATGAAATACTGATTTGCTGTCATCTAGGTTAAGTATGACAAAGTCTGCAATCAAGGCGCTCAGATAAACCGGGTACTTGACACAATGTAAGAGATGGATAACATTCCTGTGGTTGATGCAGTAGGATATCACCCAAGGAAATGTACACACAGAATGAGATTTATAGTGGTCCAGGAAGTCCACTTGGCAGGAGTCAAAGCTCAGGAAATACGATACTTAATTTAAGCTCAAAATTAAAATAAATATATATTTACTTACCACAAAACCATAGTTGTGCAATATATCACATTCAACCACAATGCCATATTTAGCAAACAAAGCTGTCACTTGTGGTGCTTTAGTTTTATCAGCTAGAATAGCAGTTCCCTTTATTAGATACACTTTCAGATTTTGAATGGCATCATAACCAAATTCCTGATTTTCCATATGCTGTAACACAATCACAGTATAACATATAATTCTTTATAATCATATATGAACTGAGCAGCTTTTTATTTTTATTTTTTTTATTATATTATTATTTTTCCAAAAAATGTAACTCTGCATTTTCATTTAACAAAGATGGAGGCACCTTCCTTGGTAAAATATTCCAGAGGTAAACTAGTCTCCTGTTTGGATCTCCAGATAGGGGACTACTAGGAAAGGGGTCACCAGAAAATTAAAAAATTAACATTCGAGTTGGAGCGTGGAATGTTAGAAGTCAAAATTTAAAGAGGAAATGTGTAGGATAAATGTAGATATAGTAGGAATTACTGAAGTTCAGTTGGAAGAAGAAAACGACTTTTGGTCAGGTGATTTTAGAATTATCTCAGCTTGGGCAGGCAGGCAGTAGGTTAATGAACAAGAAGGTAGGGAGAAGAGAGTAGAGCATTTCAAAATGCCTAGTGATAGAATCATTGTAATAGATAAAATAAAAAACCTAAACCGACATTATTAATTTCTATATGCCTACAAGCACCCATGATGATGAGGTAGAGTGCGCAGACAAAGAAATTGATGAAGCAATTGAAAGGGGATGAAAATTTAATAATAGTTGGAAATTGGAATGCAAGCATTGGGAAAGGCAAGGAAGGAAATAGTGGGTGAATACGGGCTGGGCAAAAGGAATGAAAGAGGGGACCTCTTTGCTAACATTTACAGGAACCAAACAGCAACAGTAATAATTATTATTATTAACATAAAAAACATAAAAAAGAAGCCGTAATAAAAAAAAAGTGTCAAGGATGTTCCCTATCCCCCATTACTTTTTAAGAACAATTTAGATCCAGAGTAACAGTACAAGGTGAAAAGATAAAGATGCTATGATTTGCTCATATAGTAATTCTAGCTGAGAGCAAAAAAGATTTAGAAGAACAATGAACGGCATGGAAGAAGTCCTACTCAAGAACAACTGCATGAATACAAACAACAAAACAAAATAATGAAATGTAGTAGAAATAACGAAGATGTATTACTGAATGTAAAAATAGGAAGAGAAGATTATGAAGAGAAGAATTTTGTTATTTGGCAAGTAGAATTACTAAAGATGGATGAAGCAGGAGCAATATAAAATGCCGAATAGCACAGGCAAAACAAGCCTTCAGTCAGAAATATAATTTGTTTACATCAAAAATTAATTTAAACGTCAAGAAAAGATTTTTGAAAGTATATCGAGTGTAGCTTTATATGGAAGTGAAACTTGGAACAACCTGGGTACCTGAGAAGAAAGATTAAAAGCTTTTGAAATGCGGTGTTACAGGAGAATGTTAAAAATCAGATGGGAGGATAAAGTGACAAATGAAAAGGTGTGGCAAATTGACGAAGAAAGAAGAATTAGGAAAAATATAGTTAAAAGAAAAGCCAGACTTATAGGCCACATATTAAGGCATCCTGGAATAGTCGCTTTAATATTGGAAGGACAGGTAGAAGGGAAAAATTGTGTAGGCAGGCCACGTTTGAAATATGTAAAACAAATTGTTAGGGATGTAGGATGTAGACGGTATACTGAAATGAAACGACTAGCAGTAGATAGGGAATCTTGGAGAGCTGCATCAAACCTGTCAAATGACTGAAGACAAAAAAAAAATTTTATTCCGATCGCAATAAAACATATAGATGACATCAGGAACGGGTTGATATCGTATTCCATGAATAAAAAGAGTAACTCCCTCAAAATTTGCTTTTTCCTTTCTTTTTCCTGTTTAGCCTCCGGTAACTACCGTTTAGATAATTCTTCAGGGGATGAATGAGGATGATATGTATGAGTGTAAATGAAGTGTAGTCTTGTACATTCTCAGTTCGACCGTTTCTAAGATGTGTGGTTAATTGTAACCCACCCACCAAAGAACACAGGTTTCCGCGATCTACTATTCAAATCCGTATAAAAGTAACTGCCTTTACTAGGATTTGAACCTGAGAACTCTCGACTAACAAATCAGCTGATTTGGGAAGACGAGTTCCCTAGAATAACCCGGTAGGTTGGACCTGCAATGCAGAAAAGTGTATTTTGAAAGTTTTATTTAGTTTTCACCTTTAAACTACTGACCTCTCAATAGCCTGGAGTGGTTCTAGCAACTAGTCTGGGCTGTACTGCAATTTTTTGTTTGATTGCTGCAGCAGTGTATGATTAAGCATTGCTGTATAACAGGGACATGTTATAAATGGTACACCAAGCTACCTTGATCTCAGTTAAAATTTCACTACAGCATGCAACATATATATCACTTCATAAACAGAATCATCGTACATAAACAATTTATAGTTATAAAATAGAAGGTAAATAGATTATAAAATGGAGTGATAAGTTAAGAAATAAAAAGCCAAAATACAATAGCAAGGATAGCTTAACCAACATCTTATCTCCTGATACGCCTAATTGATATTGTAATATAAAAAACAAGAATATTCCTATTAAAAAACATGCCATGGCTGGGAAACATCAAAATTAACAGATTAGAAAATATCTAAATTAACAGAAAATATGAAAATGCCTTAAAAAAATCAACAGCTCCACTTGTCAACAGTCAATACACAAAGAAAATTTTGTTAATGTCAAATCACAATAGTCATAAGTAAGTTGCAACTTAGAAAAGATTGCAACTTATAAATTGCAAAAGATTGCCAGATTAAACTTTTTATCATTAGTGGAGGTAGATGCAAACTTTGATTTTTTTTTAATTTCTGCATCAAATTACTCATTAAAACATCAGTGTTGTGTACATTTTACAATTAAAATCTTATCTGTAGTTTTATGATTTACTATAGCTCTGAACTTGGTTCTTATCTTATTGACCTTGTAAGGAACTCTCATACTCAATGTTCAAAATTGAAAAAGCTGATATTTTAATGTATTTTAAACTATTAGCTGGTATCATCTTTTTTCCCACTCAAGCCCATTGCATGTAGATCCTTTGCAATTTCTCCAGAATCTTCTTTCTGGCTGAACGTTTCAGAAATAGAATACCAAAATATTGATAGTTACATAAATATTTTCCTGGTTAAAATAACAGGTGTTTAAAAAAGGATGCAACCACTTTGACATGTATTGATTACAAAAATATTAATGTTAATAAAAGGCATACAACAATATTCAAAATTACCTATAATAACTTTGCAGTAGATGTTCAAAATGGTTTCCTGTGATTGCAATGCAGGTTCATACACATTTCATAACATTTGCAACCACTTTTCAGAATGTTTGCTTAGTAATGTTTGAAATCTCGCTTTCAAGTTGTCAAATGTATGAGGATTATTTTTAAAAACTAAGGTCTGCTGGTGTAAGATCTGGGAGGCCACAACACTTTTGATATCAAACTATGGCCAAAAAATTATCAAGCGTTAAAAAATATCCGTCATTTCATTAGCAGTATGACACGTTGCGTTACCCTGCTACAACCAATATTCTCATTCATGTAAATCTGATGGAAATTAAGTTGCAATAAACCATACCGTCTACAGATTGTCAAAGAATAAAGGGTTATAACACGATGCCACAAGATCGCACACCAAACACCAATTTTACATACGTGTAACATGTGTGTTATGGTAACCCATGAAACGAGTGAAGATTTTCAGCGCTACATATCCGGAGGTTTTGGCTTTAATGTAGCTATCTGAGGGAAACCATGCCTCATTACTGAAATAAACACGATCCAAAATTTCAATACAGTTGTCATCAACAAAAGAACAAAACTGTAAACAATTTCCACGGTCTACTTTCTTTCAGTTCTTGAACAACACAGATACAATAACCCTTTGTCACGAGTTTTTTAATAGCCCTGAAAGCAGTAGATAGTGAAAGCACAGCCTGAAGATAACTTTCTGAGCGACATAGTGGGCAAGCAAGTCAGACAACATTCTTTCACATCCTCCAGAACTTCTACCTTAACAGTAACAGTCGTCCTGTGCTTTGCCAATTGTGTACACTTCCCAGTCTCACAAAATTTATTAATTGAACGCAATACCTTATTAAGAACTGAGAATTGGAAAATTCTATCCGAAACTCGCCTTTTACTCGTCTATAAGATTTATATGTGCAATAAGTCTCAACATTAAACACGATAAGTCTTTAACACAATAGATGAATTTATACGGTAAAGCACTTGTGCATAATAAGTATGTTACAACAGTTTTACAAGCTGTTAACTTGAGTACATAGTTGCCAACTGACAAGTAGGGAGAAATAAAATTTACCTAAGTGTGACTTCTATCTTAATCTAAGGGTTGTATCCTTTTTGAAAAACCTGTTATATTAAGAGGTAAATTTTTAATAAAAAAAATAGTCGGGAAAACAAAGCTTCTACAGAAAACAAAGGTAGTCCTAAAGAAGGGTTGTGAGTGCAGGAGCTGATCTCCAGCAAAGCCAGCTCGTTCATTGGAATCAGACCGAGCTTCCCCTCAGTGGCAGTTGGCAATCATTATGTTCAGTTCATCATCATTTAAAGCACTAATAGACATCAATGAACCGACAACCTGCTTGTTCTTCATACTGTAATTTCTAACAAACAAATATAATATGGCATCAACTTTGTTACTATCATCCATATGCAAACAATGGAACACTTTTAATTAGATTGAGATATTTTTGGGTAGAAGGGTGGTTTTTTCATATCTGACAACCATTTTCTCTTATCTCACTCTACGGAAACATCTAATAAATGAATGAATCCATATCATCATAACTACTGATCTAATGAATAATATGTTCTAAAAGAACTAAAATAAACTAAGCCTTTGTACTATTATCTTCCTTTAAATACTAAAATTGATTTGCTTTTTTTATATGTATAAATACTGTATGTTTTCAACCAACTACCTCTTTAATAATTTCTCTTTTCCAACAAGGGAAACCAAAAAATCAAAAACAGTACAAAAACATAAGACCTCCCTACTCTAGATTCAATATAAATAAAAGAATGAACTGTATAAAATTAACTCTCTACTTGGTACTCCTCAAAATTAACTGGTACTTCTTGAAAAGATTAGGGAAAAGTTTGTATAATGCACCATCAACAGTAAATCAATAATTTTTTTTTTTAAATGCATTAGTCATAATATTTTACTCTAATGATGAACACAATTTCATCTGCAAATTAAGCACAAAAGAATTTCCATTTACAAAGTTAAAATGAGAATTTATCAATAATGTAAAAAATTATAAAAAACAACTAATTTTTAAAAATTGCAGGAACACACTTCCTAGTTGGAGAACTAGGATTCTTCTGGTACACATGCCCAGGTTACGTTCAATGTGTTGAATTAAGATTTCTTCTTCACTAACAGAATATGGTTCTTGCTATGCAGCAGTATATGAAGTAATATCAAGGCAGTGATGAGGTGGTATATAAGCACAAAAACATTCAAGCAAATTTTCTGTGGCTGGAAATCCTACCAATCCAAAATCTTTGATGATATTCTCTCTGTGCAACTCATGCATGTATTACCGCTGCACAACACAGAAATAAAGTGATGTATGTGTATTTGTTCAGTGGTGTTAACTGCGTTCATCATAATTGTTATATTTGGGGTAGCAAGAACCCTTATGCCATTTTACAAACACAATTTGATAGCCTGAAAACTAATAAAAAATATTTTTTGGCCACTACAAGGTAGGTAAGTTATATATCAAATATAATCAAAAATAGTGATGCATTGATCATTTGTTGAATTAAAATGGAATGCACCAGCAATATATATTATTTACAGAGTAAGTAACTTGGTTTAAGTGAAATTCAACTGAGTTTAGTTAGGTTTAGGTCAAGGTTGAGTTAGTAACATTAAATTTGTACAAAATACATTATTTTCGATTAAATAATGTTTGTGATATATAATTATGAACTCGACGTAAGAATTGGTCAATTTAATATTTAAGGTTAATTAGATGAAGTTGATGAGCAATGCAAGCATTAGGGTTATGTTTATATTGTACAAAGTTCAGTACACAGAATCACCTAACCTAACCTATCAATTGAATTTTCAAGTTATTTACTTTGTAAAACAATGTATTTTACAGTTATGCACTGTTAAATTACAAAATATTTGGAGGGTACTGTGTAATTTAGAGGGATGTAACTTGTGAGAAAGGAGTTGATGAAAAATCTCAATTGTAACGAATAACTTGGTTCTAAATAATATATATTCCAAATTTCGTCAAAACTGGAGGTGAAACTGTAATTGTAAACAATTACCCTATGACTAATTACACATTATTATTGATAAAGCATATTTCACAATTGTTTATTTGCATATACAATTGATATACAAAATAATATCCCATCCTTTACATTTTATGATAGGAATATTTCTTTAGTTTAAGGTTCTTTTTTTTATCTACTCGAGTGGTATGCATTAGATAATGGCAGGCAATCTGATTTGCAAGTTTCAATGGTTTAATGATTTTAAGCTAAATTTTTTTTTATGATTAAAATATAATTATAAATTTTTCCCTCTACTTATTCCTTAATTAACTGAAGACTTAACAACTGAAACAGTTTTCAGTTTTAAATTCTATGAAATATTTTTAATCCTTTCTGAGATTATAATGATAATTTCAATTCATTTTTAACTGTTTAGCATCCAGCTCTTCGCTTGTAATATGTGTAATGCTTCAATTCGACATGATATTAAGTGAATTAATTTGTTAAAAAATGAGTGGAAACAATATATTAAATGTGTTATGTTAGTTATACTGTTTTCATTAAGTTGAGTTTATATGTTTCGTGAATTTATCTGAACACTTTGGGTTTGCTAACATTTCACTTGAATTATTAGCTGAACCTGCTTTATAAAACATTATCCCCACAAACAATCAACAAAATAAATTTAATAAAACAAAGTTTGAAATGAAACAAAACCATTGTAAATTAATCGAATAAGTACAATAATAAGAAGCACAACGCATAATACATTAATGTTAACCACTGAAAAAAAACCATAGTTGGGTTAGATTTACAAAAATATTTCCAAGTAAAATTATTTTCATCAGCCTACTATTATTTTTTTAACAATACGAGGCTTTCAAAAATCATCTTTGGTCAATAGTTCTGAACTCACTAACTTGAAAATTTGATGACCGACAGTCGTTTACAAAATGTTTTAAGGTGAAAAATTAACTAATCAAAGTCTAATGATACAAAACACATCAACTTACTCTTTGCGAAAATTTGTTAAAACTCACTTTATAACAACTTAACAAAGTACCCTCTGACAACTGCCTAAAGTCACAACAGATACCAGCAACGCACGGGAAGAAACGACACAATGCTTTCTTATCCATTATCAACATTATTTCTATAAATGTTTCATAACAAAATGGTATAAATCTCTGAAAAATGTTTTCTTAATATTCAAAAAAATATTTAAAATTTCAAACCTTCAAAGAAAAAAATACATTTTTCAGGAAAAAACAAGGAAATACTAGTTGAGGTTATATTAATATATAGACTTACTATCCTAAAATAAATATAACTGTAATAAGAACTAATCTGAAATTAAATATCTCAACAAAAAAATTGTCTTCGATAGTATTACAGCTTTGTCATGTTGGTAATGATAATAAATAAATATCAGCTGATATCCAATGTAATTAGTACACCTTGGGACTAAGCCGTTCATTTTCTTTGTTCTTGAATAGTAAAATTCGTAAAAATTTTGGCATTATATTATTAATCGAGAAGTCATTATTACTTTTTTTTTAATTATGACGAAACGAAAAATTTGATTAAGATTATATTTTTAACATCTTTTAATTCAACGTTCCGTTCCATCATGACTACCATTTCATTAAAAAATATGTTTCTTTTAAATTACTGAAAATTGTTACGTTCTCGCTTCTACTTTTAGAACCACATAGTATTCCAAACTGATTCATATAATTTCATTGTTGAGAATTTAGTCACTAAATCTGTTATAACCTAGGAGGCCAATTAAATGGTGTGCCTTGCTATATCCATTGGTTTGTAAATTCCATATTCAAATAATTCCTGACTAATCTATGTTTATATGAACATGGAGTAAATATTTATTTTCATTCGTAAAACATGCCCTGGTATTCTTTATTTTTCTTAATGATATATATAAATGTATCTACCTCTATTAATAAAAAACCAAACTAATCGTTCCAGAAAGCTCTGAAATGAATGGTTGACTTAGATGTACTCTTTCTACTTTTACTCCCTACTCAGGCTAGTCACGCTTACTAGTGTTAAATAAAATACAATCTCAATAAAGTGAGGTAACAAAAATTTAACTACATTACACATATTAATTATGTTAAAATTTAAACAAAAAGGTGTTTATTTTTCTTTCTCAATTAATATTTTTCTGAATATATTTAAAATTGAAATCCTGAGGTATTTAGTTATAGGCAAATGCTGTTATTAATCAATGGATTTTGTTACTGTAAGTTTCTTCAATGACATTGAGCCTATTCTTCAATGACATTTAACTAAAATTTGTATCTTATTAATCTATTTTAGAACCAAATTATCTAGCAATATTGGTCTCCCTTACTTAAAATTGCCAAATTCCCCTTAATTCTATCTTCTTTCTTTCTTTTACACAGTTCTTGTATCCTAAATTTTAGTCTTTGTCTTCATAAATTAATGTTAAAGTGTCTGCTGTTTTGAAAGATTTATTTTTATCCTTACTGCTGTTTAGGAAAGAGGCCAATTTTCTATACATAGTTACTAAAAGAGATATATGAGATAATATAGAGATATATTTATGTTAAAAACATAAATATATAATTTAAAGCAAAATAATTTTAAGCAAAGATATATTCATAAATATAAAAACCTGGAAATTTTACATAATTTTTTTACAATTCTTTGCTTAAAAAATATAGTAATTTATTTCTAAAAAAAAAAAGAAAAATGTATTAATTTCTCCACAAAATTAGGTTATGAACTAATTTAATGTTTTAGTTGACCAAAAAAAGAAAGGTTTTTTTATAATTATGTTGTTTTTGGTAATAGTAATATTTATTCATTTGTTAACTATTTACGGTTAAAATAGAACTTACACTATCCTGGTACGCAAATGCTGCGTAAATTAATTATATATTTTTCTACTGAAGTTTAACTGGTTTTTCATTTAGCTAGAACCAGATCAAGAAACTGACATCCTGAGAATGTAATTATTAAAGTTGACTGCAGCTATTTAAATTATTTTTTCCTTTAGTGTATAAAAAATACACAAAGCAATAGTAGCCATAATCTGTGATTTAACAAATAATGGCCTACAACATTTATTATAAAGTTTGTTCTATATCATTAATTTTTTGACACAGCAGCACTTCACAGATATGCGGTGGTGACTGGCCCCAAAACTTAAGTGTGAACTCTAATTTATATAGCCTTGAAATGAACTGCTAATTTCAGAGTATCTCAAAATGTTATTAGTAAATAAACAAGAATTAATAGTTTAGTACATAAAAAACCTTACAACAGTTGTTCAAGAGAGGTGGATCTAAACAAAAAATGTAAACATTTAACTTTGCCAACCTCATTTTCCAGCATTCTTAAGTCAGGCAATATTTTCTTTTGCATCTCTCCTTCGTTTAATACTAAACTAAAAATCATTAATGCTATGCACCATTAAATCTTATGCTGAGATTTATTTTAGTTGAATTAATAAATTAAAGTTGTATTCTATCAGGCTACAAAACTGATTTAAGTCATTCATTATAGCACTGAAAAGGAATGAACCTAGTATACACAGTATATCAGTATAGTATACTGCAGTTAACTATAATTCTACTAGTACAAAATTATTTGTTTTTTTTTTATGTGCTGAATGACCTGATTGTATACACACTCCCTACTTTTTTTTTACTAGTTCATAATTATTAAGTTTCCCTATCTTTTATTAAACGCATCGTTTAAATCTGTAATAAACCAGGAAGCATGTGAAACAAGAACATTATTTTTTTAACAAGTCAAAGGGTTTAGATTATAGGTGGGAATAAAATAGTTAGGAAGACCATAAAAATTGTGCTTTTTTCAAACTTGAAAAACATTTTTTTTCACAAAATTTACCGTTACCCTACAATCTACACCCAAGAGATACAGGTAATTTATTTTTATCTTTTTTGAATAACATTCCCATATTATTTATGTTTTAACAAAATGATCAATTTAAATATTGTTGAAACAGATTTACAAATATTTTTTCCTAGTTTACTCTCGCTCTTAATTGCTGACTGCAGCTTTATATTTACTTGGTATATTTGCAAAATAATTCTTATATGCTTTGTTTTACAGTATGTAAATAGCGCCTGCAGTATTTATTTAAGCTTATGTATTTATCTTTGAATACCGACTGGTCAAATGTATTAACAAACCACAAAACATCAACAAATTTTTTAATGATCTGCCTCAAAATCTTGAGCCATTTGTTGCAACCCTCTTCACAGACTACACAACTGTATCTATATTTGAAAATAATTATTTAAAAGGAATTGAAAATTTTATAACAGCAGGCCAAAAAATAATTCACTGGATGGATTGTAAACATTTAATTTTAATATGGATAGAACTGTTGCACTGTACTTCTCGGGTACATATTGATGTCATGGGAATAGAATTTACATTAATGATAACAGTACTATTTTTGTTATCCATAAAGCAAAATTTCAGGGTGTTCCATTACATTATTTTTGGGTGAGGTGTTAAGTTCTTATGGGATGATCAAATTAATTTTGTTTCTTACAAAAAAAAACCATTCTGTTTTGCTTTAAAACGTCTTAACCTTGAAACGGTAATCATTATTAAATATATATTATGCTTACATACATTTCCATCTAAAGTATAATTATTTTTGTGGCTCCATCTTCTTTAAGATTCAAAAATGGGCTGTCAAATCATTATCTAGTACGCACAAGTATTAATCTTGTAAATCAATTTTTAGAAATAAAAATGTTAACTTATCTTGTGTTTATGTTCATGAATATGCGATCATTGATAAAAAGAATGATCAGTTATTCTTAAAAAATAACAATTTCCCCTTCTACCAAACCACACATTGTTGAAACTCAACACAATACTTCGGCTTATCAAGAAAGAACCTTATTATCCTTCTGTTTTCATTTTCAATCAGTTAACAAACCATTTAAAAGATTTCCCCATGAATGCAAAGAAATTATTTTCTTTCTACTGATTTGAATATTGATATAATAAGAATAATAACAATTTGAAATATGTTATATTATCTAAGCATGTTAAAATTTTATAACCTGTATGTGTGTGTCCAATAACTAAATTATATTTTATCTTCACAAAGTTATTAGAAAAGTTGAATTTATCTATGTATGAATTGCCTTAATCAAATTATATTTTTAAATGTTTGAATTTTATATATTATACTATTTTTAAAAATGTTTTATCTTCAAAACATGTGTTTTTAATTTCTACTACTCTGAAATCTGATTGAATATTTATATTTAACTTCCAAAGCCAGAAAATATTCTACTATTACCTTTTTATTTAATAGAGTAATAATATTTTCAAAGATGCCCTGCATCAGTTCCTGCATGCAGTATTTAGTAAAACATTTTCTCATAAGTTTAAAATAGCCAATTAACTTTATCAACATTCAGATAAGAGTAATATGAATTATTGCTTCTGGTTTGACCGTTACAGTCAACCTGAAATTAAATTATTCTCTATAGAATAAAGTCTAATTTTTTTATTCACTTTAGTAAATTCTTTAATTAATGTATCTTTATATATTAATATATATAATAATTTTCCAAAATGCCCTGTTTCTACATTACTAATAATGTATAATTAATTTTAATTCTACTCATGTCTTGTTGCTTATTAGTTACCTTTTTTTTTGTTTTTTAATAAATGATGTGCTACATTACTGATATTTTTTAAATATTTAATTGCTCTCATGTGTTTTTGAAAATATATTTAAGATTTGCATGTCTTTCCATTATAAATGTATTAGCACAGATTTCATTTTATTCTATAAATTTCATTCGTATTATATCAGTTTTAAATATGTTGCAACACTGATGGTAAAAACCCTTGATACGTTCTAGTATCAGGTAAGGCTAATTACGTTTGTGTGCAACATATGCTAAAAATATAAATAAAGCCTTAAAAAGGATTCTGATGCTTACTTTTAAAACTGGTATTCTATTTAAATTATAAATATTTAAATACTAAAATAGTTTTTTTAATTTCTATTTGCTTATCTAAACCTTGACTAAATTTATATAAAACTGTATTATCTTCAATTTTAATAATGCTCACATGATTTCAAACACTGAATCTGTTAAGTTAACTAAAATAAGTTTGTTGCCCTAATACTATAAATAATACTAAGTCCAAAGTTGATGAACAGTAGTTTTAATGGTTTTGCTTTATTACAAAATCAGCTTCCATGAATATTTGAATTTGCAAAATCAGTTAGTATTCAGTTCCATTTCCTTTTTTTCCTCTTATAATATAATGTTAAGAATATCAGTTTTAAAGGTAAAACAGCAGAACCTGTTTTAAGGATTTAACAATATGCACATAAATGTCACTAGCCCTACCCAATATTAGAACATACTAAGAATTTGGAAGAGAGCAAAAACTCTGATAGTCACTAATGCAGCTTTGGATAGACGTGCATTCCAGAAGAACTTCTATTTCAGCAACGATATAAACCTACAATTATTGTCCCCTTTAACATATTAAGAATGTTAGGTGAGAATGTTAAGTGTAATATCTGACTTCAGTTCCACTGTATGTTTGTTTATGCCACTGTGGTTGTTTTCAATTTTGTGCATTAAATTTCCTGTGAGTTTGTCAATAACGATATATTATTAGATGGTGTCACAGGAACTTTCATTTTGTAATTACGAGGCATATTCATAAAGTAAGGGCAGTCTGATCATTAACGTGAGAAAAGGTTTTTACTTACAGTTTTAGTTTACTACATATCTACTTCACTTTTCCCCATAATCGCCATTCAGTTCTAAGCACTTTTTGTAATGCTGCACCGCATTCTTTAATCCCTCTGCATAGAAGTTCACCCTCAGGGAATTGAACCAGTTGACAATGGTAGCCTTGAGTTAGTCATTTTCAAACTGTCATTTCCAAGCCGCTTTTTCAAATGCAAGAAGTAGTCGCTAGATGCAAGGTCAGGACTATGTGGAGGGTGGTCAAAAAGTTTCCAAAGAAAATCTTGAATCGTCTTTTTGGTTAAGGCAGCAGTGTGTGCATTGTCGTGAAAAAGGATTATGCCAAACAACAGTTTCGCACGTCTCGATTTGGTAAGCGTTTTGCAGTAAATGTCAGCTGTAATTGTTGATCCACAATCCATGAAATCAACCAAAATGGCACCCCTTTATCCCAAAAAACGGTAGGCAACATTTTTCAACTCGAGTACAGAGATTGGTTAAACTTTTTCAGTTTTGGGGAACTTCAATGGCAATTTTACTTGTTTTTGCTCATGATAGTTGACAAAGAAAATTTGATACTATCTATTTTTTAAATGGCAAATCAAATTTAAAAAGTAATATTTTTATAATTTAATAATATATTTGAAACAGTTATTACAACATTCATAGTCATTCTTGTGGTCTTCTTTACCGACTAGTGTTGTGAATCTCACCTTTGCATCGGCTTATGTTATTACTAGCAGCTTTTTTGAGTTAGGCATTCATGTACTTAGAATGCGGTTAAAGTATGCTGGATTTTAAATAGGCTTATTCATTTAGGGCTTGAAGCTATCAACTATCAGTTCATAGATTCAAATAATTTGAAGCTTAACCAAATTTTCTAATTGTTCCTCCTTATAGAGTTCTGGTCTCATACTTTTAAGTCACCTCCCGTAATGAATTCAGATAAAAATTAGAGCTTTTGTGTAATACTTCAAATAGTTTTAACTAATCGCGTTTAAAATAAAGCTAAGAGATATAACTGTTGGGGCAAGTTACAAAAATAAAATTACACATAGCTCGTGTTTGCCAAAAGAATATTGGACTTTATTTTTTAACAGAATGAAATCAAAATTGTATAACCATATTTATACAATATATAAATACATTATCACATTGTGATAATGTATTTATATATTGTATAATTTTGTGCTTTGTTAAGACTGCACAAAATCTCCATGTGCGAAATTTATATACAACAAACCTTTGTAAAGTATAGATAAATTTGTTACCTTTAATGTTTCTTTTATTTACACAAAGTATATAATAATACAGAGTATAATGATAATATCTTATTATTTAACGGACGATTACCTTACTATTTAGCAGGCGATTACCGTTCAATGAAAAACACTAATATCTTGCTATTCACTTACACAGGATGTAATCTGGACTATCATAACAAAGTTTAACAGATTACTGTACAAAGAAAAACATTAATATCTTGATATTCACTTGCACAAAATATAATCTCACAATCGTGGATTTTATATATGTCTACATAAATTCCTTTGAGTTTAGTACTTTCATAATTAATTGAAACACACTTTTTAACAAGAAAACTTATAAAACTTTAACAAGACAGCTTAACAACTTGAGAGAGAATGTATCAAGAGAGTTTATTTTACAATGTCGTCAAAATACATAAAATTGAAAGAAAAAAGATGTACATGTGTAATTATGAAAAAAAATTAAAGAAAACAATACAACAATCTCGGAATGTTTTTTCCTCTTCTTCATTAAAAGTTCTTATTATTACTATTCAAGATATAAACACATGAAATAATACAGAGTTAAATCTTAATAAATAATCAATACTGAAGGCTTAAATGAAAAAATCAGCTGAGCATATAAATAATGTATGTTGAATGGAATGCATAAATTTCAGTGTATGAAAAATTTCTCAATTATAAATGAAATAGTCATTACACTGAAATACTGTTAAATTTTAGATGAAAACAAGTCAAACACCAAACAAGTTGAATTAACTGATAACCGCTTTATGCATTGGCGTAAACATACTGGGGGGGCGAGCGAGCAAAATCAAGCAGAGAAGACCAGAGGGTGAATTTTATTCACAGGAAGGAAGTTTGATATGAATACCTATGCATGACTGGGATCCGATGAATGAATACTATAATAACAGAGAGTTTAATAGAGGTTCTGGAGCAGAATTTGTTCCATTGTCTTGAGCACATCGTATGAAAAGTGTGTATGATGTAAAATACAAATTTCAAGTATGTGAAAGAGACACAACAGAGAGATTGACACACACCCACACACACACACACACAGAGAGACAGAGAGAGAGAGAGAGAGAGAGATTGGAGTCATTTCCAAGAAAGTCTGAAGGAAAGTTTTCTAAGAGTGATGGTTGATTGGAGTTCCATTTTCTCAACTCAAAGCCACAAAGTGATAATTTTACCAGTTCGTCTATGAGATGTTTTGCAGTGTCAATATCGGCAGAGCCAGTAGCCAAGTTATCAACATAGGTTTGATTCGATAAAGCATGAGCAGCGAGAGGAAATTTCTATCCCTCATCAGTAACAAGTTGTTGAAGTATACGTTGGGCAAGATACGGATTATCGGAGAACCAAAATAAATAAACATCTTTTTGTAAATTTTGGAAATGAATTTGAAAATATGAACAATGACATTTAACAGTTGAGGTAAAGACGAAAATTTATCAACAAGAGAAAACATGGATTTCAATTCAGCAGGAGGAGAAGTAGAGAATAAGGAGATGGGAGAGGAGTGATTTATGTCAAAAGGAGAGTTTTCCAGGGATGAGGATGCGGAGTTGAAAGAATAGATCTGAGGAACAATTTTGTATGATCTGTTACGGTTGCTAGCCACAGCCATAGCATCTGAAGCAAATGGTAGAGAGACAACATATCGTCCTTCAGGAGTTCAAGTGGTTGTAGTGTGAAATAAATTTCCACACCGTTGATCATCCGGATTGGGAGGCTGTGTATATGTAACTTCCTTGGTCTCCTAAAGTTTACGAAGAGTGTTGCAAACAGAGTCTTCTTGAGTAAACAAGGTGTTAAAAAAGGAAGTAGATAATTCAAACGGCGAATCGAACAATTCCGACGTGTTTCCGATAATTATCCATCCAAAAACAGTGTTGAGTGCTGAAGGAAATCCGCATTCCTGAATGTTGCCGGAAGGTGCCAAAACATGGCAAAACAGGTCACTACCAATAAGAAGGTCAATAGGAGAGGATAAACAAAATGTCGGGTCAGTGAGATGGAGATGTTGAAATTTGTAGGCGACTGAAGGGGATAAGGAATGAGAAGGAAGGTTACCAGAGATATTAGAAAGAACAAGGGCCTTTCATTGAAAGGTCTTTTTGAATTGCGGTAGGGAGTGTTTAATATCGGTGCCAAGGATAGAAGCACGGGTAGAGGAAATACCGGAAAGATGTATTTGGAAATTTTCCAAAGGAAGAACAAGATAGGAAAGACAATTTTTGGTAATTAAGGTACGTTGTGAACCAGAGTCCAAAATGGCACGGACAGTATGTAGTTTTCTGAAGGAGTTTTCTAAGGAGACAATAGCAGTACCAAGGAGCACAGTGGAAGACTGTTCACAAGCAGAATGACTGGAAAAACACGTTGTGGTGGGATCAGACTGCGGTGAAATTGGAGTGGAGCTGATATGAGTGGAACGGGTTACGAGTGGATTATTTGAAAGAGAATTAGGAGCTAGAGTGATGGAAGGTGTCGTGGGAGTAGGCGTGGTGACACAGGGTGAGGGGCAAGCGCTATGAGCAGGATGACAACAAGATGAGAATAGAGAAGAGTGATGGGGAGATTGAAAATTATTGGAAAGCTGGGAGGGACAATTCTGTGGGATATTTTGCAGGGAAAAGGTAGGGGATGAAGGAAGAGTACGATGTGAAACGTTTCAAAGCGCTGTCATTTGAAGTTCCGAAGAGAGCGAAATTACACTTTTGACACAATAAGGTATGATGCAAGGAATTATTACAGTTTTTTCAGTTAAATTGTGACGTACAAGTTTTCCGCGAATGAGCGCCTAAACAGCGGATGCAACGATTGTTTTGCTTATCCCGATGATTTGGCTATATTAATTGAAGCCAAAACTGAACGTGACCTTGAAGTTACCGGTAATGAAGTGCTAACATTGGTTAATAACTGGCTCTTGGACCAAGAACTATCTTTGTCTTTAGATAAATGTCACTATATTTTTCTGGCTGGAAGAAGGCGACTTAGAAACCTAAATCTCCGCGTGGGAGATCGCAGACTAGACCGTGTGGCAGTAACAAAATATCTTGGTCATTATAGACCCAGCTCTAAAGTTTAGTCCTCATCTCGCACAGAAATGTAAAGAGGTCGAGAATACCGCAAAGGCTTTAACAAGATTGTTGGCTGGACATGAAGCTCCACGTGCATCTAGGCGGCAGGTCATTGCCTCAACTTTAACCTCTGTATTATTGCTGTACCTATATGGGAAAAAGCACTTTGTGTTGCAAGAAATGTCGTAAGACTTAGAACTCTGCATCAAACATCACTTCTGCATACCGCACCATCTCTTACGATGCGGCTTGTGTTTTATCATCGGTTCCCCCTATCGACCTCTTAGTTAAGGAGCGATCACTTAGGTATCGTGGCATGCCAAAACAAGAAGTCCAAGCTAACATCAGGCGCATATGGCAGGACAGATGGAATCTTTCCACTAAAGCTACCTGGACCAGGAGACTGATACCCGACTTGGGCATGTGGCTTGATAGAGGACATGGGGAGGTTTGGTTATTATCTTACTCAAATACTTTCTGGGCATGGTAGCTTCGAATATTATTTACATCGATTCGGTAGAAGACCAGCACCTATTTGCATGTTCTGCCAGGATTCGGATACTTCCGAACATACTCTGTTCCACTGTTATAGATGGACTATACATAGACGACGTGCAGGGCTGCAAGAATTAAATCCGGAGAATCTGCTTCTTTTTCTCCTACGATCCACTGACAATTGGAACAAAATGGAGGAGTTTGCCAAGATAGTGCTAAAGGCTAAAGATGATGTAGCCCTTTTAAGAGGCCATTGAGGCCCCGTGGTAACTTAGCAGTTTAATATTTTCGTTAAGGCAAGCAGCTATGAGGAGAAGATCATTTCTTCGTTTGGTGATCATAACAACTGGGTAATGAAAAGACCGAGACCCGGTTTCCTCGGCGGGGGCTAGGGACGGTTTTGTCGGGCCTGGTTCTCTGTCGGGGGAGGGCTAGAGGCAGGCACATTAAAACAAAAGATCCAACCGGGGGGGCTGACCTGCTGTGCCGGACATACAGCCGGCGGGTGAGGAGGCCTCCTTTGAGTTTAAAGGACACTTTCCCTGGCTGCGCATACTTGAATGGATACCCGGCCCGGGGAAGTAGGGGAAAAAAAAGACCTATGGAGCACTTGGCTGACATATTATTCCATATTTAACCTCCTCCAAACTTTGCTTCATTTTTTTTTGTTTATGAGAGCTTCCTTTACAACCCCAAATTATCTTCCTTCTATTGCATATAATTATAAAACTCAATTTTTTGTTATTTATCTACTATTTGAATATTTGCATTACATTGTTAATCTGCAGTAAGGCACATATTTTTCATAAATTTTGGATAATAATGATCCTTTTTGGTTAAGACTTATAAAAAAATATGAATTTTTAGTAGCATCTACTAAGATGCTAAAGAAAAGAAGATGTTACTGTGTAAAAAGAATGCAGTGAAATTGCAATAGAAAATATTTGACTTTGGTGAATGAGACTTTAACTGTTTATAATACATTGTAAAAGGTGTAGTTTTCAGTTTTCCAGAATCCAACTATTAAGCAAATCTTTGCAATCAGTTATTGTATTTTCTGTTTACTGTACACTATATTTAAAAAATCTGTTTTGTCCTATTTTGTCTTTTTTCAGCATTTCAGGTAGAGAATTCAATGTCATTCATGGTTCTCTTGCAGTATTTTATTAATCTTATTTTTTAAGGTGTATAAGTTGATCAATAGTTCACACAACATTTTAAAAAACATAAATTTTGAGAATAGTTTAAACAGTCTACGTGTTTTCATTCTTGTGGATGTACTTCTCAAATAATATTTTATGAAGCATGCATAATCAGAAAAGAAATGTGCTAAGTGAAAGCCAGCTAAACATAGGTACCCTCAGCAGCTCTATCGGTTCTTTCCTGACCTGAAATTTGTATGTACAAAAAACTGTCGAAACCTATCAACTTTTTAAATCAAACTAAGATGAATTTTTTAAAGTAAAGCATATTAACATTCATGATGGCTCTTTTTTAAAGCTAAGATTACGCGTATGTCTTCTCGCTTCAGTGGCTGGTCCTGCTGTTCTCATCTTGCCATCAGTTAATACTATTGCCATCAGTTTTATAGAATTAGGTAGATATACATTTAGAATGTAAGTTTAAACAGGTTTTTACTGTGAATTGTGTTTGTTGGTTTAGTACATAGTTGTGTTATTGTGTATTTGTTAAGGTTCAAGTAAGTTGAATTTTTTCCTGCGCGCACAACGAGGTGTCACTATCAGCACCCAGACAAAAAATAATTAGAGTAAATAATTAAAAATTAACATTTAAAATTTATCTTAAAAATAAAACAGATGTAAAATGTCTATGCAGTATGTTAAATGCAAAACAAAACCAAAATAAAAACAATATTAAAAATGTAACATAAAACATCAAATTGCCATATGTCAAAAGGCAAAAACTTTAAAGTTTTATTTATGGGTATTTTTTTATTTATGGGTATGGATACTGCCATTCCAACTCAAACTCGAGAGGACTGATTATTGAGGGAATCCCTGATAAATGCAAGGAGATTCCCTTTTACACCCCATTCATGCAGTGTATTTAGGATTCCTCTCATCCATGCCTTGTCATATGCCCTTTGCATATTGAAAAATATAACAACCAGGTGTTGGTGAAGACGTTTTGAATAACAGGTTCCAGGGCAACTATATGATCAATTATATATTTAATGCAAACATTGATTTTTGGTCATTTTTTAAAAATTTATCTCCACTATTTTACTGCTAGATAATTGCTCTCACTTTAAGCTAGCTGTCTGACATCATAGTGAAACTTAAATCAACCATCTACAAGCTAAAATATAACCAGGGTCTTCTGTATAATTGGCCCTGATAAATCATTCATTATTTTATCAAAAATGAAGAAACAAGACAACATTAGCTTTGTTTAACATTTCATCGTGTAATACATTAATGTAGTTTGCCATTACCAAATTTTTTGAAGAAAATTTTATGATTGATGTTCCATTATTTGAAAAAAAAAATGGCTGCTACATTTAATAATTCACTTTTTCAAACTCTTGTTAATAGCTCCCAGCTTTTTTCAATTGTATTTGCAGTATGTTGAAAGTGAATTGTCAGTAATAAAAATAACTTAACAAAAAAATAACTTGCTAACAAATAAAGTGAACAAATCTTCATCGCCCAATACACAATTTGTTATGAAATTTGAACTTTTTTATGATTTACTTTCTTACTTATTGTGAAATTAAATAAAATTTATTGAAATAAAAAAAAGTAAATACATAACTCTAAATAAAATACATAAAACTTAAAAATACGGACATTAATACAATGCAAATAGGAAACATTATAAACAAAAATTAAAGAGGCCAATACAATTCTTGGCCAAAAATATTTCCCATATCCATGATAACAGTTAACATAAATAAAATAAAATTTTACATTTTTATAACATTATTTTGAAATAATTTTCTTAAAAGACTAGTTTATTCAAAAACTGGCAAAAGTAAATATCTTGTTTGCTGGTACTGCAGTCATGGTGTAAACTGGTTTTATGTACACAATAAAACCATCCACTCAAATTTCATATTTTTACTGTATTCAAACACTAGTCAGTGGAATAGTTTAAAAACAAATTTGTCAAACTGATGCCTTAACATGAGCATATTCCATATCTTTCATTAAAAAGTTATGGAAAAAGTAATTTTAACAGTATTATATAATTACTATATTTAGAGAAGTTAAATAGTACTATTTGACCTACTGAATTCTACATCTTTTTAAAAACCTTTTTTTCCTTTTCTTCTTACTACTCTTATCCTTATCCTCATTATCATTTTCTTATCCTCAAAATACAGTATCATGCAGCCACCTTCTAGCAGTTGGTAAGCCAGCTGGTTCTTTATTGGGGGGGGTCTACATTTCCTATCCAGGAATTGAACAAGAAGCCAAAATAGTGGCCAAGATGCCAACTGGGTAACCTACGTTCCTCTACATCCCAAAATATTTAGCGGTTTAGATCTTCATACCTAATGGGTTAATAATATTCTTAACATTCTCTTCAGAAATGCAAACTGTATTCTCTAAATGTCAGTGTCTGAAAAGATTAAGGATGTTACTTAAGACATATCTAAGCATTAAATAATATCATAGCATTATAACCATTAAATTATAATTCTGATGTAATTATTTACCCATATAATCATCTCTGGTTCCGTCAGGTGGTATAACATAATCACAGTAGGATCTCTGTAAAAATGGAATGGTTGAAAGAAATCAAATAAGAAATCACCCATATATTCATTCATATGTTTTTACTATACGTCTATCAAAATGATCTATTACCCGTCCACCATACATAACCTGAAAAGAAATTCATTATATAAAAAAAAAATATACAGTAAATAAAATCAACCATCGTTACAGTGTCACTTTTTATAGTTCTTCGGATAGTTTCAATCATCCTTAATTATCTTTGATTATCCTTTCTACAATATCATTTCTTCCACATGAAGAGCTTTGTGAAAATTTTTACGATTTCTTCAACTGAATTGTCTTATAAAAAAACAAAGATCTATGAAAAATTTTTAAGGATAATTAGTCATATAGTTTGTACAATTCAGTTGTGCTGAATTTTATTAATTATGTTTTATATAATGAGAAATTACATGTAACTGTTATAAGGATTATAATATACTTCAAAATAAAACATTAAAATTTTATATATGAACAAAACCTGAAAAAGTTACAAAGGTAATCCTACAAAAAAAACAATATAATATCCATCTCTACATAGCAACTAATTAATTACTTTGTTTTCAGAACTTTTAAAGTAAATAAGTTAAAATTTGAATACTTAATAAAACTTATTATTCTATATTACTTTTCACAAATATAATAAGATAAATTTAGGAAAACTTATAAAATTTAACAATATATCCTACTCAGAGAGTATTAAATATAAGAAATTATTATATTTGCTATTTTCACATTATCAAGAATATTATAAATAAATACAATAAAAAATATAGGAACTCAGTAAACTTAAATAGCGGCACAATGAGTACAAGTATATATTTGGCAATATTTTGGTAAATATTTGGTCTCCAATCTGGAGTGACTAGAAGGGAAAGAGAAATTGTAAAAGAATTCTTAATATTAAGAGATGCTTTTATATTTAAATTTAAAAATAAATAATTAAATTTCAGTTTTGATAATAAATTTAATTTACAAAACATAAGATAATGGCAGAAATAAAAAAAATAAATTTTAAAAGTTATAAGATAAAATAATAAAGTGACCTCTCCAATTAGGTATTTGAGGCTAGCCCATGGTATTCGTTGGTCTGTACTCATCACAACTCTTTTCAGATATGTTTCAATTATTTGAGTACATACAATAAAGTCCATTTCACCAAAATCGTAGGCAATATTCCATCCAATTTTACCATATTTACGTCGTTCCTAAGGGAAAAAGTGAAAATTAATATTATAACTGTAATCTGAAAACAATTTTATTGCCATGTCATTATTATGATATTATTCATAGAACTTTCATTATTTCAATAACTACAATGTCCCACAAGGAAGCTGATGTGCTTCGGTTTATTAATAAAAATACTAAAAAAGTGAATTTTTAATTTCAATTTTTTTATGATTTATAACATTTATATTGGAAACTATCAAACACAGTTCTATGGGCCCAATAAAAAAATGTTCTCGGATCAAATAACATACAAGTCACTAATTTTTCTTCATTTATCTCCATTCCAAGTATTATATAGCATAGCATCACTTCACCTTTGGAGCAGTAATCAGAAAAGATTTTCCGCAAACTAAAACTTGAATGTTTAGCATTTTTGCACCTACATTCATTTAAGACACGTTTTTGTTTATTTTGACCTTATAATGCACTCCTGAAGTTTATCCTCTTAAGTCATGAGAAATTCAGTATAACTGTATGAAAAATACAATAGAATATATCATTATTTTAAATTACAACATTCTTATAATATAAGAACTTGTCCTTTTGTAGCCATCTTATATGTAGTGAATGTCTGTATAAATATATTTCATTAACTATATGGGCAATGAAACAAGTTCAAATAGTATGATATATACATAAACGTATGAAGTGTGTTGACTTATATTTCAGTCTGCTCAATAAATGAAGAACCATGCACAGTTACAGTTTTTGCAGATGTAAGTTTGCTGTTAAGAATATGATGAGAAATAAAAGACCAGTGGTCTCATTTCAATAAAATTCATTAATAATTACTGTTAATTTTTGTAAATATATCTTTACATTTATGCTTACTTTATATAGACATATATTTTTCTAAAGGCTGTGCTTAAGGTAAGCATAAGAATAAAGTTGTAGTTATTATTGGTTTTATTATGAGACTAACTCATAAGAAGCTTATTTGTACTTCTGTTCCTTAAATTAAATTAAGAAAATTTATAAAACATAGAAGCAACAATAACAACGAAAACAATCAATAAATAAATTTATTTATTTCTAGTAGTGAAAGTCATTTGATTCAGTATATTGAAAGATATTTCTAGATAGTGTATCTTAATAAAAAATAAAATATTCACACTACCCATCTTGTTATGACCTAGCTGAATAAATTTTGAAATTTGTATTGTACCTACTTTGTCTTTCTACATACTCAAACTTAAGACAACGCAAAAAAAAACAGGTTACTATTGCTTGAAAAACACAAAAAAGTGAATTACATGCTGCTTCAAACTATTCAAAACTATAATAAAAATTTATGTAAAAGCTGTAAAAGATTTAAATAAAACAGATTTTTAAAGCATAAAAAAGGGGAAAACAACTGTTAAAAAAGAAACAATTTTTAAATGTATAAACTATATTTTTAAATTAATAAATTAATCATGAATAACATTACCTGAACAATAGCATGAAAAAATGCTAATACATAAATTATAGTTTTAAATTTTGGATGAGAACAGCTATCCAATAATTCAGGTCTCAATTTAAAGTAAGTATTTCGTAAATTCAATTGAGACCATTTGGAGGCTCAGTTACAACTATAAGAAAAATTAATACGAAAATGTTAATTCCAATTACAATAATCAAATGCAATAAATCAGTCAAACTATAACTGCTATCTATAAAATATTTTTAACAATTATAAATTTTTAAATACACACTGTCTTGTGTTTCTAATAATCTCACACAAAATCTGGCTCTAGTGTACTAATCTAAAACAGGACCCAATTCAGAACTTTGGAAGGTAAATAAATTAAAGGTAAACAAAGATAAATAAAAAGTTAAATAACTAGGAGCCGTTTTTGTGGAAAACTAAAAACAAGGTAAAATCCTAATTTAAAGTTAAAACTTAGTTTAAGCTAAACCTAATTCCTAGCTTTCTATCAAGAATAAGAGATGTAGAAGTACTTGCAGTTATCAGAAGAAGTTCAGGATTAAATATTTATTAAATGTAATATTTCCTACTTTTTGACAGCAATTTTATCATGGACTTATTTATTTTACAATAATTCAGTTTTTAGAAAACCCTTCCAGGTTACACATATATTGTAACTATCAATTAACTTTCTGTTTTTTCTAACCATAATTGAGCGGTATAATTAATCTTTTCACCTTCACATAACTGTACAAGGAAGATGGCAGAGACTACTTTATTCAAGTCTCAAGTAACTAAGGTTGTTCATGAATTTCAACTATGCAGTAGTTTACCATTATATTTTTTTATTTATTTCTTTGTAATTATATTTACTAGTGCATTTAAATTCCTTACCGCTTTCATAAATTAAAATAAACTCATGTCTAAAAGATCATCTGCTAACTAGCAACAAAGTTAGCAGACGGTAACCTGTAATTTTAATTAATGCAGTTTACACAAGCTGTTCAAAGAATTTCCCTTTTGTTGACCATCATTGAATGTTGGCATTTGTTCTATAACCACCGATACTTAAAAACCTTTTTCAGGTTTCAAAAATATATCCCCCCTAACTGAACAAGTAAAATCAAATAATTAAGTTTGTGTAAGAATTTTATGCATCTTGGTATTTCCAGCTATTTGCTTGTAATTGATCGATACCTATAATTTCTTAGCAAGAAATTTAATAGATAGTATCCTAAAATCTTTAATACAATCTGTATATAAATTTCAACCATCCAACTGATCAGTACCAGTTTATTTCTTAACCATTCATATTTTTTTTTTAAATCACTACCAATTTCTTATTCAGTTGATTTTATCTTGAAAATCTAGTAACTCTGGTTGTATATAAATTACATATATACTTCAATATCAATACTTTTTATTGATAAATTAGCCTAACATTATATTTTTGTGACCAATAGCATATTTAAACAAATTTGTTGTAAATTAGCTGCTAATAAAACAAGTTGAAGATGGTACCCTAAAACAATCCAAAGAAATTACTTTTTACATTCCAAGGAGAAAGAAGAGAAGGAAGTGATAGAGGAGTTCTCCTTCACCAGTTAACATGGAATGAACAACCAGGTGAGTTATTATCACATAAAAGTCATTAACAATAAAATACTGTAAGTCAGATGAACTACATCTAATAAAAATTTTCAGAAAATGAGTAAGAGAATAAATAAATATAGTGATAAAAATAAAATCTTTCAAAGTAAATGATAAAAAATAATATATAATTACACATTACAAAGAAACCACCACAAACAGACATCAGTAGACAGAATGTTGATCAGTGATAACTAATGTTTACCTATTTTTAAGTGGTTATACAATTTTTAAATTTATATAACTCCATAGTGTCATAGTTAGCTATCACAAAATGATATAAATTACATAATATTACATCATCATCATCATCATAATATCATTACATGATATTACATCACAAATGATGTAATATCCTGAATATTACAAAGTTTTAGCAAAATTTGCCGTAGTAGCATTGTTTAATGCATTCTGTCAATGTACACAAAGTAAAAATGTGAAGAGTATAGAAAAAAAATATTGTAAATGGTGTTATAATACTTACGTATTGTACAAATTACAGACTGGTTTTTTTTATTGGCAGGAAATGAATCATTTTACTAGGGTATAAAAAATCATGCAAGCAAACTAGGGTTACTGCCATGGTAAGCTGAATTTTTCTGTTCAAATTCAAATGAACAAAAAAATAATAATTTAGATCCTTCTTAACAGGTGTCATATAAACTTATGTTTAAATATTAATTTATTTATTCACACATCAATGTTTTCTTCAGTACTTACATGTATATATTTAAGTAAATTACATCTAACTGAAGTTAGAGCATAAAAGACTTTCACCAATTGCAAAACTAAAATAGTATAAAAATTAAAAAAAAAAAAAAACACAAGATTTTGGGAATTTAATAAGGTTGAGGAGGAGAAAATCTATCCATCATTGGAACAATATCGGGAGATAAGGGTCACGCCAACTGTGACATGACATTGTAAAATAAAGGAAAACCATATACATTAAATACAGAATTATAAGATAAATGGCTAACATCTTTTCCCTTTTCCTTAGAACCACACTAACAAGTTAATTTTTATAAGTAAATATGCTGATAAATAGTTACCGGTAAAACAATATAACTAATTTACAGGGTAAAAACATTACTTATGGTACTATGGTTTCCACTACATCAAACAGCATCCAGAATCATATCATATCAAGAGCCATTTATAGTTAATCTGTATTTAAAAAAATTATAGTAGTTTTTCCAAAAAAAAGGAAAAAATTGAAAATGAAATACCATATTGATAAGTCAGTTTTAAGAAAACTTACCTTTCGTTGACCTCTGAAGGACACTGATAGGAAATCACAGAGTTGGATCAGTTGTAAGCCATAACCTAAAATCAGGATGTGGTTTTGTATTTTTGTCTAATATCTTTTCTAAAGTTCGTATAAAACTGATCAGCAAATGACAGTTTTGTAACATTAACCAATTCCCACGATTTATTGCATTTACTAAAAGCGAAACTGCCGCCTATAACAAAAGAAAGTAAATTTATACAAATATTTATAAGCAATAATGCTTTTTATAAGTAATAACTGCAATTTATAAGCAATCATATACTTTTAGTAGGATAAATAAGTCATATTGAAGAGAAACTGGAAAAATAAGAATTGGAAAGGAAGCAGTAGGAGAGAAGATAGCTCAAGTATTGAAGGAAAGAAATACATAAAATATTAACAAAAAACCTGACCACAACAAAAAGTACATTAGTTTACAAGAATTTATATCAGGTGCCCCAAAAAAAGTAAACACTATTTTACAGCTAATAACTATCATCTTGATTTCAGGTGTGATTAAATAATGACTGAATCAAGGCTAAGCTTTGAGGAAAGAAAATTTATCCTTAAGGCTTACTGGTAGATAGAGAACATAGTTGCACTACAGAGAGAGTATAGAAATCAGTTTCAACAAGATGCTCCAATGAGATCCACTGCCTGTAACTGGGATAACTTTGAAACAGAAGGAACTACTAACGATGCTCACAAGAAGCATTCCTTAACTCTGGCTCCTTAATTCAGTGAATGAGGATAATCCTTGTTTGACAGTGGAACACCATGTGAAAATTAAATCAACAGAGACAAGCGAAAAATTAAGTGGAGAGTGAATGTATAAAATTAAATAAAGATTCCAAAATAATTTAAAATTACTTTTGGCGGTATACTTCATTAAATTACATCTCAGAAATTTTACCAAACAGTTTAATCTAGTGCTTGGTAAAGTACAAAATTAGCTTTTCTATCTCTTTAGCTTTTCTTCAACTCACTGTAATCTAGTATTAAAAATAGTAAGCAGGAATCAAACATCTATTCTGTATAACCAAATTCCTTTTAGATCCTGTAGCAATTCTAGTAAACTAAATTCAAAAATAATCATTTTAATGCAATAAGCCTGCATCTTATCAGTATAGAACTCTATCATACCTGAGCTTGAATTAAATTCAAATAAAAAAGATAACAATAAACATACAGAATGTTTTATAATAATATTGTAAAATAGGAATATATGAACATAGTTCATATTCTCATTTTACACATGAAAACACAACATCATACACATACTTATTGTTTAACCTACTATTTATTTATCTTAAATATAGTTCTAATTTATTTGAATATGCTTATATGTAAAGCCAAAATTTTGTCTGTTTGTTCTCGCACCATTTGAGAACAGATATAAGTTATGAATTTTTCATCCTCAAAGGTGTGTGTACTTCAGTTACCATAATTACTAATAATCTGCCTTTTGTAAATAAGTTTCTTTTTCAGGTTTCTATGCCTGAATACTTTAATTGTTATTTATCAGTATTATTCTCACAACCATGATGATAATGAACACTGCAGGGTCCAGGGGGCAGAGCCCTCTGGGTAGATGGGAATGACCAGCAAAGCAAGCTCTGTGGCAGGCCCTGTGGCCCTGGGAAGCTCCTGGGTCAGCTTTGGGGTTTGTCTGAGCTAATCTGGGCCCTGTAGTCCAGGGGGTAGAGCCCCAATAGGCTAGTAATAATATATTTTAACATAATTCTTCTTCTTCAATCTTTGCTAAGCATGAAGAATTTTATTTCTTAAACAAATTTTTTTTGTTTGAAAAAGATTGTTAAGGAGTTTTAATATCTTTTACAATGTTCTAAGTAACATTTATTTCAATAGACAGTATTTGTAACATTTGTTTTCATTTTTGTGAAAACTAATTCATAGTAATATTATTATATAAACATACATCACAGTATCTGTAATATACCTTACCTTATCTTGTCCTTGACCTAAAGAAAGGTACTTAAATTTTGGTCCAGCTCCCCATCGATCAGCTAGTTTCATTAGTTCACTAGTTGGATCTGACCCTGGACTTAAAATGAAAATTACTGGGGTGCCAGGAGAACTTTGATCATATATCATGTCGAAACTGGAAAAATAAATAGCTTATCAGTAAAGAATTTAATAAGAATATTGATGTTCATATAAAATGACAAGATAAAAATATTAAATGAATGGTATAAAATACTTATAAAAATAAAGGTATGTACAATAAAACCATAAAATGATCACTGCATCAGCTGAAAATCTGCTCTCAATGAAAAGATCCAACCAAGTGTACAATATAAATACCTTTGAACACTTTCTGTTTGGATGTATGCCGTGACAAACATCCAACCAAATCTATCATCTCATACTTAGAAGTATGAAATCCAGATTCCTAAGTAATGGAATAGTTTGTACCACACTTCAACCAGCATGTCTAGAGCAATGGAAGCGACAGCTACTTCTACTACTCTTTTGACTAAATTTAATTTCATCTTTGGCACTTCTAGTGACAGAAACCAATTTCCTAAATCTAGCCAAAGTAACATTAAAAATCTTATTGTGAAAGTTTATAATCGTGATATACAAAATAATATCCCATCCTTCACATTTTATGATAGGAATATTTCTTTAGTTTAAGGTTCTTTTTTTTATCTACTCGAGTGGTATGCATTAGATAATGGCAGGCAATCTGATTTGCAAGTTTCAATGGTTTAATGATTTTAAGCTAAATTTTTTTTTATGATTAAAATATAATTATAAATTTTTCCCTCTACTTATTCCTTAATTAACTGAAGACTTAACAACTGAAACAGTTTTCAGTTTTAAATTCTATGAAATATTTTTAATCCTTTCTGAGATTATAATGATAATTTCAATTCATTTTTAACTGTTTAGCATCCAGCTCTTTGCTTGTAATATGTGTAATGCTTCAATTCGACATGATATTAAGTGAATTAATTTGTTAAAAAATGAGTGGAAACAATATATTAAATGTGTTATGTTAGTTATACTGTTTTCATTAAGTTGAGTTTATATGTTTCGTGAATTTATCTGAACACTTTGGGTTTGCTAACATTTCACTTGAATTATTAGCTGAACCTGCTTTATAAAACATTATCCCCACAAACAATCAACAAAATAAATTTAATAAAACAAAGTTTGAAATGAAACAAAACCATTGTAAATTAATCGAATAAGTACAATAATAAGAAGCACAACGCATAATACATTAATGTTAACCACTGAAAAAAAACCATAGTTGGGTTAGATTTACAAAAATATTTCCAAGTAAAATTATTTTCATCAGCCTACTATTATTTTTTTAACAATACGAGGCTTTCAAAAATCATCTTTGGTCAATAGTTCTGAACTCACTAACTTGAAAATTTGATGACCGACAGTCGTTTACAAAATGTTTTAAGGTGAAAAATTAACTAATCAAAGTCTAATGATACAAAACACATCAACTTACTCTTTGCGAAAATTTGTTAAAACTCACTTTATAACAACTTAACAAAGTACCCTCTGACAACTGCCTAAAGTCACAACAGATACCAGCAACGCACGGGAAGAAACGACACAATGCTTTCTTATCCATTCTCAACATTATTTCTATAAATGTTTCATAACAAAATGGTATAAATCTCTGAAAAATGTTTTCTAATATTCAAAAAAATATTTAAAATTTCAAACCTTCAAAGAAAAAAATACATTTTTCAGGAAAAAACAAGGAAATACTAGTTGAGGTTATATTAATATATAGACTTACTATCCTAAAATAAATATAACTGTAATAAGAACTAATCTGAAATTAAATATCTCAACAAAAAAATTGTCTTCGATAGTATTACAGCTTTGTCATGTTGGTAATGATAATAAATAAATATCAGCTGATATCCAATGTAATTACTACACCTTGGGACTAAGCCGTTCATTTTCTTTGTTCTTGAATAGTAAAATTCGTAAAAATTTTGGCATTATATTATTAATCGAGAAGTCATTATTACTTTTTTTTTAATTATGACGAAACGAAAAATTTGATTAAGATTATATTTTTAACATCTTTTAATTCAACGTTCCGTTCCATCATGACTACCATTTCATTAAAAAATATGTTTCTTTTAAATTACTGAAAATTGTTACGTTCTCGCTTCTACTTTTAGAACCACATAGTATTCCAAACTGATTCATATAATTTCATTGTTGAGAATTTAGTCACTAAATCTGTTATAACCTAGGAGGCCAATTAAATGGTGTGCCTTGCTATATCCATTGGTTTGTAAATTCCATATTCAAATAATTCCTGACTAATCTATGTTTATATGAACATGGAGTAAATATTTATTTTCATTCGTAAAACATGCCCTGGTATTCTTTATTTTTCTTAATGATATATATAAATGTATCTACCTCTATTAATAAAAAACCAAACTAATCGTTCCAGAAAGCTCTGAAATGAATGGTTGACTTAGAAGTACTCTTTCTACTTTTACTCCCTACTCAGGCTAGTCACGCTTACTAGTGTTAAATAAAATACAATCTCAATAAAGTGAGGTAACAAAAATTTAACTACATTACACATATTAATTATGTTAAAATTTAAACAAAAAGGTGTTTATTTTTCTTTCTCAATTAATATTTTTCTGAATATATTTAAAATTGAAATCCTGAGGTATTTAGTTATAGGCAAATGCTGTTATTAATCAATGGATTTTGTTACTGTAAGTTTCTTCAATGACATTGAGCCTATTCTTCAATGACATTTAACTAAAATTTGTATCTTATTAATCTATTTTAGAACCAAATTATCTAGCAATATTGGTCTCCCTTACTTAAAATTGCCAAATTCCCCTTAATTCTATCTTCTTTCTTTCTTTTACACAGTTCTTGTATCCTAAATTTTAGTCTTTGTCTTCATAAATTAATGTTAAAGTGTCTGCTGTTTTGAAAGATTTATTTTTATCCTTACTGCTGTTTAGGAAAGAGACCAATTTTCTATACATAGTTACTAAAAGAGATATATGAGATAATATAGAGATATATTTATGTTAAAAACATAAATATATAATTTAAAGCAAAAATAATTTAAAACAAAATAATTTTAAGCAAAGATATATTCATAAATATAAAAACCTGGAAATTTTACATAATTTTTTTACAATTCTTTGCTTAAAAAATATAGTAATTTATTTCTAAAAAAAAAAAGAAAAATGTATTAATTTCTCCACAAAATTAGGTTATGAACTAATTTAATGTTTTAGTTGACCAAAAAAAGAAAGGTTTTTTTATAATTATGTTGTTTTTGGTAATAGTAATATTTATTCTTTTGTTAACTATTTACGGTTAAAATAGAACTTACACTATCCTGGTACGCAAATGCTGCGTAAATTAATTATATATTTTTCTACTGAAGTTTAACTGGTTTTTCATTTAGCTAGAACCAGATCAAGAAACTGACATCCTGAGAATGTAATTATTAAAGTTGACTGCAGCTATTTAAATTATTTTTTCCTTTAGTGTATAAAAAATACACAAAGCAATAGTAGCCATAATCTGTGATTTAACAAATAATGGCCTACAACATTTATTATAAAGTTTGTTCTATATCATTAATTTTTTGACACAGCAGCACTTCACAGATATGCGGTGGTGACTGGCCCCAAAACTTAAGTGTGAACTCTAATTTATATAGCCTTGAAATGAACTGCTAATTTCAGAGTATCTCAAAATGTTATTAGTAAATAAACAAGAATTAATAGTTTAGTACATAAAAAACCTTACAACAGTTGTTCAAGAGAGGTGGATCTAAACAAAAAATGTAAACATTTAACTTTGCCAACCTCATTTTCCAGCATTCTTAAGTCAGGCAATATTTTCTTTTGCATCTCTCCTTCGTTTAATACTAAACTAAAAATCATTAATGCTATGCACCATTAAATCTTATGCTGAGATTTATTTTAGTTGAATTAATAAATTAAAGTTGTATTCTATCAGGCTACAAAACTGATTTAAGTCATTCATTATAGCACTGAAAAGGAATGAACCTAGTATACACAGTATATCAGTATAGTATACTGCAGTTAACTATAATTCTACTAGTACAAAATTATTTGTTTTTTTTTTATGTGCTGAATGACCTGATTGTATACACACTCCCTACTTTTTTTTTACTAGTTCATAATTATTAAGTTTCCCTATCTTTTATTAAACGCATCGTTTAAATCTGTAATAAACCAGGAAGCATGTGAAACAAGAACATTATTTTTTTAACAAGTCAAAGGGTTTAGATTATAGGTGGGAATAAAATAGTTAGGAAGACCATAAAAATTGTGCTTTTTTCAAACTTGAAAAACATTTTTTTTCACAAAATTTACCGTTACCCTACAATCTACACCCAAGAGATACAGGTAATTTATTTTTATCTTTTTTGAATAACATTCCCATATTATTTATGTTTTAACAAAATGATCAATTTAAATATTGTTGAAACAGATTTACAAATATTTTTTCCTAGTTTACTCTCGCTCTTAATTGCTGACTGCAGCTTTATATTTACTTGGTATATTTGCAAAATAATTCTTATATGCTTTGTTTTACAGTATGTAAATAGCGCCTGCAGTATTTATTTAAGCTTATGTATTTATCTTTGAATACCGACTGGTCAAATGTATTAACAAACCACAAAACATCAACAAATTTTTTAATGATCTGCCTCAAAATCTTGAGCCATTTGTTGCAACCCTCTTCACAGACTACACAACTGTATCTATATTTGAAAATAATTATTTAAAAGGAATTGAAAATTTTATAACAGCAGGCCAAAAAATAATTCACTGGATGGATTGTAAACATTTAATTTTAATATGGATAGAACTGTTGCACTGTACTTCTCGGGTACATATTGATGTCATGGGAATAGAATTTACATTAATGATAACAGTACTATTTTTGTTATCCATAAAGCAAAATTTCAGGGTGTTCCATTACATTATTTTTGGGTGAGGTGTTAAGTTCTTATGGGATGATCAAATTAATTTTGTTTCTTACAAAAAAAAACCATTCTGTTTTGCTTTAAAACGTCTTAACCTTGAAACGGTAATCATTATTAAATATATATTATGCTTACATACATTTCCATCTAAAGTATAATTATTTTTGTGGCTCCATCTTCTTTAAGATTCAAAAATGGGCTGTCAAATCATTATCTAGTACGCCCAAGTATTAATCTTGTAAATCAATTTTTAGAAATAAAAATGTTAACTTATCTTGTGTTTATGTTCATGAATATGCGATCATTGATAAAAAGAATGATCAGTTATTCTTAAAAAATAACAATTTCCCCTTCTACCAAACCACACATTGTTGAAACTCAACACAATACTTCGGCTTATCAAGAAAGAACCTTATTATCCTTCTGTTTTCATTTTCAATCAGTTAACAAACCATTTAAAAGATTTCCCCATGAATGCAAAGAAATTATTTTCTTTCTACTGATTTGAATATTGATATAAAAAGAATAATAACAATTTGAAATATGTTATATTTATGTTATATGTCCAATAACTAAATTATATTTTATCTTCACAAAGTTATTAGAAAAGTTGAATTTATCTATGTATGAATTGCCTTAATCAAATTATATTTTTAAATGTTTGAATTTTATATATTATACTATTTTAAAAAATGTTTTATCTTCAAAACATGTGTTTTTAATTTCTACTACTCTGAAATCTGATTGAATATTTATATTTAACTTCCAAAGCCAGAAAATATTCTACTATTACCTTTTTATTTAATAGAGTAATAATATTTTCAAAGATGCCCTGCATCAGTTCCTGCATGCAGTATTTAGTAAAACATTTTCTCATAAGTTTAAAATAGCCAATTAACTTTATCAACATTCAGATAAGAGTAATATGAATTATTGCTTCTGGTTTGACCGTTACAGTCAACCTGAAATTAAATTATTCTCTATAGAATAAAGTCTAATTTTTTTATTCACTTTAGTAAATTCTTTAATTAATGTATCTTTATATATTAATATATATAATAATTTTCCAAAATGCACTGTTTCTACATTACTAATAATGTATAATTAATTTTAATTCTACTCATGTCTTGTTGCTTATTAGTTACCATTTTTTTTGTTTTTTAATAAATGATGTGCTACATTACTGATATTTTTTAAATATTTAATTGCTCTCATGTGTTTTTGAAAATATATTTAAGATTTGCATGTCTTTCCATTATAAATGTATTAGCACAGATTTCATTTTATTCTATAAATTTCATTCGTATTATATCAGTTTTAAATATGTTGCAACACTGATGGTAAAAACCCTTGATACGTTCTAGTATCAGGTAAGGCTAATTACGTTTGTGTGCAACATATGCTAAAAATATAAATAAAGCCTTAAAAAGGATTCTGATGCTTACTTTTAAAACTGGTATTCTATTTAAATTATAAATATTTAAATACTAAAATAGTTTTTTTAATTTCTATTTGCTTATCTAAACCTTGACTAAATTTATATAAAACTGTATTATCTTCAATTTTAATAATGCTCTCATGATTTCAATCACTGAATCTGTTAAGTTAACTAAAATAAGTTTGTTGCCCTAATACTATAAATAATACTAAGTCCAAAGTTGATGAACAGTAGTTTTAATGGTTTTGCTTTATTACAAAATCAGCTTCCATGAATATTTGAATTTGCAAAATCAGTTAGTATTCAGTTCCATTTCCTTTTTTTCCTCTTATAATATAATGTTAAGAATATCAGTTTTAAAGGTAAAACAGCAGAACCTGTTTTAAGGATTTAACAATATGCACATAAATGTCACTAGCCCTACCCAATATTAGAACATACTAAGAATTTGGAAGAGAGCAAAAACTCTGATAGTCACTAATGCAGCTTTGGATAGACGTGCATTCCAGAAGAACTTCTATTTCAGCAACGATATAAACCTACAATTATTGTCCCCTTTAACATATTAAGAATGTTAGGTGAGAATGTTAAGTGTAATATCTGACTTCAGTTCCACTGTATGTTTGTTTATGCCACTGTGGTTGTTTTCAATTTTGTGCATTAAATTTCCTGTGAGTTTGTCAATAACGATATATTATTAGATGGTGTCACAGGAACTTTCATTTTGTAATTACGAGGCATATTCATAAAGTAAGGGCAGTCTGATCATTAACGTGAGAAAAGGTTTTTACTTACAGTTTTAGTTTACTACATATCTACTTCACTTTTCCCCATAATCGCCATTCAGTTCTAAGCACTTTTTGTAATGCTGCACCGCATTCTTTAATCCCTCTGCATAGAAGTTCACCCTCAGGGAATTGAACCAGTTGACAATGGTAGCCTTGAGTTAGTCATTTTCAAACTGTCATTTCCAAGCCGCTTTTTCAAATGCAAGAAGTAGTCGCTAGATGCAAGGTCAGGACTATGTGGAGGGTGGTCAAAAAGTTTCCAAAGAAAATCTTGAATCGTCTTTTTGGTTAAGGCAGCAGTGTGTGCATTGTCGTGAAAAAGGATTATGCCAAACAACAGTTTCGCACGTCTCGATTTGGTAAGCGTTTTGCAGTAAATGTCAGCTGTAATTGTTGATCCACAATCCATGAAATCAACCAAAATGGCACCCCTTTATCCCAAAAAACGGTAGGCAACATTTTTCAACTCGAGTACAGAGATTGGTTAAACTTTTTCAGTTTTGGGGAACTTCAATGGCAATTTTACTTGTTTTTGCTCATGATAGTTGACAAAGAAAATTTGATACTATCTATTTTTTAAATGGCAAATCAAATTTAAAAAGTAATATTTTTATAATTTAATAATATATTTGAAACAGTTATTACAACATTCATAGTCATTCTTGTGGTCTTCTTTACCGACTAGTGTTGTGAATCTCACCTTTGCATCGGCTTATGTTATTACTAGCAGCTTTTTTGAGTTAGGCATTCATGTACTTAGAATGCGGTTAAAGTATGCTGGATTTTAAATAGGCTTATTCATTTAGGGCTTGAAGCTATCAACTATCAGTTCATAGATTCAAATAATTTGAAGCTTAACCAAATTTTCTAATTGTTCCTCCTTATAGAGTTCTGGTCTCATACTTTTAAGTCACCTCCCGTAATGAATTCAGATAAAAATTAGAGCTTTTGTGTAATACTTCAAATAGTTTTAACTAATCGCGTTTAAAATAAAGCTAAGAGATATAACTGTTGGGGCAAGTTACAAAAATAAAATTACACATAGCTCGTGTTTGCCAAAAGAATATTGGACTTTATTTTTTAACAGAATGAAATCAAAATTGTATAACCATATTTATACAATATATAAATACATTATCACATTGTGATAATGTATTTATATATTGTATAATTTTGTGCTTTGTTAAGACTGCACAAAATCTCCATGTGCGAAATTTATATACAACAAACCTTTGTAAAGTATAGATAAATTTGTTACCTTTAATGTTTCTTTTATTTACACAAAGTATATAATAATACAGAGTATAATGATAATATCTTATTATTTAACAGACGATTACCTTACTATTTAGCAGGCGATTACCTTTCAATGAAAAACACTAATATCTTGCTATTCACTTACACAGGATGTAATCTGGACTATCATAACAAAGTTTAACAGATTACTGTACAAAGAAAAACATTAATATCTTGATATTCACTTGCACAAAATGTAATCTCACAATCGTGGATTTTATATATGTCTACATAAATTCCTTTGAGTTTAGTACTTTCATAATTAATTGAAACACACTTTTTAACAAGAAAACTTATAAAACTTTAACAAGACAGCTTAACAACTTGAGAGAGAATGTATCAAGAGAGTTTATTTTACAATGTCGTCAAAATACATAAAATTGAAAGAAAAAAGATGTACATGTGTAATTATGAAAAAAAATTAAAGAAAACAATACAACAATCTCGGAATGTTTTTTCCTCTTCTTCATTAAAAGTTCTTATTATTACTATTCAAGATATAAACACATGAAATAATACAGAGTTAAATCTTAATAAATAATCAATACTGAAGGCTTAAATGAAAAAATCAGCTGAGCATATAAATAATGTATGTTGAATGGAATGCATAAATTTCAGTGTATGAAAAATTTCTTAATTATAAATGAAATATTCATTACACTGAAATACTGTTAAATTTTAGATGAAAACAAGTCAAACACCAAACAAGTTGAATTAACTGATAACCGCTTTATGCATTGGCGTAAACATACTGGGGGGGCGAGCGAGCAAAATCAAGCAGAGAAGACCAGAGGGTGAATTTTATTCACAGGAAGGAAGTTTGATATGAATACCTATGCATGACTGGGATCCGATGAATGAATAATATAATAACAGAGAGTTTAATAGAGGTTCTGGAGCAGAATTTGTTCCATTGTCTTGAGCACATCGTATGAAAAGTGTGTATGATGTAAAATACAAATTTCAAGTGTGTGAAAGAGACACAACAGAGAGATTGACACACACCCACCCACGAAAAAACATTGTGGTGGGATCAGACTGCGGTGAAATTGGAGTGGAGCTGATATGAGTGGAACGGATTACGAGTGGATTATTTGAAAGAGAATTGGGAGCTAGAGTGATGGAAGGTGTCGTGGGAGTAGGCGTGGTGACACAGGGTGAGGGGCAAACGCTATGAGCAGGATGACAACAAGATGAGAATAGAGAAGAGTGATGGGGAGATTGAAAATTATTGGAAAGCTGGGAGGGACAATTATGTGGGATATTTTGCAGGGAAAAGGTAGGGGATGAAGGAAGAGTACGATGTGAAACGTTTCAAAGCGCTGTCATTTGAAGTTCCGAAGAGAGCGAAATTACACTTTTGACACAATAAGGTATGATGCAAGGAATTATTACAGTTTTTTCAGTTAAATTGTGACGTACAAGTTTTCCGCGAATGAGCGCCTAAACAGCGGATGCAACGATTGTTTTGCTTATCCCGATGATTTGGCTATATTAATTGAAGCCAAAACTGAACGTGACCTTGAAGTTACCGGTAATGAAGTGCTAACATTGGTTAATAACTGGCTCTTGGACCAAGAACTATCTTTGTCTTTAGATAAATGTCACTATATTTTTCTGGCTGGAAGAAGGCGACTTAGAAACCTAAATCTCCGCGTGGGAGATCGCAGACTAGACCGTGTGGCAGTAACAAAATATCTTGGTCATTATAGACCCAGCTCTAAAGTTTAGTCCTCATCTCGCACAGAAATGTAAAGAGGTCGAGAATACCGCAAAGGCTTTAACAAGATTGTTGGCTGGACATGAAGCTCCACGTGCATCTAGGCGGCAGGTCATTGCCTCAACTTTAACCTCTGTATTATTGCTGTACCTATATGGGAAAAAGCACTTTGTGTTGCAAGAAATGTCGTAAGACTTAGAACTCTGCATCAAACATCACTTCTGCATACCGCACCATCTCTTACGATGCGGCTTGTGTTTTATCATCGGTTCCCCCTATCGACCTCTTAGTTAAGGAGCGATCACTTAGGTATCGTGGCATGCCAAAACAAGAAGTCCAAGCTAACATCAGGCGCATATGGCAGGACAGATGGAATCTTTCCACTAAAGCTACCTGGACCAGGAGACTGATACCCGACTTGGGCATGTGGCTTGATAGAGGACATGGGGAGGTTTGGTTATTATCTTACTCAAATACTTTCTGGGCATGGTAGCTTCGAATATTATTTACATCGATTCGGTAGAAGACCAGCACCTATTTGCATGTTCTGCCAGGATTCGGATACTTCCGAACATACTCTGTTCCACTGTAATAGATGGACTATACATAGACGACGTGCAGGGCTGCAAGAATTAAATCTGGAGAATCTGCTTCTTTTTCTCCTACGATCCACTGACAATTGGAACAAAATGGAGGAGTTTGCCAAGATAGTGCTAAAGGCTAAAGATGATGTAGCCCTTTTAAGAGGCCATTGAGGCCCCGTGGTAACTTAGCAGTTTAATATTTTCGTTAAGGCAAGCAGCTATGAGGAGAAGATCATTCCTTCGTTTGGTGATCATAACAACTGGGTAATGAAAAGACCGAGACCCGGTTTCCTCGGCGGGGGCTAGGGACGGTTTTGTCGGGCCTGGTTCTCTGTCGGGGGAGGGCTAGAGGCAGGCACATTAAAACAAAAGATCCAACCGGGGGAGCTGACCTGCTGTGCCGGACATACAGCCGGCAGGTGAGGAGGCCTCCTTTGAGTTTAAAGGACACTTTCCCTGGCTGCGCATACTTGAATGGATACCCGGCCCGGGGAAGTAGGGGAAAAAAAAGACCTATGGAGCACTTGGCTGACATATTATTCCATATTTAACCTCCTCCAAACTTTGCTTCATTTTTTTTTGTTTATGAGAGCTTCCTTTACAACCCCAAATTATCTTCCTTCTATTGCATATAATTATAAAACTCAATTTTTTGTTATTTATCTACTATTTGAATATTTGCATTACATTGTTAATCTGCAGTAAGGCACATATTTTTCATAAATTTTGGATAATAATGATCCTTTTTGGTTAAGACTTATAAAAAAATATGAATTTTTAGTAGCATCTACTAAGATGCTAAAGAAAAGAAGATGTTACTGTGTAAAAAGAATGCAGTGAAATTGCAATAGAAAATATTTGACTTTGGTGAATGAGACTTTAACCGTTTATAATACATTGTAAAAGGTGTAGTTTTCAGTTTTCCAGAATCCAACTATTAAGCAAATCTTTGCAATCAGTTATTGTATTTTCTGTTTACTGTACACTATATTTAAAAAAATCTGTTTTGTCCTATTTTGTCTTTTTTCAGCATTTCAGGTAGAGAATTCAATGTCATTCATGATTCTCTTGCAGTATTTTATTAATCTTATTTTTTAAGGTGTATAAGTTGATCAATAGTTCATACAACATTTTAAAAAACATAAATTTTGAGAATAGTTTAAACAGTCTACGTGTTTTCATTCTTGTGGATGTACTTCTCAAATAATATTTTATGAAGCATGCATAATCAGAAAAGAAATGTGCTAAGTGAAAGCCAGCTAAACATAGGTACCCTCAGCAGCTCTATCGGTTCTTTCCTGACCTGAAATTTGTATGTACAAAAAACTGTCGAAACCTATCAACTTTTTAAATCAAACTAAGATGAATTTTTTAAAGTAAAGCATATTAACATTCATGATGGCTCTTTTTTAAAGCTAAGATTACGCGTATGTCTTCTCGCTTCAGTGGCTGGTCCTGCTGTTCTCATCTTGCCATCAGTTAATACTATTGCCATCAGTTTTATAGAATTAGGTAGATATACATTTAGAATGTAAGTTTAAACAGGTTTTTACTGTGAATTGTGTTTGTTGGTTTAGTACATAGTTGTGTTATTGTGTATTTGTTAAGGTTCAAGTAAGTTGAATTTTTTCCTGCGCGCACAACGAGGTGTCACTATCAGCACCCAGACAAAAAATAATTAGAGTAAATAATTAAAAATTAACATTTAAAATTTATCTTAAAAATAAAACGGATGTAAAATGTCTATGCAGTATGTTAAATGCAAAACAAAACCAAAATAAAAACAATATTAAAAATGTAACATAAAACATCAAATTGCCATATGTCAAAAGGCAAAAACTTTAAAGTTTTATTTATGGGTATTTTTTTATTTATGGGTATGGATACTGCCATTCCAACTCAAACTCGAGAGGACTGATTATTGAGGGAATCCCTGATAAATGCAAGGAGATTCCCTTTTACACCCCATTCATGCAGTGTATTTAGGATTCCTCTCATCCATGCCTTGTCATATGCCCTTTGCATATTGAAAAATACAACAACCAGGTGTTGGTGAAGACGTTTTGAATAACAGGTTCCAGGGCAACTATATGATCAATTATATATTTACTGCAAACATTGATTTTTGGTCATTTTTTAAAAATTTATCTCCACTATTTTACTGCTAGATAATTGCTCTCACTTTAAGCTAGCTGTCTGACATCATAGTGAAACTTAAATCAACCATCTACAAGCTAAAATATAACCAGGGTCTTCTGTATAATTGGCCCTGATAAATCATTCATTATTTTATCAAAAATGAAGAAACAAGACAACATTAGCTTTGTTTAACATTTCATCGTGTAATACATTAATGTAGTTTGCCATTACCAAATTTTTTGAAGAAAATTTTATGATTGATGTTCCATTATTTGAAAAAAAAAATGGCTGCTACATTTAATAATTCACTTTTTCAAACTCTTGTTAATAGCTCCCAGCTTTTTTCAATTGTATTTGCAGTATGTTGAAAGTGAATTGTCAGTAATAAAAATAGCTTAACAAAAAAATAACTTGCTAACAAATAAAGTGAACAAATCTTCATCACCCAATACACAATTTGTTATGAAATTTGAACTTTTTTATGATTTACTTTCTTACTTATTGTGAAATTAAATAAAATTTATTGAAATAAAAAAAAGTAAATGCATAACTCTAAATAAAATACATAAAACTTAAAAATACGGACATTAATACAATGCAAATAGGAAACATTATAAACAAAAATTAAAGAGGCCAATACAATTCTTGGCCAAAAATATTTCCCATATCCATGATAACAGTTAACATAAATAAAATAAAATTTTACATTTATATAACATTATTTTGAAATAATTTTCTTAAAAGACTAGTTTATTCAAAAACTGGCAAAAGTAAATATCTTGTTTGCTGGTACTGCAGTCATGGTGTAAACTGGTTTTATGTACACAATAAAACCATCCACTCAAATTTCATATTTTTACTGTATTCAAACACTAGTCAGTGGAATAGTTTAAAAACAAATTTGTCAAACTGATGCCTTAACATGAGCATATTCCATATCTTTCATTAAAAAGTTATGGAAAAAGTAATTTTAACAGTATTATATAATTACTATATTTAGAGAAGTTAAATAGTACTATTTGACCTACTGAATTCTACATCTTTTTAAAAACCTTTTTTTCCTTTTCTTCTTACTACTCTTATCCTTATCCTCATTATCATTTTCTTATCCTCAAAATACAGTATCATGCAGCCACCTTCTAGCAGTTGGTAAGCCAGCTGGTTCTTTATTGGGGGGGGGTCTATATTTCCTATCCAGGAATTGAACAAGAAGCCAAAATAGTGGCCAAGATGCCAACTGGGTAACCTACGTTCCTCTACATCCCAAAATATTTAGCGGTTTAGATCTTCATACCTAATGGGTTAATAATATTCTTAACATTCTCTTCAGAAATGCAAACTGTATTCTCTAAATGTCAGTGTCTGAAAAGATTAAGGATGTTACTTAAGACATATCTAAGCATTAAATAATATCATAGCATTATAACCATTAAATTATAATTCTGATGTAATTATTTACCCATATAATCATCTCTGGTTCCATCAGGTGGTATAACATAATCACAGTAGGATCTCTGTAAAAATGGAATGGTTGAAAGAAATCAAATAAGAAATCACCCATATATTCATTCATATATGTTTTTACTATACGTCTATCAAAATCATCTATTACCCGTCCACCATACATAACCTGAAAAGAAATTCATTATATAAAAAAAAAATATACAGTAAATAAAATCAGCCATCGTTACAGTGTCACTTTTTATAGTTCTTCGGATAGTTTCAATCATCCTTAATTATCTTTGATTATCCTTTCTACAATATCATTTCTTCCACATGAAGAGCTTTGTGAAAATTTTTACGATTTCTTCAACTGAATTGTCTTATAAAAAAACAAAGATCTATGAAAAATTTTTAAGGATAATTAGTCATATAGTTTGTACAATTCAGTTGTGCTGAATTTTATTAATTATGTTTTATATAATGAGAAATTACATGTAACTGTTATAAGGATTATAATATACTTCAAAATAAAACATTAAAATTTTATATATGAACAAAACCTGAAAAAGTTACAAAGGTAATCCTACAAAAAAAACAATATAATATCCATCTCTACATAGCAACTAATTAATTACTTTGTTTTCAGAACTTTTAAAGTAAATAAGTTAAAATTTGAATACTTAATAAAACTTATTATTCTATATTACTTTTCACAAATATAATAAGATAAATTTAGGAAAACTTATAAAATTTAACAATATATCCTACTCAGAGAGTATTAAATATAAGAAATTATTATATTTGCTATTTTCACATTATCAAGAATATTATAAATAAATACAATAAAAAATATAGGAACTCAGTAAACTTAAATAGCGGCACAATGAGTACAAGTATATATTTGGCAATATTTTGGTAAATATTTGGTCTCCAATCTGGAGTGACTAGAAGGGAAAGAGAAATTGTAAAAGAATTCTTAATATTAAGAGATGCTTTTATATTTAAATTTAAAAATAAATAATTAAATTTCAGTTTTGATAATAAATTTAATTTACAAAACATAAGATAATGGCAGAAATAAAAAAAATAAATTTTAAAAGTTATAAGATAAAATAATAAAGTGACCTCTCCAATTAGGTATTTGAGGCTAGCCCATGGTATTCGTTGGTCTGTACTCATCACAACTCTTTTCAGATATGTTTCAATTATTTGAGTACATACAATAAAGTCCATTTCACCAAAATCGTAGGCAATATTCCATCCAATTTTACCATATTTACGTCGTTCCTAAGGGAAAAAGTGAAAATTAATATTATAACTGTAATCTGAAAACAATTTTATTGCCATGTCATTATTATGATATTATTCATAGAACTTTCATTATTTCAATAACTACAATGTCCCACAAGGAAGCTGATGTGCTTCGGTTTATTAATAAAAATACTAAAAAAGTGAATTTTTAATTTCAATTTTTTTATGATTTATAACATTTATATTGGAAACTATCAAACACAGTTCTATGGGCCCAATAAAAAAATGTTCTCGGATCAAATAACATACAAGTCACTAATTTTTCTTCATTTATCTCCATTCCAAGTATTATATAGCATAGCATCACTTCACCTTTGGAGCAGTAATCAGAAAAGATTTTCCGCAAACTAAAACTTGAATGTTTAGCATTTTTGCACCTACATTCATTTAAGACACGTTTTTGTTTATTTTGACCTTATAATGCACTCCTGAAGTTTATCCTCTTAAGTCATGAGAAATTCAGTATAACTGTATGAAAAATACAATAGAATATATCATTATTTTAAATTACAACATTCTTATAATATAAGAACTTGTCCTTTTGTAGCCATCTTATATGTAGTGAATGTCTGTATAAATATATTTCATTAACTATATGGGCAATGAAACAAGTTCAAATAGTATGATATATACATAAACGTATGAAGTGTGTTGACTTATATTTCAGTCTGCTCAATAAATGAAGAACCATGCACAGTTACAGTTTTTGCAGATGTAAGTTTGCTGTTAAGAATATGATGAGAAATAAAAGACCAGTAGTCTCATTTCAATAAAATTCATTAATAATTACTGTTAATTTTTGTAAATATATCTTTACATTTATGTTTACTTTATATAGACATATCTTTTTCTAAAGGCTGTGCTTAAGGTAAGCATAGCAATAACATTTATAACTGATTAATAGAATAAAGTTGTAGTTATTATTGGTTTTATTATGAGACTAACTCATAAGAAGCTTATTTGTACTTCTGTTCCTTAAATTAAATTAAGAAAATTTATAAAACATAGAAGCAACAATAACAACGAAAACAATCAATAAATAAATTTATTTATTTATTTCTAGTAGTGAAAGTCATTTGATTCAGTATATTGAAAGATATTTCTAGATAGTGTATCTTAATAAAATAAAATATTCACACTACCCATCTTGTTATGACCTAGCTGAATAAATTTTGAAATTTGTATTGTACCTACTTTGTCTTTCTACATACTCAAACTTAAGACAACGCAAAAAAAAACAGGTTACTATTGCTTGAAAAACACAAAAAAGTGAATTACATGCTGCTTCAAACTATTCAAAACTATAATAAAAATTTATGTAAAAGCTGTAAAAGATTTAAATAAAACAGATTTTTAAAGCATAAAAAAGGGGAAAACAACTGTTAAAAAAGAAACAATTTTTAAATGTATAAACTATATTTTTAAATTAATAAATTAATCATGAATAACATTACCTGAACAATAGCATGAAAAAATGCTAATACATAAATTATAGTTTTAAATTTTGGATGAGAACAGCTATCCAATAATTCAGGTCTCAATTTAAAGTAAGTATTTCGTAAATTCAATTGAGACCATTTGGAGGCTCAGTTACAACTATAAGAAAAATTAATACGAAAATGTTAATTCCAATTACAATAATCAAATGCAATAAATCAGTCAAACTATAACTGCTATCTATAAAATATTTTTAACAATTATAAATTTTTAAATACACACTGTCTTGTGTTTCTAATAATCTCACACAAAATCTGGCTCTAGTGTACTAATCTAAAACAGGACCCAATTCAGAACTTTGGAAGGTAAATAAATTAAAGGTAAACAAAGATAAATAAAAAGTTAAATAACTAGGAGCCGTTTTTGTGGAAAACTAAAAACAAGGTAAAATCCTAATTTAAAGTTAAAACTTAGTTTAAGCTAAACCTAATTCCTAGCTTTATATCAAGAATAAGAGATGTACAAGTACTTGGAGTTATCAGAAGAAGTTCAGGATTAAATATTTATTAAATGTAATATTTCCTACTTTTTGACAGCAATTTTATCATGGACTTATTTATTTTACAATAATTCAGTTTTTAGAAAACCCTTCCAGGTTACACATATATTGTAACTATCAATTAACTTTCTGTTTTTCTAACCATAATTGAGCGGTATAATTAATCTTTTCACCTTCACATAACTGTACAAGGAAGATGGCAGAGACTACTTTATTCAAGTCTCAAGTAACTAAGGTTGCTCATGAATTTCAACTATGCAGTAGTTTACCATTATATTTCTTTTATTTATTTCTTTGTAATTATATTTACTAGTGCATTTAAATTCCTTACCGCTTTCATAAATTAAAATAAACTCATGTCTAAAAGATCATCTGCTAACTAGCAACAAAGTTAGCAGACGGTAACCTGTAATTTTAATTAATGCAGTTTACACAAGCTGTTCAAAGAATTTCCCTTTTGTTGACCATCATTGAATGTTGGCATTTGTTCTATAACCACCGATACTTAAAAACCTTTTTCAGGTTTCAAAAATATATCCCCCCTAACTGAACAAGTAAAATCAAATAATTAAGTTTGTGTAAGAATTTTATGCATCTTGGTATTTCCAGCTATTTGCCTGTAATTGATCGATACCTATAATTTCTTAGCAAGAAATTTAATAGATAGTATCCTAAAATCTTTAATACAATCTGTATATAAATTTCAACCATCCAATTGATCAGTACCCGTACTGATCAGTACCAGTTTATTTCTTAACCGTTCATATTTTTTTTAAAAATCACTACCAATTTCTTATTCAGTTGATTTTATCTTGAAAATCTAGTAACTCTGGTTGTATATAAATTACATATATACTTCAATATCAATACTTTTTATTGATAAATTAGCCTAACATTATATTTTTGTGACCAATAGCATATTTAAACAAATTTGTTGTAAATTAGCTGCTAATAAAACAAGTTGAAGATGGTACCCTAAAACAATCCAAAAAAATTACTTTTTACATTCCAAGGAGAAAGAAGAGAAGGAAGTGATAGAGGAGTTCTCCTTCACCAGTTAACATGGAATGAACAACCAGGTGAGTTATTATCACATAAAAGTCATTAACAATAAAATACTGTAAGTCAGATGAACTACATCTAATAAAAATTTTCAGAAAATGAGTAAGAGAATAAATAAATATAGTGATAAAAATAAAATCTTTCAAAGTAAATGATAAAAAATAATATATAATTTCACATTACAAAGAAACCACCACAAACAGACATCAGTAGACAGAATGTTGATCAGTGATAACTAATGTTTACCTATTTTTAAGTGGTTATACAATTTTTAAATTTATATAACTCCATAGTGTCATAGTTAGCTATCACAAAATGATATAAATTACATAATATTACATCATCATCATCATCATAATATCATTACATGATATTACATCACAAATGATGTAATATCCTGAATATTACAAAGTTTTAGCAAAATTTGCCGTAGTAGCATTGTTTAATGCATTCTGTCAATGTACACAAAGTAAAAATGTGAAGAGTATAGAAAAAAAATATTGTAAATGGTGTTATAATACTTACGTATTGTACAAATTACAGACTGGTTTTTTTTATTGGCAGGAAATGAATCATTTTACTAGGGTATAAAAAATCATGCAAGCAAACTAGGGTTACTGCCATGGTAAGCTGAATTTTTCTGTTCAAATTCAAATGAACAAAAAAATAATAATTTAGATCCTTCTTAACAGGTGTCATATAAACTTATGTTTAAATATTAATTTATTTATTCACACATCAATGTTTTCTTCAGTACTTACATGTATATATTTAAGTAAATTACATCTAACTGAAGTTAGAGCATAAAAGACTTTCACCAATTGCAAAACTAAAATAGTATAAAAATTAAAAAAAAAAAAAAACACAAGATTTTGGGAATTTAATAAGGTTGAGGAGGAGAAAATCTATCCATCATTGGAACAATATCGGGAGATAAGGGTCACGCCAACTGTGACATGACATTGTAAAATAAAGGAAAACCATATACATTAAATACAGAATTATAAGATAAATGGCTAACATCTTTTCCCTTTTCCTTAGAACCACACTAACAAGTTAATTTTTATAAGTAAATATGCTGATAAATAGTTACCGGTAAAACAATATAACTAATTTACAGGGTAAAAACATTACTTATGGTACTATGGTTTCCACTACATCAAACAGCATCCAGAATCATATCATATCAAGAGCCATTTATAGTTAATCTGTATTTAAAAAAATTATAGTAGTTTTTCCAAAAAAAAGGAAAAAATTGAAAATGAAATACCATATTGATAAGTCAGTTTTAAGAAAACTTACCTTTCGTTGACCTCTGAAGGACACTGATAGGAAATCACAGAGTTGGATCAGTTGTAAGCCATAACCTAAAATCAGGATGTGGTTTTGTATTTTTGTCTAATATCTTTTCTAAAGTTCGTATAAAACTGATCAGCAAATGACAGTTTTGTAACATTAACCAATTCCCACGATTTATTGCATTTACTAAAAGCGAAACTGCCGCCTATAACAAAAGAAAGTAAATTTATACAAATATTTATAAGCAATAATGCTTTTTATAAGTAATAACTGCAATTTATAAGCAATCATATACTTTTAGTAGGATAAATAAGTCATATTGAAGAGAAACTGGAAAAATAAGAATTGGAAAGGAAGCAGTAGGAGAGAAGATAGCTCAAGTATTGAAGGAAAGAAATACATAAAATATTAACAAAAAACCTGACCACAACAAAAAGTACATTAGTTTACAAGAATTTATATCAGGTGCCCCAAAAAAAGTAAACACTATTTTACAGCTAATAACTATCATCTTGATTTCAGGTGTGATTAAATAATGACTGAATCAAGGCTAAGCTTTGAGGAAAGAAAATTTATCCTTAAGGCTTACTGGTAGATAGAGAACATAGTTGCACTACAGAGAGAGTATAGAAATCAGTTTCAACAAGATGCTCCAATGAGATCCACTGCCTGTAACTGGGATAACTTTGAAACAGAAGGAACTACTAACGATGCTCACAAGAAGCATTCCTTAACTCTGGCTCCTTAATTCAGTGAATGAGGATAATCCTTGTTTGACAGTGGAACACCATGTGAAAATTAAATCAACAGAGACAAGCGAAAAATTAAGTGGAGAGTGAATGTATAAAATTAAATAAAGATTCCAAAATAATTTAAAATTACTTTTGGCGGTATACTTCATTAAATTACATCTCAGAAATTTTACCAAACAGTTTAATCTAGTGCTTGGTAAAGTACAAAATTAGCTTTTCTATCTCTTTAGCTTTTCTTCAACTCACTGTAATCTAGTATTAAAAATAGTAAGCAGGAATCAAACATCTATTCTGTATAACCAAATTCCTTTTAGATCCTGTAGCAATTCTAGTAAACTAAATTCAAAAATAATCATTTTAATGCAATAAGCCTGCATCTTATCAGTATAGAACTCTATCATACCTGAGCTTGAATTAAATTCAAATAAAAAAGATAACAATAAACATACAGAATGTTTTATAATAATATTTTAAAATAGGAATATATGAACATAGTTCATATTCTCATTTTACACATGAAAACACAACATCATGCACATACTTATTGTTTAACCTACTATTTATTTATCTTAAATATAGTTCTAATTTATTTGAATATGCTTATATGTAAAGCCAAAATTTTGTCTGTTTGTTCTCGCACCATTTGAGAACAGATATAAGTTATGAATTTTTCATCGTCAAAGGTGTGTGTACTTCAGTTACCATAATTACTAATAATCTGCCTTTTGTAAATAAGTTTCTTTTTCAGGTTTCTATGCCTGAATACTTTAATTGTTATTTATCAGTATTATTCTCACAACCATGATGATAATGAACACTGCAGGGTCCAGGGGGCAGAGCCCTCTGGGTAGATGGGAATGACCAGCAAAGCAAGCTCTGTGGCAGGCCCTGTGGCCCTGGGAAGCTCCTGGGTCAGCTTTGGGGTTTGTCTGAGCTAATCTGGGCCCTGTAGTCCAGGGGGTAGAGCCCCAATAGGCTAGTAATAATATATTTTAATATAATTCTTCTTCTTCAATCTTTGCTAAGCATGAAGAATTTTATTTCTTAAACAAATTTTTTTTTGTTTGAAAAAGATTGTTAAGGAGTTTTAATATCTTTTACAATGTTCTAAGTAACATTTATTTCAATAGACAGTATTTGTAACATTTGTTTTCATTTTTGTGAAAACTAATTCATAGTAATATTATTATATAAACATACATCACAGTATCTGTAATATACCTTACCTTATCTTGTCCTTGACCTAAAGAAAGGTACTTAAATTTTGGTCCAGCTCCCCATCGATCAGCTAGTTTCATTAGTTCACTAGTTGGATCTGACCCTGGACTTAAAATGAAAATTACTGGGGTGCCAGGAGAACTTTGATCATATATCATGTCGAAACTGGAAAAATAAATAGCTTATCAGTAAAGAATTTAATAAGAATATTGATGTTCATATAAAATGACAAGATAAAAATATTAAATGAATGGTATAAAATACTTATAAAAATAAAGGTATGTACAATAAAACCATAAAATGATCACTGCATCAGCTGAAAATCTGCTCTCAATGAAAAGATCCAACCAAGTGTACAATATAAATACCTTTGAACACTTTCTGTTTGGATGTATGCCGTGACAAACATCCAACCAAATCTATCATCTCATACTTAGAAGTATGAAATCCAGATTCCTAAGTAATGGAATAGTTTGTACCACACTTCAACCAGCATGTCTAGAGCAATGGAAGCGACAGCTACTTCAATCCAGTGCATCAAATTGAGTAGATCGGTTGGTAACAGAGGCACATGCACGAGATCGTTTAAAAACCCAAAAAAAAAACAAATCGCAAAGAGTCAGATTGAGTTATCTAGGAGGCCACCAAACAAGCTCTGTCATCAGGACCACACTGATCGATACAGCACTAGGCGAAAAGATCATTCAACCAATCCTATACAGAGTTATGCCAGAGAGTAGGCGCCCCATCTTGTTGTCAAATAAAATTCTCAGATCCATCTTGTAGTTGAGGAAAGAGCCATGTACACAGCATATTCAAACAAGCAACTCCTGATACGCTTGCATAATGCATACTTGCATTAGTGCTAATGTTACGCATAATTTCCATTTATAATATTACATTAGTTTTAACTCATAATATCATTTCCCACTAAGATGAAATTTTGATTCATAGCAAAGTCGTCGACATGCATGTCGACGACTTATTGTTAATTTTTTATGGCACAATATCCTATAGTCATAAATATTTAGTTTTTAATAAATTATTTAGATTAACAATTCAAGTTATAGAGTACAGATCATATCTTATTCCCTAAAAAAAACTATTATAAAAATTTTACTGCATATACCTTTCTCTTTGTAAAGTTATTTATGATCTCATGCAATATTAATTTTTAGAAACAATAGACTAACCACCAAAATTACTGTTACATATGAAATATAAAGTATGGTATTGTTTGAAAAAATGTCTGACCAGGAATCAAACCATAACCTTCTTGATTAAAAGCAGAGACACTACCACTCTGCCAAAGCGGTAGTGTTAAAAATAATTACTTGTGGAGTAATGTGAATACTATTTTTTACAGAATAACAATTTTCTAAATCCTAACTTCTAATTAGTTGTTATAAAATACTTGCTAATCTTGACATCATCAGCAAGCTGGTTTTCAATACGATAACTCTCTCTTTGTGAATGGTATTCTTAATTTGTATATTTTAGTCATCCAATCTTTATAAATCATTTGATATCTAAACTCAAAGCTAAATGGTGCTGCATATGTTAAAAATCCAGCTGATAAAAGACAATTTCCGATAATTTGCTCTTGTTCAATATGTAATTTTTTAAGATCTTCTGACCACCTAGAAAAAAAATAAAAAGTAGAATTAAAAGTGGAGGATTTTTATTTTTAAATTATAAGGATTACAAAAAAAGTAAAAACCATTTGCTCAACTCTACCATGCAGGCCCAATGATCATAGCCAATTCAAGGTTGTCCACTCTCAGTAATTTATTTGTTATACTCAGTTATACTGATTTGAAGAGTTTTTAAGCCTTTTAAAGATGAAAGTATAACATCCTTAGTTGTTAAGTAAAATTTTTATTCAATCTTTTTATGCAAAAAATATATAACCTTTCATTAACAGGTTTACAGGAATCTTATACAAAGTGTTCAACTTAAAAAAGGCCCCATCAATCAGTAGTTTATACTAAATCCATATTTTTCTTAAAATGCATATCGGTGTGAGATAAGTAAAATAATGTGGAAGACACATTATGACTGAAGCTGGAATGGAGAGGACTGATTATTGTCTGTACAAGTATTGTGTTGAGCAATGGTTTTTTGAACAAAGCTGCATAATTGTGTGTTTATTAAAATATGGTTAGCTGTTGAAGAACCTGTATTCATTATGGAAACTTATTTAGAGAAGAAATCTATGTTGTGTGTCAGCAAATGTTCAGGAGAAATTCGGAAAGGAAGCACCAATGACAAGTGTAATTCAGAAGTTTGTTAAGTTTTTTAAAACAGATTAGACCAGAAACATGCTCGACACAGGTCGTACAGGACATTAAAGCAGCAGTTACAAGATCGCTTCATAAATCTTTGCAGAGACTAAGTGGGAAAAGAACATTTTACTAGGTTCATCCCACACACTGCAGTGAAGAGAAGCTGAAATGTTATCCATATTGAATGAAGAAGGTTTTCCATGAGCTAACTAATACGATTATGCTAAAAGGGTTCATGGCAATCAATGGTTCATGAACTTCATTAGAGGCTTCACTGGGATTTTAAATCAAGTGTTTTTAACAGATGAAGCATGGTTTCATCTAGTTGAGTATGTTAGTTGTCAGAACTACTGAACTTGGGATACTGAAAACCTGCACATTTTCTTTGAATCTCCCCTACACTAAAAAATAGGTATATTGGTGTGTGGTTTCAAGGGGATGAAAATTAAACCCTTGTTTTTTGAAAAAAAAAACTGTGGATGCTGCCTTCTACCAAGAAATTATCCAACAGTTCCTAGCCTTACTGAAAGAGAATAAGCGTGACTGTTGGTTGCAACTGGACAGCACCATTTGCCATATTATGCATCTATGTAGATGCATAATTTGATTTGTTTTGCATCTATGTAGATGCTACAAAATGTTTTCTGTGGAAAAATCATTTCTAAAGGATTGTGGCCATCAAGATCCCCTCATCTGACTAGTCTAGACTTCTTTCTGTGGGGTTATGTAAAAGAAAACTTTTTTATAAGAGCAGTCCTCACATCTTGCAGGAATTGAAAAAACATTACTAATGTCATCCAGGAAATAAGACAGGATAGAGCTAACAAGAGTAGCTGCAAACATGGTCAAACATGTTGTGGATAGAAGTAGATGGATATCATTTTTAACACCTTCTTTAAATTATTATGCAAGTGTTTGCTAATAAACTATTCTTTATAGACTAAACTAAGTGAATAAAACAGTGTTCAAGTTAAAAGAGGCCACTTATGTGGAAGATGTTGGTACGACTGAAGCTGAATGGGGTGGACTGGTTATTGCCTGTACATTTAAGTATTGCCACTCTGTTGAGCAATAGTTTTTGAACAAGGTTGCATAATTATGTGTAGATTATGGGATCTCCTTTAACTTCAATACTGTAGAATAAGGCTGGCAAATAAATGGCACTGAGTGCCAGGCTTGGGAAAACTTTATGATGGGATGTACATATGTGTAGAACTTACCTCCACATTCAATGAAAATTTGTAAAAAGCACAGGCTATTCAAAGCAATCCTAAATAAGAAGTCAGTAAAATTGAACGTAATAACAGACATTTATCTTTGGGGTTTAGAGCAAGTTCTGTGGCTCATTTTTCTAGCTTAATTTTTTATTAAAAATATATCTAATAAAGACGTAAAAATATTTTATCATTTCTAGTGCTCATTATTTTTTTAGTTTTAAATGGTTTTTTGATAATATAATTATAGGCTCCAAAAAAATAGCAAAAAACTGGAAGGTATATTTGAGAATGATAAATGTGTTTTTGATGAGTGCAAGTTTTGGCTTAAGAGAGAGAACAAGAAAGTCCTTTTAAAAACCTACAAAACAAAGAGATGGTAAATTTAATCATTGTAAACTAATATACAAAACCAGGTAGCAGCATAATGACTGATGGTAAGTGAGTTTTCAATGTTTCACTCATTGCTAACTTCACAAACAATGCTATCCAAGAGTAGAACCAAACTGGTAAAAATAAAAATAAATACGAGGAGGACTAGGTCAGAGATAATTAGATTAGAGAATTATTTTGTAAAAAAATTGGTAAAGAATGCACAGCTAAGGTAAAATTTTGTATTTTTCACTCATTCTAAAAACAATGTAAGAAATGCTTATTTTATAGTTTTGTAGGTTCTACTTATTTGCCAAAAGTATTATTAACATTATTTTATTTCTCATTACTTATTAATTTATTTAATCTTTTATGTATAACATTTTCCCATTATCTATTATTTTTTAACGATTGAAATGGACATTACTTTAATATTTTAAATCAATTTTTTGTAAATGTTCTTTTGTTCTCCAGTTTACTTCAATAATGTGTAGCATAGATCCTTTTTTCTTACCACATTATAAAAAATCTATTTATTTATTAACTGCACAAGACAATGTTACAACTGAACATAAAAACTGATTTAATGCCTACCCATTATCATTATGTTGATGATAAATTAGATGTTGACATTATAAGAGCAATATTAATTTAAGAAACAAAAAATTACCGTTTATTTTCAGAGCTAAGTCCAGTTATTAATTTATCAGCAGCAATAAGACGTCTTTGCATAATTTCTGTTTCCTCTTGTAAAATCTGACGTTCTCTCATTGCTTCTACATAACTGTCATTCAGATCTTTTAATGTATTTTCAATTCTCTGCAGTTCTTTATTAATATTGTCTAAATATTTTTTTGCCTAAAACAAATAATTTTAATTTATCAGTTCCTCACACTATTTTTAGACATTAATAGTAAAGGACATGATAAAATATCCTGACATATAAAATGAAGGCAAGAAAAGTCCTGTACAAGCTGAGCAATACTTGATGGTTTTAATTTATAATTGAAAACAGTATAAAATTTTTGGTGCTTTTTAAAAAAAAATGTTTTTGAGATAGAGTCTTGGTTAAGTTTTATTTATTTTAAAACTTTATTGCAAATAATATTTAAGACAAGTATATTTTTATTATCTTCATTTTTTTAAAATAAAAACTAAAGAAGTCAAACTTACAAAAAAAAAAATGTTTTCAAACTGAATCAGAACTGAAATACAAAACAAAATAAATGAAAATGATACATTATGAAACAGCTGTAATTTAAATAGATTACATTAACTATAAATTCAATGGCCTTTAACTTTAATTAGTTATTCCTCAAACTTGTGAAACACAAAGGATAAAAAAAATTTATCAGGTAAGGCAGGATGTGTGACTATAATTTTATAAGCATGAGTGGATATCTAGTGTGTGACAATGAGAAACAGACTGAAGTACGTCGGGAATGAAAGATAAATTAAGAATTCACCTTAGGAGCAGAGGCTTGGTGATGGAAACTTCCTTTCCAACACAACTCTCCTTCCTGCTATCTAAGAAAGATAGAAGTTACCATTTTGTAATACATAATTTTAGGGAAAATTACTACATTACATTACTCTGCCTAATTGCAAAGAAACTTATTAGAAAATTTGTTGAAAATCAAAAAATGCTATCACTGTCACAAATAAACAGATCATCCAGTGAATCAGCCACCAATCAACCAGTGAATGGTTGGTCTGGATTTATGGTATATAAATGAACAGCTGTGTGAATATATATTTGTTCTTTTAACCTTAGAATTGGGGCAGTTTAACTTTTCAAAGTAAACTTTACATTTTTCTAATAAGGAAATTTAATATATAATCAAAAAATACTTTCTCAAAAAATATTAATTTGATGAAATCTTTTAGGCATTTTTTCATACAGCAGACTTCATTGGTTACCATATTTGTTGTTTTTGAGTTCTAGTACTAAATATATTGAAAGTAATGGTTGTTGATCTGTGAAATTCATACCACTGAGAGAATACTTTCATGATAAATTTTTTTCTATTTACAGACATTGAACAATGGATCAGTCATCAGATTTGTGATGATTGGCTTGTAGATAAATTGGTAAACCATTTGTTAAAAAACGATAGGAGTTGTTCATTTTTTATTATATGTGTTGGTCATAATTAAAATTTATGGGGTTGAGTCTCCATGGAGGATATGAACAGGAATAAGTTGGGGAAAATAGAAGGTGTATCAAATCTTAAAAAAGGTGCAGTAAATGCTGGGTATGAACACCCACTGGAGCTGTATAGTGTGGATGATCTTTATACCATTGTAAATGAGGTTTGTGAGGACTGCTTTTTTGTCCTTTAAGATGGGCAGAGTAAGATGCTAGTAGCTGGTCCCGTCTATTCCGAAGTGATGGCTCACCGCACTGTTGCAAGTATGCTTGCAACAGTGCTTAATCTAAAAGCACCTGCAGTAAGTCAAAGAAAAGCATGATGAACAGCATCCAGCATCTTAAGCATAGTATCACACACTGAAGAGTAGGCAATGCAACCATAATCCAAATGGGACTGAACTAAAGAATAATAAAGCTGCAACATACATGATTGATTGGCTCCCAACTGGTGTTGCTGCTAAGAACTCGTAGCACATCTAGAATTTTTAAGGTAGAACACCTCGCTTTTAACTGTTTTATATATATGACCCACGTAAGACAGCTATCAAAAAGCAAACCTAAAAACTTAGTGTCAGGAAAGATAGCAAATGGCTCTCCATTGACAAAGACTTGTGGAATAAAAGGTTCTTGAAGGCGAGAGAAGACTGAACATTTTGTTTTCTCAGGTGAGAATGTGAACCCAATGATCTTGGACCAAGCTTCAATGCAAAGTTGTAGTATTCTGTAGTACTCTCAGCTGTGGCTGTTGAATGGAAGGTGGTCAACATGTTCTGCAGCCATATCCTTGACAGTAGATACATCACTGAGTTGTGGATGAAAGGTTGTACTCAAACCGAAAGGTTCTCCAGTGGTATGGGAAGGTGCAGGTTCTTCTATTTTGCCCAGGCATTACATTATTCGCTTTACCTCTACAACAACTTGGGAATGAAGCTCATCTATTACTTCAGTAATGTCAATCACTTTAAGATCCCGGAAAAAAATTATTCCATGGCTAGTATTTAAGATTTTGCGACATATCCTTCTTATGTTTATACCACCCATGTTGGCAAGACAGAAGAGAGATCGACTTTGCACATCATTAAACGTTTATATTAGTATTGATCCATCTCTTAATTTTTGTTGTTCTTTGGTGAATCACATGATCCTGTTACTACTTTGCTGATCAAGAAATATGAGACCTTGTGAAGGGTTCTACATGTCTAATATTTTTAAACTGTAGATGGGATGTCTAATAATTTACATTTTCTATCTTCCACAGGTCTATTTACATTTTCTATCTTCCATAGACAATGCTGATCAAAGAGTTTTCACAAGACTTTTTGGTGGTTTTTTCAGATGGACCACCAATCATCATAGAGATTATTTTAGGACTAGTAATTTTGATCCCATGAATACCAGGGAAATAAAAGACTAGCTCTGCAGAGTGCAAGGTGTGAAAGATTGTGTGCAAACTGTTGTCCATGTTTGAAGCTGATGAGAAGTGCGTTTTTTTAATGTTATTACTGAAGATGAAGCTTGGTGTATCAAAATGATCCTGAAAGTAAGGGACAATCAATGAAGTGGCCACATAGTACTTTAACTAAGCCTAAGAAGTTTGCAGCTAAGGTGATAGTTCTTGTTTTCTGGGATTAGAAAGGAACCATTTTGTTGGATTTTCTTTAATAGAGCTCGATAGAGTACAATGAATATTATATTACATCATTAAAAAAATCTCTTAGAAGCTATCAAAAAAATAAGACTTGAAAAAATTGTCATGCCATTAAACTGCTTCTTAATACTAGGGCCAAAAAAATGCCTTAGGCAATTGGGATGGTCAGCTATGGTGACCATCCCACTTCAGCTCAAATTTTATGCCATCAGTGCAATTTCACTTCTTTGGTGCAATGTAAGATGTCTTTGGGATACCAGATTTAGTGAAACAGAAGATGTAAAGATGCCAAACAGAAGATGTATAGAAAGCACTTTTTTCCAAAGTGCTTTCAGAAGTGTATGAAAAGATTATGATGAGTGAAAATGTATTGAATACAACAGAGATGTTTTTTAATAGTAATATTCAGTGCAAAATGGCTTATTTTGTATTTGTAAATAATCACTTTTGTTAATAAATAAATTATGATCCAACAAACATTAGTTTTAGTACAATCCTAATATAAATACATGTTGTGTACAAGGTCTGTTAAAAAATTAACCTAACCATTATGTTATAAAAATATTGAAATATGCTTTAATATACGTAAACAACCAATGCTTTGTTTACAAATAATTTTTTCTTTGTTTCTCATAAATTAATTAGCACAGAATCTTTTCTTTTTTCACTGCACTCATTCAATTGTTATTATAAGTAATAATATAAATTGCAATTTACATAAAACTTAATACTTACAGTATTGTATTCTTTTTCGAGAGCAGCTACTCTTTCTTGTTTTGGTTTAACTTCTTTATAAACAACACAATAACCAAGTACAGCTTCAACAAATTTTAGTAAGCCAAAACCTGCTTTACTTATAGTTTGCATCTCTTCAAGTTTTTTTGATGTCTGCAATATAATGTTTCATGAACAATAAGGGAAAACAAAAACATGGATATTATTACATCGGCTTATATATATTAGTTAGCATAAATGTAAAATGTCCTTCTCATGAGAATGAGTGTAACTATAAAAATCAAGGAGGAAAATATATAAATATATACTAGCATCCCAATTGTGACTTTGCCTGCCTCCCCCTATATGGTTACTTATTATGCTATATGGTTACTTGTTTCCCCTTGTGATCATTGCTCACCTTGTTTGCCCTTCCTGATTAGCCGAAGGGCTCAGCCCCTTGAACCTTGTTGTGTTCATTTAACTCATACTTGTGAGAATAATAATGATAAATAAAAATTAAAGCCTGTTCAATTTCATAGTAGTCTTATAATTTCTTCAGAGCAACAATTTAGTCAGTACATGATTCAAAACTTTGAGTGATCTAAGAATGTGGGTTTCAAAACAGACAGCACTTCCATCTTAAATATATTCGTTATAACTGGTTACTCGTATGAAGTACGGATAAAAATATATTTTGCCCGGTTCTTAGCATTACTCGACAAACACCACTAAGAGGTGACCGTAATTCATTTATCATTCTTTTTTTAAATTTGTTAGTTACTTTTATTTTATGTTTTTTTTTTTCACGTAACTAGAGGCAGGTGCAGTCAGTCACATTGCCCATATGAGAACAGTGTCTATGTTGGTTGAGCCGCTGCGCGATACATCGTTGCACCCCTTAAAAAATTAAAATTAAAATTAAAAAAAAATCCCTTTCGGCACACAAGAAGGCAGAGGTAGATTTCACCAGTGCTAAGTAGAGGATAAAAGAGATCTCCACTTTGAAGTTAAGAAAAACTTGTATTTACTCAATACAATGGCTGCATGTGAAAAATGTTCCACATGTTTAGCATACAACAAGCCCCATCTTCTTACAATTCCAGTAACATTTTGGTCATCACTTGCCATAAGGAAGGGATGTCAAAAGGGTTACCGTAAGGATTGGTCACATAAAATCTTTTAGGCCCTAAAAGGTCATAAAACGTTTTAGGCCCTTATCCAAAGAACAGTAGTATAGTAACAGTACAGTATCAAATTTAAACAAATTTGATATTTTAGGTATTAAGAAAGTTATAGCGATACTTTGTTTTGGTCATTCCTTGCCGTGAGGGTTGGTCATATAAAAAATTGTTTCAGACAAAAGTTTTAGGTAATGTTTAGAGGACTATACGACCACTTTAAACCAATTTGATACTGTGCCTATTAAGGGAGGTATGAATTTTTTTGTCTTCAAAACCCCATTTTTTCCACCCCTTTGGGCCAATGGTTGATGATATCAAAAAACTTTACTTAGATGAGTTATAGGCCCTTATCCAAAGAATAGTAGGAACTTTAAACTAATTTGATATTTTACTTAATAGAAATCTTATAGCGATATTTTGGTTTTTCGAAAAAGCCTTCCCATTTCCACCGCCATGGTGTGATTTTACCCATTAACGAACGCGACCAAGAATTTGGGTCATTATATTTTATGTATCAATTTGAAAGAGACTGGCGTAAAATTACGGCAGTAATTGTGTTCACAAAGTTAAATATATATATATATATATATATATATATATATATATATATATAAATGTAAATATAAACTTTTGAACTGACAGTGGTTTTGGGGTCAGGGGGATGTGAAACGTAAAGATATGTCAAACTTTTTCAGAAGTTGAATCATGGTACCCATTACAATAGGTAGCTTTCTTATGAAGTCTACCTAATACCTGAAAATGGTTTTTAGATACCGTGTTTATTCAAGTACCCCCTGCACTTTTTTTCTTAGAATTGGAGAGAAAAAATAAGGATGCAGGGCTTACTTGAAACATAGCCTTTAGCCAGGATAATTTATGTAAAGTAAACGTTTTCTTAGAAGTACCTAAATTCAATCATATATAGTTACATTAGCCATTTGTTTATCAATACTGGATGCAGCTTATACAGAATACATCCTTAATTATTAACATCCTATTCATATTATCGAAAGGAATGAAGTTACGGTATTTTTATTCCATTCATATTCCATTATCATATCACCATATTCATTCTGTATAGGCTGCATTCGGTTCTAATGACACTACAGTTACAGTATCAGTTACCGATCGTCGTCTTGTCTATTTGCCATAGTCATTATACTTTTTGTATATATGGACGATTATGTGCATTTTATCTGTTTAGTTTATCTTGTAAAGTTTTATACAGTGATTTATTTTAATTACGGCATTAAAATGAGTACAAAAGGACAGCGTCTACAATCTTTTACAGTAAATGAAAAACTATGCTTATAGAAGAGGCTGAAAAAATTGGAAATCGGGCGGCAGGAAGTAAATTTGACGTAGATGTAAGCTGCATTTGAGATTGGCGTAAGAAGAAACAACTTCTGATGAAAGGCACTGGTAATAAACGGGCTTTTCGTGGCTTAAAACCAAAATACACAGATATCGAAAAAACATTGTATGACTTTGTTATAGAAAAAAGGAAATGCGGTTATGCTGTCACGACAAAAATGTGTCAATCATATGCTCGTGAAATTGCTAAATCATTGAATAAAGTTGATTTTAAAGCAAGCCGTGGATGAATAACACGATTTTTTGCACGAAATGATTTGTCAATAAGACGAAAGACGACCATTTCTCAACGACTTCCAAAAGCTTATGAACAAAAAATATTACATTTTCACAAATACATAATAAATCTTAGAAAAGATAAAGGCTATTTGCCTTCTCAAATAGGAAACGCTGATCAAACCCCCGTATATTTTGAAATGCCATTTGACAAAACCATAAACAAAAAAGGTGAAAAGTGTGCACTGGTGGTAATGAAAAACGAAGGTGTAGTGTTATGCTTTGCATTACTTCTGATGGATCAAAATTACCTCCGTACATTGTTTTTAAAAGAAAAATTCTTCCTACCGTACAGGTAAATGGAGTTATCAGAGCACAGGAATCAGGTTGGATGAACGAAACCTTAATTTTAGATTGGATCAGGTGTGAATGGCAAAAGCGATCAGGAGATTTACTTAATAAAAAAAATACCAGTAAGCTAGTAATGGATAGTTATCGGGGGCATATGAATGATAAAGTGAAAGACATTTTAAATAAGGGTATGACAAACCAAGTAATAATTCCAGGTGGATTGACATCTCTATTGCAACCACTACATGTCTGCATTAATAAACCGTTCAAATCTGCATTAAAACCACAGTACAGTAAATGGATGGCTGATGAAAATTTCTTTCTCATGCCTACAGGAAGAATCAAACACCCAGATTTTAACCAAATTTGTGTTTAGATAAAATATGCTCGGGAAGGTATTTCCACAGAATTAGTAAGGAAAAGTTTTTAAAAATGCGGGATAACTAATGAACTTGATGGTGATGAAGACGATCACTTTGGCAGAGCGACGAGGAGACTACCAGTAACTCTTCTACAGACATTGCCAGTGACAGTGATTAATTAAAAATAAAATCCCATATTAAAAAGTGTATTGAGATGAACCTTTTTAACATGATACTTCCTTTTCGTTTTACTGGCCTACTGATTCTGAACTTATCTAGTACTTATGGTAATTAATTATTAATGTAATAATAATATTGTAATTTAAAAAAAAAACGAATTAAATGCTTTACTTTCTGAATATTTTCGTATTTTTTTATCATGTCTGTTGCACTTTAATATTGGTATATACTCGATTTTTTTTTTTAATTTTCGGTCCGGAAAATCGAGTTGTGGGGCTTATTCGAGGCAGGGGGTACTCAAATAAATACAGTGTATTTATCTGATTATTTTTTGCAAGCCCCAATTTAGTGAATATATTGTTTAGTATAATCAGAAATGGGGGAAATTTACAATCATTGTTTAATTTTTTTTTTTACATTCATCCCTTTCAAGGTCAAATTTTGAAAAATCTAGAATTAGTTTTTAGATATTAAAATGAAGATTACCGAAAAATCAAGTTATCTTCATTTGCAACCAAGAAAATTAAAAAAACCAGGAAATTTCTTTGTTACTCCATTTTAACCCTTTACTCAGAATTTCAAAAAATCCTTTCTTAGTGTATGTATACCATAAAATGTGTATATAATTTAATAGAATGTGTATACAAGTTTTCATCAATGTATCTTCAGCAGTTTTTGCTGGGTGTTGGTGAATCAGTCAGTCAGTCAGTCAGAAGTTTTTTTTAAACATATACATACACACACACATATATATATATATATATATATATATATATATATATATATATATATATATATATATATATATGTATTTGTTCCTATATAGTATGTATATATGTATATGTCACAAGTGTTGGGGGTTATGATGAGATAATTACAGAATACCATAAAGTACATAGAAAATGTTTTAATTGAAATTAAAATTAATTCGTTTAAAACTACAACTTCTTGTTATTTGAGTATAATTAAAACTACTTCTCTCCATGACAATGCTCGGCCGCATACTGCAGCTGTAACAAATAAGCTCCTGCAGCGTTTTCGTTGGGGTTTGATTACCCACCATACCAACCTGGATTTGGCTTCATCCAATTTTCACCTCTTTGCTCACATGAAACGCTGGCTAGGAGGACAACATTTTGGCACAGACATCGAGCTGCAGACCAGTGTAGAAACCTGGCTGAAAACACAGGCGATTCCATTCTATGACAAGGGTATTGGAAAGTTGGTACCATGCTACGACAAATTTCTAAATCGCGAGTGGCGTCTATGTAGAGAAATAGCGTAACTATGTAAGTACTTGTTACAAATAACAATTTTTTTATTTTCACTGTGGTTTTAATTTTGTGACCGATCGGACCTTGAAAAAAAATAACCCTCATATATATTACACAAGGTAGTTCAAAATATTCATGAATTTATTTTTATAAAAGCTTACATAAAAAAAGTTATATAGTACATTCTCCCTTCTAATTAGTTCCTTTGGCAACTATACACTTTTTTCAGCATCTTTAAATTTCTTGAAAACATTCCTACCCATTTTGAAATATCACCCCTGGCTGCATTATCAAGATGACCATCAACACAGTGTTTTTGTATCATTTCTCCTTTAGAGCTTTTTTAAGCAAGGAAACAAATAAAACTCAACTGGTGCCAAGTTGATAGGGTATGGTTGATGCTCCAGAGTTGTTCCACTGTGTTGTGCCAACAACACCTGGACAAGCATGGATTGTTATGTTGGTGCATTGTTATGTAAAAGAATCTAATTCCTTTTTTTTTCTATTTTTCAAGATGCTTTGTTCTTACTGGATTCCATCAACAGAATATTGATATACATTTCCCTAGTTCATGATCACCCAGTCAGGAATAAATTCATAGTGAATGTACCCTGTGAATCAAGGAAAACTTCTAACATAGCTTTTCCTTTGCTTCTATTAAACTAAATTTCTGTTCTTGCAGAGGTGATTGTGATTTCCACTCTGACGACTGGTATTTTGTCTGTGCACCATACAAAGACATTATGTTGACATTTCATTGCCATAGATATATAGGATTATATATCTACGGAATTACATGCCATGCCTGAGCGGGATTCAAACCTGCAACCACAACCGCAAATGCCAGATGAAAGGCCAAGATACTACTCAACCACTGGTCATCTCAGTCATCTCGGTTAAGAGAGGCTTGGTTAAGGGAGGCCCTACTGTAATATACATATTTATATTAAATAACTAGTCATAAATAACTATAATTTATGAAATAATTTTAACTGAATAATGTACCTGATCTCAGTTATATCAGCCTTTTCAAGTTCACCTAAAGCTGCCTTGGCAGCTAAAAGCGCTGGCATTGCTTCAGACAAAACTTCTTCAGCTTCAGCCTTTTCAGTAGATATTTCTTTACTTTTTATCTCAATTTCTTGTGCTTTTTCTGTAGCTATTTTCTTTTTTTCATGTGCTTGTTCAGTAGCTGTGAAAAAAGTTAATACAAGCAATCAGCATAAAAAAATTCTCTGGTATTCAAATGAAATTCTTATGCTTATGAGGTTTACGTTCAATATTCTGGAAATTACACAAATACATAGAACCAGCCTAATACATAATAGCTTGCAAAAGCTATTATTCTTTAAATGTAGTGGCTGTCATGTGATTATTTGACCATTCATTTGCAAAATTTAATGCTAAATTTCACAAAATTAGTTTGAAAAAATTTGCTTGTAGGCATAATACTTTATTCTTTCATTTATTATGCTGCATACAATTTTTATGGAAATTTAATTAAACTAAACTTGTTAATGGAAAAGCAAAATTTCACACTTAATTTTTAGCATTTAAGTTTCATGAATTAAAGTAAAAAATTAGGATATTAATTTTAATGCACTTATACTATTAATGGCATTTAAACATTGATCAGAACTGATATTGGTAAAATTGATATAAACACAAATGATATATATGGAAGTTCTAAAAACTGTCTCTTATATTAAAGATACATCATTATATATATAAGATAGATATCCTGTAATATTATAAGATGTAGGATATCTTGAGACACTGATACCCTGCACTATCTTGTGATAATAATAGTTAAGTATATTTTTATTTTTTATGTAAAATAACTGAATAAAAAACAAAAATAAGATGAAAGTTACATAATTTACTAAGGTGAATGGGGGGATTATAGATCTGCAAGTGAAAATCAGAAAGAAGGTGAGTAGACATAAGTATGTACAAGTGAATTACATTATCATGACATAGCTAAATGAAGGAAATCAAAGTTAAATCATGCAATGCTTGATATCCTCTACAGGAATTCAAAAATGCTTCCAGTAGTGAGAAAACTAATGGGACAAATGCATTTACTGACATAGAAAGTACTTTGAAATTTATTAAAATTTCGGTAAATAAAAATGATTAAAGCAATTTATTTTTAACAATTCCGGTTATTTTTGGGTACCCCATTACATATAAAAAAAAAAACAACTTTAAAAACCAATTAAACTTTTTAAATAGTACGCTTATTTCTCTTCATTATTAAAATAATTTTTTCTAACTTTTTAAAAATCATTTCATTTTGTTACTAAATACAAAAAAATAAAAAGTATAAGTGTCTGCAGTGGGACAGCAAAATATTCAAACTAATTGTGGTATAATATTAATATGCTACATAACATCCATATGTCTGTGGGTAATTTTGATAGTCCTATTTTTATAACTCCCTGGTTTTATAATAAATTATAAAACCTTCTTCTAGGGCACTCTCAAAACTTTGTCTTGAGTAAATGTAAAGAAATTTTGCAATAAATTATGTAGAGTATATGAATACTTTTAGTCTTTACTTCTAAAGATTTCTATGGACTAGGTCCTTGTGTAAAAAGAATCTCTTCTCGTGTACAAGAATATTATCTTGTGATGCAACCTTATTTTTACCTATGAAGAATGTAACTAGACTAGATGAGTTTTTTCTCAATATAATATTTGTACAATTTTTTTTCACTTAATAAAGGTAAAAGTTTTCTGAATGCTCAAAAGGGACTATTAATTATCCATCTTGAAAACATTATTGGATGCTCATAATATATCAATTGAATATATTTTTGAATCCTATCCTCGCAATATCCCATGGATGTCTAGTAAAAATATAATTAGAGAATTTATTATGGATGTTCTAATTAGATATTTAGATGATGTCATTCTTTTTCTTTGGTTAGCAATCCACAGGTTGGTTTGCAGCAAGCAATTCTCCAGAGTTCTCAATCTAGTGCCTGAAATTTAAATTGTTTATACAACTGACAACCAAAATCTTGAATCATTTGACCATTACATTCCAGCCAAGGAATTCTACAAGCTCTACAATTCTTGCTTCCACACAGCCTTCCACAATATTTAGTAACAAGCAGTCATGCTTAAATTGATGTCAAATCTAGTTATTTCTACTCTTCCTCATGCAATCCATCAAGCATTGTGGTTCTCCAACTTTTCTTAAAAGTACTTACTTTCTCTGAACACCATATCTTCAACATTCTTCTGTAACACCATAATTCAAATACTAGCCTTCTTCTTTTTGTCTTTTCATGTGATCAAGACTCACTTCCGTATAATAGTACGCTCCACACATAAGTTTTTAGTAACTGTTTCCTTAATTTCAGGTTAATATTATTCGATGTGAACAATTTCCCTTTCATACTGAAAACTGCTTTTGCTTGGTTTACGATACTTATTACATTCTTTCCTATTACGTGGCATTCAGTTGTAATTTTGCTACCCAAGTATGTAAAATCCCAAATACTTCCTACATGCCTTTCATTTAACATTACATGAATGATGTGACATTCATTTACTTAATGATGTCATTAAGGACTATTAAATGTCAAATCTCAAGAATGTATTGTAATATGACTATATATTATCCTGCAAGTCCTGGAATATCATCAGAGCTGACATTTTCATATTTATGGAATATCCTTAAATTATGGAATGTGCTGGGATAACATCAGACCTACGATGGTTATCCTAAGAATGGTTTTATGCTATAATTAACCCTGCACCAAATGCAACTAAATTATAACACTGATGGGCATGTGGTGTACTATGTAAACCACTCAAATTCAATATATAATTTAATTGGTAAAAAGCAGAAAACTTATACAAATTTAATAATATTGTAATTATTTTTTATTTATTTTTAGATTTATCACAATTACAGCTTTTTAAATATAGTATCTATATTTTTTGCTCATCTGCAAGTGACGTATCTACCACATTTCTTCCTTCGTTGTTCCTCACTAACACCACAATGGAATCTACTGAATGATATCTCTGTAGAAAAGCTGAAATACCTTTAGGTAATTATTTCAGATATACATTTACATTAAACTCATAGCTAAATATTTCAAAAATACTCTACATGATGAAAGATAATTTTTTATATATCTAAAGTATAAACAAACCATTTGTGAATACTATTTATAATATTTATTATTACTATTAATATTTATTATACTATTAATATTATTTATATTAATATTACTATTAATATTAATTATTTATTATTACTATTATTATTAATACTATTTATTAATATTTATTTAAAAGGAAATAGATATTATGACTGCCTTGTTCATGAGGCAAAATAGGTAGCACAGATCTGATCAACTGTATTCATGCCTCCTTTAATCCTACTATAATCAGTTATAATCTGTGGCTTTCTTGTGTTTGGATCAATAAAACGATAATTCTGGAATTCTGCATTAACAAAAATAACATAACTTGTTATTTTTGTGACAAACTGATGTCTACATTATATCTTTAAAGTAGAAGTTCAGAATGAACCTCTCTGTTTTTATTGGCTTGGAACTCTTTAAGTGTTTCTTTTTTACTCTTCTTCATAGTTCCTATATCTGTCAATTTTATTTTCAAGAAGAAACTGTAAATGGGAATAATTGGTACACAAATTGTCAGTGGTAATATTTTTGTGCTGCCTTCAAGCTAATGAACAATGTATAGAGGTTTTATTTTATATTTAATAAGGGTCATCCAGTTTGTTAACCAATCATATATTTTTAAATTTTAAGTGTAAAATTAGATACTTTAAATAAACACTTATCAGAATTTTATTTTATACTTTGTAACTCTTGACTGGAGAGCTTTTTTTTTCCTGTTTAGCCTCCGGGAATTACCATTCAGGTATTACTTCAGAGGATGAATGAGGATGAGTGTAAATGAAGTGTAGTCTTGTACAGTCTCTGGTTGACCATTGCTGAGATGCATGATAATTGAAACCCAACCACCAAAGAACACCAGTATCCACGATCTAGTATTAAAATTCATAAGTAACTGCCTTAATTAGGATTTGAACCCTAGAATTCTTGACTTCAAAATAAGCTGATTTGCGATGACGAGTTAACCACTATACCAATCCGGTAGGTTAAAATTGAAATCCTGCTTTCCCTATACATAACACATTTATTCACAGGGAATGGCGAATGGCTGTACGATTAACATCATTACGTTCAGTAAAAGAAACTCATACCACTGAGACTTGTACTTCAGATGTTTACATTCATCAATGTCATAAGAAAAATATTTAACATGTACTATAAAGAGAACAATTAAATTACTAATTTTTGAAGGCAAAGGTTAATTACACATACAACAAATATCCTACTCATAAGGGAAAAGTTATAATTAATAACCTATCAATAATATAATCTTTCATGGTTTGTTCATATTAATCATGACAAACACCAGTTTGAGGAGAGTCCAGTTATAATTTCTTTACTGTCTTTTGTCTTAAACAGCGTATAAGTCCTATAAAAGAAAGGATGGTTTAAGAGAAATTTTTCGGTTTGAACTAATTATTGATTTACTTAGATTATAATTAGCATTAAAAAAAAAATGAAAATTTTGTTTTTGTGTCATCTCATCAATTAAATGTATTAACATGCATGATTCAATCACAACTAGGGACTCCAGGAATATTATTTTATTATTCCAGGAATTTTGTTGAATAAGTTTTATACAGCACAAGTCTGTGAAACAATGTTCATCAAAGAATAAATAGAAAATAAATATTCTCCTATATAGAAAATAACAAGCAAAGGTACAACAAAGGCTGCTTTCTACAGCTGGCATAAGACAGCTGTCACGTTTCACAACTGTTAATAGATAAAGGCTATCTAATACAGTTTTACAAAATTAATATTAGTTATTCATTAAAATTAGCAAATAAAAAAATTTTTTCGTTTAATAGTAGGTTAATTTAAGAGGTACATTTTTTCCTTAAATCTAATTTTTTGATGAATAATAATTTTTTAATTACAAACCATTCTAATTAATTTACCAATATTAAACATAATCACTTCTGCAATAAAAATGCTTAAAATATTATTGCTTAATTAAATTAAATAAAATCAAACCTTTGCTTCTAAAAATCCTTCAGAAAATAACATGATAAGGCAAATCATTTCCATATCCGGTACAATACACACAACTGGGCGAAAAAGAGCTTTCACAGATTCTGGTAATTCTGTTCTTCCAGCATAACCAGGATTCATAGTAACAAATACACCAACTTTATTATCAATACTTATTTCTACTCCTTCAAACTGTTGAAAACAAAGGAAAAAATTAATGCAAAAGAAAATAAAAAAAGAAATATGAGATTTATACAGAATGAATTTATTGGCACATCATACCACAGGGCAATGATCAAAATCAATTGGATCAAAATCAATCCAAAATTTTGGATTTTAAGCTTTTTTTTATTGTTTTTGTGCCTTTTTAAAATTAATAATAATATTTTGTGGTATGTGAAATAAGATCTATTATTTTTTAATATAAAGAAAATGCAGGGAAGTTCATCAATAGACTAATGAAATTTACGGTCATGTTAAGGATGAATCATTGTGTGTTCATAATGATTTATTGGTTTGGTGAATCACATTTTAACAGAAAATGATTCTCCTACAGTCATCTATAAAATTATTACCATTCATTTCACATAACCAGTATTTTTTGGTGAAGTGGATTTAATGCAAGCTTATTTATCCACAAAACAAAGGCAGGTGTTGCGTTATCATTTCTAGATTGATAAAAGAAAGGAAATGAATTTCTTACACCCTGATATTTGTTGTGAAATACATATTGCAGTAGTAAATTCAGAATCACAGGAGAGTCCTACTACCTGCCAATTTGATACTTTTTTAAAATGGTTATGACTGTACTGCTAGCCAAATAGAATAATTATCTGAATGTTTTCAATAAGAACTTTTTAACTGGTTAGGTTGGATTTGTCCCCTAGGCATACTAAAATTCTAATGAGACTGCAGAATTTATTTTGAAGAGCTGCAGAAAGCAATTGACACATTTCTGAAGGGGATAGCAACAGGTGATGAGGATATACAAAAGCAAGGTACAAGTTTTAAGTTTTAACTAGTGACTAAATGTAAAAGTGTTCAGGAAAATTACCAAAGATATATGCAAGAAAATATGTTTTATTAGGAAATTTTTATTGTAATATGGATACCTATTTCTGTACACCTATTAATAAAAGAAAAATTGTCAATTTTTAGTTTAGCAATTATGAAAAACCATGGGCATTCAATTAAGAAAAAAATTGTACACAAAAACTTACTTTTGTATGCAGTAATATGTAAAGAAAACATGATGCGATGATTCAGATCTGGATTTTAAACTTTTAAAGTTTAAAATCCCAAACTAAACATCTAAATACAAAATTCGGATCGAGCCTATACTTGATGCATCTGGATAACCATTTAGAAACTGGAGATTCTAATGAGTGAACTAAATCAAATCAGGCCAGTCACAACCTCACACATCACTCTTCATCCTTCACAATCACCTTTCTGGATCACATCCAGAACTGTAAACTCTTACTGGACTCGTCTAGTTACTTGGTCGATAATTCAGCAGTCAAACATGGAAAGGTGTTTTAAGAATCCACTGGTTGGACCGAACAAGATCACAGTCTAGAAAAGACAGTACTTGGATACGGTGGACTTTTACTTAACAACATACCGGAGTGTTTGGAAACCCTCAATTTAAACGCACTAAACAACAACAAACAAAAAGTACAAGCCCCAGAAGAGATTTAAATTTAAAAAACAAACTAATCTTTCCTTCACCACATTAAATATAAAATTTTTTGTTGAAGCTGGTAAAACTAAAGACTCTTAGTGACATTTTGTATCGACAAAAGGTTTCAGTTATCAACCTCCAAGAAAATTAGACACAGATTAAAAGTCCTTCAAATCAGGAGAACATCAAATTTACAAAGGACCACCTGGCAAAGGTGACTTATGAAGAATTGCCCACAATTTGTAAAGGGATTTGCACTAAAGACAGATATGATTAATCAATCAAAGATCTCAACTCGACAAAGAACACTGACCCTCACCCTCAAGTATATGAGTAAAATATATCTGATCATAAATGTAGATGCCCTAACCAATAAATGAAACAATAGAAGATAAACAAACATGAAAAATGAATAACTTTTAGATCAATGTTCAATGGATATTTTTCTTTACTATAATAGAATCAATAAAAATTCATCTTAATTGCATTCAAGCGCAATTTATAATTAATTAAAAAAATTACATCTACCTATGTAAACTTTTTGTATGGTATCTATTTACTTTTAATGCATTTTGGAACTCTACTCCAACTTTAGAAAATCACTCACGATGGTCATCATTCTGTGGAAGTAATTTTTTCTTGATGTGATAACAACTTCCAGTGAGTAATTTTCAAGCAGAGTTCCAAAGTGAGTTAAAAGTAAGTAGGTGCCATATAGAAAGTTCACGTAGGTGAATATAACTGATTATAATTTAATTAAATCATTTAGCCAAAGTTTATTACATTTTTGTAAAAAATTGAATAATTATTTCATGTAAAAAGATCAAGCAATTTTTTCTTCAAACAGCTCTGCCTTATATATTCAATAATTCTTTAAATTATGCAGATTAAAAGAAAACATATTTACAAAACAAAAATGTTTCAATAAAAATTACTTTATAGCTCTTATAAAAGTTGTGAATGAAATGTAAAATATAAAGTAAAAAGAACAATTATACTTTTTAAAGATAAATTTGGGAAATATTTTGTGTTCTATTTAAAACAAAATATTGCTGTTTATTTATGTAATAAGAATAATGCCCAATTAGGTTATTTTTCTTTTTTTTTACATAAGGAAGAGAAATGAATTTTGAAGTATACCAAACCTGACCAAGATTTGAACCCATGGCCTTCTGGATAAAAGCCAACAGTATCAGTACCACTCCACCAAAGATGCTTCTAGGATAAATGTATAGAAAACCTGTAAGGTGTTTTACAATAATAATAAGACCCTAAACTTCATTCGCTGAATCCAACGGAGTTGGTTTCAAGGGGATGAAAATTAAACCCTTGTTTTTTGAAGAAAAAAAAAACTGTGGATGCTGCCTTCTACCAAGAAATTATCCAACAGTTCCTAGCCTTACTGAAAGAGAATAAGCGTGACTGTTGGTTGCAACTGGACAGCACCATTTGCCATATTGCTTGCCCTTCTATGTAGATGCTACAAAATGTTTTCTGTGGAAAAATAATTTCTAAAGGATTGTGGCCATCAAGATCCCCTCATCTGACTAGTCTAGACTTCTTTCTGTGGGGTTATGTAAAAGAAAAATTTTTTATAAGAGCAGTCCTCACATCTTGCAGGAATTGAAAAAAACATTACTAATGTCATCCAGGAAATAAGACAGGATAGAGCTAACAAGAGTAGCTGCAAACATGGTCAACATGTTGTGCATAGAAGTAGATGGATATCATTTTTAACACCTTCTTTAAATTATTATGCAAGTGTTTGCTAATAAACTATTCTTTATAGACTAAACTAAGTGAATAAAACAGTGTTCAAGTTAAAAGAGGCCACTTATGTGGAAGATGTTGGTACGACTGAAGCTGAATGGGGAGGACTGGTTATTGCCTGTACATTTAAGTATTGCCACTCTGTTGAGCAATAGTTTTTGAACAAGGTTGCATAATTATGTGTATATTATGGGATCTCCTTTAACTTCAATACTGTAGAATAAGGCTGGCAAATAAATGGCACTGAGTGCCAGGCTTGGGAAAACTTTATGATGGGATGTACATATGTGTAGAACTTACCTCCACATTCAATGAAAATTTGTAAAAAGCACAGGCTATTCAAAGCAATCCTAAATAAGAAGTCAGTAAAATTGAACGTAATAACAGACATTTATCTTTGGGGTTTAGAGCAAGTTCTGTGGCTCATTTTTCTAGCTTAATTTTTTATTAAAAATATATCTAATAAAGACGTAAAAATATTTTATCATTTCTAGTGCTCATTATTTTTGTAGTTTTAAATGGTTTTTTGATAATATAATTATAGGCTCCAAAAAAATAGCAAAAAACTGGAAGGTATATTTGAGAATGATAAATGTATTTTTGATGAGTGCAAGTTTTGGCTTAAGAGAGAGAACAAGAAAGTCCTTTTAAAAACCTGCAAAACAAAGAGATGGTAAATTTAATCATTGTAAACTAATATACAAAACCAGGTAGTAGCATAATGACTGATGGTAAGTGAGTTTTCAATGTTTCACTCATTGCTAACTTCACAAACAATGCTATCCAAGAGTAGAACCAAACTGGTAAAAATAAAAATAAATACGAGGATGACTAGGTCAGAGATAATTAGATTAGAGAATTATTTTGTAAAAAAATTGGTAAAGAATGCACAGCTAAGGTAAAATTTTGTATTTTTCACTCATTCTAAAAACAATGTAAGAAATGCTTATTTTATAGTTTTGTAGGTTCTACTTATTTGCCAAAAGTATTATTAACATTATTTTATTTCTCATTACTTATTAATTTATTTAATCTTTTATGTATAACATTTTCCCATTATCTATTATTTTTTAACGATTGAAATGGACATTACTTTTATATTTTAAATCAATTTTTTGTAAATGTTCTTTTGTTCTCCAGTTTACTTCAATAATGTGTAGCATAGATCCTTTTTTCTTACCACATTATAAAAAATCTATTTATTTATTAACTGCACAAGACAATGTTACAACTGAACATAAAAACTGATTTAATGCCTACCCATTATCATTATGTTGATGATAAATTAGATTAAATTACATTAAATTAAATTAGATGATAAATTACAGAGCTAAGTCCAGTTATTAATTTATCAGCAGCAATAAGACGTCTTTGCATAATTTCTGTTTCCTCTTGTAAAATCTGACGTTCTCTCATTGCTTCTACATAACTGTCATTCAGATCTTTTAATGTATTTTCAATTCTCTGCAGTTCTTTATTAATATTGTCTAAATATTTTTTTGCCTAAAACAAATAATTTTAATTTATCAGTTCCTCACACTATTTTTAGACATTAATAGTAAAGGACATGATAAAATATCCTGACATATAAAATGAAGGCAAGAAAAGTCCTGTACAAGCTGAGCAATACTTGATGGTTTTAATTTATAATTGAAAACAGTATAAAATTTTTGGTGCTTTTTAAAAAAAAATGTTTTTGAGATAGAGTCTTGTTTAAGTTTTATTTATTTTAAAACTTTATTGCAAATAATATTTAAGACAAGTATATTTTTATTATCTTTATTTTTTTTTTTTTAAATAAAAACTAAAGAAGTCAAACTTACTTACAAAAAAAAAAAATGTATTCAAACTGAATCAGAACTGAAATACAAAACAAAATAAATGAAAATGATACATTATGAAACAGCTGTAATTTAAATAGATTACATTAACTATAAATTCAATGGCCTTTAACTTTGATTAGTTATTCCTCAAACTTGTGAAACACAAAGGATAAAAAAAATTTATCAGGTAAGGCAGGATGTGTGACTATAATTTTATAAGCATGAGTGGATATCTAGTGTGTGACAATGAGGCACAGCCTGAACCTCTGCCACGACAAATTATCTGCAAGACACTAGAGTCCTTGATAATGGTGGTGCTGCTGTCAGCATCACAGACCCACTCACTCTCAGTGGCCAATGCTATACTTAGCTCGTTGCAGAGCATGAAGTCTGGTTTTTCCTTTCTTGCAATCTCTGATACCAAATCATAGACTCTCCAGCTCCTGTTTGTATTGATTTGGAAGATTTTCATTTACTTTTATGGCACTCTTTACTACCAGTCCTGTAGCTCAACTTCCCAGGCTGCACATTTTGTATTTCTTTGCACTTCGACAAAAAGTGCTGATTGGTCAGGCCTCTTGCAGTTTACAGGCAAGATGGCTTGTATCCCAGCATCTAAAACATTTGGATTCTTCCTCCTTCTGGTGACATGGCAACTGGCTTACCAGATTTGGATCCTGCCAATAGTGTGGAGCTGACGAGCAGCATGCAGCATCCACTAGCAGCTCCATGGTTGTCTTCTGGGTACTGCAAAGAGCCAGCCTGAGGGACATAACCAACACTGAGGTTTTATCTCATACATCACTACATAACCAACACTGAAGTTTTATCCCCTAAATCACTTGCACATCTCGGTACATGATCTCACCAATAAGTACTTTATGTGGGTGAAAAACTTCTAATCGACCTACCCTTTGAAGGTCACATCAGCTCTCACAATCTTTTTCTTTATAGTTTTCCATAATGACTCAGCAGCATTGCCCGCCTATCTTTAAACAAGGATACTAAAATTTCAATATACAGAAATCAAAACAAAAATTTAGTTAAATATTTTAGCAGAGATGGTTTAATTTGTTCCTGCTATGATATTAAGGGGCCAATGTCTGAACTGGACATTGAATATGTTATTCATGATTGGTGTTTATCTATACTCATCAAAAAGAATCTTAAAGGCAGTGTTGTTGCATTACTCGAATAAGTTTTCTTCTATACCAGTAGCACATGCTGTAGAAATGAAAGAAACAAGAAATATATCAAAAATTTTAAAACTCATGGCGAATTCATTGCTGACCTAAGTGATATGGCTTCTCATTCTCTTTATAAAATATATATTTCTTGTGTTTGTGTGGTGGTCTGGCTGGAGATAAACGTTACACAGTTAAAGACTGGCCAAAAATAAATCAGTTTACCCCACGAAAGGAGAATGTTGTCAATATCCCCCTTGTCAAAGCAGACTATTATTTTACAACCTCTTTACATAGACTTGAGGATTTTGTAAAAGCATTAGATAAAGATGGAAGTGGGTTTAAATATTTAACTGAGAGTTTTTCACAATTAAGTGAAGCCAAATTCACTCTTAGTGAACTACAAAAATTTAGGCTACAGAATGTCATTGAAAATTCTTTTTTTACATTCTGGATTTTTTCCTTTTACACTTGGAGAAGGTTCCACCATGATATATTGCAGATGGAACAACATTATCAAGGCAGATGGGATGAATCTATGATGAATGACTTGTTGCTTGATAAAAAGAGAATTCACTCAACACAAAAAGAAAATAAGAAAAAAGAAATGAAAAACATAAATGTCTATAAATAAAGGTACGAATTTTACTGTAATTATTATTTTTGTATTCTATTATGTCAGGGAGTAATACACCCAAATTAAAAAAAAATTTCCTTCAATGCAAAACACCTGTAACCTTGGTAAATAATTCCTATTGTACAAGCATATTACTCACCAGAAAAATTTCAAAAACTCTTATAATTTCAGAACATCATATGTTACTTTTTCACCAGGTCTAATGATTTTTTTTTTTTGAATGTAGGGATAATGTATAAACTATAGTATATTTTTTTAATTTCTACCTGTATTAAAAAAAAAATTACATAAAAAATAAACTAGAAATGACTAAAAATGAAACTAGTATCCACATTACTAAATTACATTTTAAGATTTTTCACTGACATTGTGTGCGCCCTTGGGTATATCATTCCAACAATGAGATCAACTAATCTGATATATTGGGGCAACATATCTTAAAAACTATTGTGTTGAGTGGTGTGTGGATATTGTCATTATGACTTCCGGGTTTTTCGCCATTAGCCAAGACTCATGTAGAAACACCTACTCTCATTGCCTACAAACATTTCATGCGCTTTGATTCTTGTTCAGTGGAGGCAGAGGTGTAAGGTAGCCATTATTACCTGTTTCACGTCCTTACTAATATTTGAAAAAACTGCAGTTTTATAAAATCTTGTTAATTTAATAACATTGCTTTCTTTTAAGTTCCCATAGGTTTTACCAGCTATGTTACTTTTTGAGCACAAGTTTTTATTAATTTTCTCAGAGCTGTAGCCAGATGTACATGCCTGTTTTTTTTTTAAATTTAGTTTTGCTACCATACACATTCAAACTGAAGATTCGCCAACAACAGTGGATTACCGTAACTTATAGGAAAAAAACCGCTTCTACAGAATCTCTGCAGCAACAGTCTCCATATTTGGGACTACCCATCATAATTTTGGATACATTCAGGCTGATGCCCCTTATACTTAGAAGAAAAACTCAGGCCTGTTTTCTCCTAACTGATTTTTAGTTACGGCACAACTTTGACAATAGTGTAACACTATAGCATAGTGTTAACACTAATTATATTATGTTAATTATTAATCAATTAACATACACCAAACTCCATAATTTGATGTACCCTCTCTTATGCCATGTACCATCATAGCTAATAGCAACATCTAAATTTTTGTTAGCAACAAGCTAACAAAGACTGGATTCAAATTAAATTTACAAGCTGAATAAATTACATGCGATTGTGAAAAGTTTGGTGGGGAATTATTTGACAAAATTTCTCTACACCATTGTGGTTTATTTTTCTCAGAATTATAAGTATTCTTTTCTTTTTTGGTCGATTGTTTTTGACCCATAATGAAAGAGCAACTGTACTACTACCAAAAACCTACTGATATGTTAGACGAAAAACTAAATCTGTAAATAAACTACAACAAATATTTAGTTTGGTAATTGTGGTTGGCAGTTACATTTGAAAACACATGAGGACCAAAAAAAAGAAAACATGCCTACCAAACATAACATAACTTGACTACTTTCGTTTTCAGTTTAGCCTCTGGAACCACCATAAGGTATTACTTCAGAGGATGAATGAGGATAATATGTATCCATATAAAAGGTCCATTATAAGGATTTGAACCTTTAATTCTTGACTTTGAAATCAGGTGATTTGTGATGAGTTCACCAGTAGACTAACCCCGTGGAGTGGGTTAACCTAATTTACTAACGCATTAATAATTGACCTCGAATTACACAATACACTATTAACATTCACAATAAAGAAGAAATTTTGCTATTTTCGACAAAAAACAATATGTTTTGCTATCCAATACAGTAAACAAACAGATGCAGAACAGTAACTGGATGCTAAACTAATTCATAAAGAAACAATCTTTAAAATGATTTTAATTAAACCACCTGTCTTATCCTAGATCAAAAATTAGACTTCAAAAATCTGTTTTTTACTGTTTTTACCGGATCTTTTGACCGTTTCTGATCAGTAATTATTTTTTGTCCTTGAAATATTAATTTAAAAAATGAATCTTATCACAAGATTAAGAAGTACACAAGTATGAAAATCAATGGAAAAATTTTATGAAAAAACTTTTTGCAAAATATCAAGGTTGATTAGTCCCTTAAGAAGTTATTTTAAAGAGTCATAATTAAAAATCTCAGGGCGATGTAGAATAAAAATTTCATTTTAAGAATCAGCATAAAAAATACATTCTGATTCACCTACTTTTATCAAGTTCAATTATTTTTTTTTTGTTGACTTGTGTGTAAACTTTTACAACACAGATCAATGTATTCACCTGATCAATAGCAAAAGACAAACTGGGTATTAGTTTTTATTTGCCTTTACAAATTACAACCTCTGTTTTAATGTAAATTATTTTTCAATATTAATATTATTTATTATTATACATTTTTATGGTTTCAATACGATCTTACTGTACTACAATATTTTCAATATATTAGATTATTATAATTTATTATATAACATTAATAAAATTATCCCAGTTGAGATTGCTTCAAGTTATTTAATTTTATTCAGAACGAAATGAAAACTGGTTTTTTAAACTAGTGACTCACTTCGAGAAAGTTACTTCATCAAAGTTTGTTTTAACTTTGTTATTTATGAATGGATTTGAATAAATAAGGTGTTATTTTCTTTGTCATGAGAGGCTTAACATTTTTTTTTAACAACATTTAAATAAACCAGTGGTTGTAAATATATTAATTAAAAAGTTTTTGGAGCCATAATTTGTAGGTTCAAATGAAAAACCCATTTTTTTCTTTCATTACACATTAACATTTGTACCTAGAGAACTTCTAGGTACTCTAGCAGTTTTCAGCTTAATACAATTAACCGCTCAATTTATATGTTTAAAATACAAAATGGCAGATTTTGTATATGTTGGGAACATAATATAACTTTGGTATATAAAACGGTTTTGTGTTCTACCTTCTTAAAACCTAAGCAGGACAGAGGTATGGGACCACTTTATTCAATTTCTTAGATAAAAAAACATAAGGAAGCACCAAAATTATCCCTAGATTTGTATTGTAAGAATTTTAGTAAAATTGTTTAATTTCACGGAGCGAACAAAAAGCAGAGCTAAATTTTTTGCAAGCCAAAACCCACTAATGAACAATTTTCTAGCCTACGTTTATATGAACATTTTTCCTATTTTTGGCTATGGAATCATCTTCCAAGAGACTGATTTGCAATTTTGAATCACTCTGTTTATCAAAATTTCTTTAATAAATGACTAATTAGCATTAAACAGTAATGATGAAATAAATATACTATTTACAATGTATGTTATGCCTCGAAAAATGAAAGTGAAGAAAAACCAACTTATTTATACAGATATAAAACAATAGAAAATAAAATTCTAAACATCGAATGAAAAATAATTACTGAACAACTTTCAATATCATGTAACACTGTTTTCAGTACAATTTGTCAATCTTTTGATTAGAAAATTCCACTTTAAAATAAACAGAATAAATAAAAATGAATCCTTATAATATAAGATAAATAAACAAGACAAAATATAATACTATCTCAATTTACAAAATATTGATTTTTTGAACTACCAACTAACAACTAAGTAAAAACCTTAAAATTTGGCCTACCTTCAAAATTTAAGGCATACATCTTTTATTTAAGTTAACCTAAGAAAATAAAAAAAATTCAACCCAACTGTTTGCACCAAAGCCTAAGTATGAAGGCTTTGGGGTGCAAATATGACAGAAGGTCATTGTCAGACAAAAAATGATACCACAGAACAATTTTTATTTTGAATGGAAAGTTGATATCATGCCACATTCCATGAAATCAACTGATTTCATTCTTCTTCTGATCCAAAATAATTATCAGAATTTTCTGATAATATTTTGTGTCAACAATTTGTAGACAGTATCAAGGTTTTCTCTATGATTAAAGTACAGCCCTGACTCCACAGACAGATTTTTTTACCTTTTATGTTTATATATGAAGCCAAAATATAATACTATCTAATTTACAAAATATTGATTTTTTGAACTACCAACTAACAACTAAGTAAAAACCTTAAAATTTGGCCTACCTTCAAAATTTAAATTTATTTATGGGCCGTGTCTCACTGCCCATATTAATTTCACCTTCATTTCAATCCTGTAATACTGGACTGAAAATTTGTACTGGCTTGTGAAAATTTCAAAACCCAGTAGGCACAAAACTTATACCCTAACCATTACTAAGATTTCTTTAAGTGCATAAGACCGACAAAAAAATATCATCAATCTTCTTAGCTAATTCATTACTATCTAAACAGCCAGCCACTTCAGTCTTTATCATAACTTCAGTTCATTTCCATACACGCTGTACATTTGTACCATTATACCCAACTCTTCATAAACTTTACAATGTGACAAATGGATTTCCAGTTTCTAGCTAACTGAAATCTTACTGAAGAATACACTTCGCAAATGGCTTTCAACTGCAGCTAACTTTACACATTTGTTATTAAATAATAGCACAGACCTCTTTTTCACCATTGTTACATATGCGCTGAATACACTAGTAGACTACAGTATACAATAGTAGACCTGCTGCACTAAAAAGGCAGCAACACTACATATGCTAGTTCTACAGCTGAATTTAATTTTAAATTAATTAGTCCAAACTCCTTTTTAAAAGGTAAATTTCTTTTAAAAAAATGATTTTTTTCTTAGTTAAATCAACAAACGAGACATTTCTGTGGAGGGAAAATGCAACTATAAACTCAACTTCCACTCAATAGGAGCAGTAAGAGTATAAAAATAAACTTAAGAAAATTATTAGAACAATAAAAAAATTAAATTCTGACAAATTTAACAAAAGTCAAAACACAAAATAAAAGGAGGAAAAAAACGTTGTAAAACTAAAAGCATACATAACAGAGGTGGAGTTAATGAACAGTAAAATAACTCTACTGTTAATCAATTGAGGATTTAATAAAACAAATGAATTAAATAAATTCTACAAAATGACAATACTTTCCAGGATAGTCGTTTTTTTATTTAATGTTAAGAGAATATAATAATCACAGTCAAATTGCTTTAAATTTCAGGATTGGATATAGTAAGAGGAAACATTACCCTGCCAGATTGTACCACTCTTAATTTAAAAGCTTGAAGTGGAAGAAGTGATTAGTAGCTAGAAAGATGAAGATGAATTCTATAGTAATTATATAGTAACATATATATATATAGTAAGTAACAGAGAGAGAGTAAAGAGTAACAGAGAGTAAGAAACTTTTAATATTAATTAACAATTAATTAAACATGTCTTTCCAATTCAGAAACTTAAAACAAGTATCAATATGACCAAAAGAAAAATAATTTATAACCGTAATAACAAGTTTTATAAATCACAAATAGATTGTAATGAACGTTTTACATAACTTTGATAACAGAAATATAAGTAAGTAAAATTTGCAATGAAAGATTTATAGTGTTTGGTTTATTTACACTACGTTAGTAGAAATTTACACTTAGTTTTACGTGGTGAAAACTGGTTTCGACCTATTAAAGAATTTTACCTTTTACAATAAAGATTAAAGTAAATATTTTTTGGAACCATTTATGTCTTAAAAACAATTTTAGATTACAGATAGGTTGACTATCAGAAATAGTTTGACTGTATTTCAAAACTATACTACACCTGAAGTTCAAGATCACCCATAGCAGGTCGGTGACACTTTCTGCTCGTTGACAAGTTAACTCTGATCCTTTTTCCATTTACAACACACCCATTTAATTTTTTGACACAGTTGTTGACATCATTTGATATAATGCTAGAATGCAAATTAAAAACTAGAATGACAATGCAATTTCTAAAGTTAATTTCTAAATTTATTCTAATAAATTCACCACCACCACAACCATAATCAAAGCATCCTTAAACTTAAAAATGCTATTTAAAACAAAGAATATTTTGACCCATGGGTAACCCAAAATATCTCCCTTAGAAGCAATTGCATGATTACTAATGTGCATAACACAGAAAGAAAAAAACCTGGATAGATATAGTATGGTGCTTTATTTGTCTAATGAATAGCAAATGGACTGTTCTACTGCAATGAAATGAAATACTGATTTGCTGTCATCTAGATTAAGTATGACAAAGTCTGCAATCAAGGCGCTCAGATAAACCGGGTACTTGACACAATGTAAGAGATGGATAACATTCGTGTGGTTGATGCAGTAGGATATCACCCAAGGAAATGCACACACAGAATGAGATTTATAGTGGTCCAGGAAGTCCACTTGGCAGGAGTCAAAGCTCAGGAAATATGATACTTAATTTAAGCTCAAAATTAAAATAAATATATATTTACTTACCACAAAACCATAGTTGTGCAATATATCACATTCAACCACAATGCCATATTTAGCAAACAAAGCTGTCACTTGTGGTGCTTTAGTTTTATCAGATAGATTACCGACGAACAATTTAGTAGTAGCAGTCTGAGGTCCCTTACAACTAGTAGCAACACTTTTAACAATCATAGCAGTTCCCTTTATTAGATACACTTTAAGATTTTGAATGGCATCATAACCAAATTCCTGATTTTCCATATGCTGTAACACAATCACAGTATAACATATAATTCTTTATAATCAAATATGAACTGAGCAGCTTTTTATTTCTATTTTTTTTTTTTATATTATTATTTTTCCAAAAAATGTAACTCTGCATTTTCATTTAACAAAGATGGAGGCACCTTCCTTGGTAAAATATTCCAGAGGTAAACTAGTCTCCTGTTTGGATCTCCAGATAGGGGACTACTAGGAAAGGGGTCACCAGAAAATTAAAAAATTAACATTCGAGTCGGAGCGTGGAATGTTAGAAGTCAAAATTTAAAGAGGAAATGTGTAGGATAAATGTAGATATAGTAGGAATTACTGAAGTTCAGTTGGAAGAAGAAAACGACTTTTGGTCAGGTGATTTTAGTTATCTCAGCTTGGGCAGGCAGGCAGTAGGTTAATGAACAAGAAGGTAGGGAGAAGAGGGTAGGGCATTTCAAAATGCCTAGTGATAGAATCATTGTAATAGATAAAATAAAAAACCTAAACCGACATTATTAATTTCTATATGCCTACAAGCACCCATGATGATGAGGTAGAGTGTGCAGACAAAGAAATTGATGAAGCAATTGAAAGGGGATGAAAATTTAATAATAGTTGGAGATTGGAATGCAAGCATTGGGAAAGGCAAGGAAGGAAATAGTGGGTGAATACGGGCTGGGCAAAAGGAATGAAAGAGGGGACCTCTTTGCTAACATTTACAGGAACCAAACAGCAACAGTAATAATTATTATTATTAACATAAAAAACATAAAAAAGAAGCCGTAATAAAAAAAAAGTGTCAAGGATGTTCCCTATCCCCCATTACTTTTTAAGAACAATTTAGATCCAGAGTAACAGTACAAGGTGAAAAGATAAAGATGCTATGATTTGCTCATATAGTAATTCTAGCTGAGAGCAAAAAAGATTTAGAAGAACAATGAACGGCATGGAAGAAGTCCTACTCAAGAACAACTGCATGAATACAAACAACAAAACAAAATAATGAAATGTAGTAGAAATAACGAAGATGTATTACTGAATGTAAAAATAGGAAGAGAAGATTATGAAGAGAAGAATTTTGTTATTTGGCAAGTAGAATTACTAAAGATGGATGAAGCAGGAGCAATATAAAATGCCGAATAGCACAGGCAAAACAAGCCTTCAGTCAGAAATATAATTTGTTTACATCAAAAATTAATTTAAACGTCAAGAAAAGATTTTTGAAAGTATATTGAGTGTAGCTTTATATGGAAGTGAAACTTGGAACAACCTGGGTACCTGAGAAGAAAGATTAAAAGCTTTTGAAATGCGGTGTTACAGGAGAATGTTAAAAATCAGATGGGAGGATAAAGTGACAAATGAAAAGGCGTGGCAAATTGATGAAGAAAGAAGAATTAGGAAAAATATAGTTAAAAGAAAAGCCAGACTTATAGGCCACATATTAAGGCATCCTGGAATAGTTGTTTTAATATTGGAGGGACTGGTAGAAGGAAAAAATTGTGCAGGCAGGCAACGTTTAGAATACGTATAACTGTTAGGGATGTATGATATAGGGGATGGTATATACCAAAATGAAACGACTAGCACTAAATAGGGAATCTTGGAGAGCTGCATCAAACCAGTAAAATGACTGAAGAAAAAAAAAGATAGAAGTTAAAACCGTTGAAGTAAAATTTATTTTAATCACATCAGAAAAAAGAATGTTATTTTATGAATACCTGAAGAATCTGAAGGGTACTGAGAGAAAGAAAAAGAAGCATGTGGATATGCTTTGGGAAAACATATGGGCATTTGGACTTGCATGTTGATGTTAAGAGAAAGACTTTGGGAAGCCGCTCTGTAAATGTTACATACTGTAACTTTGTCTATTCTTGTGGAATTAGCTAGTTTTCATATGAAGCTCATAATATTGCAGAATACTTATAGCCTTGAAGGAAATTTAAATCATGAGACTTATGAAAAAGGTAGTTGCAATTAAAAAATTTACAACCATAACTTGTTCAAGCCCAGTAGGAAGGAAAAATGGTTTTTTGCTCTTGTTCAAGAGTTTCTTTTTATACAGTTTCATTTATCATAAATCTTTATTCTGCGCCTAATTAGGCACAGGGTTCACACATCCACAAATGGTTGATAAATTATTCATGTCTGAAGAAGCCTAAGGAAATGTGAAAGCTGATAAAATAAACCGCTGATAAAATTGTCTACTGAGGTAGGTTTTGCATCAGTAGCATCCTGAAAGAGGTCTAGCTGATGAATCCAATATGTAATCGGTCTTGACTTGTTTTGCTGACCCTCAGTCAATAAGCTGTACTGTACTATGGTGTACTGTCAGGCTGGCTCATTAGGGTTAGGAACAGAGGTGATGTAGAAATCAGAATCACAACAAGGTGGGGGTATCTTCTCCCTAAGGAGTCAGGATGGTGACTATTAATCCAAACATATATTACAACATACCACTGGTTTTTTAACATCTAATCACAATATATTAATGTTTATATTGCTATTATTTAATGGCAGTGTATCTAATGAGCAGATACTATCAAGTTGTTGATTAATGCTATTTTTGTTTAAGCAAGATTTTTTTTCATTTATTATTATTATTAATTAATACATCACTGGAAATTCTGTAATCAAAGTATGAAATTTCTATTCCCTAAATAATAAAAATCACACATTTTCAATCAAGTGAAAGTTGCCAAAACATTTTCTGGCTAAACAGATAAGGAAAAGCAAAGCAATCACTAATAATATGTAAAAACATGTTCTTGCAAACAAAAATAATGAAAGATTACTATTAAAATTAATGAACATTGTAAAGAAAATGCAAAAGATGAAAGTACATGTCAGAAAGGACAATCCAATTTTTCACAGTAAACATAGGTACAAATATTTATTAACATACCTGATGTATTATTTTCACCAATACCAGGCGACAATACAAATTACACTATGTTACTGAATCGGTCAAAAAAATGAATTATATTGATGAAAACTTAAAAATTAGTAAATCATCTACTTAGTTGTGTTCAATCTATTAAGCTGTCCCTAATCATCAGGGAATGCTACATGGCTTCACTTTAAGCATGTCAAACATTATGCAATAATTTTGGATAGGTAGCAGTAAACTGTTGTATTAGTAACTGAGGAAAATAAAGGATATATCAAAGCATATTAAAAACTTACTAAAAAATATATATCTGAGACTACGCAGCTGATTTTTTGGTATTTTCTGGCCGAAAAACAATTCTATGCTATCAGCCAAACATGATATATTTCTTGTAATAAACAAAGATATATCACAGTATATATCTCAAAATAATAAAAATACCATCTGCTTTATGGCAAATGGTATAAATAGCTGAAACGTTACAGTAATTCAAATATCTGAATATAAACGTACAAGAGCAAGAGAGAGAGAGGGAGAGCGCTATCTGTCTCGCTCTCACTGTGAATAAGACACATGTACTAACAGAAAGCTCATGCACCCTTGTCCAACCGGATGGTGTGCAAATTGGACAAGTGCAAGAATTCAAATATTAGGGCTCACTGGTCCAGAAGAAAGTAGCTACAGTGAAAATCCAGTCAAATTGGTCAAGCAAATGCTGCATTTGCTTCCCTTTAGTGGTGTTTGTGAAAACAAAGCAACATCTCGCTGATGAACCAAGTGTGTCTTTTCCAAACCCTGATCCTGCCGATTTTATTGTATGGAACAGAAATCTGGACATTATTTAAGAATAACCTGAGCAAACTTTAAATGTTCCAAATGCGATGCCTACACCAAATCATCAGTCTCGCTTCATCGCATTAAAAATGAGGATATCCACCTTTGCTGTGAACAGTAGCCAACAATCGAGGAACAGATTCAAAAACAGACTGGAATGGTTTGGCCAAATCTGCAGAATGAGTGGAAACCAACAACCATACAAACTCCACTGGCATAAACAACCCGCCCGTTGGAGAGTCCAACAAATAGCTCCAAAGAAAACATGGATCAAGCGCATCAATGATGATATAAAAAACAGTAGGCTAAACCTTAATGAGGCCAGGACAACAACAGCTATGGACCACCATGCGTGGAAGTGTTTTATTTGTTGAAATCAGAAAAACATTGGCATCCGCAGCAGCATACAGGCTTAGTAGTCAATCCGATCCAAATGCCAGCTAGGGATAAAAAACCCAGTAATTATTTTCTGTGAGCAAAATTCAAGTTACCATTGAAAGTTATTTTTTATTTTTTTTTGATGTTATTCACATCCAGACATCCAGAATAAGATGTATGAGTATTACACAGCCACATGAAAAATAGACAGTGTAATTTCCAGAAAAAAACATGACATGAGAGTACACGGTCATACCAAAACAAGATTTGCAGAGGGTTCATTTTTGCTTATATAAATACTTTTGCTTCATTTTTTATTTTATTTGAAGAATGCGTCTTTAAATGCCCAAAATGACACACTTGAAAGTTTTCACCTTTAAACTACTGACCTCTCAATAGTCTGGAGTGGTTCAAGCATCTAGTCTGGGCTGTACTGCAATTTTTTGTTTGATTGCTGCAGCAGTGTGTGATTAAGCATTGCTGTATAACAGGGACATGTTATAAATGGTACACCAAGCTACCTTGATCTCAGTTAAAATTTCACTACAGCATGCAACATATATATCACTTCATAAACAGAATCATCGTACATAAACAATTTATAGTTATAAAATAGAAGGTAAATAGATTATAAAATGGAGTGATAAGTTAAGAAATAAAAAGCCAAAATACAATAGCAAGGATAGCTTAACCAACATCTTATCTCCTGATACGCCTAATTGATATTGTAATATAAAAAACAAGAATATTCCTATTAAAAAACATGCCATGGCTGGGAAATATCAAAATTAACAGATTAGAAAATATCTAAATTAACAGAAAATATGAAAATGCCTTAAAAAAATCAACAGCTCCACTTGTCAACAGTCAATACAAAAAGAAAATTTTGTTAATGTCAAATCACAATAGTCATAAGTAAGTTGCAACTTAGAAAAGATTGCAACTTATAAATTACAAAAGATTGCCAGATTAAACTTTTTTATCATTAGTGGAGGTAGATGCAAACTTTGCTTTATTTTTAATTTCAGCATCAAATTACTCATTAAAACATCAGTGTTGTGTAGATTTTACAATTAAAATCTTATCTGTAGTTTTATGATTTACTATAGCTCTGAACTGGGTTCTTATCTTATTGACCTTGTAAGGAACTCTCATACTCAATGTTCAAAATTGAAGAAGCTGATATTTTAATGTATTTTAAACTATTAGCTGGTATCATCTTTTTCCCACTCAAGCCCATTGCATGTAGATCCTTTGCAATTTCTCCAGAATCTTCTGGCTAAACGTTTCAGAAATAGAATACCAAAATATTGATAGTTACATAAATATTTTCCTGGTTAAAATAACAGGTGTTTAAAAAAGGATGCAACCACTTTGACATGTATTTATTACAAAAATATTAATGTTAATAAAAGGCATACAACAATATTCAAAATTACCTATAATAACTTTGCAATAGATGTTCAAAATGGTTTCCTGTGATTGCAATGCAGGTTCATACACATCTCATAACATTTGCAACCCCTTTTCAGAATGTTTGCTTAGTAATGTTTGAAATCTCGCTTTCAAGTTGTCAAATGTATGAGGATTATTTTTAAAAACTAAGGTCTGCTGGTGTAAGATCTGGGAGGCCACAACACTTTTGATATCAAACTATGGCCAAAAAATTATCAAGCGTTAAAAAATATCCGTCATTTCATTAGCAGTATGACACGTTGCGTTACCCTGCTACAACCAATATTCTCATTCATGTAAATCTGATGGCAATTAAGTTGCAATAAACCATACCGTCTACAGATTGTCAAAAAATAAAGGGTTATAACACGATGCCACAAGATCGCACACCAAACACCAATTTTACATACGTGAAACATGTGTGTTATGGTAACCCATGAAACGAGTGAAGATTTTCAGCGCTACATATCCGGAGGTTTTGGCTTTAATGTAGCTATCTGAGGGAAACCATGCCTCATTACTGAAATAAACACGATCCAAAATTTCAATACAGTTGTCATCAACAAAAGAACAAAACTGTAAACAATTTCCACGGTCTACTTTCTTTCAGTTCTTAAACAACACAGATACAATAACCCTTTGTCACGAGTTTTTTAGTAGCCCTGAAAGCACAGCCTGAAGATAACTTTCTGAGCGACATAGTGGGCAAGCAAGTCAGACAACATTCTTTCACATCCTCCAGAACTTCTACCTTAACAGTAACAGTCGTCCTGTGCTTTGCCAATTGTGTACACTTCCCAGTCTCACAAAATTTATTAATTGAACGCAATACCTTATTAAGAACTGAGAATTGGAAAATTCTATCCGAAACTCGCCTTTTACTCGTCTATAAGATTTATATGTGCAATAAGTCTCAATATTAAACACGATAAGTCTTTAACACAATAGATGAATTTATACGGTAAAGCACTTGTGCATAATAAGGATGTTACAACAGTTTTACAAGCTGTTAACTTGAGTACATAGTTGGCAACTGACAAGTAGGGAGAAATAAAATTTACCAAAGTGTGACTTCTATCTTAATCTAAGGGTTGTATCCTTTTTGAAAAACCTGTTATATTAAGAGGTAAATTTTTAATTAAAAAAATAGTCGGGAAAACAAAGCTTCTACAGAAAACAAAGGTAGTCCTAGAGAAGGGTTGTGGGTGCAGGAGCTGATCTCCAGCAAAGCCAGCTCATTCATTGGAATCAGACCGAGCTTCCCCTCAGTGGCAGTTGGCAATCATTATGTTCAGTTCATCATCATTTAAAGCACTAATAGACATCAATGAACCGACAACCTGCTTGTTCTTCATACTGTAATTTCTAACAAACAAATATAATATGGCATCAACTTTGTTACTATCATCCATATGCAAACAATGGAACACTTTTAATTAGATTGAGATATTTCTGGGTAGAAGGGTGGTTTTTTCATATCTGACAACCATTTTCTCTTATCTCACTCTATGGAAACATCTAATAAATGAATGAATCCATATCATCATAACTACTGATCTAATGAATAATATGTTCTAAAAGAACTAAAATAAACTAAGCCTTTGTACCATTATCTTCCTTTAAATACTAAAATTGATTTGCTTTTTTTATATGTATAAATACTGTATGTTTTCAACCAACTACCTCTTTAATAATTTCTCTTTTCCAACAAGGGAAACCAAAAAATCAAAAACAGTACAAAAACATAAGACCTCCCTACTCTAGATTCAATATAAATAAAAGATTTGAACACACAACCACATTCAAATGAATGAACTGTATAAAATTAACTCTCTACTTGGTACTCCTCAAAATTAACTGGTACTCCTTGAAAAGATTAGCGAAAAGTTTGTATAATGCACCATCAACAGTAAATCAATAATTTTTTTTTTAAATGCATTAGTCATAATATTTTACTCTAATGATGAACACAATTTCATCTGCAAATTAAGCACAAAAGAATTTGCATTTACAAAGTTAAAATGAGAATTTATCAATAATGTAAAAAATTATAAAAAACAACTAATTTTTAAAAATTGCAGGAACACACTTCCTAGTTGGAGAACTAGGATTCTTCTGGTACACATGCCCAGGTTACGTTCAATGTGTTGAATTAAGATTTCTTCTTCACTAACAGAATATGGTTCTTGCTATGCAGCAGTATATGAAGTAATATCAAGGCAGTGATGAAGTGGTATATAAGCACAAAAACATTCAAGCAAATTTTCTGTGGCTGGAAATCCTACCAATCCAAAATCTTTGATGATATTCTCTCTGTGCAACTAATGCATGTATTACCGCTGCACAACACAGAAATAAAGTGATGTATGTGTATTTGTTCAGTGGTGTTAACTGTGTTCATCATAATTGTCATATTTGGGGTAGCAAGAACCCTTATGCCATTTTACAAACACAATTTGATAGCCTGAAAACTAATAAAAAATATTTTTTGGCCACTACAAGGTAGGTTAGTTATATACCAAATATAATCAAAAATAGTGATGCATTGATCATTTGTTGAATTAAAATGGAATGCACCAGCAATATATATTATTTAAAGAGTAAGTAACTTGGCTTAAGTGAAATTCAACTGAGTTTAGTTAGGTTTAGATCAAGGTTGAGTTAGTAACATTAAATTTGTACAAAATACATTATTTTCGATTAAATAATGTTTGTGATATATAATTATGAACTCGACGTAAGAATTGGTCAATTTAATATTTAAGGTTAATTAGATGAAGTTGATGAGCAATGCAAGCATTAGGGTTATGTTTATATTGTACAAAGTTCAGTACACAGAATCACCGAACCTAACCTATCAATTGAATTTTCAAGTTATTTACTTTGTAAAACAATGTATTTTACAGTTATGCACTGTTAAATTACAAAATATTTGGAGGGTACTGTGTAATTTAGAGGGATGTAACTTGTGAGAAAGGAGTTGATGAAAAATCTCAATTGAAACGAATAACTTGGTTCTAAATAATGTATATTCTAAATTTCGTCAAAACTGGAGGTGAAACTGTAATTGTAAACAATTACCCTATGACTAATTACACATTATTATTGATAAAGCATATTTCACAATTGTTTATTTGCATACATTTCTTAACTAGTTTCTAACAAATTTTATAATAGTTTCAAATAAATGTAGAGCTACAGTCAACTGATCTGGTTTTCAGTATTTATGAGCAAATTCTACTCTATATATTTCTTTCAGTTCGACCATGTATCCTTTACTGAATTTACAGCACCTTATAAAGCCCACTCTTTTGACTAAATTTAATTTCATCTTTGGCACTTCTAGTGACAGAAACCAATTTCCTAAATCTAGCCAAAGTAACATTAAAAATCTTATTGTGAAAGTTTACAATCGTGATATACAAAATAATATCCCATCCTTCACATTTTATGATAGGAATATTTCTTTAGTTTAAGGTTCTTTTTTTTATCTACTCGAGTGGTATGCATTAGATAATGGCAGGCAATCTGATTTGCAAGTTTCAATGGTTTAATGATTTTAAGCAAAATTTTTTTTGATGATTAAAATATAATTATAAATTTTTCCCTCTACTTATTCCTTAATTAACTGAAGACTTAACAACTGAAACAGTTTTCAGTTTTAAATTCTATGAAATATTTTTAATCCTTTCTGAGATTATAATGATAATTTCAATTCATTTTTAACTGTTTAGCATCCAGCTCTTTGCTTGTAATATGTGTAATGCTTCAATTCGACATGATATTAAGTGAATTAATTTGTTAAAAAATGAGTGGAAACAATATATTAAATGTGTTATGTTAGTTATACTGTTTTCATTAAGTTGAGAATATATGTTTCGTGAATTTATCTGAACACTTTGGGTTTGCTAACATTTCACTTGAATTATTAGCTGAACCAGCTTTATAAAACATTATCCCCACAAACAATCAACAAAATAAATTTAATAAAACAAAGTTTGAAATGAAACAAAACCATTGTAAATTAATCGAATAAGTACAATAATAAGAAGCACAACGCATAATACATTAATGTTAACCACTGAAAAAAAACCATAGTTGGGTTAGATTTACAAAAATATTTCCAAGTAAAATTATTTTCATCAGCCTACTATTATTTTTTTAACAATACGAGGCTTTCAAAAATCATCTTTGGTCAATAGTTCTGAACTCACTAACTTGAAAATTTGATGACCGACAGTCGTTTACAAAATGTTTTAAGGTGAAAAATTAACTAATCAAAGTCTAATGATACAAAACACATCAACTTACTCTTTGCGAAAATTTGTTAAAACTCACTTTATAACAACTTAACAAAGTACCCTCTGACAACTGCCTAAAGTCACAACAGATACCAGCAACGCACGGGAAGAAACGACACAATGCTTTCTTATCCATTCTCAACATTATTTCTATAAATGTTTCATAACAAAATGGTATAAATCTCTGAAAAATGTTTTCTAATATTCAAAAAAATATTTAAAATTTCAAACCTTCAAAGAAAAAAATACATTTTTCAGGAAAAAACAAGGAAATACTAGTTGAGGTTATATTAATATATAGACTTACTATCCTAAAATAAATATAACTGTAATAAGAACTAATCTGAAATTAAATATCTCAACAAAAAAATTGTCTTCGATAGTATTACAGCTTTGTCATGTTGGTAATGATAATAAATAAATATCAGCTGATATCCAATGTAATTACTACACCTTGGGACTAAGCCGTTCATTTTCTTTGTTCTTGAATAGTAAAATTCGTAAAAATTTTGGCATTATATTATTAATCGAGAAGTCATTATTACTTTTTTTTTAATTATGACGAAACGAAAAATTTGATTAAGATTATATTTTTAACATCTTTTAATTCAACGTTCCGTTCCATCATGACTACCATTTCATTAAAAAATATGTTTCTTTTAAATTACTGAAAATTGTTACGTTCTCGCTTCTACTTTTAGAACCACATAGTATTCCAAACTGATTCATATAATTTCATTGTTGAGAATTTAGTCACTAAATCTGTTATAACCTAGGAGGCCAATTAAATGGTGTGCCTTGCTATATCCATTGGTTTGTAAATTCCATATTCAAATAATTCCTGACTAATCTATGTTTATATAAACATGGAGTAATTATTTATTTCCATTCGTAAAACATGCCCTGGTATTCTTTATTTTTTAATGATATATATATATATATATATATCTACCTCTATTAATAAAAAGCCAAACCAATCGTCCCAGAAAGCTCTGAAATGAATGGTTGACTTAGATGTACTCTTTCTACTTTTACTCCCTACTCAGGCTAGTCATGCTTACTAGTGTTAAATAAAATATAATCTCAATAAAGTGAGGTAACAAAAATTTAACTACATTACACATATTAATTATGTTAAAATTTAAACAAAAAGGTGTTTATTTTTCTTTCTCAATTAATATTTTTCTGAATATATTTAAAATTGAAATCCTGAGGTTACTGAAGTTTCCTGATTGAGCCTATTCTTCAATGACATTTAACTAAAATTTGTATCTAATTAATCTATTTTAGAACCAAATTATCTAGCAATATTGGTCTCCCTTACTTAAAATTGTCAAATTCCCGTTAATTCTATCTTCTTTCTTTCTTTTACACAGTTCTTGTATCCTAAATTTTAGTCTTTGTCTTCATAAATTAATATTAAAGTGTCTGCTGTTTTGAAAGATTTATTTTTATCCTTACTGCTATTTAGGAAAGAGGCCAATTTTCTATACATAGTTACTAAAAGAGATATAATATGAGATAATATAGAGATATATTTATGTTAAAAACATAAATATATCTCTCTCAAAATAATTTTAAGCAAAGATATATTCATAAATATAAAAACCTGGAAATTTTACATAATTTTTTTACAATTCTTTGCTTAAAAAACATAAATTTTAGTACGTACTTTGCTTCTAACGGTTTGGTCAGCGCGTTTGACCTTTCTTCTTGCAACATTATCCAAATCTTTCTATCCTGATTGAACAAGCTCCGTTATAGCTGCTGTACTGTAATGAAGAGACTCCAAAATTGCTTTAATTTTTTTATATTTAAATTACTCTTTTATCAGTTTAACATATTAACAACAGATATTCAAGCAACATTAATCATATCAGAATAACTGAATAGCACCACAAGTTCTCAGTGCAATCCTGCATTTAGAATTTTACTGTCAATTTCGCCCCACCGATTCTCTGTTATTTGTCATTACAGAATTAAATCATGCACTTGAACTAATAATGCTTTCATGAAATCTATTCTCCATTTAACTATACATCAGTACGTTAGATAACAATACATACAGTTTTATTGGAAGTACATTTTACCAAAGCTTTTTCTAAGATAAATATTAAGCTAATTATTTTACGTTTTTTGTTAATATTATTTTAAAAATAATATTTATTATATGATAAATTTTTAAATAATTAGCTTAATATTCGATGTATACTTAAAATGGAGTTCTAATTTTAATGAAAACTTAGTTATGTGCATGATTAAATTCAGTGGTGAGAGATAATGGAGAAGATCAAATGCTTATATACTGAAGAAACGGTTTTCATATTTGGAATTTCCCTTTCAGGAAATCTCTCCTAATATTCATGTTGAGCAGCTTCTAATTTCCATTAGAAAATCCATAAACAAAACTTACATTGGCATATTCCTTGTTAGAAAATTGAAATGGCCATCGTAGTGGTTTTACACTATGATAGGATAAAACTACACTTCTTTAATCTGTATGATAATTTATGACAACAGATTCAAACAAAGTACACAATTTTCATTGTTGACCAGCTTTCCCATGCATTCCAGTACACATTCCCGTACATTCCAACTTAGTTTTTATGTATTTATTCATTTTACCTCTGTAAATTATTGATTATACATAGATAAAATATTGTTTTATAAAGTTTGAGTTTCTTTTAAAATTATTTTCAGTAATTAACTTTTTTGGTTTTTAAAATAAATGGTTTTTAAGTACAGAAAGAATAATATGATGTTCTGTCTATTTTACATCAATAAAAAATAAATTTTTAAAAGTTTTTATTGGGTGTATTTATATTAATTTTCTCAGAATTAAATTTTCTGGTTTGTTACTAAATATTCCGCATTTATTAGTCATTTAACAAAGCTATTGTTCTACAAACCTAAAAAAAAACCTTGTTTTTTGACACCGAATTTTGAGTTTTACATTGAATATCTTAAAAACTATTGTGTGAATTAAAATAACTTTCAAATTCTTAAGTCATCATGTAGCTGATTTTGATTCAGGTAGCTCTGTCTCCTTACAGACTTCTGTTTTTCTGAAGCAATTACCAACAATACTTTTTGTGATGACCTACATGCTTTGTCAATCCATTCTCTTTTCTGAAGAATATTTTTTTTCACAAAATCTTATGCTGCAAGATGTTTTTGTATTTTTTGAAAAATATTTTTGTTAAAACCTTTTATGACAATAAAACTTATTTTCTATACTGCACTGTTTTGCTTAATATAAGTTAAACTTTTTGAATGCAATAATGCTTTTTTCCAATAAAAGCATTTGTTTTGTCTGCATTAAAAACATTTCCAGATAAGTATTCTGACAATTTTGGTGTGTAATTAACCCATTAATTTACATTTTTACTGCAGTTGCTTCTCTTTGACATTGTTTTAAAAGAAATAAAATGCCTATTTCAGTATTTTTCTTTGAAGTCACTTTTCCTTAAAAACATCAAGGGCCCTTTTTTTAAGAAATGGCTTAGAAAAGGAATTTTCTGTCTTACATATTACACCTACAATTTATATCATGAATATTTAAAAAAAATTTCTTTTGTAATAATTCAACCATGTTTTACCAGTCATAAAATATTCTGCTACTTTCCAAACACTACTTTTTTTTTCAATTACTAATTTTTCATTGCAATTTAAAAATGTTCACTTACTTTTTTCAGAGCAAAAAGTATTTCTACTACAACGAAACTGAAATTCTTCTCAGATGCCACTTTGAGTCAGAAAAAGAATTCAACTGTTACAGGTTTTTTACTTGATTATATCAACAAAGTGTAGCTTTTAATTAAATTTAATAAATTTTCCCTTTATGTGGATAAAGTTTTATACTACCTATGTATTTGGCAGAATAGAAAGATTTTACGTCACATAAGAGAATATTCTAACACCAAATTATGACAACATTCTTAAAGAACATGGAACATTTAAATTATTACGAAAATACTGGAGGAGTTTTAAGTTAAAAAAAAAGAATGTAGTCTATGCTGACGATGAAGCTCCCAAATTTTTAATGTGGAAGCAGCAAGTTTCATTAATAAAAAAAGGAATAAAAATTTTTTTGACATGAATTCTTACCAGCTGACTTAAATAAGTAAGAAATAAAAAAAGACTTGTGTGAAATTGAAAGAACTGCTACAGACTGGTGAACTACATATAATAATATCAGTACAAAGAGTAAAAAGGATGACGAAGAATTTCTAAATTTTGTATCAAGTTGAAAGGCACAATTTTTCTACACGAAAAATGACAAGGAGTTACTCCTTGTCATATGATGACTCACCATCCAGCAAGACTACGAAGATAATTTTTTTTTACGTAAAAAGACAAACTTAGGACCACACAAGTATCACTTATATACATTTCTCATTTTTTTGGCTTGGATTTGTTTTTGCTCATCTGTCCATTTTCTTCCTGTTTTTCTTTCTTCTGCCACAAGAACTTTTATACTGTAAATTATTCTTCAGATATTATCTCAATCACAACAGTCCTCTTCTTTCAAGCCTATCCTTTGAAAGTCACCTTCAATCTGTTTCAGGTAATTTGATTTGTAATTTACGTTCCATAGCTCATTACTTATTTAATCTATTTGGATTGATCCCAATTGTATGCTCCAAGAAATTTAACCTTCTTTTCTTCATCCCTGTTTCTTGATATCAGTAATATTCTTGTTAGATTTCAGTCTGTACCTTTTTTCAGTTCTTATGGACCATCGATTTTCCTCAGTAATCCTCTTTTGATCTTGAACAATTATTCAAGGTCAGTTAGGTGCAATGTTTCAGTGCCATATACGATTACTGGTATTGGTACAGTTGCATACATCTTAATTTTGTGATCTTAGAGAGATTTTTCTTATTTTAGATTTTTTTTGGTGATAAATCTAGACTTCTTCAGTTTTAATATTCTATTTTCAATTGATGATTTATCTATTCTGCTTATAATCTCTCCTGGTTACTAAAATTAGTTTGTGACATTTATCATTCTGTATTTAATCTCTATTGTCGTTATTGTTAATGAGTTGATGTTCAACTTGATTTTCAACTTGGAAAAGTATACCTGTAGGCCTGTTTTTTTGGGTTATCTTTATTAACTGTATGTTTCTTTGTTTCAAGTAAAACAGCCGGGTTATCAAAAGGACTAGGCATCTTATTTTGACATTTCAGTTTTTGGATTCGATTCCTGAACCCATATCATTCATCTACCAAAACCAAATTAAAGAGGATCAATGACAGTGCATCATATTGTTTCAACTTTGTTGTGGCTAGAAAAGATTTGCTTATTTTTTCCATAAATTTAAATTTAGACTATGATTGTGAGTTTAATGTGATTTAAAGTTTTCCAGTCAACCCTGTATTCTCTCAAAAGTTTGAAAAGGAGTCGTCACTCTGTTTTCTGAAACTTGATAAAAGATAGGTTTGTTCCTGGATATATAGTATTTTAGATCAGCATTCAAGTCCTAGTAAAGTCAGTTATTTTTATATGGATTTGAATACTAGATTGTGGATACAGGTGTTCTTTGAAGGTTGGGTTTCAATTAACCACACATCTCAGGAATGGTCGAACTGAGACAGTAAAAAACTACACTCATATATATTATCCTGATTCATCTTCTGAAGTTATACTTGAACAGTAATTCCCGGAGGCTAAACAGGAAAAAAAGAAGTATTTTACATCAACTAGAAACTTTGTATCTGTTCCAGAAATGATTGTCCCTTTCAAAAACGTCCTTGATACTTCCTATTTTGTGATCTATTTGGGGTTCTAACCTATTCAATAGCATTTTTAAACCGCAAAATAGAGTAATTCATATTTATGTGTTTGTCATTAATTTTCATTTAGAACATGTTTTTTTCTTTTTAAGAAGAAGACAAGTTATTATTAAATGGCTTTTATTTGTTACCAACTGTCAGAGTTGTTCTAGAAGATTTTCAAGTACATTAATATATAATTTATATAGACTGTAGAAGTGCGAATATATATATACACAAACACACACAGAAAAACACTGATTACCTGGGTTGACTTTTTGCAAGAGTAAATTCGGAAAATCAGAAATAAAGATAATTATAAAATTAAAAAAGGTTTATCATAGAAATTAATTAAAAGGTCATATCATTATAGTGTTAAATGAGTATTTAATAAAGAAATAAATATTTTCATAAAATCAAAAACATTCTCAGAACATTACATACAATGTAATATGATGTACAAACAAAAATTTATGTTCCCATGACTTTATGAATACACATCACATTATGTATTAACAACAATGGCTACTTCATAATCTAATGCAGAACTCTTTTTTTTTTGGGGGGGGGGCGAAAAACGCTATTCCGTTATCATCACCTGAGTCAAAATAATAACACGAGGCTCCTTCTTGGACATTAAAATATTAGTGAAATAGCATTAAAACTAAGATTTATTTGTAAAACTAAGATACAATTCATTGTAAGAAACTGGACTTCAGGTTGTCACATCATGACAATGCTTCTCTCCATTCCTAGTGTCCAATTCATGATTTCTTTGCCAAGCAAAAATTTCTTTCGGTTTTGTGGGCTCCTTACTTTTCAAATATGATTTCTGATTCTTCCCCAAGGTAAAGAACCCTATGAAAGTGTTCCAATTTGAGGGCTGAGAGGACAAAAGTAAACGTGACAGCACAATTAACAACGTTACCAAAGGAGAACTTCCAGCAATGGAAGACTGGGTTAAGGAAATTATTTTTTCCTTGGCCTACAGCTAGTTTTTGAACAGAATTTGTATGTATTAGAGTAGAAATAAATTTAATAAATAACTCGTAGAAACAAGATGAATGACTTATATATAAATAAAACACTAATTTCATACGAAAATTTATTTAAAATAAAAAAATATAACTAATTTTAAATCATGCATCATATCTTAATCTTGGGTGAATTATATGTATACAATCTTATGAAAACAATTTTACACAATTCGTTTCTTCATTATGAAAATCAATATGTTTTAAAAATCTATCTTTTCTATTAAAAGACTTATCACAAAAATCACATGTAAATCTTTTCTGACCAGTATGAACAGAAAGATGTATTTTTAATCGATAATTTTCAAAAAATGACATTTGACAAAAATTACATGAAAATTTTTTCTCACCAGTGTGAATAGAGAGGTGTCTTTTCAAAGTATCACAGCGACTAAAAGGTTTCAGGCAAATACTACATGAAAAACTTTTCTCATTGTCATGAGTAGATAAATGTACACCTCTGACCAAAAGATTTCAGGCAAATATTACACGAGTACTTTTTCTCACGAGTATGAGTGGAAAGATGTATCTTTAATAATCCATTCTGATTAAAAGATTTAAAGCAAATATTACATGAATGTTTTTTATCACTATTATGAATTGCAAGGTGTTTCTTTAAAGTACTACTCCTATTAAAAGACTGTAAACAAATATTACATGTAACTTTTTTCTTCCCTGTATGAATTAGAAGGTGTCTCTGCAAATTACGATTATTATTAAAAGATTTTCCACAAGTGTTACATTTAAATCTTTTTTCAGCGATATGAGAAGAAAAATGTCAGTTAAAATCACCTCTCCGATAAAATGATTTTTGACATATTGTACAATGGTAACTTTTTTTTTCGATATGAATATTATTATGATACTTAAGATTATATTTTGACTTGGAATGTTTTTTCACAATGATTACAAGTATATCTCTTAGCGTCATTAATATTTTGTTTATTACACTCCACTAATCTATCACTTACATCATTATTATTAATTTTTATATCATGTTCAAATACTAATGATTTGTCATTACTGAATCCATCACTACTAGCACTGTCAATTTCATTGAATATTTTATGTAGACGATTATCTAAAACGTTATCTTTACACTTGTCGAGTATCATATATTTTGCATTCTGAATATTATCCTCAATATTTTCTAAAACTGAATCGTCAATAGTCTCATCAGCAAGATCCATGGGGGAGTCCCATGTTGTCATGGGACTCCCTTTCTTATTACGGTTTCTTTCTTATGTTCTTCAATTGCTACTGTTGCTGTTTGGTTCCTGTACATGTTAGCAATTGTTCTTCTATCTCTGTATTTGAACCCTATATTTTTTTAAATGCTGAACATTTTATTCCAGTCTACGTTATCTTTTTAGCCTTTTCTAGGTCTATAAACGCCAAGTATGTCGGTTTGTTTTTCTTTAATCTTCCTTCTACTATTAATCTGAGGCCTAAAATTGCTTCCCTTGTCCCTATACTTTTCCTGAAACCAAATTGGTCTTCTCCTAACACTTCCTCCACTCTCCTCTCAATTCTTCTGTATAGAATTCTAGTTAAGATTTTTGATGCACGACTAGTTAAACTAATTGTTCTGTATTCTTCACATTTATCTGCCCCTGCTTTCTTTGGTATCATTACTATAACACTTTTTTGGAAGTATGACGGAAATTCCCCTTTTTCATAAATATTACACACCAGTTTGTATAATCTATCAATCGCTTCCTCACCTGCACTGCGCAGTAATTCTATAGGTATTCCGTCTATTCCAGGAGCCTATCTGCCATTCAAATCTTTTAATGCTCTCTTAAATTCAGATCTCAGTATTGTTTCTCCCATTTCATCCTCCTCAACTTCCTCTTCTTCCTCTATAAAACCATTTTCTAATTCATTTCCTCCGTATAACTCTTCAATATATTCCACCCATCTATAGACTTTACCTTTCGTATTATATATAGGTGTACCATCTTTGTTTAACACATTATTCGATTTTAATTTATGTACCCCAAAATTTTCCTTAACTTTCCTGTATGCTCCGTCTATTTTAGCAATGTTCATTTCTCTTTCCACTTCTGAACACTTTTCTTTAATCCACTCTTCTTTCGCCAGTTTGCACTTCCTGTTTATAGCTATTCTTAATTGCCGATAGTTCCTTTTACTTTCTTCATCACTAGCATGCTTATATTTTCTACGTTCATCCATCAGCTGCAATATATCGTCTGAAACCCAAGGTTTTCTACCGGTTCTCTTTATTCCGCCTAAGTTTGCTTCTGCTGATTTAAGAATTTCTTTTTTAACATTCTCCCATTTTTCTTCTACATTTTCTATCTTATCTTTTTTACTCAGACCTCTTGCGATGTCCTCCTCAAAAATCTTCTTTACCTCCTCTTCCTCAAGCTTCTCTAAATTCCACCGATTCATCTGACACATTTTCTTCAGGTTTTTAAACCACAATCTACATTTCATTATCACCAAATTATGGTCGCTATCAATGTCTGCTCCAGGGTAAGTTTTGCAGTCCACGAGTTGATTTCTAAATCTTTGCTTAACCATGATATAATCTATCTGATACCTTGCAGTATCGCCTGGCTTTTTCCAAGTGTATATTCTTCTATTATGATTTTTAAATCGGGTGTTAGCAATTACTAAATTATACTTCATGCAAAACTCTATAAGTCGGTCCCCTCTTTCATTCCTTTTGCCCAGCCCGTATTCACCCACTATATTTCCTTCCTTGCCTTTTCCAATGCTTGTTTTCGGTCAAGGTCGCAGAAACAACATTGTTTGAGAACCAACAGTTCAGTCGATGTCGCAATACGGCTAGAATAATTCAACAAACCCCGTTGTTATCAAAAACATACCGCGAATTACATCATCGACGTAACGCAATATTATTTATTACTATATCAATACTGTTCAGAGTGGGGAGTGACGATGGAGCTCTCGGTGTGCAGTCAGATTACTTATCGGTAAATCGTTTCGGGTGTGTTTCATAATAATTCTGTTTCGTTTTTAAGACGTGCTCGCATAACTGTTAACAAAATTAAGCCGGCAGTACAGAAAATATTTTCTGAGATGTTTCTTTAATTATATTTTTCTGACCCGATACATATTATTCGGCAACTTGACTTTATTTAATCGGGTCGAGCGATACGGCGGCTATCTTAATATGTTGTGATCGCAATCCTGTATTTTGTTGAATTTGTACTTTTCATAGCGGTTCTTATTTAATCGCAGTAGGAAAAAAGAAGAAAACCCCTTTTCTACCGATATTTGAAGGTTACTTGATTTTTCGTGTGAAATACGCAAAAAATATTCTAAAAATACGCCCTATTAACTAATCTTTCTCGTTTTCCTAGCCAAATTTAGGCGCTTTTAAACCTAACATTTTCCGAACATCGGCTATTTTAGTCAGAAATGGCTATTTAAAAAAAAATTAAAAGACTTTTTTCTTATTTTTTATAAGTCGAGGAAGCGTTTTATAAGCTAATTGATATTTATAAAAATCCATTAACCGATAACGCTAAGCGTTAAAAAGTATCGGTTATTTTAAAGGTAGCGTATTTGATTCTGGCTTGGACCGGTTAAATTTAAACCGCACGTATAATTTCTTTCCCCGATCAAATGTATCAAAAGTAACCTAATATAATACACAAGTAAGGGAAGCAAAGGAGGTCGTATATGGTGTTAATCGCGTCTCCATCGTGTAACTTTTCAAACGAGGTCCTTTACCTTACTCGTTTTCGTACTTCCGCAGAAGAGTGAAATTTTATATTTCAAGATATAACTAAAACCGTCTTTTTACAGTATATATTAAATCTAGCGACTTGCAAACTTTATGTGAATTTAGGTGCACACTTAAATCGACCCACCGGGTCGGTCTAGTGGTGAACGCGTCTTCCCAAATCAGCAGATTTGGAAGTCGAGAGTTCCAGCGTTCAAGTCCTAGTAAAGCCGGCTATTTTTACACGGACTTGAATACTAGATCGTGGATACCGGTGTTCTTTGGCGGTCGGGTTTCAATTAACCACACATCTCGGGTACGGTCGAACTGAGAACGTTCAAGACTACACTTCATTCACACTCGTACATATCCTCATTCATCCTCTGAAGAATTATCTAAACGGTAGTTACCGGAGGCTAAACAGCAAAAAAAAAAGAAAGAAAGGTGCACACTTAAAAGTTTAACCGAGGTAATATGCACACACGCGCGCGCACACACACAAATTCTTACACGAAACTGAAGTAACATATTAAGAAAGCGTAGTAGTAGCAAGTTGTTATTACGATCAACAAATTTTAAGGAGTATCAAACTGACAGAATAATAGCGATCACAGTGACTTAGTAAACTGCTAAATTGCTAACTCTACTTAAAAACTCTACTCTAAAAATAGCTGAAAGATTACTTTGAAAGTTATAAAAATAGTGTAGTACACTGTTCTTAACTAAAACTCGATATTGATTATTAGTTAAAAACAAAATTCTGATAATAAGAATAGCTAATATATATTTTAAAAGTTAAATTCTCAATCCCGTATGTATTTTTCATTAAACTTAAATTTTTTATTCTGTAAAGGAAATTCCCGATTATAGTTTTCTCCTTTTAGTGGAAAAATGTCTAATCGGTAAATTACATTTTTTAGATAGACGATGTGGAGATATTATTTTTTTTTTTATAACCGTATTTTCTTACGATTATCATCAAATTGTTTCAGAGAGAAACTTTATCGGAGGCGTTAGGGTAAACACGTTCCACAAAATTGTAGCTGACGCTTGTTAGAATTTTATCATTAATTTCTTTGTATTTGTTATTTCTATTAAGACGCCGGTTTAGGTAAGAGTAGGTGTTGCGATATATACGCGTGAGGTAGAGTAGAACGTGAAAAAATTTACTTTCGTAAAACGTTTGTATTATTAATGTACAAAATACCGTAATTAATTAAAAGCGGAGTTTGAATTTGTTCTTTGCCGCGATGCGGAAAATTTAACTTGAAAAAGATCTACTTACTGTTACATAACACAGAGTTTGTCATAGAACAAGATATTAAGTCTATACTGTACTCTCCTACCGTCATCTTTTTCACATACGTAGTACATATTTTTTTGCGTTATTATAATATACCTTCACTTTGTATTCTTTTCTTTTCAAAATGTCGATCAGATATCCCGAGCATTAAAAAATCGCAAAACGATAAGTTATTTAGAAATTCATGAACATTAATCCAGTCGATACGAGCGAACAGTAAATTTTTTTTGTGATCAAGGAATAAATGATATTAATGAAGTTTACAACGTACACAACTCGACTTGGACTTGCAAAACAGGAAGGCTGCAAAATGTTCTGTTTTATATGTATAAATTAAAAAAATATCTTATATTTATTTCAAGTACATAAAATAATTATACATCGTAGTTAGTAAATGCTATTAGGAATAAAAAAAAATCTTTAGGAAACAGTAAAAAAACCCAAATACGTAACGCGAAAGAAAAACTATTAAAGTAATAATTATAATGTAAATCTAAAATCGCAGCTTTTAAGTGTAATTTGGTTTTAGGACGATTCGAGTCGAAAGCGAAATCAGCTAAAAACAGTCTAAAGCTTTAATATTGGAAGGACAGGTAGAAGGAAAAAATTGTGTAGGCAGGCCACGTTTATGAATATGTAAAACAAATTGTTAGGGATGTAGGATGTAGAGGGTATACTGAAATGAAACGACTAGCACTACTTAGGGAATCTTGGAGAGCTGCATCAAACCGGTCAAATGACTGAAGACAAAAAAAAAAGTCTAAGGATTAAACATTTTATCTCGTAAGATAGAATCGAGGTCGGGATTACTTCACCCTTTAAGTTTATTAAAATCATTTCCTTTATTCGAGCGATAGGAAACGTTTGTCCATTTTCATTAACGGTACAATGTTTTATTAATCGATACGTAATACAGCCGTTTGTTTAAAAATGTTTCCGTTTAATTGCCGACTAAAGAGAAAACCGTGTATTGTGACCGCTACTTAATAGAAAAGTATAATTTGTTTAAATAGACTTCGATAAATAATAACATTATTAGTTATTAATTTTGTCGTTGTTTTATATTAGTAATTAATTATCGTTTATTATAATTTTACATTTTGTAACAGTCGAGTGTCGCCGTACATATTTTCCAATGTTTTTAAAGCTTAAAAACTCGCTCCATAATGATGATAAAATAACAAGGTTGTTATGTTTTATTTTCTGGTTGTTTTTCTGCTTACCTATGCGGTTTCATTACGTTATTGAATCGCGTAAAAATTAAAGGAAAACTAAACAAAGAAAAATAATTACGTTTTAGTGTTCTTTTTAACCCGATTCGACTTTACGCCTTTGTAAAACTTGGACGGATTTTAAAACGTTAATAATATAATTAAAATTTTCTCATCACCCGATTTGCATGTTTCGGGTCGTTGACCTTTTGGCTACCGACGGTTATTATAGTGATAGCTGTTTCTGTCGGTTATATTTACTTCTAATAAGAAAAAAAACATCTTTATAAGCCGAGTAAGAAAATCTTTTTCATTATTATGATCGCAACAGCAACTTGACTCTTAAGTCAATACTTGGTAACTGAGATTCTACCTTTCCTAAACAGTAAGCATAGCTATTATTTTAAAAGAATTTAAAAAAATAGTTTCATTGTTTCCGTAATAACAGATATTACGAAAAGAATGAAACTTTATATATAAAAAAAAAAAATACAGTAGGTAACTAATATTTATTTCCTGAAGTCATTTTCTGATTCTGTTTATCTAAAAGAACGTATTTTTTTTAAATTTAAAAATAATTCTGATCGAAAGTTATCGCTCGATAAAAGGCCTGATTCTTGATCGCCGTTCCTCTGAACAAACAGGAATAAAATTAGTTGTTAGACGGTTAATGAAACATATTTTGGAATTCTTTTGCGCGTTTCAGACGTACCTAAAGTTCAACACCGATCGACAAACATTCCAAGAGTTATTATTGTTTCGTTTTCACTGCGCGAGTTGATTTTTCTGGAGGTTACTACGGAGTAATACGTCGTCGGAGAACAGCAGACTCTGTCCCTACATAATATTATGTCATTGTTAAAAAAACCGCCAAAATTACTACGAGTAATTACCTTGTTTTGTTCCGAGGTGAGGTGAGCGTTTTATAATTACGATAATAGCGCTTTGTATGTCACGCCGCTTCCTCATCTATTCCACCGATTCTGCTTATTCCCCTATTTACTTTATTGTAATCATCGATATATACCGTATATATATGGATTGCTGGCCGAGAATTGTAAATCTGGTCCTGTACATAGTTTCCCCCGTTCTCTTACGTCTAATCAGACAACAACCGATCAGGTTTTATTAGAATCCCGTTATTTACGAGTATTAATTTTCGTACGGTTTCTAAACTTCCGTTTGTGTAATATATTTACGTTTTAAATATTTAGTAAAACCGGTAATTAAATTCATTTATCCGTCGACCTCACGTCGAATTAGTTATTCGTATAAATAAGCGCTTAAATAATTTATTAAATTCTTACCGTAGTTTACCGTGTAAATAACTTCACAAATCTTTTTCGTTGTAGTTTATCGAATACCGATGAATACTACGTAAAGATAGTACAGATGAATAATTAAATACAGATAAAGCTTTCAGACTTTATATAACAGCAGTAATAATCTTTTCTTAAGCTAAATGATTGTATTCGATTAAAAAAATTATATTATCGATTACCTTGAAAAGTATGAATTTATAAGTCGCCTATTTTTTCAGGTAGTCGTTGAGTTACACGCCCGAGTTCACTCGCATCGGTTGCTGTTCTAGACGGTGTAACTGAAATCTCTTATACGTAAACTAAACGGTCTTCTGTAGGCCTTGATGAGCCTAATCGATCTACCTTTAGCGATAAAGTCTACCAAACTAGTGAACGAACTAAGATTTTTGTTGTCCGGTACAAGTTGAGAACTACAATTCTCGCATCGCAACTCGTCTTGCTGTAAATCCGCAGATATAACGTAGAATGTTATCTTGATAGCAAGAATGTTCGTAATTTTTTTTCAAGAAACGGCCTCAAAATCATCTTCATCTTTATTACCAAAGTAAAATGTAACGCACGCAATCGTAAAATAACTTTCACAATGTGTGTTTTGTGTGCTTACAGATGAAACGATATTCCGTTCCCGTTCTGTTTTTCTGTACATTTTTATAGTACAGATAATAACCAAGATAAGAAGTTAACGGCGAGTGTTGTCTTATCATCGTCGATAAATTTATCGGTGAGAAGTGCAAGAGTAATTCCGTAAATGCATTCGGTAAAATTGTTTCGACAGTGTTTAGCTCTGTGAATTGTACGTTTCTCAGATGTACAAATATTCGGGCAGATGTTCAAATTATTTATTACGTAGTTTTTTCTTTTTCGTATTTAGTTTCCGGGAATTACCGTTCAGATAATACTTCAGAGGATGATATGTATGAATGTAAATGAAGTGTAGTCTTGTACAGTCTCAGTTCAAGCTTTCCTGAGAAGTGTGGTTAATCGAATCCAACCACCAAAAAACACCGGTATCCACGATCTAGTATTAAAATCCGTATAAAAGTAACTAACTGCCATTACTAGTATTTGAACGCTTGAACTCTCGACTTCCAAGTCGAGAGTACTTGGGAAGACGCGTACACCACTAGACCGACCCGGTGGGTTTATTACTCGGTTTGATCAAATTATTTATTACGTATTCAATATTATTATTACATTATTACGCATGTAAGATTCGTTGCAAAGATTACAAACGGTTTGAAGGTAAACGCAACACATCGGCAACATCATTGGATCGTTGTAGTTTGATGATTCATATTCTGTCATTCTTTTTTTTAAAGGATTTTGCGCAAAACTCGTACATTAATTTATTGTTTTACATATTATTTCTATTTTTTCTAATGACTGTGATGTATGTAAAATATGTGCTACTATAATATTACTAATTAAGAGTAATATTTACTATGAAAGTAATGATGTTTATTAATTAGATAACCATTTGGAGATCATTATAAACATTTTGAATCGGTATATCAGTATATAAAATGTATATTCGTGTTTTGGTGAAGACAGGAATCTATTTAATTTCTCATTCTATATTCCCAATTAAGCCTGAAAAAAAGTTTTATTTATTGAAATTTTTTTTTGTATTTGTTCGTACAAGAGTTATGTATATCTATCTATAAAGGAATTGATGAAACAACCGTAAAACTTTAACATATATTTATATATATGTTACAGTCTATTTTAGACTATAACATAAAAGAGTTTTCTCTTTTTATATTTACACTGCCGCTTGTGGTAAAAAAAAAGAATTCAGTTAAAACTGACAATAGTTTAAAACAAAAAGACAGACGCTATTATTTGTAATGCTTTCAAGGACAAGTGATACTATAGAAAAAAACTTAAGAAATGGAGTGTACGTGACCGCTGCGCGCGCGCTCTCTCTCACACTCTCTCTCTCTCCCCCACTGTTCATGTCGATTAGAGGGTGAGGCATGAAAATATTAGTCACCGTAAATTTTTTTTTTTTCATCAGCCCGTAATGCTGTCTAAAGAGAGAGAACTAAAATTAAGTTGTATATAGTTAGCAAAGATAAATCATTAATTTTAAAATTAATCTTTTTCTTTTTTTTTTGGTAACAGCCTTTAAATGATTAAATTAAAATTTATGTATTTAAAATAAAGTAAAATAAGAATTTGAATTATGCTGCTTTTGGATTGCAAGTTTTTTTTAATATGTTTAATTTTCATTAGCGTATTTCCTTCATTAATGCGATATACTGCGGTGAAAGAAAGTTTTGTGATGAAATGTTTTAATAAGCGACAAATAAAATTTTATAAATGGATATCAGGCAAAACACGACTTTAATAATGTAAGTAGAATATACGAAAATATTTTGATTTTATTTATTTAGAAAATATTTATTACGTAAATGTATGTATTAATTTATTGATTCGTACGATTTCCTCGTACTGACGACACTCAGTCGTGTCACACAGCATCGAGATATCCTTTTGATTTATTAAATCGAAAAAACAAATACGATCCATTATTTTGGAAATTATGAACACCGTTTCCAGTTTATTCCATAATAATTTTTAATTACCATTTTTATCGCATAAGTATTATTGTTTAGTGAAAATATCCTTATATATTCATTAGTCGGAGAGCTAACTTTTCTAGTTTGTGATCTGTTTTTTAATCTTTAATTAAAATTAATAATTATTAATTTTAATTATGAACGTCTAATTTTGAAAAAAATAATAAAAAGGTAGAAGAATTTGAAATTGGTTTACTTATACTCAAAATGCCGTTACCGTATCAAATTACACTAACGCAAATCCATTTATCGAAATATACGTAGTCAATTTATAAATTTGCCTTTTGATTTTGAAACGAATTCATAGGTTACAGATTGTTTAACTAATACGCGATTGTTTTGTGCCGTTGAACCTAAATAAATCGTTCCTTGAAATTTCAAAATCCTTTACCGGTCTCGTAATAAAATCGATTTAATATTACACGTTTGTTTTTTATTTTATTTGAAATCTAAATATTATCCCAAAAAACAATATAATAATATACACCAGAATTAGAAACACTACAATAAAATATGCCACATTTTTTTTTTTTTTTTTTTAAATCGGTAGATTGTATACGGATAGATTAATTAAATATTTTAAATTGAACTATTAATTTATTACCTTAGTTATTTTATTTTATTATATAAAGCTACCGCAAACATTAAAAAGTACAGTATAAGTTGACCGATCAATAAATATACCTGTAACAAAATGCAAAAAGGAGCCCTTAAAAATACAATTAAATTAAATAGTAAAATAATTTTTGCGTCTAATTATCGACATCGTAAACACACTCTCTCTCTTCTACCGAATAGATTTAATGAGGTTTTGTGAATTAAGTAACCGTACCTGATTAAGTAAGTTTTCATCCCTAAATGCAGCGTTCACTTTCAGTAAATCTTTTATCTTTTCTCGTACGTTTAACAGAAATAGAATGCAAATGTTACGTAAAATTAGTATTGCGATATTATTTGATAAAATGACCCGAAGAAAACTATAAACAGATATAGATGTTTTTATAGCGAAATAGTATTATCCCCTATAAAGACTGTAAAACGGATTAAAAAACCCAAGTAAAAAACGATGAATAAAATACGTTGATTCTGATTTACTCTTTTTCATTATGTTTCACTATAATTGTGTAGGCGTTAATTTTTTAACGGGTAACAGAAAATTTAATATTTTACGTATTTAATTGATTGTTCAGATAACAGATATTAATTTTAGCCCGACAGGAATCGGGTATTTAAGATTTATTATTTAATTGTGTTGTTATTATTGCTATTGTGTTTATTTTTCATTTCTCATGAGACATGTTAATGATGTTAACTTAACTATTTATGCTATTACGCCTTAAAATAATGAATTAGATGATTTGATAGCGAATGACTGCTACGATACAGTAGAAGTAAATGATTTTTTTTAATTTTAATCCTCGATTGTATTTTAACCCTAAACGTAATTCATATGAACATAAAAATTACAAGAAAAATGTTTGATGGATTTGTTTTTTACTTAAGTAATAGTAACGTTAAGTTTCAAATTATTATATCGACCGAACTTGGATCGGTGATGACATCGAGTTTAATTTCAGATTAGGTTATAACGTATTGATTCAGAATAATAAATTCACCGACAGTGAACGTATGTTTGACTGGTTTTATGCAGCTCTCCAAGATTCCCTATCTAGTGCTAGTCGTTTCATTTCAGTATACCCTCTACATCCTACATGCCAAAAATTTGTTTTACATATTCCAAACGTGGCCTGCCTACACAATTTTTCCCTTCTACCTGTCCTTCCAATATTAAAGCGACTATTCCAGAATGCCTTAGTATGTGGCCTATAAGTCTGCCTCTTCTTTTAACTATATTTTTCCAAACGCTTCTTTCTTCATCTATTTGATGCAATACCTCTTCATTTGTCACTTTATCCACCCATCTGATTTTTAACATTCTCCTATAGCAAGACATTTCAAAAGCTTCTAATCTTTTCTTCTCAGATACTCCGACTGTCCAAGTTTCACTTCCTGTAAATAATATAAATGAATAAATAATGCCTTTTCAGCTGATCTGATCTAGAACAGATTCTTTTTTTACGATAAAATTTATTAAATTTTAATAGAGTTGCAGCCAGAATAATAAAATCACCCCAAACCGAAGTCGGTTATTTAAATTTTAGGTATTTTTATAAATGTGTCATCCAGTCGCTAAACACATGTCAAGACTTAAATATTTTTTCAGAAACGTCAAAAGAAATACTAGTATAATTATGATAGCAACCTGATTTAGAAGAAAGAAGCATTTGGAAAAATATAGTTAAAAGAAGAAACAGACTTATAGGTCACCTACTAAGGCATCCTGGAATAGTCGCTTTAATATTGGAAGGACAGGTAGAAGGGAAAAATTGTGTAGGCAGGCCACGTTTGGAATACGTAAAACAAATTGTTAGGGATGTAGGATGTAGAGGGTATACTGAAATGAAACGACTAGCACTAGATAGGGAATCTTGGAGAGCTGCATCAAACCAGTCAAATGACTGAAGACAAAAAAAAAATAAAAAAAACCTGATTTTAGGTAGATTTCATAAGAAAGAAATTTGTTGTAATGGCTACCGTGATTCGACTTCCGGAAAATTTCGACATGTCTTCGCGTTTCGCATTCCCCAGATCCCAAAACCACCGTCAGTTGAAACGTTTATATATATATATATATATATATATATATATATATATGGACATGTTTTTATCCCCTCCTTAGTAGCGGCGAAATCTCTTTTTTCAACTTTTTTTAATTTAATTATATTGATTTATTAATAATTATTAACCGCTGATCGTAAAAAAGGTTTACAATAAATAATAATTCAATAGTAACAAAAAATATGAAAAAGAGCAGTAGTTATTAGTGAAATAAAATTTTATGTACTTTTCATTTAAAAAAAAGGAAATGAAGTCGGATTCTATCCGATGTACCTTCCCCTTGTATAAGCAAAATATCTCATCGATTATAATTTTATTTGGCTATAACTCTGGAACCGAGGAAAATAAGTACCGCTTATGACATATCGTTGAAAAGTTATTAATAAGGGCTTATTACTGCAGTTAAGAAAAAAATGCAATTTTTTTTTTGGATTATGGGCTTTTTCGGACACTTCTGGTCAAGTCGATTGCAATCAAAAGGGGAGGTAGTAATGTGAATTTTGTTTTGTACCGGTAAATGTGATTCGTGTGAATTTCGTAAATTAAAGATTCTGATGTTTCCGTCGTATACATTTACGAATAGTAACATTTGTTAATAAGTAAATGTAAAAAATTGCAGTTATGTAGTAACAGATTACTTTCTCTGCGCGCGTGTGCGTGTGCAAACTCTTGCATAACACACATATAGTATACTCTTGCATATATACACATATAGTTTTATTAAGCTGGAACATTAGATTTTATTAAATAACAAAAAAGCTTCATACCGCGGATATGTTAGTTCAATTTACTTTTGAAAGTACAGTTTTATTTACTGTAATACATAATTTGTGCTAAATCTTAAAAAATTCAGATTATAATAAAAGCGAAATGTTTAATAAAAAAAAAATCAAATAAAAAAAATAAATGCAATAAGTAAATTCTTTATGGTAATAAATGATTTAATAAAAAAACGGTAGTTCGATATGATAAAATAAAACAATTTATAAAATACGATGACAGACGACTTTTGCTAAGAGAAATATCAGAGGTAATTATTTTTTCGTTTAATTTATTTGGGATGAAGTAAAAACAACATCTGTCTGTCTGCGACTATACGATGAGGGGGAGTGCGAGAGAGGGAATGAACAAACCGCAGGTGGCTTCCTTCGATCTGATTGGCTACCGTCGGACAGTACAGTATCACGCGATGTAAACTTGCTTACATGTGTGCGTGCGTACGTGTGTGTATTGTTGTCGTCGAGTAACAAAATTAATATCTCTATTTCTTATATAGACGTTCGATATAATTAAATTAAATCAAGATTTGTCGATCATTTTATATCTATTATTACATTTTATTTAAAATAATAATTAATCTCCCTTAATTTTAATAATTTTTTTAAAAATATTACGATTAAATTTATCAGTTTTGTAAAGTAATTAAGAGAAGAGAGAAAGAGAGAGAAAGAGCGAGAGAGACCCTCTGTCTCGCTTCCTCTCCATCACTGATCCCCCTACCAACCCCTCTCACAATTTCTCTCCATCACCCTCGCTCTCTCACACTACCCGCTCTGTCTCTCACTCGACCCCTCTCTCACTCTCCCCCACCGGCAATCTCTCTCGCTGTATGCGGTGGGCTACTTAAACATGTTTGTATTTTTTCAATTTTCTCACTCAAAGTGCATTTTTACAAAAACTTTGTAATAAAAAAATTGACCGTTAAAAGGTTTTCGACACTTTTTAAATTTATTAATGCCTTTCCGTTCGTGAAAAAGCTTTAAAAAATTTCTCGTTGGAATTATAACAAAAAAAAACGGTAACTGTAAATAAAAAATTTACGTAAAATTTAACCTCTGATCCAAAGATTTTTCCCGACGAGAAGAAAAGTTACAACGTCGTTTGTAGTAATAAAAAATTACGCGTATAGAATTTTATTTCGAAAATACGAGTACATCGTTAAATTATGTTTCTTCAATTTTTTTTTAATTTCAGTGCTCCTTTGATCAGCCAAATAAACATAGTTTTTTTTGTAATTTCTTTATTTTGCGTCGTTTATAATTGTACGTAAAGAATTAGATGAACAATGTTAGATCAACAATGTTGTGATTTTTTTTAATTTAGCTTAAAAAATATAAAGTAAACACGGGAAATGTTAAATATAAAAATTTGTAATGACTGTTTCTTGTATATATGTCGTACACTTTTTACGAATAATTTCTGCTTTAAATACTATGTACGCATAATTATTAAGATATATGACAATTACTCACATAAATTATAAATATCGGTCGCCTTCTACAAACTCACTACCTATGTTTTTTTCCTTTCTTACTTATATTATTAAATAAAAACTACGCCGATAAATTTCTAAAAATATTTTTACAAATTTATTAAAACGATTATTTGTTACTTTCTTTCCTATCAAAATTTTTTTTTTTTTTCAAATTTTTGTGTTATTCCCGAGACATTCATTTATGAATATTTAACGTGTTAAATTACATATTATTAACATTATACGTTTATATAACTTAAATTTTCCTAATTAACATATTTTTAATATGTAAAATATGTTAATTAAGGATTTTTCTTATCACTGCTGTCTAATTCATACAAAAATTAACAAATTTTAGAGTAGCCAAGCTGCAAACCCATTAATAACGCGATAATTTTTAATCGCAACATATCGAGTTAAGTTTATCGTTATTTTTTTAAATTTTAAATTCCCACACCTTGACATATTTATTTACTAATATAACATACCTGACACAATAACTGTAAATCACAAAACAGAATGAAACCTCAGTAGTGTACACTCACTGTCGTTCTAAAAATACTGGTGTGTTAATTGTATGACAGAATAAAGTTCTGTGCTGAAATGTAGGGATCTACAGTAAATGTAATGAATCATGCATATACAGTTATTGCCTTCATAATATTATGTTTGTACCCTACTCTCTGTTAGAGATGATTAAAATATTCTTTTATGTACGTAAGTTAAAGAAAAAGACATAGAATTTCGTAAAATCAATATTTAAAAATATTGTCACTAAAAACTGTGATCGATGGAAATATTCTGAATTCATTTTTCAATTCAGCAAAAAGGTTACATTAGGAACACAATAAAACTTTGTTTATTAGAGTAAGCGGACACCGAATTAACCCGCAACCTTTTTTTTTGTATGAGAAATGTATTTCGTCCCATGAGAAAAACCCCAAGTCTAACTGTAACTAGAACTCAGTCCCGCCCGAATAAAACACTATTTGTAACAAATTTACATATGTCAGTTATTTCATAACCGACCAGGTAACTAATTTTTATGATATACGATTTATTACGTAAATTATCTTTTAATTTAATTATTCTTATTTTCTTAAAACGATTCATTTCTAAATTATACACATGTTCTTAATTTTAATAATAATTTTTGATATATTTAATATTGTTACGGAATCTCAACTTTTTTTTTTTTACATTGCACTTTTTTGGTTCATAATTGATTTCAAACAATTTTTTTTTCAGTTTAATCTAAAATAACTTGATCTTTTATTTTAGTTTTTTTACATCGACCTTTACCGATTGTAACTTTCATGATGAAATTAATCTTTTGATATACGTTTCATAAAATCGATGTTTCCATTTTGAAGTTAAGCACGCCATCCGAGTATAAAACTACCCACCGGTAGTAGAAAAGTAAAATTAATTCGATCACAATTTCCGAGAAAAAACTACTTAAGATAAACTTATTTTATTAATTTTGAATTAAACAATATGAAATAAGAAATTCATAATTACCAGAAAGGAAGAATACTGCTGTAGATTTTCAAGTTTATCCAGAAACAACCGTTCAGAGTATGTGTATTGTTCTTGGGTAGTTTGTATTTCAATTTTTGTAACCTGAAAAATCCCAATTTTTTAATTAATTAAATAAACCGTACCGATTAAAAAGAACTAACAAATGAATTAGAGACTTACACGTGTGTTGAATAAGTAATAATAGCAATAATAATAATTAGATACGTAAATATACCGGCATATTTTAATAGGAAATCAAATTTAGTTAAGATGAATAAAAAAGAGAAGGTTTAATTACGACTTATGTATTTAATAGTTTGTTATCCGTAACCTCAATCGTTTAAAAACAAATAGAACTATAAAAATGTATTTCTGTAATTTGGTTAAAATTTCGCTTTCTGTTGGAATTTCATCTAGATCTGTTTGTAACTTAAAAATTATAGATAATATTCTTGCACCTTTCTCAGCTAATCGGTACAAAAAAAGCACACCGTTGAGGAAAGAACTTAAAGATTTGTAATAAGATCTTTCAAACAGAAAAATAACAGAGTGTGAAATATAATCTTTTAACGTCAATTTAATCCTGAATTTTCGTAAGAAATCTTGCCTACTGCAACGACGAGACCAACCGCTGAAACATTTTAACTAACATCTAAGCAGTAATTTTTCAGTTTTTCTTTGATTTTTTTTAGAATAATCAGTGCATTTTACGTAAATATAATTTTGAAATTAGTACAGATATAACCGATTCTAACTAAAACAAGGTGACAAAACGAGAAAAAATAAAGCAAATGAAAATAAATATACAAAAGTGTGAAATCAATTCTTAATCAAAAACAGAGTCATAACGTAAAATTAAGTGTTACTATATTTTTTTAAATATCAATCAGGAATTTAAAAAAAATTGTATTATTAATCTTTTCTTTTTTAGATGTAACACGACCTACATGCTATTAGAGAAGAGGTAGCGCCGGCTACCTTACCTGCTAGACTAAAAGTTCCAGATTCGATCGATATCTGGAACTGCAGTTTTTTTTTTTTTGAGAAGATGAACAAAAGATTTGCTTCTTTTTGAGAAGACGAACAGTCATCTTCTCAAAAAGAAAAATAACAGAACCGCATCTTTTACGATGTAGATTATAGAAACCACGAACAGTACGCAAGGAGATAATGAATGATTAGTATTATCTCTAAATTTCACGGTTCGGCCCGTCTACAATATCCAAATCGAATGGGTGTGTAAGAGCGTACATACACCCGTAGATCTATTTATTAGTTCACTTTATTATTATACGTATAAAGCCTAATTTTATTTTATTTAGATCTTTTAAAATATATTTCGTCGTTTTTTACTAATACCTGGCTCTCAATGAACGAAACAGTTTAATCCAAAAATTACATTGAAAGTTCTTTGAGTGACATGGAATTAAATTTTGTCGGATGTCGGATTTTTGTAATCTATAATGATTCAAGAAAAAAGTTTAAAAAATTCGTTATTTTATTACTTTTTCTGCTTTCCTACCCCCAAAATCACATCCCAAGAAAACGATTAGGTTTATTTTCATTTAGTATGTTAAATGGAAGAAATAAGAAAATTTCACTGAAAAATGTACAACAAAAAGTTATCTAAGGTTTCTTTTTAAGGGGTGGGGGTGAATTATGATGATTTTTTATTGTAATATTATTAATAAAGATTTAAATAAACTAGAAACTTTTTTAAAAATTCCAGAATTTGATATTTTTAAACTTTGATCGATTCTCCCATCACCAATATTGTTTCCAAAGTTACGAAGACAAAAAGAAAAAAAAAATACCGTGGACACCGCATGACTTAATTGTACGCCTATTAAATTACATATACACATTTTTTTTAGAATGAAAGGTAAATAAAATTTTATTTCATTAATAAATTCGGATATTTTTTTCATATTCTTTATTTTATTTAATTATTATTTATTGTAAAAATCGTTTTACAATCAGAGGTTAATAATTGTTTATAAATCAATGTATTTAAATTAAAAAAAGAGATGAAGTCGGATTGGAACCGACCCGATTAAATAAACAATTATTATTAATTAAATTCTGAATAAGTGCTCCGTTTCTATCCAACCTATGGGCCCAAACGGACGCAGCATAAAAGACCATACTTTCGAAGACACCTCGGTACACCGTGTACAAATGACGGCCCGATAGCCCGTAATCCTTCCCAGCAATCCTCCTAAGCTTGTGCATCAGAGACACTTATGAACTCTAACTCGGCTGATCACACAGCCTTTATACTTAATGTGAGGGTCGCCTGGGCCGTGACCCTTTCTACGAATGTCAGTCTCAGAAATCCGTCAAATACCAGGTTGCACAGCAGGTGAACGAGAACAGAACCCTGCGGGCTTCCCCTGGTGACGGACGTTTCTACAGCCAGGTATGTATCTCTAAACAGAGCCGTACGCTTATACAAATAGTCACGCACTACGGCCTGCAGGGCTACGGGAACATTGCGGCGTTCCGACTCATAGAGGACTGAACTCCAACACATACCGGTGTTCTTTGGTGGTTGGGTTTCAATTAACCACACATCTCGGGTACGGTCGAACCGAGAATGTATAAGACTATACTTCATTTACACTCATACATATCATCCTCATTCATCCACTGAAGTATTATCTAAAAACGGTAGTTACCGGAGGCTAAACAGGAAAAAGGAAAAGAATTCCAACATAAGGATGGAAATGCTGCCTCTATGTCAATAAAAATTGCCAACACATATTTACAGTCGGCGCTTTCCACTTCGGCAAGAGCATTTAAGATGCGATCCTTGGTTCCAACCCCTTTAACGAAGCCGTACTGGCCTCTATTAAGAAGCGAGTTCATATCGATGCTTTCCAGAGCCGTTCCACAACCAGCCTTTCAAGCAATTTGGCTGACGGGTCGATAACTGCTGATCTCACTCGGATCCTTTCCTGATTTTAAGAGCACCCTCACCAAAGCCACCTTCCAACAACTCGAAAAGCAACCCTAGCTTAGGCACCCCGAGAACAGCCTGCCAAGCGACTCTGATAGAAAATAGCAACATATGATAGAAAATATCCGAGTCAAGTTGATCAGTCCCCGGTGCCTTTATCTGTGTTATCCTGATTTTTGAGCAAGTTAGGGTTAAACTAGACAATAACTCGATCAAAATTTTTATGAATGTTTAAGCCACCAAAGGAAAAACTGAATAGCAACCGCATTCGTGTAATTTGAAGACTGCAATTTTTAATTTTTTTTTTTAAACAAAAAAACACGGTATTTCCTTTAAATACAAATGACCCGAACAATTTCAAGCTTTTAAATATTTGTTCTGACTTTATAAATCAGAATGAAACTTTATTAAAAATAAAAGATATGTACTTCATCGGTTAAACGCTGTATGAACTCATAAGAACAGAAAGACAACACTCTTAACACATCTTCCGATGTGAATTGGATATAATAAAACACCTTTCTTTATTAACTTTTTTCTATAGATATATATTACATCTATATATATATATTATATTATATCTATATTCTATAGATATATATCTAATATATATATCTATATATATATCTAATAGATATATATTAGATATAATATTAGATATATATAGATATATATTAGATAATAGATATATATCCATTATGATCCATTAGATATATATATATATATATATATATATATATCTAATGGATCACACAATATATCTATATATCTAATAATGTACATAAATTAAAATCTAATAATGTGTTAAACAAAGATGGTACACCAATATATAATACGAAAGGTAAAGTCGATAGATGGGTGGAATATATTGAAGAGTTATACGGAGGAAATGAATTAGAAAATGGTTATAGAGGAGGATGAAATGGGAGAAACAATACTGAGATCTGAATTTAAGAGAGCATTAAAAGATTTAAATGGCAGAAAGGCTCCTGGAATAGACGGAATACCTGTAGAATTACTGCGCAGTGCAGGTGAGGAAGCGATTGATAGATTATACAAACTGGTGTGTAATATTTATGAAAAAGGGGAATTTCCGTCAGACTTCAAAAAAAGTGTTATAGTTATGATACCAAAGAAAGCAGGGGCAGATAAATGTGAAGAATACAGAACAATTAGTTTAACTAGTCATGCATCAAAAATCTTAACTAGAATTTTATACAGAAGAATTGAGAGGAGAGTGGAAGAAGTGTTAGGAGAAGACCAATTTGGTTTCAGGAAAAGTATAGGGACAAGGGAAGCAATTTTAGGCCTCAGATTAATAGTAGAAGGAAGATTAAAGAAAAACAAACCAACATACTTGGCGTTTATAGACCTAGAAAAGGCTTTCGATAACGTAGACTGGAATAAAATGTTCAGCATTTTAAAAAAATTAGGGTTCAAATACAGAGATAGAAGAACTTGCTAACATGTACAAGAACCAAACAGCAACAATAACAATTGAAGACAATAAGAAAGAAGCCCTAATAAGAAAGGGAGTCCGACAAGGATGTTCCCTATCTCCGTTACTTTTTAATCTTTACATGGAACTAGCAGTTAATGATGTTAAAGAACAATTTAGATTCGGAGTAACAGTACAAGGTGAAAAGATAAAGATGCTACGATTTGCTGATGATATAGTAATTCTAGCCGAGAGTAAAAAGGATTTAGAAGAAACAACGAACGGCATAGATGAAGTCCTACGCAAGAACTATCGCATGAAAATAAACAAGAACAAAACAAAAGTAATGAAATGTAGTAGAAATAACAAAGATGGACCGCTGAATGTGAAAATAGGAGGAGAAAAGATTATGGAGGTAGAAGAATTTTGTTATTTGGGAAGTAAAATTACTAAAGATGGACGAAGCAGGAGCGATATGAAATGCCGAATAGCACAAGCTAAACGAGCCTTCAGTAAGAAATATAATTTGTTTACATCAAAAATTAATTTAAATATCAGGAAAAGATTTTTGAAAGTGTATGTTTGGAGTGTCGCTATATATGGAAGTGAAACTTGGACGATCGGAGTATCTGAGAAGAAAAGATTAGAAGCTTTTGAAATGTGGTGCTACAGGAGAATGTTAAAAATCAGATGGGTGGATAAAGTGACAAATGAAGAGGTATTGCGGCAAATAGATGAAGAAAGAAGCATTTGGAAAAATATAGTTAAAAGAAGAGACAGACTTATAGGCCACATACTAAGGCATCCTGGAATAGTCGCTTTAATATTGGAAGGACAGGTAGAAGGAAAAAATTGTGTAGGCAGGCCACGTTTGGAGTATGTAAAACAAATTGTTGGGGATGTAGGATGTAGGGGGTATACTGAAATGAAACGACTAGCACTAGATAGGGAATCTTGGAGAGCTGCATCAAACCAGTCAAATGACTGAAGACAAAAAAAAAAACAGTACATATATGTATTATTACACATCCATAATATTTGATTTAATATTTTACAGCAAATACGACTATGCGTTCTTTTGTACGATTAAATTCCATAAGGGCATAAAGTTGTAGATGACCTGAAATGAATCCCAGTTACTTCTAAAAATAGTAGAGCCATCCTCAAGAACAATAAAAATCATGTGCCAGATTTACCAAAAAATGCGAGAAATGATATGTTTCCTACGGCCTTCTTCATCGAGTCAAACATATCAGCATGCCGAGTCTGCAGAAAAAATTCAACTAATATTTAGCTGACAATGGATTTTAGTAAACATCACTGCTCTCATAGAAGGCTGCTCTAACCGGTATCTATTGTGCTTTGTTATCTTTACATGCATTACAGTTGTAAAAAGAGACCGGGACAAACAGTCCAACGCTACATGTTAATTTTTTCCTTTCTATTTTGAAACGATTGATTATAAACACTGCTTTAACTCGGTAGGAAATATTCATGCGCTCCTGCTATAGCACTACGTATATGGGAAAGTGAAAACGCTAATATTGCATAATATTAGCGTTTTCACTTTCCCATCTACGTAGTGCTATAGCAGAGCTGTAGCTCTACAAGGGAAAGTATTATAATAGGTCCGATTCGGGCATATGTGGTTTTCAGCCGATCTTCAGGTTTTGACATCTAAGGAATCCAAAAAACCAAAATCCAAAACAAATTTGATTTTGGACTTTTTCTTAACCGCAGTAATAAGCGTTCATCGAGAGCTTTTCAATGATATATCACAAGTGATACTTTTTCCATCGGTTCTAGAGTTGAACCTAAATGAAAATTCAATTTATGAAATATCTCGATCTATAACGGGAAGGCATATCGGTTCGATCAGACATCTCCTTTTCCATTTTTTAACATTTTTTTATTTTTTTAAATAAAATATATTCAAATTAAAAAAATATTTAAAAAAAAAAATGATTGTAGATTTTTTAATAATTCAAATAAGTGAAGATATTTTTGAAGAAATGTTATTGTATTTATTATTAGAAAGAATATAACTGATTTAAGTACATTAGAAAAGAAAGATATGAAGCAACTGCAGACTACAGTAGTATAATACATTGCCGTTAAAAAACAAAGTGACACCGCATACAACCAAAAGACATAAATCATTATTAATAGACAAATAACGACAGCTGTCCAGTATATTAAAAACAGTTTTGTAACTCATGTTAGAAAGAGAGAGATGATAGTGAGTGAGCTAGTAATATTATGAACAACTAACAAATCTGTTCGTTTCTTTTATTCTCTTGGTCTTTTGACTATGTAGGCAAGGCAAATAAAATGTTTAGACTGCAGAATTAAATGAAATAACTATTTAAAACTACATTATCTATACGAATATAATTTTGTCTTTGATTAAATGTTTTTAAAATTCTTACATTTCCAAGCATATAACTTAGAAGGGATACGAGGGCTTTTAAAATATTAAAAGTTGATAATTTTTATTACATTTAAAGGAGGTAATAGAAACAGAAAAAATAATTATCAGCTTCCATTACGGTTTAAAAGCGTACTGCCCCGGGTTGTCTGCTACAACTTGATTGTTTGTCAACGGAATTTTAAAAGTGAGGCGTCATTTTGTTCAAAATAAAACGCTTAATAAATTTTGTAATTAGTAAAAATGTTATCAAACAATTACAAAGATATTGACGAATAAAAATTATGATGGCCGCCATTTTGAAGGTGAAGTTTTCAAAATTTTTATTTCGTAAAATAAAAAACTAGATTTTCTAAATTTAATTAATGTAGGTTTACCCGCTCCTGAGAAATATTTTTTTTTTTTTTAATTTCACAAACCGGCGTCCGAAGGAAAACAAAGCCGGGCAAGACTTATGTTGATATGATTATTAAAAATTTGAATCTGAGAATTTGGAATTTGAATTTTATCTTAACATTTTACTTTTAACAAGTAATTGTGAATAGCGATAAATCTTGAGATCAACAGTCCACACGTAATTACTAAAAATCTATTCCAAATGTTTGAAGTTCTTTACGCATATAGTACGGGCGAACCCGCGACGAGGGATGCTAGTAATCAAATAAAATTTGAACGCGAATTCTTTTCGTAAAAATACCATCACCAAAGAATAAAAAGTAAATTTAGTAAACAGTAATAAATAACATTGTACGAATTAACACGCAAGATATATTAACAAAAACTACCGATTGAGAATGAGATAATTAAAATGAAACCGCAGCATTTGCTTATTGCGGCGCCAATAAGCCGTAGACAGTCAAAACATTAGAGTATTATTCAACAGTAATTAATCTTATTCGATGTTTGTACTTGTGAAAAAAATAAGTAACATTCATATTTCAAATGAGCCGTCCGATTAATCTCAATTCGATTATGCCCGTCGCTAGACGAGAGTAATAAAATAAACAATTAATAGTGGAGTTCGTAGTAGCAGCAATGTTAAAAGTGACACTAATAATTACAGTTCGAACCGGGTCGGTTCGGTTTTAAGTCTGTCATCCTGTACATATGAAAGTAATTTCGCTCACTAGTAGTTAATTTTCGGTAATAAAATAAAATTTAAAACAATCGCATACAGAATTCGTAAACTATGCGAGGTATATGACAACTGAATTTCGTTGTAATAAAACAGGTTTGGCTAATTATCCTTTGAATTATTTATTAAATTAAAATCTATTGGGAATTCGGTAAAAATAGCGTTTGATAAATTTAGTACGTATCACATTCTACCTTCATTATATAAAAACTAACAAAATAGAAAAATTCCAGTACAGTACATAACATACAGTACATAGTATTTATTTAAAATACCTAAGGCAGTATTTGGAACTATCTTGGATTTAAAATGCATTACGATTTAGATTCGACAAAGTAGATGTCCACATTACGGCGGTGAAAGAAACTAGCACCGCGTGAGAATTCAGATAACCGTACTAAAAGATCAGCGAAATCGTAAAAATATAATATAAACAAACTTTGTTGCACAGTTAAATTCCTCAATTAACAAAATAATCTGCTAATTACGCAAAAATGGTAACGTAATTTTTTTCCATACAAAAGTAATAAGTGAAATCGGTCAGCCGAATTCAAAAATTAGTCGGATCCAAAGTTCTTTAATAATAAACTCCACTGCCCGGTCAAGGTAACCCAAAATATATTTTCATCATCGCTTGAGAGGCGAAATAATAGTAAGTACAAAACCATAAAGTTAAATCGAGTAAATCAAATAACTATAAGAAAATTCATATAACATTAAGGACTTGGAATTTAGCGTTTGAAATAAATTCAATGCTTTTTTTATCGCATTTCATTCAACGTACACGTGTAAAAATTACTTACGGCAGAAAAGTAGAGAATAATAGAGGAAAAACCTTCGCTACATCAAAGAGGTTAACGAATATATATATATTTATTATTTGTAACCCGATAACAGGAACGTATAGTAAATTTCATTACATTCTGATAGTTCATTTAAAATAATTAAAATATTAATAATAATAATCGACGTTTTATTTTTTTAAACAAAATCAGAATTTAGATAATTTTCAAAATTATGTTTTAACAGTAGATTTAAATTACAATTTTACTGCACAAAGATATACGCAGTATTTACATCTACATTAGTAAACCTAAAAGTGAGTTTGAACTTAAAAAAAAAACATAAATAATAATAACACACACCTCATTGGGTGCAATGAAACTAATTTTTATCTTTCTTTAAACAAAAATATATCGCTTAGAATAAATCCTTTTCTACTTCAGCCTATCACCTTGAATTGATTTTCTTTATTTGTACAAATATAATTTCAAGAAATGCGATTGCAAATATTTTTTTGGAAATTTTGAACCGAACCGAAACTTTTTTCATATAATACTTTGAAAATAAATTTAAAGAACATTTCAAAGGACATAAATTAAGAAAATTAATTTGTTACAAAATTTTTTTAACTTAAAACTAGCGTTTACCTCATTTCCTCTTCTCAAAGAAATCTAAAAAAAATTCTTATAGAAAAAAAAAAGGGTCTTACACTTCGAACGGCGTTCTCCTCCTTTAAACAAAATATTTGTTTAACAATTAACTCGTTGGATATATATTATTGAACAGTTAATAAATAAAGACTGAACTATTGCGTTAAAAGCACGAAAGCGTTTTCATGGGGTTTTTTAACCCTCGAAAACACAACCTGGTTCGCGAATGAAGTTTTTTTTTTACAAATCTTACACTTTTTTGTAATGTCGTAATAAATGTTACATTTTAAAAAATCATTCGGTCGTACTTCGACTGATTTAAACATTAATTTTTGGTGAAATTATTACAAAAGTTGATCGAATGACAAAAATGGTGTCCTATTCTGTATTCGGCTCAACGAGTAGGGAACGGGAAAGTCACGCGCTACTCTTCTAGTACTCGTGGTATGAAATATTAGAGATACTTACGCTTTTTTTTTAATAACTAAAAAAGTTTAAAATCACGTCACCGTCTACCGTTTGGTTACAGAACGTAACAAACAAAACTTTCTTAGATTTTAAGATACCCTGACAAAAATGCTCAAAATATTATTGAAAATTTTCTGGCAGGTCCTTTAAAAAGTAAAATTTTATTAATAAAGAAACACTTGAGGGCACAAAAACACCGACCGATTGTTCTCGAGAAAAAATAGAAACAAGCAAGCGATCACGGTAAAATTTAGACGTTAAAATTAGCCTAATTTGATAGTCAACGGTACACAATGAACTATTTTTAGTAAAGGAACATGCCTGATCTTAAACTACCACCATCGATGTACCCTTTATGAGTTAGTCGGAGAGTTTTCAATTTGGTTTACAAATTTTAACCTCTCGCAGCAGGTAGTATTTGAACCGGCAAATCTCACATTATAAAACTAATTACTATAGATAAACCTTCATTCTGATCGAGACACAATAATACATTATATAGATTACGTCTAAAAAAATTACAAAAACAAATTATAAGATAAACAAGAGATGAATATTAAAAATTAAAAAACACGACTGCCCAAAAGAAACTGCTGACAAACGTTGTTCTTTTTCTTTTGGTTTGGTTCCATTATGATTTTCTATACTAGTAAACACCCCGCTTGAATTCTGAAAATCGGAAGATCGGTTGCGAAGATGTAATATTTCCGAATAACCGTTATTTGTTAAATCGAAAGTATTTGATAAACGCAAAAGTTAGCTTTCAATCTACTAAGTAACAAATTTTGAAAATCGGACGATTGTTTGCAAAAATATTATAAGAAGATCCCATTGCACCTCCCAAAACAGCACCCTACGAGCATTATACGTGTATTACCGATTGATGATCGCACGAGGTTTCTGCATCACTTCACCAGTAGCCTTACACTCAGTCCCCCATGGGAAGCCATATTATTAGATAGATAGATCTATTTATTTTATTTTTTTCTATTTTAATATTAAATAGAAATCTTTATTAAACAGAATTTGTTTTAATCTATTTAATATTAGTCTATTTTATTTAACGTAATTTTCTTTCTTTCCTGTTTAGCCTCCGGTAACTACCGTTTAGATAATTCTTCAGAGGATGATATGTATGAGTGTAAATGAAGTGTGTAGTCTTGTACATTCTCAGTTCGACCGTTCCTGAGATGTGTGGTTAATTGAAATCCGACCACCAAAGAACACCGGTATCCACGATCTAGTATTCAAATCCGTGTAAAAATAGCCGGCTTTACTAGGATTTGAACGCTGGAACTCTCGACTTCCAAATCAGCTGATTTGGGAAGACGCGTTCACCACTAGACCAACCCGGTGGGTCAGGAATGGTCGAACTGAGAATGTACAGACTACACTTCATTTACACTCAAACATATCATCCTCATTCATCCTCTGAAGAATTATCTAAACGGTAGTTACCGGAGGCTAAACAGGAGAAAGAAAGATTAAGTTCATCATAATTTATTTTATCGATAATATTATCGGTTGTTGAAGTTTATAAGTGTCGTATGAAAAAAAGTATAGTAATGGTCAATGACGTCACTCTTCCAACGGAACCGCTATTAAAGAAAATATTGTCTATGCAGCTGGTCGACAGCATTACGTCATCGAGACTGTTTTGTAATCGTATAGATTTGTTTACACGTGATTTAAATTCATATAATTGCACAATACTAAGAAATGAAATTCATTTATTAGCTTATTATTATCAATAATATTCAAATTCGTATCCCCCTATTAAAATTACGTTATCATCCGTCTTTATATTTTGTAGATAAACATCTAAGCTAGTCAGGCAAGAACGTATGTTCTGGAAAGGCGATCGATAAACGGCAATCAGTTTACGGTTCCCGTTATTAATTCTAAAATTAATACCGACTGAATTCGCATTTTTTAACTCTTTTCTTTCTTTCTTTTTTCCTGTTTGTCCTCCGGGAATTACCGTTCAGGTATTCAGAAGATGATATGTACGAGTGTAAATGAAATGTAGTTTTGTACAGTCTCAGTTCGACCGTTCCTGAGATGTGCGGTTAATTAAAAACCCGACCGCCAAAGAACACCGGTATCCACGATCTCGTATTCAAATCCGTATGAAAATAAGTCACTTTACTATTACTAGGACTTGAACCTGGAACTCTCGGCTTCCAAATCAGCTGATTTGTAAAGACGCTTTCACTACTAGACCGACCCGATGTGTTGCATTTTCTAACTCTAGTTACACTATTTCGTGTTTAATATTTTTATCTACAAATAAACATATACCAGTCACTCTTTGCGAGTTTATTACTTTGAATAATATACGTTATAACCTAAACTGAAATTAAATTCAATGTCATCACCGATCCAAGTTCGGTCGATATAATAATGTGAAACTTAACTTTACTATTACTTAAGTAAAACAAAATTTCATCAAAATTTTTTCTTATGTTCATATGAATTATATTTAGTTCATATTTAAGGTTAAAATCTAATCGAGGATTAAAATTTTAAAAAATAGTTTACTTCTATTGTATCATAGCAGTCATAAAGAATACACCGACTAGCAACGATCTAATTTTACCAGACATATTTTGGAACATAATCGTAATAATAACCCAAACAATTTTATTAATATTCTCAAATATACTGTAAGCCATCGCACCCCTTAAGAAATCCCGAAAACTGTATTTTCGATATATATATGAAGGAACTATCGCATGAAAATAAACAAGAAGAAAACAAAAGTAATGAAATGTATTAAAAATAACAAAGTTGGTCCAATGAATGTGAAAATAGGAGGAGAAAAGATTACGGAGGTAGAAGAATTTTGTTATTTGGGAAGTAGAATTACTAAAGATGGACGAAGCAGGAGCGATATAAGATGCCGAATAGCACAAGCGAAACAAGCCTTCAGTCAGAAATATAATTTGTTAACATCAAAAATTAATTTAAATGTCAGGAAAAAATTTTTGAAAGTATATGTTTGGAGTGTCGCTTTATATGGAAGTGAAGCTTGGACGATCGGAGTATCTGAGAAGAAAAGATTAGAAGCTTTTGAAATGTGGTGCTATAGGAGAATGTTAAAAATCAGACGGATGGATAAAGTGACAAATGAAGAGGTATTGCTGTAAATCGATGAAGAAAGAAGCATTTGGAAAAATATAGTTAAAAGAAGAGACAGACTTATAGGCCACATACTAAGGCATCCTGGAATAGTCGCTTTAATATTGGAAGGACAGGTAGAAGGAAAAAATTGTGTAGGCAGGCCACATTTGGAATATGTAAAACAAATTGTTGGGGATGTAGGATGTAGGGGGTATATTGAACTGAAACGACTAGCACTAGATAGGGAATCTTGGAGAGCTGCATCAAAACAGTCAAATGACTGAAGACAAAAAAAAATATGAAGGAGTATTTGCAAGCCCCAATCTAGTGATTAGGTATCTCAATTAATATAATCGAAAACGGTGAAAATTTGCAAGGATTGATCAAATATTTCTTTTTTTTACTTTTCTTATAACTTTCAAGGCTGACTTTCAAAAGAAAATGTAGAAACTTTTTTTTAAATCTTTAATGAAATTTCAAAAATCAAGTTGATATCTTCATTTGTTACCGACAAATTAAAAAAAAAAAAAAAAAAAAAAAAAAAAAACTGTTTCATTGTTACTTTGTTTTCACTCTTTTATATTCGGAATGTTAAAAAATCCATTTTATTGAAATGGAACAGCGCAAGAACATGTACTCAAATTTTCATCCATTTTTCAGTATTTTTGCTGGACGTTGATGAATCAGTCATTCAGGACATGTTCTTTTATACACTCCGGGTGATATTTAAGTACGGGAACAGCTTTTTGCTGTGTATCTGAGAAGTATTTGGAAACGGGAAGAAATGGAGTTCCACATTTTTAAAAAATCAGCATTATTGTTGGTTTTTAAATTTTATCCGCTATGTTGAATCACTTATTTTTTTTTAAATAGGAAGGTGGACGTATGACGGAGGATTTCGATTTAAAATTTTACAACAAAAACAATGGTGAAACCCGTTTTTCTGTTAATTCCTTCGTTGTCGAGTTATAAGCAATCAAATTTGCGATGAAGGAAAAATCGTGTTAACAATAAAACGAGGTAAAACGCGCTTTTCCATTTAATACAATAAATACAAAATACTATAATCTTATTGTATTTTACATTCATAATGCATACAATAACGAATTTTAAACAGTGCTATAATATATATAACAAAAAAAAAAAAAAACAGATATTCAGTAGAAATTTCTGGGCTTGCAAATACCCTTCAGATAAATATCTAAAAACTGTTATCGGCATTTTTTTAAATTCTGATTTTGTAAGGAATGCGACGTTGTACAACATGACGGCTGAACTAACACAGCCCTTGTTAGTGTTACTGTATGTTCGATACGAAGAGTAGTACACGCCTTCCGATAAATTGATTAAAAAACATACATAAAATTAGAAAAATTGACTGCGTCGGGAAACGCAAGTAAGCATATAGTGGGTAAGTAAGCATATAGTATATATATATATATATATATATATATATATATGCTGTACTTTTATGTTGAAACAAGAAGCCGAAATGAGAAATTAATAATTCGTAATGTTGTATTTGGAAAAATATAGTTAAAAGAAGAGACAGACTTATAGGCCACATACTAAGGCATCCTGGAATAGTCGCTTTAATATTGGAAGGACAGGTAGAAGGGAAAAATTGTGTAGGCAGGCCACGTTTGGAGTATGTAAAACAAATTGTTGGGGATGTAGGATGTAGAGGGTATACTGAAATGAAACGACTAGCACTAGATAGGGAATCTTGGAGAGCTGCATCAAACCAGTCAAATGACTGAAGACAAAAAAAAAAAAAAATCTCACTTAACTGTGGAAATACCACAAAAAATAATAATTAGAATAATGGAATTCAAAAGCAGTTTCAACCTATCTCTTGATGTTTCCAAAAAACTGAATGTTTTACCCGAAGAATCTATACGTATAAAAATTATTAAGAGTATTTTTCAATAGTTGTAAAAGTCATAAAATAATGCGTATAATACAAGAAGTACGGATGCAGAAGATTCACAAATCCCGGCTGTATTTAAAGAACAGTTTCGAAATCATTTATCTATTTAAGACCTAAAATTTATATCACGTTAGACGATAGTATAAAGCGTATAACTGTTGAAAATGTCTTCATAAAGAGGTGAAGAAATGGATTACCAGTATTCAGGACGCTACTGTTACGTTTTCTAAATTACATCGAATAAAATTAATATAGAACGAATAAAATTAAAATACGTTCAAATTTTCACGGTTTTGTGCTCCTGTTGATGAATGAACCTCCACCTTACAGGTAACGAGTAATAATATGAACTAGACTCGATGCGACAAACCTTAGATTAATTGTACTTAGATTAGGCTAGATTTTTGTATTACTGGCTGTAGAGACCTGCCGTAGGCACGCCCTTCGCAGCTAGACCCCCCCGGACGGGTTGCTCTGGCGGGCGGCGTCTCGGAATGGGATTATTAGGTGTCCAAAATCGATTACCTCTTGTGCGAAAATATTTTTTTTGAATGATGAAAACCGATATAACGAAAGTTAAATTAGAAATTTAACTCTAGAAAGATACTAACGAATCGGAATTTTCCTGTAATACAGTAACAACAAAAGTATTTGTTGTCAAATCCATTCTTAGATACAGTCCTAATTTTTTTTTACCGTTAAGCGTGTTTAATTTAAGGAGGTTTTTAAAAAGTGTTTTTAATATATTATTTATTTTCTACATTTTATCTTCATAAGTTTATACGTTACAGCTGCGCTAGAGCACATGTTTGAGCGTATTTAGCGAAAGATCGTATCGGTACGTTTTACCGACTGCAATTTGAACACAGGGTAAACTATTTAATTTCCGTATAACTAAGATACAGCGGAACAACAGTGTATCCGATACGTTTAACAGTTAGCGTTCAACCGGCTGACGATACGTACGCCGTTTGAATCGTGAAAATCGGACGAGCGGTTGCCGAAATACTACAGTGGAAACTCATCACACCCCCTCACCGATTTCCGAACGGCGCCCCGGGGGCGCTTGAAAATATTATCATCCGATGGGTACCGCTGGGAGCGGATAGATTTACTTCCTGGGGGGTTCGAAAAAATCTTTCAGAGCGCTAGGACCAACCGATTTCGAGATATTTACGATTTTCTTACCGAAATTCAGATGCGGTTAAAAGGTATTAAATATTCCCCAAATATAACGTATATTAATAAGGTATATCGATAAATAATAATATAACAAGTATACATCTAATCACCGCTAGACATGTACTAACGAATCAGGAGTTTCAGCTAGTGAACAGTACATTCCCGTGCTAAGCTAAGGGGACACACACACACACACACATACAAATGCCGTTTAGTAGGATAGAATTACCTGCGGCAATGAAGCTTTTAAGCGGTCCTCTGTGGTAGCGTCTCGACCTTTCATCCGGAGGACTCGGGTTCGAATCCCGGTCAGACATGGTATTTTCACACGCTATACAAAAATTGTCATTCATCTCATCCTCTGAAGCGATATCTAAAGGTGTTCCCGGAGGATAAAAAAATGTAACTTTAGGTATTCCAGAGAATGGAACTCCGTGTATTTATTTGTTAAAGTATTATCGGAATAAATTTGTATTTTAAATCGAATATACAAATTATACATCACTGGAGGCGATTAATTTGACTCACCGCATTCAGGGTACGCTGATAGCGACTGGACCTTTTCATTTATAAAATTCTGAAAATTTGATTAGATTGTTTATAAATGCGGTGAATTTGATTAATCGCCTCCAGTGTGGGAGAATAACATATTTAATTTGTAAATTTAACGTTGATTAGACGAGATTAGCAAACGTAGGTTACATATGGCGAAAATTTAAACTTCCTTCTTTACGAGCATTTTTTGTAATCTATTTACCGTAAGCGTTGGTATCGAGTGCCTTTTTTTTAATATTTAGTTATCGTTTCAACCCTCTACCCCAGAACTTATCTGTGTTGTCACATATTCTGGGGAAGGTCTGAATAAGTAAATATTTTGATATTTCACAGATGTATTTGGTGTGAGCCGATATGTACCGGAGAAAATCCATATTTGTCAGATATCGAGCATTCACAGTAACATACAATAATTGTCGACTAAAATTTTGTTTCGTATAAATTTAGTTAAGAATAAGGTTAGATTTGCTTAAAGTCGAGTCGAACAGAAATCTTGAAATGCGAATTAATCGGATAAACTACGGAAAATTTCAACCGACTTACTCGTAAACCTAACATTAACCTTGTTCTAAACTAACTATACTCGATTAAATTTCATTTAAACCGAGCGTTTTACTCCGCAAATAATGTATATTGTACGTTTACCAAAACCCACATCGTAAACTAAACCTAAATTAATTTAACCTTAAGTGAATTTAATTTCATCGAAACCGATTTATTCGGTCCCAAAATAAAGTTTATTTACACTTGTAATATTTCGAAATTTCGGTAAGGGTGCTGCGTAACTTGCAAGGGACGTAACTCGATGGAAGGCGTTTCCCACTAATAATTTTAATAGTAACGAATAACTTTCTTTTACGTAAGTTATATTCCAAATTTCATCAAAATCAGTGGCGAGACCGTAACTTATATAATTACCAAATTTATTATTAAATGCGGACATAAAATATACAGGAACCAGATATAGTTAAATTTAAATTTTGCATCTTTTTCATAAATAGAGCGATTTTCCTATAAATAAATTTATTAGTGTACCTTTTTAATTAGAATAGTCGATTTATTATACGTCACACAATGTCTAACAGTAAAAACGCAAAGAAGAGTTACTAAATTACCTTTAACTTTCCCGTCTCGATAGCGCTACAGCTCTAGAAAGTATTGAAATCGGTCCGATTTCGGCATATGCGGTTTTCACCGGATCTTGACGTTTTGACGCCTAAGTAACCAAAAAAACCGAATGGAAATTGTCCTGTTGTTAATGTTCGTATAAACATGTGTTCGGTGTTTGCATATAAATCACCTTATATCTCCAGAACTATTGGACCGATTTAGACCAAACTTGGTCTGATTACTTCTTCGTATGAGGCGCATGCCATTAAATTTTCAACTTAAAAGTTCAAAGAGATGAGGCTGTGAAGCAAGGTCACCCTCAGTCTCGAGATTTCGCCTAATTAAGGTCATATTTTACTTAGGCGCATTTGTTAATAATTAAAAAATAGCAATATTTGCAAAAAAACATTTTTTAAAATCGCATGCCCGCCACAAAAATTGCTCTAATTTACTCCTATGTTGTGACGTCACAGGTGAGCGGTAGAATTAAATAAATGAATAATATTTAAAGTGTAAAAAGTAACGGGGAAATTTGTTTCTATGTAAGTTGTGAAATTACATTAGTTATATTATATATCATTTGGTAATTCTGAGCAATTATTCCCCCGACCTCAATTTTTCCCAGATTGCAATACGTTATATTGGAGGTCAACACGAAGACGAAAGAAGAGACACGATTTGCCTGAAAGTTCGTAGATAACGTGAATGAGCAGTTGAAGATAACAAAAAGGGCAATATTCGTGTTCGGTTATGAGATAAACAAATAAATATATATATATAATAAATAAATTTAAAAGCATAACCAAACTTAACCTTCGCTAGTCAAAGTTAGCGAGCGAAGCGAGCGTAGGTTAAGTACGGTTAAATTATATTCATAGTTATATTGGTAATGTTCTGGAAAATTTTTTCATTTTTATTTTATTATTTAATTACGGTAAATCATTTATTTACGTACGTCTACGTTATATAGAAAAACCGAATTTTTTTTTAAGTCGGTTCAGTACCTCCAAAGTGTGATAAGAAAAAAATAATTTTTATTTTTTATAATTCACAACCGGTAGACTGAAAAATATATCATAACTAGTGTGTTAAGATCGGCTTGAGTTATGACAAAAAAAGTCAAAATTCATTCGTTTAACAATCAGTTAAAAGAATAAATTAAATACATACACATACATAGATGTGCGCGCCCGCACGCAAACTCGCACAAAAATGCAAATAAAATCAACAATAATCAAACAAAAATCAACAATAATTTGATGATTATAAAGGATTAATATAAAAGCAATAAAGGATTAGGACGCGCGCCCACACACACACTCACGCACACATACAAACACACACTACAAGCAGGATTGAAACAAGTTATTCAATACTATTTTTTAAAATATAATAAAAATGGTAATACACTACATTCTATATTAAGTATATTTACATTATTAAGTCTATATTAAAAAGCACATACCATGATGTTAAAATAAAGACGTTAATTTTGTTTAAATAAAACAACACACATTGATGAAACGTAAATTTTAATTTCGTTTATCGCCCGTAACGCTAAGCGACTGGATCGAGTGAGTTAGGCTGTATACATGTTCGTCCATCTCCGCGTACAATCGGTGATCTTCAGTGTATACACGTCTTCTTAACTCTTACAAAATAGATTAATATTACGGTTGTTGTTTACAGTTTTTTTTATTATCAATTACGTAACACGTACGCGCACCCTCACATATACATTAAAAATCTATTTAAAACAACTAAAATAATAAAATAAATGTTAAAATAAACAGTTAAACATAATTAAAAATTTAATTTTATACATAAATATTTTTATTTATTATCAAAAGTTAATAAACTAAATAAAGGTTTATTTAAAAAAGAAAATAGATTAATATTAAAAAAATGTAATTATAAAACCGTTTAGAAATCGAACTCAGATTTTAAAAATATACTGATTTAATAAATTATATTAAGGTTACCACTCTTCCGATCACCGTGGCGGTGTGGTAGCGTCTCGGCGTTTCATCTGGAGGTCCCGGATTCGAATATCAGTGAGGTGTAACATTTTGCTTATGCTAAAAATTTCCATTTTTACATTCCTTTGTAAACTTGTACGGTGAATCAATTCATCAGTTGTAGAAAAAAGAATCGATTCAATCGAATCTCATTTAATTTCAATTAAAATGTTATCTTCCCGGTAATGTATTATCTATTACATATACAATTATTTATTATATATACACAGTGTATCACGAATTTCTTCCGGGACTTTCACAACCTACTCGCGAAGATAATGGAGAAAATTTATAATAAAAATTTGTCCTAAAATGCTTCGTTTGCGAGTTACGTCGGATTTCAGCTATCCCGGTGAAATAATGTCACTGAAATTTTTAAAACATTAATTAAGGGACAAAATTAGTGAATCGTTTTGTTTTTGACCGGAAAAATCGAACAAAAATATATCCTAGAACCGTATCTGCAGTAGTAGTAGAAATCTAGTGTGAAATTAATAAATCGGGGTAAAAACCCTGTTTTTAATGTTAGAGGTACAATAACTTTGTTAAATAACTTTTAAACAAAACTTGTAGAGGATTTAATTCTAAACAAAACGGTATAGAGTAAGTTGAATCAAACAAAGAAAACTTTTTCACGTCTCTTTCATTAGCCGTAAATCGCAAACGAAGTATTTTAGGACGAATGTTTAAATGAAATTTAAACGAGTAGATTATTTTCACGAGTAGAAAAGGTTATGAAAGGGCCCGGGAAAACTTTGTGATACAATCTGTGTAAATATATAATAATTTTTATGAGGCTGTTATTCTTTCACGCAAAATCTACACGGCCGATCGAGGTGAAATTTTGTACTAAAATAGGTTTTATAACCGAAAAGAATTTACGACTATTACCGTAACGAAATATTCCATCGTTTCATGACGGTAATCGTTTAAATTGCTTGCGGTAACAACCGGATAATGTTCCTTTCCTATATTTAAATTTACTACGGTCAAACCGTTGATCGATCGAATTCTGACACCATTTACAGTTTTTGAAATTAAATTTTCTACAAAAAAAGGTCTCTCTCTATCTTTTGCGATACTATTTGGATTATCGGTAAATATACCTTTGAATGTTCGGCGTACATTCCTTTAGACTTGCCCTTTAGATTCAAACACCTTCAGTTTTCAAATAAAGTCGCTTGCTTTATGCTCATGTAGAAAACAACGTATATATACATATTCCAGAGAGAAGAACTGTAATTCTGTATGCAATTTCAGCGTTTAGATTAAAGAAAATTGGTCATTTTCTTGCGGTGTTTGTCGGATAACGCTATGAATCGTGCAAAGTACATTTTTACCCGTACGAAAGAGCGTAGAAATAACGCTCAATTACAGTTATTTTTTTTAATAGCTTTCTTATGCTCGAAATCCTATTTAGATGAAATTTAGTAACTGAAATCTGATAAACTTCCCGTTATTCAATCAAGCTGAAATTTCACGTGTGTCATCTAAACAGGATTTCGAACATAAGAAAACTATTAAAAAAAATCATACACGTTTGGCACGAATGATAATATAATATACCGTATTTAATATCGTTCTAAAACAAACATGTCGAACATTTGTAAAAACATATTTATTTGTTTACTTACGGGTAACAAATCATATGTTTCGGTAACTAAGGGTGTGTTGTGGCAGGGAACGATTTTGTTACGATTACAAAATGGATTTGTTACTATTAACTATCGTTACTGATTTTTTACTGTAAGTTATCTGATTTTGTTACGACGACAAACCGATTTGTTGTAAGTAAATGAATTCTGTTACTATAACAAAATCATTTTTCTTCGTGTAGTGTATTTTCTCATCGGAACAAAAAGATGAAACTAGAGTACAAAACAAAAAAAAAAACTGCAACACACCGTAAAATACGGTTGGAGAAATAGCATGAAAAGCGAGCGAATGAAAGCGAAAAGGCAAAACGGGCGAGATTCGACGAGTTGATTTTTAGCGGGCGAAAGTTGAGTTTTTATTTTATTTATTACGCGCCCGCTACTAGAGTAAGAAAGAATGAGAAAAAATTATAAACCGATGTGAACGAATCGATAGCATTTGAACGAACAAGCGAATGCGGCAGACCAAAAAGTAAAAATAAATAAATTTAAAAAAATTTCTCTAAAAAGTAGGAAATAATTTTTCAGTAACTGTAATATAATCAAAGTAATTTTCAATATTTGTAAAAAGAAATCCATTGCGGCTCATAAAATTTTACTGAAGAATTGGAATAGGTGTTCTGCGAGGATTAATAAAGGTAAAAATTGAACAAAAATTAAATTGATAAGACAAAGTAATATTTTGTGAGCGCAAAATTTTTACTAATGTTGAAAATTTTTACAAATTACAAATATTTTCTAGTTTTTAGAGCAATTTCGTTTTAAAAGAAACCCATTGTTTAACAATTTAAAAAAATTTTTGTACGTAAATATATCAAAAATAAGATACAAACCCTTTTGGGGCATAACTATCAATATTCCTGCAGAAGTAATTTTTAAAATGTTATCAATATCCTCTTATGTAAAATTTTACATACACGCGCGCGCGCGCACACACACACACGCATGTTAGGATTCAGTATGTAGAATATGCAAGCATTATTAGTGGTATGTATTCCTGGTTGAAGTCTTTGTTACGTATGTTATTTTATTCAGTTTTAATTAAAAAATCACTGTTAGCATTTACACTTAACATTGGCTAATATAATATAATTCTGGAAGAATATTTATATTGAAATAATTTTTTTATACGTATAATAAAATAAAAAGTTTGTTTTTAAAAAACATATTTTTACATGGATTTGAATACTAGATCGTGGATACCGGTGTTCTTTGGTGGTTGGGTTTTCAATTAACCACACTTCTCAGGTATGGTCGAACTGAGAATGTACAAGACTACACTTCATATACACTCATACATATCATCCTCTGAAGAATTATCTAAACGGTAGTTACCAGAGGCTAAACAGGAAAAAGAAAAAGATGTACAGTTAAACCTGCAAAATATTCGACATAATATTGATATGTTTATTTGATGATATATTTTAACAGTTTGTTAGTTATAAAGTTTAAGTTTGTGCAAATATCTTTTTAATAACATTTTTCATTATCCATCATAATGACTTTCTCCGTTACTTTTACTATAGTTTTATCAGTGCTTTCTTGATGAGTATTTAAAATCATAATCCATACATAGTTATACCTAAAACAATATTACCCTAAAATATGTAATTGGTTTTTATACTGCAAGATAAAAATTATTAAAAAAAAAAAAGACTAATCCTGATTGTACACATCTACCTAGAATAACAAAAAATAGTCGAGCGAGTTTTTCTTTATTTTAACGGCATTTTTTTCAGATTCATTAGTATAAAAAAATTAGGGTTCACATACAGAGATAGAAGAACAATTGCTAACATGTACAAGAACCAAACAGCAACAGTAATAATTGAAGAACATAAGAAAGAAGCCGTAATAAGAAAGGGAGTCCGACAAGGGTGTTCCCTATCTCCGTTACTTTTTAATCTTTACATGGAACTAGCAGTTAATGATGTTAAAGAACAATTTAGATTCGGAGTAACAGTACAAGGTGAAAAGATAAAGATGCTACGATTTGCCGATGATATAGTTATTCTAGCCGAGAGTAAAAAGAATTTAGAAGAAACAATAAACGGCATAGATGAAGTCCTACGCAAGAACTATCGCGTGAAAATAAACAAGAACAAAACAAAAGTAATGAAATGTAGTAGAAATAACAAAGATGGCCGAATAGCACAAGCTAAACGAGCCTTCAGTAAGAAATATAATTTGTTTACATCAAAAATTAATTTAAATGTTAGGAAAAGATTTTTGAAAGTGTATTTTTGAAGTGTCGCTTTAAATGGAAGTGAAACTTGGACGATCGGAGTATCCGAGAAGAAAAGATTAGAAGCTTTTGAAATGCGGTGCTATAGGAGAATGTTAAAAATCAGACGGGTGGATAAAGCGACAAATGAAGAGGTATTGCGGCAAATCGATGAAGAAAGAAGCATTTGGAAAAATATAGTTAAAAGAAGAGACAGACTTATAGGCCACATACTAAGGCATCCTGGAATAGTCGCTTTAATATTGGAAGGACAGGTAGAAGGGAAAAATTGTGTAGGCAGGCCACGTTTGGAATATGTAAAACAAATTGTTAGGGATGTAGGATGTAGAGGGTATACTGAAATGAAACGACTAGCACTAGATAGGGAATCTTGGAGAGCTGCATCAAACCAGTCAAATGACTGAAGACAAAAAAAAAATTAGTATAGTCAGCGATATGAAATTTAATATTACTTTTATGCGTTATCTTGTACTCGGTAGTTACCACCTCATATAGCCTACACAGGCACCCGACTACATCAAATATAGAAATAATATTAAATTTCACATCGCTAACTTACTATATCATGAAAATGTGCTTGTAAGAAAAGAAAGAAAAACAAATATTTTTTGTCGTTTTTCATAATTATTCTAGGTAGATTTTTGTACAATTAGAGTAGTCAGAATTATTTTATTTAGGACTTTTTTGTTGTTTACATAACTTTACCTGGCGTACATTTTTGTTTTTATCTCGAGAATGAAAAATATTTCTTTTTTTATCGTTTTATGTTCAATTAATGAAATATTTTGCTTTTACAAGGGGAAGGTACATCGGTTCGAATCCGACTTCATTTCCTTTTTTTAAAAAAATGGAAAGTACATAAAATTTTATTTCATTAATAACTACTGATTTTTTTTTCATATTTTTTATTATTATTGAATTATTTATTATAAACCTTTTTTACAATCAAGAGGTTAATAATTATTAATACATCAATATAATTTAAAAAGAAGTTGAAAAAAAAGATTTCACCGGTGCTAAGGAGGGAATAAAAAAAATTCCCACCTTAAAGTTAAGAAAACTTCAAATTTACTCGATACGACAATGTGAAAAAAGTTTCACATGTTTAGCTTACGACAAGCCCCGTCTTACAATTCCAGCAACACTCCGGTCATCCCTTGCCGTACGGGTTGGTTATATCAAAAATTGTGTCTGACAATGTTTTACGTAATGTTTAGACGATTAAAGAACACTTTAAAGCGATGCGATACTGTGCCTATTAAGGGAGGTGTGATTTGTTTTTTGTCTTCAAAACTTCATTTTTTTCTACCCCCTGAACCAATGATTGGTGATATCAAAAAACTTTACTTACAAAAGTTTTAGGCTCTTATCCAAAGAATCGTAGAAACATAAACGAATTCGATATTTTACTTAATAAAAAGGTTATAGCAATATTTTGTTTTTTTTTTCGAAAAAGCCCTCCATTTCCATCCCCATCGTCCGATTTTGGCCGTTAACAAACTCGTACGAGATTTTGGGTCGCATCTTTTTTTCAGGGAACAGTTTGAAAGTGATTTGCGGAAAATTACGGCAGTTATCTTGTCCATGAGAAAGTTAAATATATATATATATGCTTTTGAGCTGAAGGTGGCTTTGGAGTCTGGAGGATGTGAAACGCGAAGATATATCAAAATTTTCCCGAAGTCGAATCACGGTATCCATTACAATAGGTAGCTTTCTAATGAAATGTACCTAATAGCTTACCTACCTCCCAACACATTACGAATATACTAGTTGGAAATCAGAATAAAATTAACCTGTTTATCTTATTTATTCAACTAGTTTAGAGGAACATATATCAAGACTTGAACATGTTTTTGATAGCGTTTTTAAAACCCCGCATTTAAAAATACATATGTAAAATTATATAAATGTGAAATTCGTTTAAAAACAAATCGTGAAAGAATTCCTTTAAATTCAGAAATGAATTTGACTCCAACACCTAAACCACTAAAAATACTTCATATCGATAGGCGTTTGTTTTTTTGTTGTTGAAAAACAAAAGATTTTGTCAATTTAGATAGTTTTTTAGGTATACACAAGTATAATGGATTGAAAGATCACAATTAACAGAAGCAGCTGATAAATTATTAAATTAATCTACCCGTCATAAAATACCTGAAAAAATTTATTTCTAATGATACCGAATTCAATAATTCAAAAATGAATGCGGATATATAAAATTAAAATATATTTTACAAGCACAACATCCATCGTCAACGTGAAAGATTTCAGTCTACGGTAACTGAACATATCAGAATCTTTAATAACCGACAAGAAATTAAAAACGATAGTATTAAAAATGAAATAAAATATGCAGTTATTGCGTACAAGAGTAGTATTTATTCTGTTACCAAATTAAAACGGTTTGAAAATTTTACGGACATAACCCAACTTCATTGTTAGAAGCAGATATACAGCGGCAGATAATAAACGATTACGTCAAAAATCATAAAGTAAAGATGATGAAGTAAAGAGAAAAATAAATATGATAAAGGAAAAGTCAGTTCAGTGAAAAACAGCACGACATATACAAAAAGTAAAATACATTTAACGACCTTGAAAGGTTAAACAGATACAACAGAAAAATCCTCCGATACAGAAACTAATCTGTATTTAAAATATCTTGCAGGTCCTAACTATTAATTCGGAAACGGGCCCGATAGAATTAGATTTAGCCAGATTAGAGGCTTTTTACCGGTACATTTATTCATTATGATAAAGTAGTAAATCTATTTATAAAATTTGAATAATATTTAAGAATATTTATTAAATTGTTTTAATTATACCTTTTAATTATAAATTGTATAATGTAAGTAAAAACAGTCATAAGTCTAGAGATGGAAGTAATTATTTAAAATTTATTACTCGTTCGAAAATGAATAAGTTAAAAATAGTCTTGGTAAGTAATAAAGTAAGAAATAAAAGACGAATTGTTAATGGTCTCGGTTCGATTGTTTAATTCTTTACTACCAATTTACATGCTTATGATGGAGAAAAATATAAAAAATTGTTAGAAGAAATAAAACAAAATGTTATTGTAAATCAGATTAATGACCGGTAGTCTCTTAGTACAGATATTATGAGTTTCATAAAACAGTTAGTATAATTGAAGATAATTTTATGGAATTACGTAATATGTAAATCGTTCTGTTGAATTAGAAAAATTAAGAAATGTAACAGAATTAATTAGTAAAATAAAGTTTTTTTTTCAAAAATATTATTCGTTAAAAGAAATAACTTATGTAAATAAAAAATATAGATCGTCTTGTAAATTAATAAAATTAAAATTAGATTTTCAAAACTTACCTTATTTTACATCCGATATCCAAAATATAAAATTTTGAAAAATGTAAATTAATTATACACCTTTATCCACTGTTACAAAATGTATTTGAGTTTATTTAAATATTTCTCCCGATTATGAATTCATGTCTGCTACTTTCAAAATGCTATAATTACTGTGAATGTTTATTTTCTAATAATAATTTTTAATGAACACTGTGATACAGAATTTATAAATATTTAATTATTTAATTTTTAAGAACGTGCCTTTGATAAAGATGCTTTGGTTAAAGATGTAGTCCAAATACTGAAAACTTTAACCTAGATCAGTAACCAAAGAAATTTTAATATAACCGTTTTAAAATGAACCCACCGTGTTGGTCTAGAGGTGAACTTGTCTTCGCAGATCAGCTAATTTCGAAATCGAGAGTTCTAAGGATTTGAACAGTAAGATCGTGAATAACTGTGTTCTTTGGAGAGTTGGGTTTCAATTAATCAACACACCTCAGGAACGGTCGAGCTGTGACACTGTCTGTACAAGACAACACTCATTCATCCTCTGAAGTAATAATACATTATGCGGTTCCGGAGGCTAAACAGAAAAAAAATTAAATGATTATTTTTTTATATAAAAAATGTTAAAATTAGGTTGTGTTTCAATCGCTACTGAGATACATATTATTCGATAAAACTGCATACTACTCCTTCCTGTAATAATCCGACTGGATTTGGATTCACCTTTGATAAACATGTACATATTGCCAGTTAAAAAGTAAAAATCTACTTTTTGCAAGGAGAGGTTTGCACACTCGGTCCTGAGTTCCATTCCCGGTTTGACTTCATGATTATTTTATACATATAAAATTTAGTTACTTTAATCTCGTTTACTTTATCTAGTGAAAGGTTACGCTGTTATCTTAAAATTTAAAAATAAAAAAAATATAAAATAAAATGATCGCAGTAGGATTAGAATCACTGAAAAGAAAATATTACAATATAGAAATATAATAAATTACAAAATACCTAAATTTGAAGCAAAAAAATGAATTATTTTCGTAAAATAACCGACGTAATATTTAAATTGACAGGTATATTACCTCCGATAAACGATCTATGAATGTTCGGTTAATCGAAATTTCAGATATTAATTTTAAAAAACAGTTACTTCAATTTAGATATTTTAATGTTATTTCAGCTGCAGAAAGAGAAACAAAGAGATTTGTTTAACGTTAACTTAAGAATACTGAAAACAACACGAACGTTCGGATAAATGAACGAGAGAAGTCGGTAAACCGAGAATCTTATAATTAAAATACCTATAATAATTCGATTTTAAATAACAAGATTAATCCACAAAATAAACCGGCTTTCCTCTTTTTATTGTACTGGTACTTAAAATAAGTTATTTTACTTTGTAATCTTAAAAGCAAATTTTTATCTAGCGGACCGGCATTAATTTGTACGAATTAAATAAATTATTGTATTATATTTGACAACTTATATTATGAAAATAATAATATTAATTCGCTATTACTTTTCTTTCTTTCTTCTTATGACCCCCGGAATGTTTACTACAGTTTAAACCTCATTACTATCACTACTATATAAATAAAAATAAAAAACAAAAAACCTGTAAATAAATAGCCTAAAAAAAACTTTTTTTACTAGATTTAATGTAGTTGTATATATCGAGAGATATCGCCTAAATCGAATGTTTATGTCTAAATCGATCGGTTTACAAACCAATTTGGTAATTTGTAAAAAAAAAAATTAAAATATTTAGTTCATTTAATTTTCACCATTCCCGTTTATTCTGTCACCACATTATTTAGTACCGTGCTATTTTTCTTAGTACAAAATACTAATATTTAAATTACTTACCGAGTTTGTGTAGAAGAATCCTTTTCTATTTCGTTTTTGTATTTATACAAAATATTCGTAAAACGCAAGATAAATTAACTACAAATAATGCATTTTTCATCGACGTAACACGATGTTTTGTTGCATGTAGTAAATCAGATCTGACTGTTCGGTACAGAAAGAGACAAATAACGTATGAGAAAGACAGCGAACGAGACGGGTACAGCAGCTAGCCCACACACAGCAAACGCAATATAGACTACTTCACTTGTGTCTTAATACATCTCTCGTAATCACACTACATAAAGTTACCCCGCTCTTTTCTTTATAGTTTATTTTGATTTAATGTCGTTTTTTGTTACTGATAGTTCTATATTAACGTAAAATTATTTGGTTTAAATTTTCGAATAAACATTTCATTATGTCCCATAGTTTTAAAATATTTACAATAATAATATATTTAAAATGGTATTTTTTATTTAATAAATAAGTTTTACAACAAATAAATCGGTTCGTTTTAATCGATCAGAATCGCACCATCTGAAATAATTTTTAACTAAATTGATTTCCGAGGTGTTAACGAATATTGAATACGATATTTAACATTTTATTTTTGAATCGGAAAATTTTCAAGTTTCGGAACCGTCTAAATTTTTTTTAGCTCTTACCGGTAGTTTACATAGTTTAATGCCCACAGGAACTCTTTATAACAGTATTTGTAAAACAACAAAATTTGATGTATTCAAATATCAACCGATGAACCGAGTAAATTTATTGATTTATTCAGCAATAAAAATATTACTTATTTTAAAGACATTCTGGCGGTGTTTAAAATCGTTATATATAGTTAGTCATGTATCATAAATATATGTGACTCAAGTGTTATTTATGATAAAATAATCACAACTCTTCTTCGTAAACGTACAAGCCTATCACTCTCTCTCTCTCTCTCTCTCTCTGTGTGTGTATGTATGTATGTATAAAATTCATAAACCTAATGGTTGATAATTCATTTATCTAATGATATCTGACATGACACGAATCACAAATCGCTTCTGAAAACGACGCAGCCAACTTAAGAATAAAAAGTTCTCATGCTATCTCCCAAATAACAAAATTCTTCTACCTCCATAATCTTTTCTCCTCCTATTTTCACATTCAGCGGTCCATCTTTGTTATTTCTACTACATTTCATTACTTTTGTTTTGTTCTTGTTTATTTTCATGCGATAGTTTTTGCGTAGGACTTCATCTATGGCGTTTATGGGCAAATTCTCTTACTAAAAAACTAATCGGATACAAGATAAAACTCGATAAAGACAAGCAAAAAAAAAAAACTTAATACGCTACATTTTAAACGGATTTAGCTTTAATATGCTGCCGATAAATTTGTTGGAAACGGAAGAGAAAAACAACAAATTAAATATTTTCTACTCCGCTTACGTAAAAATAGGAGAAACTTTTTTTTCCCGGTTATAATTTTCTATTTAGCGCAAACTGTAAATACCGGACAAACGGGCTTAATACAAGATATTGTAAACCACGATTTCCAGAGAAACAATCGTCCCTTAAAAACAACTTAAATTTCTACAACAGCCAGCAAATCGTGCCGATTACAGGTTGTGTTGTTTACGGCGTAAAATTGTTGGAGGAATTATCCAAGAAACAAGAAAGAATTTCGAACAAGCTGAAAAATCTCTAGATATCGCCAGCGCATTAGAAGTATTGAAAATAAAGAATAACGAGCAAAAATATAGCGCTGAATTTTATAAAAATTTACACAAAGGTAACCGGATCGAATTACCTGTAAATTCTAGCGTAGAAGTGTTTGGTTTTATAGTAATAACAACAGAGAAATTCCCTATTGTTGCGATTTACTGTAGAAAGCTAGGAGAAAAAACTTTATAATTTACTGTTAAGGGACAATTTAAGCGCAGATTAATAGAATTTAATGGAATGCAAAGTTGGGAGGAGTCTATTACTCCCTACTTTATCGCAGAACCTGGACAGAGTCCCTTGCTGCTGGATCATTCTAATCGGGCTTGTTTTTTTAAAAAGGTTATTTTTTAATCTCGGATCTAATTTTTCAAGTTTTGTCTATTATTATTTTAGTGAATTTAAGACGGATTTAATTGCATTCCAATCCGTTGTTAAACCAGCGTTATCGAACCCATTTCATGGGCCGACCGCGGAAGGCTAGGCTTATAAAGCCTCTCCTCCCGACGTAATTCCCCTTCAGATCGTCCACTTAAGTCCTTTCGGTGCTAACTCTTAATAGGCTAGCAGGAATACGCCACAACGGGGCACTACCTGTAAGGAGGGAGCAATGCGTCCCCTTTTCCGGAGGAGTCGCAATTGCTGGGTTATTTTATCTTACTGTAAGTTTTGAAATAGGAGAGGTTGTGTAGAAGCTCTTCATCCTATCTGGTATGGCTGCCCTTCAGGACGCATCTTTGCTGGGCTCTGTTCCGGACTCCAGTCCGTGATGTTGAGGCGAGTGGTTGGTCTTCCTTCTTCTTCTCCCTCTTCTTCTTCCGAAGACCTCTTCGTTCTTCTTTGGCCTGCACTTTCCAAGAATTGGTAGTAACCGAAGTTACATACCATTAACCTTGGAATTCCCCGAAGGGCTGAACGGGGGAAAGTGCAGGTTTCTTCGTTCTTCCGTGCTGTCAGTGGCTGCTGGGCTTGTGACAGCTGGGCTGATGGCTGCTGGGCTCGTTCCCTCTTTCTTCTTTCTTGAAAGGAAAGGAAGGTAATAGGGAACTTACAAATGGTGACACCTATTCGCGATCGCATTTTTGGGGCGGCGATTTTCTGGAAGAAGTAAACAGTAATTATTCACTCCACGTAATCATTAACCTTCAGACACACGTGTGTCTGAGAAGGGGTTGGGGGGACCGCGTGGCCGCAGTGAAGAAACCATTTTTTTTTGTGGTGGCTGTAGAATTTAATAAAATCGCAAAACAAGAGGGATTTATACAGATGTCTTATAAAAACAATTATTTCCACTACTGGCCTAAAGAAACACCATTTTTCAAAATACAATCTAAAGAACATATGTGTACCACAAAGGTTTTTAAGTACGTGGATATTTCTGTTACTAGTCCCTTCGAAAGCTTAACGATCGAGGAAAAAGAAAATATACAGAAAAAAGAAGAGAAAGTAAAAATATCTAAAGAAATAGTAGAAAAAATGCTGTGCAGACATTTTACTTAAGCGCTAATTTTACTGTATCTAAATGTAAAAAATAGAGGATTTAGAAGAGGGCGTTTATACTATTAATTCTATAACAACAGATTTTAGAGAAAAAACACGTTATGCCTTTACTTTAGAAGAGAAAGGGACCGTAGAATACGTTTCCAATTCCTTTATGGAGAAAGAACCAGACTTTAATTTTAGGTTTAAAATTTTTTTTTTGTCTTCAGTCATTTGACTGGTTTGATGCAGCTCTCCAAGATTCCCTATCTAGTGCTACTCGTTTCATTTCAGTATACCCTCTACATCCTACATCCCCAACAATTTGTTTTACATACTCCAAACGTGGCCTGCCTACACAATTTTTCCCTTCTACCTGTCCTTCCAATATTAAAGCGACTATTCCAGGATGTGGCCTATAAGTCTGTCTCTTCTTTTAACTATATTTTTCCAAATGCTTTTCTTCATCTATTTGCCGCAATACCTCTTCATTTGTCACTTTATCCACCCATCTGATTTTTAACATTCTCCTATAGCACCGCATTTCAAAAGCTTCTAATCTTTTCTTCTCAGATACTCCGATAGTCCAAGTTTCACTTCCATATAAAGCGACGCTCCAAACATACACTTTCAAAAATCTTTTCCTGACATTTAAATTCATTTTTGACGTAAACAAATTATATTTCTTACTGAAGGCTCGTTTAGCTTGTGCTATTCGGCATTTTATATCGCTCCTGCTTCGTCCATCTTTAGTAATTTTACTTCCCAAATAACAAAATTCTTCTACCTCCATAATCTTTTCTCCTCCTATTTGCACATTCAGCGGTCCATCTTTGTTATTTCTACTACATTTCATTACTTTTGTTTTGTTCTTGTTTATTTTCACGCGATAGTTTTTGCGTAGGACTTCATCTATGGCGTTCATTGTTTCTTCTAAATCCTTTTTACTCTCGGCTAGAATTACTATATCATCGGCAAATCGTAGCGTCTTTATCTTTTCGCCTTGTACTGTTACTCCGAATCTAAATTGTTCTTTAACATCATTAACTGCTAGTTCCATGTAAAGATTAAAAAGTAACGAAGATAGAGAACATCCTTGTCGGACTCCCTTTCTTATTAGGGCATCTTTCTTATGTTCTTCAATTGTTATTGTTGCTGTTTGGTTCCTGTACATGTTAGCAATTGTTCTTCTATCTCTGTATTTGAACCCTAATTTTTTTAAAATGCTGAACATTTTATTCCAGTCTACGTTATCGAAAGCCTTTTCTAGGTCTATAAACGCCAAGTATGTTGGTTTGTTTTTCTTTAATCTTCCTTCTACTATTAATCTGAGGCCTAAAATTGCTTCCCTTGTCCCTATACTTTTCCTGAAACCAAATTGGTCTTCTCCTAACACTTCTTCCACTCTCCTCTCAATTCTTCTGTATAAAATTCTAGTTAAGATTTTTGATGCATGACTAGTTAAACTAATCATTCTGTATTCTTCACATTTATCTGCCACTGCTTTCTTTGGTATCATAACTATAACACTTTTTTTGAAGTCTGATGGAAATTCCCCATTTTCATAAATATTACACACCAGTTTGTATAATCTATCAATCGCTTCCTCACCTGCACTGCGCAGTAATTCTACAGGTATTCCGTCTATTCCGTCTACAGGTTTAAAATAAAAGCAGATATACTAAAACGTGGGGAAAACAGGGGAAAAATCGTGTTATTTTCGTCTTGCGATGAAAATCTAATCGAAAATTATTTTTAAGAGAAGTTTTTTTAAAAATAACTTCTACAGGAAACCACCAGCGGTGTCCTTTGTGCCACTTACATTCGCACAAAACAGTTCATTTATATCTATTTAAAAAGAAATCGGTTAATTACGTGTTTCCACCTTTTGCTTGCATACCTCGCATTTAATCCATCCCCAGAAACAATGTAAAAAAGTACGGTCCGGTGATCTAGGTAGCGTCCATTTACCGGTAATTTTTTTATCTGAGAATCGTCTTGGTGCATCACGAATGAATTAAGACGATTCATAGATGAAATATTTACCGGTAAACGGATTGAACGTAGCCGTGAATATGTTGTTGTTCCGTCAAGTCGATATATTTCAGTTCGTTTTATCGATTAGAAATTTTCAAGGGCTTTATGTTAAAACTTGTTTAAAAATTCCGGATAATTTCTACTTTTTGGTTTAATATGAAAGGGCCTATTAACCGGTTGTCGATCGTGTCGCACCAAACGTTGTCCGAAAGCGGTCGCTGGAAATTTAATTCGACTACAGGATGCGGGTTTTCTTCAGAACACCGATAAGTATTTGGTACGTTGTTTACGCCATTAAGAGGAAAAGTAGCTTCGTCCGAAAACAGAATAAATGGAATTAAGCGGTAATAATTATTAACCCGTCGATAAAATTGCAGTCGTCTGGTATTGTCACCGAGCCGGAAGGGTTGAACTTTTTGTACATAAGGAGTCATAATGCCGTAATGACTTCCATACACGATTTTGAGGAATATTACGTCGTGTAGAAATTCTTTAAGCTGTTAGCCGGTTGTAGCACCTGATGAATGTTTTTTGTTGCATCGCTGTTTATCGGTTGACTTTCAGATGAAACATGTGCTCTGGGAAGTGTTATTTTCACGAAGATTATTAAAAATTCCTCTAAAATACTTTACTAATCGTCCAGGATACCTACGTCGGTATTCTTCCGCTGAAGCCGGACCATTTCTATCGCAAAAAGCCGTACACAAAAATCATATCGGCATATTCTGCGTGACTGAAGAAACGCCGTATTTTTTCAAAACAAAAAATTCCAAACAGAATTTCACTTGTTTAAATTCAATATCAATTGGAAAAATGTAGGTACAGTTTAGAGTACAATAAACAAAAATACTACATAATATGATTTTCAAAAATAATTTAACGTAATCAAATTTTTGTCAAAAACAACTAAATCGCTAGGAATTTATATATATATATATATATATATATATATATATATATATATATATATATACATGTATATACAGAGGCATATCTCTCCTGGATTGCACATACAAAATCCTGTCGAGAATCATATACAACCGATGCAAAGACCAACTTGAACTGGAACTTGGGGAATACCAAGGGGGATTTAGGCCATGGAGAGGTTGCCCGGAGCAAATAATATCCCTAAAACTTATGATGGACTTATATAAAAGACGGAAAAAACAACTAATAATCACCTTCGTCGACTTTAAAAGGGCCTATGATTGTATACACCGACCATCCATGCTGAATATTCTGAGAAACCTGGGCCTTCACCCTAAACTCGTAAACATGATAAAATTAACTTTAACCGATACCCAGTCCAGAGTGAAATTCAGAGGTGAACTCTCTCAACCCTTCTACATAAAAACTGGATTGAGGCAAGGAGACGGCCTCTCACCACTCCTTTTTAACTGCGCCCTCGAATTTGTCATGAGAAAATGGTATGAAATAAATCCCAAAAATATAAAAACGGGTACTAAGAAAAACTCTATCACACTAAATTGCCTAGGATTTGCAGATGACCTCGCTCTTTTAGCAAATAATATTCAAGAAGCCAAAACACAAATCAAAACCTAGCACAAAAGATAGGGTTTCATATCTCTTTTGAAAAAACTGAACTAATGGCCATAGATCCTCAGGTAATAGAGCGCATTACGGTAAACAATCAGAAAATTAAAATAGTAAAACAATTTAAATATCTAGGGGAAATAATAACTTATAATTTAAATGAAAAAGTGACATGGCAAAACAGGACAAATAAAATGATTAAATCCCAAAAATTAACTCGGTCAACATACAACAAAAAATGCCTTTCTGCTAAAGCAAACCTTAAACATTATAAAACTGTAGTACAGCCAGAAGTCACCTACGGAAGCGAGACACTTTTCAAAATCACTCAGAAAAACCGAATTGAAAAAATTCTGAAAATAGAGAGGAGAATTGTCAGAACGTGTATCGATAAAAAACACAAAAAAGAAGGCCGATGGTGGATCGTGCCAAATGAGGTGGTGTATCGAGAAATAGAGCCTGTTACTGATACTATGCGGAAAAAAAGAATCTCTTTCTTCGGTCATCTCATAAGGACACCGCAAACAAGACTGTCAAGAAATATCATTGAAAAGCTCTGGTTCCAAAAGCTAGAAGTAGGATGGATCAAAGAAATTAGAGAAGATATGAAAGAATTGGGAATTTCCCTGACCGACCTACAGAATAAAACTGGAAAAATTACAAAGCTAAAAGATAAAAGCATTAGATTTAAACAAAAGACAGACAAACGACAAAATACAACGAAGAGGGTGTTTACGGATGAAGAAATACTGGGCAGCTCGGAAGAGTAAAATAACACGCTTTTCTCAGAAAAGATCCAACTAAAATTGACTTAAGTGGTCCCATGTTGGCCGTAAAAGCATAATAATAATAATATATACATGTGTGTGTGTGTGTGTGTGTGTGCATGTCAGAATATCGTATTTAGCGTATGTAAGCACTATTCCGGTTTGTATTACTGGATTAGTTCAGGGAAATGTACCGATTGCTAGGCAGGGGGTGGCAATTATCATTATCGAACAAACATTTGTGTACAACAATCCTAAATCCAATTTGGAATGGTAAAATCCTGCTGTGAAGTACTACAAGTGAGAGTAACGTTGACATCGTTCAGCGATATCGGAATAAGTTACTGAGAATTATAACAGAGGCTCCGTGGTTTACAAGAAACTCTAAGATACACGGTTATCTGAGAGTTCGGAGCGTTCGAGAGGAAATAAAACGATTCATTAACAAGCACAAAATGAGACTGAACATCATACGAGCTAATTCGCAGTTCGAGTAATAGCGACAAAATTCGACATTTAAAACGACTGCATTTATTGGAGTCGTAAGGTTCTTCGAAATTTGGATTAATCTACTACATTAGGTCATTATACTTTGTCAAAATATCTCGTTTTGTTTCGCCGTTTCATTTTGTTTTCATCATTTATTATTTTTTTTATTTCCTTGTACGAAGTAAAGGATCGCGAAAAATTTTCGGTTATCAGATCTCAATAGAAATATGCATTTTGACCATCCGCGAATCCATTTTGACTAGTTTCGGCGTGACGTCTGTGCAAACGTATGTACCCTTTTTTTTTTTAAAGAGGTGGAGGACCCCGTTTACGGGCGCCTAAGCAATGTCGGGCTCGCTAACAGGTTCCGCCAGTTATAACAAAGGGCGTATGTATACCTGCGCAGTACCGACTAAACCTCCATCCCTGGCTTCCCCCTTCCTGGGACTGCTTACGTATGTACCTCGCATATCTCAAAAGGCTAGCTATAGGATGTTGAAATTTTTAATTTAGGATTGTTGTAACATCTAGTTGTGCAACGTCCCTTTTGATTGCGATCGACCGAATCAAAAACGTCCAAAAAAGCACAAAATCCCCAAAACCGCAGGTCTCAGTGAAACCTTTTCGGCGATATATCATAAGCGGTACTTATTTTCACCGGTTCCAGAGTTATAGCCAAACAAAATGTTCATCGATGAATTATTGGGATGTTACAAGAGGAAGGCACATCGGTTCGAATCAGACTTCATCTCCTTTTTTTTAATTTTGTTTTCTTTCTTTTAATGTAAATATATCGATTTATTAATAATTATTAACTTCTGATTGTAAAAAAAACTTTTACGGTAAATAATTATTCAATAATAACAATAAAAACAAATATCAGAATTTATTAATGAAATAACATTTTATGTACTTTTCATTTTTTTTTTAAATGCGTATATGTAAATTTAATAGGTGTACAAGGAAGTCATTATATAGATAAAACGTAACATAAACCCCTCCGCTCGTAAAATAACAGAGATAAAAACTATCGTAAAAATGTACTTGAAACCAACACGTCTTAGAACAAGAGAAAATCAATTATAATAATAAATTTTGTCAGCAAAATTTTGGGTTAGGACTATGCGAGAGAGGAGAGGAAGAGAGAATAAATTTTATATAACATTCGATTAAAAAAGTTAATTACATTTTCTATTCGGGTTATAATCGAAGATCGATCGGAAATTAAAGAGATATACGACAGTAGAAAAATTATTATTTATTCAATAATGAAATTAAAACTATTTACCGACATAATCCCCGCTAAATGTAGCCATCTTTCCGTGAACTAAGGATTATTCAACTCGGTATCTAACCCGTTCTTATACCGCAATTTTTGACTCGATGGTTATTGCCGAATTTGGTGCTACGTAAAAACTTTTCGAGAGAACCGAACGAAAAAAAACCTAATGGCGCGAGATCAGGACTGTAAGGTTAATGTGTCAAAAACTTCTGAATCGATTTCTGAATGACGTCCCACGTCTTTGAGAACTATTAAGGACTTTATCGCACAGATGAATTACGTTTTTTGTGAAAGAACAGGAACGATTCCTTTCCTTATAACAGAAGGAAATCGACATTTTGCAATGATAACTGTCGATAGCAAGTTGTTCTTTCAAATTAGTGACAATAAATTCAGCCTTTGTAATATCAAAGCAATTTTTTTTCCAAAAGAGTAACGGAATGAAAAAGCGCTTGAATGTCAGTCCTAATGAAAAGTAACATTGTAACTTCCATTATTTTTAAACTGATTAATTTTAATTTCGATTATCTAAAAAGGATAATCACAATTTCATTTTTACTTCCTTGTACGAAGTAAAGGAATCATTATTTACCATCCCTGATGCATTTTGACTAGTTTCGGCGTGACGTCTGTGTCTCGCATAACTCAAAAACGATTAGCCGTAGGATGTTGAAATTTTGGATTTAGGAGTGTTGTACTATTTAGTCGTGCACCTCCCCTTTTGACTATAATCGACCGGACCAAAAATGTCAAAAAAGCCCAAAATTCCATAAAATTGTATTTTGGACTTTTTCTAACTGCAGTAATAAGCCCTCATCGGGGGAGCTTTTCAACGATATATCATACGCGGTACTTATTTTCATCGGTTTCAGAGTTATAGCGAAATAAAATTTTAATTGATGAAATATTTAGATTTTACAAGAGGATGGCACATCGATTAAATTACGACTTCATATGCTTTTTATTATTAACTTTTTTTTTTTAATTTAAATATATCGATTTATTAACAATTATTAACCTCCGATTGTAAAAAAACAACTTCTACAATAATTAATAATCCGATAATAAGAATAAAACAAAAACAAAAAATATGAAAAAAATCAGAAGTTATTAGTGAAATAAAATTTTACGTACTTTTACTTAATTACGGGTTTATGTACTTTTTTAATTTTATGTACTCACCACACACCTACTTGAGCGTCGTACTAATATAAAAATGCTGTTACGGACAAATAATGTGAAAATACGGAAATAATCTGATGCGATGTGGCGCCTACCCCGATGCAATTATGTAACCGTCAACTTTATTATAGAATTCGAAAATCGTATCTTATTTTCAAATGAAGTGCGGCATAAAATGCGTATACGTTATTTAATAGGCGTCTAAGGAAGGCATGTGGTATCCGTATCAGATTTTTTATAAATAATCTTTGATCTCATTTCGACTTTTTTTTGTCTATTTCAATTAAAAAATACAACAGATTAAAGATGCGATGAATGTAAAACCTGAAGCGTATATTTATTTATATTTACATATACGCGAAAAGAAACTCGCATAAAAGTTCCAAAAAGTAAAAGAAATATTTTTACGGCAGTTCTAAAACAGCGAAGAATTTTTATCGAAGATTATTTTAGTACAAGTAAAAGTAAAAGAGAAAGTTAGGTAAAGAAAATTTTCCGATGAAAGGAAACAAGAAACAAGTGTGGAGCATAAAAAGGTAACGGGAAACATAGCTGTTAAAAACAATGAACACAGAAACGATAACCTAATTTGAACTGTGTAAACAAGCCGAGACTGACCGCTGTATTTCATAAGCTTCGTTCTGTCACCACGTAATTTCTCTGCGCTCCCCACCCCTGCAACAAACGTCCGGATAAACAACAAACCTTCAAACGCCACAGCAAAAATAAATTACGAAAACTAGCCCGCCCTCTAAAGTGCACTTCCTAGACTGCATTGTTTCATCTCTCGTAACACAACCAACCGACCAACGACAGCTTAATATTTATGTTTGTGTTCGCGAACACGAACTCGCAAACACACATTTAGTATGGATTTAATTCAAAAATTATAATTAGAGATCACAAAGTAACATATAATTAACAGAGCTGCCATACAGCTCTGAGCTGAGTTACAGCTCAGGCATCACTCCATAATCTGTAATACTTATATGAGTTTTACGCGTTAAAAAAAAAATAATACGCAAACGGGGGTACCGCACAGCGCTACTAGTTTAACCTTGACCAAAGACTGGTGTGGCGGCGATTGGAGAGGGTGACTCGCATATTACATCGCAAAGTAAAATGTAGACAGCGCGTCGGCATGTAGTTTTGTATATGATTGCAGGATGTTTATAACGTTATCCGACATGAATTAAACGAACATTTATAATCGGTTTCTTTTAAGTTAATTTATTTTACTCGCAATGACAACATCCAGAGTACCCGCATATTTTTTTTTTCTTTTCCTCCGGACCAACCGTTATGTATCGCTTCACAGAATGAGATGAAATGGCAATTTTATAGCGTGTGAAAATATCATGCCTGACCGGGATTCGAACTCGCGACCTCTGGATGAATGGCTGAGACGCTACCACTCGCACCACGCAAGTTAACCGCTCACTATCACGCGCATTTTTTTAAAATTGTTTTTTTTTTCACGTTATGAATTTTGATAATAATGTAAGATAATGTCAAGCGCAACCCGAAATCGAACCCAGAACGTTTTATCCGACAGTACTATCTTCTCGCAATTATTATTTTCATACTGTTTACTATAATAAAATTAATATTAACCCGTAATTTAACAATCTGTTTTATTTTATTCGTTTATTACAATAAATGAAGCTAAATGTATTATAAAAATGACATTAGAGGTTACATATTAATGAAACGTGTAAATAGATTAGATTTTTTTTTACCTCCGGGTCCACAGTTAAGTTATCGCTTCAGAGGATGAGATGAACAATTTGTAGCGCGTGTGAAAATGCCATGCCTGACCGGGTTCGAACCTGGGACCTCCGGATGAAAGGCCGAGACGCTACCACTCGCGCCACGGAGGCCGGAAAATAGATTAGGTTGCATAATATTAACCTAAAATACAGAAACATCTTATATTACAGATCTAAATTACAAAATAACTACAAATAAATTGAAAAAAGTAATAATTTAAATTTTTACTGAGGGCGGTAACATATATAATGAAGGGTCGGAAAGAAAAATGATGTATTAATTCAGTAATTAATATTTCTGAACATCAAACAAATTCATGATGATCTTTTACTCTTTTTTCTATTTTCTTTTAAAAGAATACATTTTTTGTTATATAAGAGAATAAGTGTTTTTGATAAAAAAAAAAACTTTTTTTATCAGATACATTTTTTATATAAAAGAAAACTGAAAAAAATCGGTTAAGATGACACAATGTAACGATATTTTTTTTAATATAATCGATTAAAAAAAATCGTCGATTTCGGAACAGTTACAATGAAAGAAGTTTCTAAAATTCTGTCATATTGGAAACCACATACTGTATTCATTCCATCAAAGTGGATTAATTTTTACCCCCCTATAAATCTCTGATGCGAGAGTAGTCTACCTACATTTGACTAGGGACTAATAGCTCTATCTACGCTATTATCTATTTTATACCTGAATATAAGTTTTAAATATTTAACTTTAACAGTAAAATGACTGCTAACTAAGATGCAATTAGCAACAGTTCCAAAGACTGGACTGCAGGTCTATATGCCATCATTAGGTAGCCTAACGAGGTAGCACAAGAAAAATTAGTTAAAAAATAAAAATTGATTCATTAAATTTTAATCTCCCTCATCTAGAGTTGAAAACGATTTGTTTGTTTACGTCACTTGTATGAAAGGGACAATTCTGTTCATACATTTTGTAAATTAATCATAGTAAACGATATTTTCTCATTAAAGCACAATAATTTTTTTGATTTATTTATAACTGGAAAATAACTGATGTTTTTTTTTTTTGTTGCAAACCCCAGAAATACATATATATGACAAATATCAGCACGCAGGAACCGATCAGAATAGATTACGTAATTGTAAATTTCTATGTTTGAGTTTATCGTTCAAAGAACTTTTATTCTGTTAATCCATATATCGATTGCATTCATTGTAATTTTCCTTATATTATATAAGCCTTTTTTAATATTGTATCAAAAATGTATTCATAATCGATCGTTAGAATTGAAGTAATATACTCGTGCTTGTAATGAACCACCGTGACACATAATGTGTTTTTTCATTCCATTCTTTTTATATTCTCTTCTGAAGACGGGTGTAACAGGTGAAAACCTTTCGATATATTTTATCGATAAGAGATTGTAGATTGTTGTTATTATTATATAATTTTTATTTCTTTTTTCAGGGAAAAAGGATGGATATCATTAGATGTGGAAGAAATTTATAAATCATAAAGATTTATTATAATTAAAATTGTAATATTATCGTAATGTATAAGTCGTTTTTACTATATTATAAGCCTGTAATGTGATATGTATCGTAGACATAAATATTGTTACGCTGTTCTTATCAAGGTTTTGCCACGGTTTCCCTTGATACAATAGGGCAAATGCCGGAACAGTTCGTTTAGTTTTCCGTGGAATTTAATCTTTGATATCATTATTCTCATCTAAAATAATAAAAATAAATATTTATTTATAATTTTATTTTTTGTAGTTTTTTTTTTTCATTACCTGCTTAATGCCGAATTAATGTGACCCCATTTAACCACTAAAAGTTGACATTTAGCTCAAATACTTTTTACTTCCTTTACTTCGTACAAGGAAGTAAAACGGATTAATTTTCTATCGGCTAAATGGCGCTCTGCGGTATTACAGCAACCGTGTCCGTGCTGCATTATACATCGGTTTCAAAACAAGCGGAATGGCAGAGGAGGGCTGATCGCACGGCCACCAAGGAACCGAAACCCCATTAGATTTCTTTTTGGGAGGGCATGTAAAAATCATTATTCGGAAAAAAATTCGCAACATCAACCATCTACAGAAGAGGGTTGTTGCAGTGCGACGGTAGCATACATTACACTCGACATCCTGAAGAGTACGTGGGAAGAGCTGGATTACCGTCTGGACATTTGCAGGGCAACGAACGGTACATATATCGAAGTACACCAAGAAAAACTTCAGAATCTACCCGTTAAGGATAGACACTAATGCACAGTAAGTAAGTTATACTACCTTAAATATAATGCCGTTTAAATCGTACTTGCAATCAAACAGTTCTTATATAAACATTCTGTATGTATATTTATTTGCGAGTAAAATCATATTTCTATGGTTTGCATAATTTTTCCATACGCAACAGACATCCACACGTGGATCTAACTTACGAAGGATATCTCTAAAGTAAATTTAAAGTAAAGTTTTAAGCGATTCAACGGAACATTTTGGCCGATAGGTTATATATAGTAAATACAATTTGATCCTGTGTTAATAAATTGTACTAAATCGCCTGAGGTTGTGTTTATTTTTTAGTATAATACAATTTTTAACTGATTTTAATTTTTTTTTTTTCATTTAATTAAATATTTTGTGACACTCATTGTCATGAATTTATCACGGTTATGTATTTATCATGATTTCCCTTGATCTATCCAGGAAAATCTTGAGCGGTTCTTTTACTTTCCCGTCTAAATAACGCAATAATAGAGCTGTAGTTCTAGAAGGAAAAAGTATCGTAATCTGTCCGATTTGGGCATATGCGATTTTCGCCGGATCTTGACGTTTTCGCATCTACGGAATCCAAAAAAACAGGATGGAAATTTTCCGAATGTTAATGTTCGTATGTACGAGTGTGAGAGTTCGGTGTTGGCCTCTAAATCTTCGACCAGATCAACCGGACCGATTTTGACCAAAGACGGTCAGTTTATTTCTATATATGGGGCGTTGATGCGTTAAATTTTCAACTTAAAAACTCAAGGGGGCGAGGCTGTAGAGCAAGGGCACCCTCAGTATCTCGAGATTTCACCTAATTAAAGTCGTATTTTTTTTAAAAATAAAAATATTTGCGAAATCGCACACCTCCACCCCAATAAATGCTTTAAACTACTGCTATACGAGTATATTGTGACGTCAAAGGCGAGCGGTAAAATTAAATAATATTTAAAGTGTAAAAAAAATAATTCGGACTGGCCGGGTCCCGAACTCGATCGCCCGGTTAATTGAGTACCTGGTGTGTTAAGCCTCACAAGCTGCAACAATCTTCCGACGGTATAAGCGAAATTTGTTTTTTTTGCGAAATTTGGTCACGCGATGGTACAACAATTCAAATCAACCGTAAATGTGCGTACGTGTGTGTGTATTGCGGTCGAATAACAAAGTTAATAAGCCTAAAATATTTCTTATATAGACGTTCGATATAATTAAATTAAATCAAGATTTGTTGATCATTTTATATCTATTATTACATTTTATTTAAAATAATAATTAATCTCCCTTAATTTTAATAATTTTTTTTAAAAATATTACGATTAAATTTATCAGTATATATGCAGTACGTGATAAGAAAACAAAAATAATAACACTTATTTTAAGCTATATTAAAATAATATTAATATAAAGAAACTTACCTCGATCAATAATGAAGGTCATTAAACACCAAAACAAAATAAACAACGTATAATAAATAGTTAAACAAGAATGACCGCAGACACGAGGATCCAAATTGAACTGAATATCACAGCGTCATCTGTAATGTCGCTAGATTCCATAAGCTTTCGTTCTCTGCTACGCACGTTATTTCTCTGTCGCTTCAAACAACGTCCGAACAAATCTGCAAAATAAATTATGAAAATTGGCGCGCCAACTAAAATGTATTACCTACACTGTACTGTTTCTCCTCTCATAATAACAACCGACAGTATAGCATTAATGTTTTACAGATTTGAAAACTTTTAATTTTACAAAATAATAACTGAAACCAAATTTTCGCGTAACCTATGTATACAACCAACCCCTCTCTCAATTTCTCTCCATCACCCTCGCTCCCACTCCCACCCAAACTCTCTCACACTACCCGCTCTGTCTCTCACTCGACCCCTCTCTCACCCAGTCACTCTCTCACTCGACCCCTCTCTCTACCAGATACTCTCTCACTCGACCCCTCTCTCAACAGTCACTCTCTCACTCACCCCCACCATCAATCTCTCTCGCTGTATGCGGTGGGCTACTTAAACATGTGTGTATTTTTTCAATTTTCTCACTCAAAGTGCATTTTTACAAAAACTTTGTAATAAAAAAATTGACCGTTAAGGTTTTCGACACTTTTTAAATTTATTAATGCCTTTCCGTTCGTGAAAAAGCTTTAAAAAATTTCTCGTTGGAATTATAACAAAAAACGGTAACTGTAAATGAAAAATTTACGTAAAATTTAACCTCTGATCCAAAGATTTTTCCCGACGAGAAGAAAAGTTACAACGTCGTTTGTAGTAATAAAAAATTACGCGTATAGAATTTTATTTCGAAAATACGAGTACACCGTTAAATTATGTTACTTCAATTTTTTTTTAATTTCAGTGCTCCTTTGATCAGCCAAATAAACATAGTTTTTTTTGTAATTTCTTTATTTTGCGTCGTTTATAATTGTACGTAAAGAATTAGATGAACAATGTTAGACCAACAATGTTGTGATTTTTTTTAATTTAGCTTAAAAAATATAAAGTAAACACGGGAAATGTTAAATATAAAAATTTGTAATGACTGTTTCTTGTATATATGTCGTACACTTTTTACAAATAATTTCTGCTTTAAATACTATGTACGCATAATTATTAAGATATATGACAATTACTCGGTGTCGAACTCAGAACCTCACATAAATTATAAATATCGGTCGCCTTCTACAAACTCACTACCTATGTTTTTTTCCTTTCTTACTTATATTATTAAATATATATATATATATATATATATATATATATATATATATATATATATATATATTAAATAAAAACTACGCCGATAAATTTCTAAAAATATTTTTACAAATTTATTAAAACGATTATTTGTTACTTTCTTTCCTATCAAAAATTTTTTTTTTTCAAATTTTTGTGTTATTCCCGAGACATTCATATTATTAACATTATACGTTTATATAACTTAAATTTTCCTAATTAACATATTTTTAATATGTAAAATATGTTAATTTTATCACTGCTGTCTAATTCATACAAAAATTAACAAATTTTAGAGTAGCCAAGCTGCAAACCCATTAATAACGCGATAATTTTTAATCGCAACATATAGAGTTAAGTTTATCGTTATTTTTTTAAATTTTAAATTCCCACACACACGGATCATTTATGCACTCCTTGACATATTTATTTACTAATATAACATACCTGACACAATAACTGTAAATCACAAAACAGAATGAAACCTCAGTAGTGTACACTCACTGTCGTTCTAACAATACTGGTGTGTGTTAATTGTATGACAGAATAAAGTTCTGTGCTGAAATGTAGATCATGTAATGAATCATGCATATACAGTTATTGCCTTCATAATATTATCTTTGTACCCTACTCTCTGTTAGAGATGATTAAAATATTCTTTTATGTACGTAAGTTAAAGAAAAAGACATAGAATTTCGTAAAATCAATATTTAAAAATATTGTCACTAAAAACTGTGATCGATGGAAATATTCTGAATTCATTTTTCAATTCAGCAAAAAGGTTACAATAAAACTTTCAATCGCCAAAACTTTGTTTATTAGAGTAAGCGGACACCGAATTAACCCGCAACCTTTTTTTTTGTATGAGAAATGTATTTCGTCCCATGAGAAAAACCCCAAGTCTAACTGTAACTAGAACTCAGTCCCGCCCGAATAAAACACTATTTGTAACAAATTTACATATGTCAGTTATTTCATAACCTAATTTTTATGATACACGATTTATTACGTAAATTATCTTTTAATTTAATTATTCTTATTTTCTTAAAACGATTCATTTCTAAATTATACACATGTTCTTAATTTTAATAATAATTTTTGATATATTTAATATTGTTACGGAATCTCAACTTTTTTTTTTTTACATTGCACTTTTTTGGTTCATAATTGATTTCAAACAATTTTTTTTCAGTTTAATCTAAAATAACTTGATCTTTTATTTTAGTTTTTTTACATCGACCTTTACCGATTGTAACTTTCATGATGAAATTAATCTTTTGATATACGTTTCATAAAATCGATGTTTCCATTTTGAAGTTAAGCACGCCATCCGAGTATAAAACTACCCACCAGTAGTAGAAAAGTAAAATTAATTCGATCACAATTTCCGAGAAAAAACTACTTAAGATAAACTTATTTTATTAATTTTTAATTAAACAATATGAAATAAGAAATTCATAATTACCAGAAAGGAAGAATACTGCTGTAGATTTTCAAGTTTATCCAGAAACAACCGTTCAGAGTATGTGTATTGTTCTTGGGTAGTTTGTATTTCAATTTTTGTAACCTGAAAAATCCCAATTTTTTAATTAATTAAATAAACCGTACCGATTAAAAAGAACTAACAAATGAATTAGAGACTTACACGTGTGTTGAATAAGTAATAATAGCAATAATAATAATTAGATACGTAAATATACCGGCATATTTTAATAGGAAATCAAATTTAGTTAAGATGAATAAAAAAGAGAAGGTTTAATTACGACTTATGTATTTAATAGTTTGTTATCCGTAACCTCAATCGTTTAAAAACAAATAGAACTATAAAAATTTATTTCTGTAATTTGGTTAAAATTTCGCTTTCTGTTGGAATTTCATCTAGATCTGTTTGTAACTTAAAAATTATAGATAATATTCTTGCACCTTTCTCAGCTAATCGGTACAAAAAAAGCACACCGTCGAGGAAAGAACTTAAAGATTTGTAATAAGATCTTTCAAACAGAAAAATAACAGAGTGTGAAATATAATCTTTTAACGTCAATTTAATCCTGAATTTTCGTAAGAAATCTTGCCTACTGCAACGACGAGACCAACCGCTGAAACATTTTAACTAACATCTAAGCAGTAATTTTTCAGTTTTTCATTGATTTTTTTTAGAATAATCAGTGCATTTTACGTAAATATAATTTTGAAATTAGTACAGATATAACCGATTCTAACTAAAACAAGGTGACAAAACGAGAAAAAATAAAGCAAATGAAAATAAATATACAAAAGTGTGAAATCAATTCTTAATCAAAAACAGAGTCATAACGTAAAATTAAGTGTTACTATCTTTTTTTAAATATCAATCAGGAATTTAAAAAAAATTGTATTATTAATCTTTTCTTTTTTAGATGTAACACGACCTACATGCTATTAGAGAAGAGGTAGCGCCGGCTACCTTACCTGCTAGACTAAAAGTTCCAGATTCGATCGATATCTGGAACTGCAGTTTTTTTTTTTTGAGAAGATGAACAAAAGATTTGCTTCTTTTTGAGAAGACGAACAGTCACCTTCTCAAAAAGAAAAATAACAGAACCGCATCTTTTACGATGTAGATTATAGAAACCACGAACAGTACGCAAGGAGGTAATGAATGATTAGTATTATCTCTAAATTTCACGGTTCGGCCCGTCTACAATATCCAAATCGAATGGGTGTGTAAGAGCGTACATACACCCGTAGATCTATTTATTAGTTCACTTTATTATACGTATAAAGCCTAATTTTATTTTATTTAGATCTTTTAAAATATATTTCGTCGTTTTTAACTAATACCTGGCTCTCAATGAACGAAACAGTTTAATCCAAAAATTATATTGAAAGTTCTTTGAGTGACGTGGAATTAAATTTTGTCGGATGTCGGATTTTTGTAATCTATTTTGTCACCTCCGTAATAGAACAACCGAATGATATACTTACGGTTTTGGGTTCGATTCTTGGCTTGGACTTAAGCTCACATGTTTAATGCCTATCTGGGTATTGCCAGTTAAAAGAACGTTACTCGTAGTCTGAAGATCTAAGGTTTTTTCTCAGCTTGGAGAGGGTTTGCAGCAGCGTAATATGCTTATAATTAAAAAAAAAAAAAAAAAAAATTATTCATAACGTTAAGACACTGTAGTTGATAGTTAGTTGCCGCACAGAATTACTTGCGTAATGCTTCTGTCTCAGATCGCTTATATTCATATAAATATTAGATACGGAATCGATTTATTCTTCCTACAGTTCAGATTTACTGACGTAAATAAGTTCATAATAAAAATGTTAATAAAGAACCGATTGGATACGCTGGAGGTCTCGGGTTAGTTTCTCAATTTAGACGTAACTTACAAATCTACATGCTAACCAGATTAAACCAGAAAAAACTGAAGATACTGGGTTCCGCTCTTTCAATTATATTTTTATATTTTATTCTTAATCTGCACATAAAAATAATTCTTAAGGCGACAACAAATTCAAAAATCAATAAATAAATAAAAACCATCAAAAGGTAAAGCGAAAAGTTGCGTGTCTTATTTTATATTTTTGACTTCATTTAATTTAATTGTTTTATAAGATAACTCAATTCTCTATCGCGTAAGGGATTTATTTATTAAAGCGCGTCAGACTGTTAAACTTGAACCTTTGTAGTCGGCTGGAGTGAGTAATATTTTACATAACTGTGTTCAACAACGGGCGCTGGCCAGACAGCGCGGGAAGGAACTTGTCGTGATCTTAATACGCATTATTAAAACAAATATTCATAATCTATTTTATATTAAACAATTTATTAATCTAAACTGCCAACAAATAATATCCGGTTATTTTTTTCTCTTTATTTATGAAATGAATTTTTAGGGTGTCTGGGATTAGGGATTCGAAACCAGAACCTTTTGCAACATATCTTTATTTTCAAACGGTTTTTTTAATACAAGAATCAACAGTGTAATTTATTTATTAATCTATCTTATTGTACGCATTTTAAAATGTAACAATTGTATTTGTTAAAATGGAATATCTGAGTAGACAATGATTAATTAAATACAATGATACGTAGTTTGTTTATTTTGTATACATAAGGAAAGGAAAAAGACGATTTTCGAGTTTAATATCGCACTCAATAGTCTCTAAGGGGAGGGTGTGTGTGCGCGCGCGTGTATGTGTGTGTTTTAAACGATGGCAGATTGTGTAATGGAAAACTACAGCTGCTTTTTTTCCAAGAAAATGTGGCTCTCTACATTTTCATATAGCAATGATGGAGGCGCCTTCCTTGTTAAAATATTCCGGAGGTAAACTAGTCCCCCGTTCGGATCTCCGGGTGGGGACTACTAAGGAAGGGGTCACCAGAAAATTAAAAAATAACATTCTACGAGTCGGGGCGTGGAATGTTAGAAGTTTAAAAAAGATTGGTAGGCTACAAAATTAAAAAAAACAAATTGTTAAGGATGTAGGGGGTATACTGAAATGAAACGACTAGCACTAGATAGGGAATCTTGGAGAGCTGCATCAAACCAGTCGTCAAATGACTGAAAACAAAAAAAAAACATCAGTAACCAACCACTACACAGCCATAATAAAAAAAAATAATAATAAATGTATTGTCTGACGAAGAAGTGTTCCGTGAATCTGTCGACAACGTTGATTTTGTTGTCCTTGGATGATTGCAAGAAAAAAAAAAACAGTAATATAAAATTCAACTAACATGTTTTCAAACAGTTGCCGAAGGTCACATATTGCTGGATGACAACTGGCATACACACTACCCAAATTAGTTTATCACTTACAAACTGCTGACACATCATAATTTGTAATATACCGTACGGTTAACACGCACCCACGCGCCCACACCACCATAACATGAGTAACACAAAAGAAATTTATTTATTTATTTTCTGATATCAAGATTTACTCAAAACTACACACAAAGTAGTTTTTTCTTTCCAGAATTTTTATTTTTAAAAACAAATGTTAGTAAGCCTTAACATTGATATTTTTGTCTAAAGTTTTTAATCGACGAACAAATGTTTTATTTTTTCTAGTATTTCACAAATATATATTTTTTTTCTTTTATATGTAAAATTTTCCACCCGTATCAGCTTCCCCCAATATCTGTTGATGATAATTTAATAATCGATTAAAAGTTGTCAAAAATAGTTGTAATTTAATTATTTTAAATTCCACTTTTTTTGAAGATTTTTTCTTTAATATGATTTTATTCAAAAATAAATTTGATAAAATAAAGAAATAAAGGCGTATTTTTTCAGAACAAAACATTTTCAAATAACAAAAAATATGGAAAGAAAAAAAGTTTCTCATAATTTGTAATAACCTATCGTTTTTTTTTTTTTTATTTACAGTCGCATCAACAATTAAAATGCTGATATCCGTGGTGGAGTGGTAGCGATTCAGCCTTTCATCCGGATGTCCTGAGTTCGAATCCCAGTCAGGCATGGCATTTTTTCATATGCTACAAATTTCCATTATCATACGGCGAAATGACTAACACAGTCGATGCCCTTCATCTCAAAAAAAAAAAAAAGAAGTCATTGGCAAGACTGGGGCGTAACAAAATTTGCAAAGGATTGCTAAGTGAACCGGTAAACGTGTAGTCTTAAATAGACTCAGGCCTACCGCGCACCTACCCCTCGGGGTTGTCTAGTGGTGAACTCGTCATCGCAAATCAACTGATTTTGAAGTCGAGTTCTAAAGTTCAAATCCTAGTAAAGGCAGGTTACTTTTAAACGGATTTGAATACTATATTCAAATTGGGTATATTCAGTTGGGTTTCAATTAACCAAACACCTCAGAGACGGTCGACCTGAAATAAAGTTACTAGTAAACAAGTTTCTAGTAAATTCAAGTTACTAGTAAACAACACATAATTATATGAACAGCTGATTTATATTAGGTATTAATACCTTTAGTTTATTGTTGCCCCGTGAGACGTAAACAAAGTTTTGTGAAACGAGTTTTTGTTGTTTTACAAAAATGAGTGATACTAATTATAAGCAACGTTCTCCGATCAAGTTTTACGTTAAACTCTGTTAGAATGCTACTAAAAATTACCAAAATTGAAAAGGGCATATGGAGATGACGTTCTGACACGAGCCCAAGTTTTTAGATGGTTTAACGCATTTTCAGATGGCCGAGAATCAGTTGCGGACGATCCACGCTCTGGAAGATCGTTAACGTCAAAAAGTGACGATAATGTAGAGCGAATCAGAGACATGATATGGTACGACCGGCGATTAACCGTCAGAATGATTGCACAACAATTAAATTTGAAGCATATCATAGTCCGTCAAATTTTGACAAACGAATTGGACGTGAAAAAAGTTTGTGCAAAATCGGTCCCAAAAAACCTCACTGTTGAACAGAAAAACAACAGGGTGGAAGTGTGACGTGATTTTCTAGAGCGAATTGAAACCGATCCTGATTTTCTAAAAATATGTTATTATTGGTGATGAATCTTGGATATTTGAGTACGACCCAGAAACAAAATGCCATAGCAAGGAGTGGCACACTTCAAACTCATCGTGTCCCAAAAAAGCAAAAATGAGCAGATCAAAAATCAAAACCGTGCTAATTTGTTTCTTCAATAGTAATGGCATTGTCCATAAGGAGTTTTTGCCTACAGGATAGACAGTAGATCAATATGTTTACAAAGAAATTCTTGAAAGACTGCAGAAAAGAGTTGCTTGCATGAAACCAGCCATCAAAAACAACTGGATGCTGCATCATGAGAATGCACCTTGTCACACTTAATGAGTTTTTGACAAAAAAAAAGCATTCCTGTAGTTCCTCAACCACCTTATTCACCTAACTTGTTCCCTACAACGTTTTCCTATCCCCCACTTTAAAAAGCATCTCAAAGGACAGCATTTTTGAACAGTAGAAAACATTTTAAAAAATGTAACCGACTATCTGAAGGATATTCTGGTTTCTGAGTTCCCACACCGTTATGAAGAGTGGAAAAACCATTTGAAGTGTTGCATGGCTTCCCAAGAGAATTATTTCAAAGGTGATAGAGTCCATGTATAATTGGATTGTAAATAAAAAGTTTTTCTGAACCGGTCTCATTACTTTACTTACAAACCTCATATATCTACCGATCTGACAGCCAAAATACATCAGAAAATGCTGAAAGACATTTCCTGAAGTGATCCAAAGATAGTGATCACAAATGTCCTAGACTAAATTACAGTTATACTATTTCACAAGGTTTTCTAACTGTGATGAGTTGAAATATGGCAAAAATAGGATTTTTCTTGGTAAATAATTAGATTTTGTTTATTTATTCTCAACCGATTAATTCCTTTCAACATGAATATTTATATTATGAGTATTATATTTGGATAGGTAATAAGAAATAGTATGCGAATGACTGCAAACACCCTGTTCTTCAACTCTACTATTGCTTGTGTGAAGTGATCTAAAATGACTTTAAAAAAAAGAAGTTAGTAACCATAACAGACTATGTAAAATCAAAATTAATGGGTATCTATAAATCTATACTATTATATAAGAGAAAGAGGGTTTTTGCTTGTTTGGGATAAACAAAAAAAACTACTTGATCAATCGCAACCAAATTTTTAGCCGTGTTTCTTGGCATGAGAAGGTTTTTAGATATTTCATCTCGAAAGATCTCAAAAATAAAATATATATATTTTATTTTTGCAAACTCAAACGCGTGTTTGCGTTTCTATCACTGTGTAAACTGGGTTTGAACTGAATGATTCAAATCAATCTAATTATATTTTTATAAAAATAATAGAATTAAATTTACATTAAATAAAATAAAATAATTTCTGTTTAACAATAATGGGCTTCCTGTGGGAACTGTGTGTGAGGCTAGAGTGATGAGGTACGCAAACACCTGGTGAGAGGCTAGACCAATCTTCACCATCAACTGGTAACAAATGGAATGCTCCTGGGGCACTGTTTTGGGAGGTGCAATGGGATGCTATTATAATAACTCTCCACACAATTTTATAATTTTCAAAATTGTTAACTGGGTATTTGTACCGCATTAGTTACCGTAGTTATTATTATTCTATCTTTTGTAATTTAGTTTCTTTTTCAGGTTTCTATACAGCCTGAATACTATAATTATTATTTATCGGTATTATTCTCACAACCATGAAGATAACGTACACTGCACGGTTCAGGGGGTGGAGCTCTCTGGGTAGATGGGAATGGTGACCAAAGCAAGCTTTGTGGCTATAGGGTAGGCCTCACAGCCCCAGGAAGCCTGAGGAGCCCCTGAGTTGGCTCCAGGATTTGTCTGGGCTGACCTGAGCCTCAAGGTTCCAGGTTCTGGCTAAACGGCTAATTACTTCATACTTTACATACTCATATAATTAAATATAAACTGTTTTTTCTTTTAATATGGACTTATTTTAAATTATCTGGTTTTCTTTTTCAGTTGGATCGACTTATTCTTCCTTGAATTATAACTTCAAAAAGCTTTTTACTATTCAGATATTATCTATTAAAGATTATGTTTATTAACAGAAATAATGGGCGAAGTAAGAGTAATATCTCTTATCGGTATTTCTCACGCCTGATTTAGTTAAAATGAATGAGTGTCAACTGCAGACCACAGTTATTTCAGCTGGAACTTGTCATTCGTACATTTAAAAAATCTATTTACTAAAAAATGTCTCTAGAATAAACAAAACAACCTAGGAAAATACTCTGAATTTCCTAGGTAACATCCTAGGAAAATGTCCTGCAAAATTATGCAATCTGACAATTTTGTGCTCATTTTCTCTTCCTTCACTATTGTGAATTTAAAATAATTAATTATTATTTTTATTTTTAGTAAAACAAGTGCAAAATCTTAAGACTACATAATTTTACGATCCGCTTAAACAATTTTACCTGTTACAGATGAAATTGTTTAAGTGAATCTAAACAAACAAAAGTGAAAATGTTTGGCGATTAATCTGAACAAATAAATTTCAATTTTGTTTATAATAAGAGGCTTAATTTTAATTTAATACAACATAATTCAATAAAACAAATATCTATGGGGCTATTAATGATTAGAAGTTAAAAGGCTGCCGTTTTGGATTTTCAAAGTTAATTATTTAGTAGAAGATGTTATTGAGTACACATACACCAAATTTTATTAAATTATTACAATCATTCTTAAGATATAAATTTTTATTGAAAAAAAAAAAAATGGTAGAAAGAGGGAAAATTAAGTGATTTGGATTGTTTTTCCGCATGAACTTTTTTTTAAATTTTGATGTCATGAATCAGTCTAAATTTTTCAGACACCTCCCACAACACTCTAAATAAAAGAATAACTTTTATACGTGAAATAAAAGTAAGACAAATTAATGAAGATGCTAAATATATCAAGTATATACAAAATACAAATTTAGAAGATAGAAATGCAAATAATTTAAGTACAACTTTTTGTACACCTCAAACAATAATAAACATAATTCAGAGTTTATTAACTAAAGTAATAATTACAACCGTTTTGGTTTTATTACTTTTGTAAAAGAAAATCTTACAATTTTGTTGAAAATAAATTGATGGAGAGATATTTAAAAAGGCCAGTCATTTGTTAAAAATGGAAACAGAAGCATAATAAGTAAGACATTATCATTATTCACTTTTAATTATAATGATGATTTTATTGTTTGTAATATATATGCACAAATGTTTCATAATTAAGACTTTTAAAATTGTTATTTTATCATATCCTAAAATACTAATAGGAAGATGTTGATGAATTATTTTAAATATAGTTTAATAGAATATAATTAATTAACTGTGGTTTAGTGCAAATATTGTATTTTTCTTGCTCTTGACAACATAAGTGGTACATACTGTTTATTAATCAATATTATATTATAATAATTTTTGTTTTTTTCGTGGTTGTTCTAGGACTAAGTAATATGCATTGTAACACTGGTTGTATAATGGTAATTTGCAATAATATGCTTCTGAAATAGTTAATTTTACTAGCTGATGTAAACAATTAAAATTAAAGAAAATGTAAGACATCCTTAACAAAAATAAAATGAAAAGTTCAATAACATTATTTAAAACTGTTAAAAAAAGTTAGATAATTAATTATATATTGTGACTGACATTTAATTGGCTTAAAATAAATCGGTTTACTTTATTTTTGAAATAGGTTCACAGTAATACATTTAATGCTGTAAAATGATAAACACAATTAGGCTAATAAATATGTGAAATTTTACAGACTAATAATAATTTTATAGACTACAATAAACCGGTTAACTAATAAACAGCTTGTTTGGGATATAAAGTACTGAAAGATAAGATTTGATTCAAAAGATAAAAATAAATAATCTAAAATGAATCAAATACAATAAATATGATTTTAAAACATAACTTTATCAATGTAACTGAAGAAGTTAACCGTATTTCTTCATGAAATCAGAAAAAGCTATTAAGTAAAAATACTTTATATCTAAATGTTTGTGAAAAGCCTCTTAATACAAGTATTTATTTACTTTTCTTTTATTTATTTTATTGAAGGAAATAAATGAAGGCCAAAGAGCAAATGAATTCAGTGTGAATATGAAAAATCCCATAAAAAACAATAAAACACTAATCATCGGTTAGGTTAAGGAAGCCAAGGTTACCGACTTATTATCTTTTTCTTCGTCTTACAAGAAATATAATGAAGATAAGAGACCACGGAGAAAACTGAATAATGAATTAAGAAGAGCAACACAAAAAACAAAGAAGAAATGGCTTTATGAGACCACTCGCATGAAGAAAATTAAGAAAAAACAGGATGGTATGAATTAATGTACAAAAAGGTAAAAACAACAACACGGGATAAGTGAAGAAAAGGTACACAGACACTAAAGACAACACTCTTAATAAATATATATACACAAACAGAACAATGTCCACAATGAATACACATTTAAATCCGACATAATCATTGACCACATTCTAAAGAGATGTTTGCTAATATAAAAAAATTGCCAATAATAACAACATCAATTGAATCCAGGATGAAACAATGGCAGTACCAGTCATTGAACATGACCACAGGAACGATTAAAAATATGTCAAAATTTTAAATCTCATCAAATTCTGTTCAAAAGTTTATGTTTTCAAAGAAAAAAGGTTATCGCTGTTAACTTTGATACATTAACAAGATATATAAAACTAAATAATATTTTCTGCAACTTTAACATTATATTCCTTTTAATTTTTTAATGTATGTTTTATAAAAGTGTAAAAAATGTTAGTAAAATATTTGATACTGAACAACAAAGGCAATTTACCTTTCTAAAATAAATAGCTACTTAATCACCAAATGGAAACAAAGGTAAAAGATTTTCTTATTAACAAAAACATAACTTTTATAAAACAATAAACAGAAGTTCAATAAAATACTCATATTTAAAAGAAATAATAATTTGCAATTATATCATTTAAATAGAAAAAAAAATAGTCTTCTAATTTAAAAATAATTTTAAAAAAACAAAAATTAGTCTTCAAAAGAATCAGCAACCCCCTCTTCAATGTTTTATTGGTACTTAAGCATTTTTATTTTGTATTTTTATAAAGTAATCTATATATATAAATTTTATACAGTTTAAACTTAAATTACAAGAATAAAAACATATTTGGCTAAGCTAAAAATGGTAATTTTTAAAGCTTTATAAGTGTGTAAATGTCAAAACGTTTAGTTTTTAAATTTTCACAATTCTGCTAATAAATTAACGTTCACGTAATTAACATTAACCTACGTCCAAATAACATTATTTAATAGTGTATTATTTTTCTTAATATAAAATATTATTATCAGAAGTACTTACATAGTTTACTTACAACAGAAGTTACTTACAACAGTCTTCCTAAACTGTTGATTCATATAGAACACTACTTAACACAGCGAATACGCTAGAGAATTTTATTAATTTTAACTACGGCTCTGTATGTATAATGCAATTTATTGAAAATGACAACGTTAATCATTAATAACACTGATACTAGATTAATAACTTATACTAGATTAATAACTTGTACGTATTAGATAAGTTAAAATATAAGTTTTATTTTTGGTTTTTACACCGATAATGGGGAAGCAATTAATAAACATATATAATTTTTCTTCAATGTAACAGTACATATTTTGACACATGCAGTTGCTTAGACAGATTGCAGCAAGAACCAAATGGTATGGGGCGAAAGCAGAATCTGATCACACATCAGCTTCCAAATACAATTACGCAATATACGCTTTTAATGTAAAGATTACTTTACTACTACGTCACTAACATTACGTCACTACTACCAACAAAGTTACCGTACTTACATTTTTCTTCAACTCTTATCATTGTTTAAAGATATCTTATTATATTATTAATCTTGAATCATTTAGTTTCAATTTTTGAGTTAATAGTCTTTTACATTCTATACCTTTAAACTACTTTCGATATATTTATTTAAATAGAAATTTTTTTAATTTAATTAATAATCTTTTACAAAAAAATAAGAATTTCTAATTGATAATTAGATTTGCTTTGCTTTAATCCTTATTATTTTCAATTAAAATTGCACTATCTTAAATAAATTTCAAAGATTTTCTGAAAAAAGAAGTTATGACTTCAAAAATGTAATCAGGTATACTTAACTATGCTACTTTCTAAGCTGTTAATTGCCACCTGAATGGTTTTAACTAACGTTTAATGATTTTACATTCCAGGTATTCTTTATAACTGTATTTGAAAATATATTAAGTTTCAAATCGTAATTAAATATGCCTCTAAGCACCTCAGTATACCTATGCGGCTGCGCCGGGGCCGGTTTCTGAACTACGGTTACTTCCTTAAGCTTTGAGGCAATATTTTCGAAACCATTAACGAGAGCTGTGAAAGCTGCTCGGAGGAATTCTAGACGAGGCAATAAGCTCCCCTTGGTAGCTGCACTGGTACTCTTAGGGTTTGCTAAATAGGAAAACAACCCTTCTATTCCGTCAAAACATCATGCACGGGCCAATGGGGCAGAGCTGCCAGGGCTGCCCCCGGCTTGTGAAAACTCTTCAATGATTGGGTTCATACCCTCCCGGGTGGTCACCCCTACATCCATTTTCGAACCAACATTATCTGAACCGGTGTTCGAGGAGGGCGAAGGAGAAGGCGAGTCAATATGTGTGGCTGCATTGTCTGAACGTGTGTTCCTGGATGCAGTTGCTTTGTCAACCGGCATCCATAGTTTACTTAAGGAAAAAACTCTTACCGCATTGCCGTGGGAAGCTAACCCTGAGTACGGCTGACCACCAGCTAATTGTTATGGCTCCAAGCGCTATAAAATGGTGGACTAGTCGCTAAGCTGTTCGAGGTTCATTTGCCGTGTGTGGCACAGACATTCGGTCTTATGCTTTAGGGCGACCGAACGGAGTGGTAGCGGGAGAAATGCCAAGCAATCCAATATATATACTTTTATTTTACATCAATATATTTTCTATATACTTGTGTGTGTGTATATATATATAGAAAGCTGAGGAATGTGCAACAATATGGTTAAATTAGAAAGTGCCACGATTCTATCGGGTAAAAAGATTTAAAGAAAAAATATTTTTGGAAAATACGTGAGATAAAAATATTAACATATGGACATAAATGCAATAAAAAATAAACTAAATATGAAGAACCACATATGCTTGCGCAGATATTACTTTCAAACTATACGGTACTTGTTTTGATGGAAATATTTATTATTTTCGTTAAAATAGGACGAAATTAAAAAAAAAAAATTTTAACAGTAATTCTTTCATAGAAAGCTTGGGATCACTGAAGGGGAACATAGTTTAATATAATGTACACACACACACACACACGCAGAGAGAGAGAGAGAGATTTTATTAACCGCCCCTTAGAAACTGTTGAGTGCTTTATTACAGCCGAAAACCGACTTTATTCCGTTTGTTATTTACACAATAAATAAACTATCTGACATAGTAGTTATTAAATCTGTGTCTGTTCAAATATTTCATTTTAACTATTGCAATGTCAAATTTTTAAATACGTACGTTACGATAGATTAATAACATCATATTGATTTGATTTAATAACATGTGATTCTGTGTTTAAAAAAATAAACCGTTTGAAAATAAAAACATGACTCAATATTTTTACATCCTCTTCATTTCATAATTAAAGAGAAAAAAAAAATAGATATTAATATGATATCAATCGAATTAATTAATTATTAATGACGAACAGATTATGAATATTTGTTTTAGTAATGGGGCGTGAAGACGATAACCGTTAATTGCCGCGCTGTCTGGCCTGCGTCTCTTTGTTATGTAATGTTGTGTAACCCTTCCACACTCCATCATAGTATAAACGTTCAACGTTCAAGGTTAGACAGGCTACCACGTTAATACATCCCAGAATAGAGTTTGCTGTTTTATAAAATAATTAAATAAAGTCAACAATATCAGATAAAACGTTCAACTTTTCGCTTTCGTTCGCTTTCACCGTCTGATTATTTTTATTTATTTATTTTTGAATTTGTTATCTTTATATGCAAATTAAAAATGAGGATATTAAAAAAAAAAATCGCTAATTCAAAGAGTGGAACCCAATACATTTAGTTTTTTTAATCTGGTTAAACTGTATATTTGTGAGCTGATGTCTAAGTTAACAATCGAACCCGAGACCTTCAGCGTTTCAATCGGTTCTTTCCAACATATTAATCAAACTTGTTTACAGATGATACTTAAGTAAATAAAATTGAACTGTGAAGAACAAATCGATTCCGTAATTAATATTCACATGAATATAAGCAATCTGAGGCAGAAGCATTACGCAAGTAATTATTTGTAGCGACCAAGAGTCAATCCCGGGGCTTTAAGATCATGAATAGTGTTTTTTAAAGACGATACTCGGATAAGCATATTATATGTGAACTGTCTCCAAGCTGAGAAAAATCCGGACAAAATCGTTTGAGTAACCGTTTTTTAATAGCCAATATTCAAACAAGCATTAAACATATAAGGTAGTGTCCAAGCCGAGAATAGAACCCAAAACCTTCAGTACATCATTTGTTTTTTATATTACGGAGGTGACAAAATAGATTATAAAAATGAAAATGAGACCCAACAAAATCTAATTTCATGTCGCTTAATAGAATCTTTGGATTAAAGTGTTTCATTCATCGATAGCCAAGTATTATTTAAAAACAAAGAATTATATTTTAAAAGATCTAAATAAAATTAAATTAGGCTTTACGTGTATACTAAAGTTCATTTATAAGTAGATTCGTGTACGTGTATGCACGCGCGTACACACACATCCATTTGATTTGAATATTGAATGTTGCTGAACTGTAAAATATGGAAGTCGGTTAGATATGTTAACTTTGAACTTTAGAAATAATATTAATCATTACCTCCTTACGTACCATTCATGATTTTTGTAATCTATGTCATAAAAGATGCCATGTTTTTTTAAATTCCTGATTAGAAAAAAAAAAATAATAGTGACACTAAACAAAAATTATTGATGCGCTTGCAGGTCTGTATTGACATGTACGAAATGAGTTTGATTACATACATAACAGTTTGTTAGATATAATTAAGTAAAAATGTCATTATATAACGCTGGCTGTTTTAGTGCACATTTATAAAAGATATTTTAATATTTTATGTAATTATAAGTTCGTCAAGTCTGATAAATAATAACAATATAGTAAAACTAATTTAATATTAGACAACCTGTGTGCTGGATGGTGAGTTGTTAAAAAAAAAAAAAAAAATTAGATGGAATAATTTTTTCATTACTTTAATGTTTAAAAGTACTCGTTAAAAGATGTCTGTTGTTGGCGGTCGCGCCGTGGTGGGGAGAAGACAGACAGTGTAAACAGAGATGGCGAGTTAAAAAATAAATTACATGGAATAATTTTTTCATTACTTAAATGTTGTTTAAAAGTACTAGTTAGATGTCTGTTGATGGTGGTCGCGCCGTAGGGGGGGGGGGAAGACAGGCAAACATAATGAGTGCAAACCGAGAAATAACTAATCAAGCCAGGAACTCTAGTACTGGACTGGCGGGAAATTGTCGGTAGATAGATTGATTACGCATACGCATTCAGTTAGTGCCTCGAGTCTTCACTCTTTTTTAACATAACCTAATCCAGTTGTTAACGTCATCCAGTTTATATCTTTTGTATGAGACGTCTGTTATTATTGACAAAGTGATTTTTATTTTTTAAATTAATATTATTACGGAATATTATAACATCTTTGAAACAATAATTCCCATTTATTGTATTCAAATTATTTATTAGATTAAAAATGTTAGAACTCAGTTTACACTCAATTTATTTTTACAAAATAAATTAATAATCATTTACTGTCTTTATCTGTTGACAATGTATCCAAATAGTTCTAAATAGTTGCGAACCAGAATCGCAAAAATAAACAAATAAAAATGAAATGCGTTATATGCTTGGCTATATAGGTTATTTGGCCATTAACTAGGGAAGTAAACTTTATTGTATATAATTTACTGATGTAAGCCAAGTGTATTTCACGTGTTAGAAAGAGGTTTTCAACATGAAATTTATCATATCTCATTTTAGATATATTAATTTTTAAGTCGGATCAGTAAATAAAATCATCAGTAACTACATTGAAGGTTGATTCGTTATTAGGAGGGACCCTACTCGGAATCAAACACGGGGCCTTCTGTTTAACAGGCAAACATACTTATGCCATCGAACGGATAAAAAATTAACAATCTTTAATTATAGCAATTTTATCACAAATTACGTGAATAATTTTTAAAGAAAAGTGGTGTATTTAAATTACAAAATAATTTGTAGAGAAACAATGTTCACTTTTCGCAATCATAAATAAGCATAAAATTATTGTTACAGATAATTTTATTTTTTCTATGTTTTCTATTCATTCGTTTAAATGAAAGAATGTGTGTTATTTGTACTGAAAAGAGTAGTAACATTCCTAAATAATTATTCACCTCTGTAAAATAACAGAACTAGATTTTTTTTTGCTGCACAATACGAGTTTACAAGAGCCTCATTTTACTTCTCGATAACGTTTTTAAGAAATTACAAAACTATTTAATAACCTATTCATTCAAAATAAAATTAAATATCTTACTTTACAGAACCGATGTTAATGAACTTTTAATGATTAATTATAAAAATAAACTTGAATATTCTGCATCTTCAATTAATATGTACAAATGTTATATAGCTAAATGATTTTCATTAACGCTTTCTAAATATATATATTTTATAAACATAATAACTTCACATATTTTTAAAGGTAATTATGCCATTCTTTTTATGCGTCGTTGGTTGACGTATTACTCAATTCCGCTGTATTCTACTTATTATATACCAACCAAAATAAAAAAATCATTTAAATTATTTGTTCTGTTAAAAAAAAACCTAATCTTATGAAATACAATAATTAAAAGAGAGTGAAGCATGTTGTGTGTGTATATATATATATATATATATATATATATGAATGCTAAGCAAGAAAGGAAAACATTCCCATCGGTAGCGTTGTCAAAAATATACTGATCTGAAGCTCCTTATAAAATTTATATATAGATTACTTTATACACAATAAAAATAATTTGCTTTCAAGTAAGTTATACATTTCTCTTTTAGTATACACTAAAAGAGAGGTTTCCGATTCTTTTGTAGACTAAATTTTTTCTATTTAATTTCTATTTAAATGTCCTCTAATAATTGCTACTTATTAATTATTTCGGGTGTCAATATTTTATTTAAATTCTGTTTTTTGTTTTAAAAAAAATTTAGATTTCTGTTAATAACAAAATCTTTTATCTGTGTCTGCATTTGATGATTAATAAATTAGCTATATATTTTAAAAAGGTAAAATGGCCTTTATTGTTACATGAAATACTTTAAAAATATTTTCTCGCTTTTTTTAAACTTACATTGATGTGTTTTGCAGATCAAAACGGTCGGTTTTTATGTTAGGTGGTCATATTTATTATTAATTTTTTTTGCAACAAAAATTTATTTTGATTTTTTTAAATATTTTTTATTAAGCGTGATAACTTACAATTGTACAATGAATCCAACTTTTAAAATTCACCTGCATGATTAGCTAAATAACATAGCCAACAGTCCATAAATGATGAGGCCTTCAATTATTTAATTTTATGTAATATTCAGTATGTATATATATAATTACAACCGCGCACGTAAACATGATGATTGCACATATACATAAAAGCACATTCGGGTGCGCGCTTCAGTTATTTTTTTTTGCCAAAAATTACAATTTTTTATTTTAATTTAAAGCAGAAATTTAAAAAAATCGAGTAGTGTAATTAACTCTAAATCTTGTAGCGTGTGAAAATGCCATATCTGACCGGGATTCGAACCAGAGACCTCCGAACGAAAGGCCAAGACGCTACAACTCGCACGGTAGATGCCCGCTAAAAAGTTATATTATAAATTTTATCGTCTCATTTTCATTTTTATAACAGATTGTTACCTTAACACAGTTTGTAGAGAAACAGTAGAACAAATGACTGATGTACTAAAGGTCTCGGCATCCATTTTTAACTTGGACACCTCTCAGATTACAAGGTATCCCATATGAGTATCGCTCTCCTCTCAAAAAAAAAAAAAAAATCAGAAAATTCTAGATTCGATTCTTGGCTTGAATTATCATTAAAAACCGAAGATTAACGTATTGAAGATTTCGAGTTTATTTTCGTTTTGGGCACAAATTTGCGTTCGTAATCCTTACCCGCATATCGTTCATCAAAAAAAAGAAATATTACAAACATTAGAATCACAATCTATTGGTATCTTGTAAAAATAAATATATTTTTACATCGACATCTATATATAAATTCATAATAAAAGATTTTAAAAACCTACCGATATACTGAACGTCTCAGATTCGAGTCCCATGTTAGAACACCACCATCGACAATTGTTTAGCTAGGTTTCATACACACAAAAAAAAAAAAACGTAACATGTCTCAATTCAATTCCTGACTTAAAGCATTTTTTTCAATAATTTCAATCGAAACAATGGTCACAACGAATATAAAAAAAAATAAATAAATCATTGATAAAGGCGTTGGTGATAAATTATAGTATATGGAACACATTAAAAGTGGTAACTGTTTAACCTTGAACGGTTGAATGTACATGAAGCGAGGAAGGGGGACCGAATCCCCTTCCGATGGTACAGCAACCGTTGCTAAGACGTTGCCAGATAGACAGCGTGTCAAAAAAAAATTGTTATGTCTTCCGCATACTAAAGAAATACTCAATTGACGCGTCAAATTCCATCTATTAACAAATTTGAATCGACATAAAATTATTTTTAATTTTTTTGGCATGTTAAAAATACAAAGGCTGATTGGGGATTCGGCACCTTTCAGCAGCGCTTTATTTTAAAACCGATTAGTTTTGTAAACACAAGACTCAAAATTGTATTAATCTTTCATATTCTCGTATTTTAAAATTTATGTAATTTAACATTACATATTATAATTACATTAATTTAAAATTTAACATACAATAAATGGAATACTCGAGCGAATACAAAATTGGTAGTTACAGTGATAGATAACTTTTTTTTAACCAACATAGCATGGAGGACCGAGTCGTATTAAAATGTACAACAACAAAAATTATCGTGCAAAAATTGTTGCAAACTTCAGGCTTTATTTTTGTCTTAATGTACATAGTTCAGGCTTCAGAATTTTCTTTTTTTGTATGAAACGACAAAACCTAATGAGAAAATAATAAAAAAGACATGAAATAATTGTTGACATTGATCTCAAGCGCGCGCGCGCGCACACACACACACACTTCATGGCGGGTAGTAGCGCCTTTCTCTGCAATCCCGAAAAGTTTTGAATTCAAATTAAAAAATATATATATATATTTTTTATCTTCAAAGATATGAACCACCCACCCTTATGCTGAGAGGAAAAAAGGAAATATGGCCCACACCAATAAAGAAAATGCTGAAATTTTGGCAGAAACCTTCAATAGACTCCTCAACTGTGACGACCCCCCAGAGCTTTTTGAGATTGACACTGAAACTCCAGTTAAAACTTCACCGGTAAATATCAACCCGCCAACAATTCAAGAAGTTCTCGCAGCCTTAAATGAAATAAAAAACTACAAAGCAAGCGGAGAAGACCAGCTTTTCGCAGAACTCTGGAAACACTCATCGGTTTATTCAGTCAAAACTTCCCTACATCTATGCCTCGTGAAAATATAGAACGAAGAAAAACTTCCAGAACACTGGACCACAGCCCTCATCCATCCATTACATAAAAAAGGGGATAAAACTAATCCTGAAAACTACAGACGCATATCTCTCCTGGATTGCAGATACAAAATCCTGTCGAGAATCATATACAACCGATGCAAAGACCAACTTGAACTGGAACTTGGGGAATACCAAGGGGGATTTAGGCCATGGAGAGGTTGCCCGGAGCAAATAATATCCCTAAAACTTATGATGGACTTATATAAAAGACGGAAAAAACAACTAATAATCACCTTCGTCGACTTTAAAAGGGCCTATGATTGTATACACCGACCATCCATGCTGAATATTCTGAGAAACCTGGGCCTTCACCCTAAACTCGTAAACATGATAAAATTAACTTTAACCGATACCCAGTCCAGAGTGAAATTCAGAGGTGAACTCTCTCAACCCTTCTACATAAAAACTGGATTGAGGCAAGGAGACGGCCTCTCACCACTCCTTTTTAACTGCGCCCTCGAATTTGTCATGAGAAAATGGTATGAAATAAATCCCAAAAATATAAAAACGGGTACTAAGAAAAACTCTATCACACTAAATTGCCTAGGATTTGCAGATGACCTCGCTCTTTTAGCAAATAATATTCAAGAAGCCAAAACACAAATCATGAGCCTTCAAAACCTAGCACAAAAGACAGGGCTTCATATCTCTTTCGAAAAAACTGAACTAATGGCCATAGATCCTCTGGTAATAGAGCACATTACGGTAAACAATCAGAAAATTAAAATAGTAAAATCTTGTACGTGTTCATCCGTTTTAATGTGTGTGTGTGTGTATATACATACTGCAGAGAGAGAGGGAGAGAGAGATATATAATAAGTGAGTAAGCATGCTCTGTAATATAAACGATTTATAAATAACTAACAAATTTCTTCATATTCTCTCTTTTGTTTTTTGTGACTGTGATATAAGTGTGCGTCCATTATGCTTCAATACATATACACACACACACACACACACACACTCACGCATAGGCAAAGCAAATAAAATGTTTCAACTGCAGAATAAAAGAAAAGAACTATTATAATATATTAACGTAAAATTATCTGGTTTACATTTTGGAATAAATATTTCATTACTTTCAGAGAAAACAGTTCTGACCGTTACATTTAGTATCTGAGGTATTTTAGATGTATTGCAACTACAGTAAAATCTGGGGCAGATATAACAGCAAATTAATGTGGCCGTTGCAAAACAAGGCGATGTAATATTGCTGTTTTAAACCGATTTTACCTATTTATTTAAAAAATGTTCGCCAGACTGGGATATATTGTTAATGGAACTCGACAACAGAATAATGCCGGTCACTTTTGAGGAGTCATCGGACGATAAAATGTAACCGATTCAGCAAAATAACATCCGAGTGTTAATATTTTATATTCATAGAAATACACATTTTTGTAATTTTTTCCGAGCTCTTAGTGAATAAATACTGAAGTAAAAAAAATAAATAAATAAATAAACATCCATTGTTGTAATGCTGTTTAAATTGTCTCACTCCCCTTTCACTAGTATTGCATACTAATACACTCTCTCTCGCCGCTAGATTATTCTCTCTCCTCTCTCTCACTCTCTCTCTGTCTCTTACATAGACAAGCACGATTTGTAGTATAAGGTAATAAAAAAAACTATTAGATAATTTAAGTAAAAATAAAAAAAAAAAAAATGTATTTATAATCTGTACTTAATAAATTTATATTCATACGAACAATGACCACGCTTTACTCCTAAAAAAATGAATATACGATTACGTTACCGCTCGGATCACCGTGCTACAAAAAATTAAATGATACAATTACTATAACACTTAGTTATTTTACTAATCCGATTCTCAATTACCCGGACTTTCGTGTTTAATTTATCCGTAAAATATGCATAGTTTTATTGTGCAATTCGATTGTTATATGAATTAATTATGAATAAAAGCTAAACAAAAATTTCCTTCGTTGGAAAACGGAACAAATAAATCTATTCAAAATAAATATATTCTACGATTGACGTTTATCAAAATCTCGATTATCTGACCTCTATTCTCAAAAACTTACAGCAAGTAATTCAAAATGTATAATTATAGATAGCATATAATCCGTTCATATACTCGTTCTGAAGATTATTTCGATTGGAATTATTGAAAAGATCGTTGTAAGTCAAGAATTGAATTCAAGACCTGTTAATTTTTTTTTTAATGTATGAAACCTGGCTGAAACAATTGTCGGTGGTGGTGTCTAACATGAGAATCAAACCGGAGACCTTCAATACATCAGTCATTTGCTGTACTGTCTCTGCTAATAGTGTTACGATAACAATATATTATAAAAATGAAAATGAGACACGGTTAAATGTTTTGTACTATGTTAAAATAGCTCATTACTATATAAGAACGAAGTATAACTTAAAATCTGAACAAACACAGAATAAACTTCACACATTACTTTTTGATAGTATTAATAAAAAATAAATCTCTCTGTCTCTCTCACTGTGGGTGTGTTTTTGTTTGTTTGTTTGTTTGTGTGTGTGTGTGTGTGTGTGTGTGTGTGTGTGTGTGTGTGCGTGTGAGGGCGAACGCGCGTATTTGTATTGTAGATGTGGTAAATTTAGAAATAGTGAAATCATATCATTACATCCTTACGTATCACTCGTTAATCGTTTTTATAATCTACATTAATTTGTAGTTCAGTTATTTTTCTTTAAGATGATTAGCTATTGAAGTAGTTACAGTCTAGATGTGGAAAATTCTTCAGATACTAATACGTAAATAAAACCCAAGACCTTTGGTGTATTATGTAGCAAGGAAGTACGCTTTCTGTGACACAGTCGCGGCGACATTACATTTTTATTGTTAATTACAATATTCGATTTTTTTTTAAATTTCTGCTTTAAATTAAAATAAAAAATATTTAGTAAAAAAAAAATTATAAAACCGCGCACCGCGAATGTAATTTTATATAAATGTGCAATCGTCACGTTTACGTGCGCGGTTGTAATTATATATATTAATTGAATATTAGGTAAAATTAAATAATTGAAAGCCTCATTCATCATTACCCTTTTATGTACCGTTAGCTATGTTCTTTAGCTAACACGTACAAGTGAATTTGAAAAGTTGTATTCGTTTATTACGTTGTTCAATTGTAAGTTATCACGGTTAATAAAAAATAAAAATGAAAATAAAAATCAGAACAAAACTTTTGGCTAAATTTTAAAGTTAATAATAAGTCTGACCATCTAACATAAAATCGACCTTCTGCTTTGATCTGCAGAACATAATGAAGGTTTCAAGAAAAGTGAGAAAATATTTGTAAAGTATTTCATACTAAACAACAAAGGCAATTTATCTTTCTAAAATAGATAGCTAATTTATTAATCACCAAATGTAGACACAGGCAAAAGGTTTTGTTATTAACAGAAATCTAAACAAAAAACAGAACTTCAAAGAAAAAAACTAGAATATTGATACCCGAAATAATTAATAAGTGGAGCACTTTAAATAGAAATACGTAAATAAAACGTTTAGTCTACAAAAGATTCAGCAAAACCCCTGTTCTAGTGTATCGGAACTTACTTGAAAGCAAATTATTTTAGTTACATATTTTTATAAAGTACTTAATTTTAATTAAAATAACAAGAATAAAAATATATTTGACTAACCTAAAAATAATGATTTTTGCCAAAACAAAATGTCCAAATGTAAAACGTTTACTTCATTACATTCCCATAAGTTAACCAATAATCACATTATTTGTGTACCATTTTTCTTATTACAAAATATTATTATTTGAAAGAACTTACCTAGTTTACACGTAGAATTATTTTCTAAACGGTTTTCTAGCTTCACGTAAAATACATCTAATACGATAAATACAAATAATAAAAATTTGATACGATTTTTAAAACAATAACACACTTACAGAAAAGAAATAAAGCATTATTTACTGTATGACAACGTTATTCGTTAACAACACTTTTAATAGATTATTAAATTATCAGAAAAAAAAATGTAAGCTAATATTATTATTATGTAAGATTGTTTATTTTTTCTCCATCGCTGAATGTAATGGAAGCAGCTAATATTATAAACTAATAAAATTTTTCATCAACTAACACACATTTTGACATACGCAGTTTGATGAATTTCGACACAACTAAGAGAACGAGAGTCAAACGAGGGGGGAGAGTCTCTGCACTCTCCCCCACTCTTAATATACGGAGAATATTAATCTTAATAAGAAATAGATCAACATTAGTAACTACACAGGTGCTATGTTGCCAATTATCCTGAATTTTCCTTCCCCCCTCGCCCTTTGGCTGCTAATTTCGGGATCAGGTAATTTACTCCGTTGTGTTTTCTACTTATAACACATTTGCATAGAATAAACGTTCCAAGCAATAACCGTTAAGGAAATGAAAAAAAAAAAAAAATTAATTTTTACGGTAAAATTTTTTTATTTATTTTTTTAATTTTATTAACGAATCAGCATATTATAATTTTACTATTATTTATAAAAAAAAAAAAAAAAATTCCTAAAATATTTGAAATCGATGTTATATTCTCCATTTGACAGTACTATTAATGAACTTTATGATATTTCTCGTTTTATGTAGTAGTGTTAATAAAAAAATCATACTTAATAACTTTTTTATTTTTACGTTGTATAATACAGTTAGTAAAATAATCACTGATTTTATACAACCGACCTCCGGACTTACATATTTTATTTATCCGTAAAATTTACATAAATTATTGCTTGTTATAGTATTCGAATTATTTGAGAGATTTTCGTGTTAGAAGATTCACAGATTAATTATGATTTAAATTAAATATAATCTGAGATTACTGTTTATTAAAACGTCGATTATTCGGACCTCCATATCTCAAACATTATGTGACAAATCTGAGAGAAAAATAATTATAAAAATGCTGAAAAAAATCGCTTGTTGAACCATCCATAGACAAAATTTACATTAGAAAAAGGGAACTTTATAGCGATCAAATCGAGTCTAAATTTACTTGTTTTTTTTATAAGGACTAGCGTGAAATTAGTAACATCTCTAAGTGTTATTGAGCTTATTTGTATTACAGATGTGCTGGGTTGTACTGTGAAATACGGTAGTCGACTTGATATGAGGTAAATTTGGAAATAATCGTTTTATATCATAATCCCCATGTATTAAAAAAATATTCATTAATATTTTTTTATCATATGTATTAATAGAAATGATCCTGTTGTGTGTTTCTGATTGATTACTAATGAGAATACGGTCTAAGTTGTAAAATTGTGTTGAAACTAAAGTACTGAAAGTATGCGTGAGTGTAAATTATTTAAGGTAAATTAAATACTAGCTAAAAAGAAATAATTGAGAACCTTACTACTGTTTGGATTCCTTGGTTACGTTCCTTTGTTAACGTGTATATACGTTTTAAAATTTGGTTTCAATTATTTTTTATGATTATAAGTTATCAAATGTTTAAAAAAATTAATATTAAACTGTCGGTCGGTCGCTTGCTCTGAGAGAGCTGCCGTGTAGGAAGTTTAGATGGGGTGGTTATTTTCACGATTATTAACTCTGGCGGTTGAAGAAATTTGTTGTGGAAGACGGTTATCCAGTGGTGGGGAGAGACAGTGTGATTACGGGCGTGACATAATGTGAAGCGTATGGTTCCAGCGGCCATCTTGGGTTTATTGCACAGTCTAGATTCTCATGTCTGTGGTCAGACTTAACCATTAATATTAAATCTTATACGTTTATTTTAGATAACCCTCGTTGTTGGTCGGGGTAAGCATTTTTTATATATATTATTTTAAGGTAGATTAAAATAAGTGTCATTATTTTTGTTTGACTATTGTATCCAAACTTATCACGTACTGAATTTTAAAATACAATTTGCACTCTCCTATTTTTACAAAATAAATTAACTATTTCGTAAACGCAAACGTTTCTGACTTTGTTTTCTGTTTATAATACCGGCGAAATAATATCTGAAAAATAAACAAACAAACAAACAAATTACGCGACTGGTTATAAATTTTAGGCTAATTGAGCAATAAAATAAACCGAGGAAATAAATTAATAGAAAATAATACTTAAAACTTTATGATGAAGGATATTTTGTAAAAATTACTATAATTTCAAATATGAAACTTTACTTTATAATCTGTACTTTATATATCTTAAAAATTTTTGATTCACATCAATTTTATCCATTTTATGAAAAATAAATTGCATTACATTTTTCCACAGTCGGATTATTTTACAGAAGTAAACGGGCATTAATCGATAACAGGGAATTTTTTGTAACTTCCATGTTGTGGGTACTGCTTGACCAAATTCATTAAGTTGTCTGTGTAATGTGAGGTTATTAGATATTCGTTATTTAAGTTGTCATGTTTTTTGAAAATTTATTTCATTCTTTTATACAAAATTTTAAATTGTGTTTGACAATGGTTTCTCTCTAAGCATATCAGTTGGACATGACAGATAGCTTCTGTGTGTTGTGTTGGTCAAGTGTCAGTGAATGCTATTTTAAAACAATTTAAAGAAAACGGTTAATTTTCATCTCAAAGGAAAGGAAAATTTGTCAAAATTTTTCACTCCAATTGCAATGTGCAATTGGATGTGTGATTTAACAGAAATAACAGGTAGCCTACTGACAAACCTACAAAGTTTATTTGAAACTTTAAATATCCTGTACTCCAAGAAACCAAATTAGGATATATTCTTACGTTTGTTTGCTATTAAAAATTATTTCTATGTCGATGATCTAATTACCAGTTCAGATTACCCAAATGGAGTTATTCTATTAAAGAACGATATGTCCAAATTATTACAACAGTATGGTTTTTCACTTCACATGTGGTATTCTAACAATTGCAGTTTTTCTTTGTCTTATCATAATTCATCCATACTATCTAATCAAGAAGACAACATATGTACTCTTAAGAGTTCTAAGGAACAAAAAGTCAGATTCACTAAATTTCCAAATCACTCATTCTAACAATTTACAAATTTATACTAAAAGGAATACTCTTTCCATCACAGCAGGTGTCTGTGATCCTCTAGGACTCATTGGCCTTATTATTATAATCATACAAACAGTTTATGTAGTAATTATGACAACTCAAAGTTGACTGCCCAAACCATTAATACAGTGGCTTTCATTGTATAATCAATTACATCTAATAGTCATGTAAGATAAGTAGATCCATTAGGTTTAATAAAAATAGAAAAATTCATTCTATTAAATTACATGGATTTTCTGATGCCTGTATATGGTTGTTATATTTATATAACAATGGCTATGGTTATTATATTTATATACACACTTATACTCCAACCATGTAATTACTAATTTACTGTTCTAAGTCAATGTTAGCCCCTTGTAACAAATCATATTATCCAGACTTGAACTCTTTGGTTGTTTACTATTTTCAAGTTTATTTGTGAAGGTTGTATAACTGCATTATACACTTTGATGAGATACACTTATACTCTGATTCAATCATAGCACTTTGTTGTATTCATGGACATTCTTCGAATTGGAAAGTATTTATAGGTAATAGTTTCTGACATTCAACAAAACACTTCAATTACCAATCGGTATTACATCAAATTCTCTGATAATCCAGCAGACATATTGTCTAGAGCTTTTCACCAAGCAGGTTACTTGATATGTCACTATGGTGGCGTGGTCTTCCTTAGCTATTACAGTCTTCTTCTCATTAGCCAAGGGATTGTAATATTACATTAAATGATGATAATTTAAATCCTGAATGCGTATTAGAAAGGCGTAAAACTACATTAACTTCATGTATATCTAATGTTGTATATGATTGAACACAAAGATTTTCATCTTTACAAACAAACAGAAACATTTAGTTTCTGTTTCAGATTCATTCACCATATGAAATCCAAACAGTCTGAATGTAATTTTAGTACATTTTACTACTAAGGAGTTAGATCACACTCTGTACTTTTTTACATGTCAATCACAATCCATGTAATTCAGTGAGATAAAGAATCAGGTTACTGATAAACAAAGTAAGCTTATTTCACTAGATCCATGCTTGGATGATTTACATCTAATCTAATCTAATTGTCAACTCTGAACACTTAAGACTCTTACACTGCGACAGAGATACTGGATAATAATGCAAAAAGAATCATTTTGTCAATCTTTCATGTGTTTAATTTGCTTTAGATGTAATGCAAAACTCAATCACAACAGCTTTGTCAATTACAGCCTAAAAAATGATTTAAAAATCAGCCTCTAAAATGATTTTTAAGCTTTATCTTAAATTTTTGTAGCTTTAAATTATTAGCTTTAAGTTTGGTTTCATCTTTTTGGGCTGTAATTTTTTTATTATAACTTCAGTTAGGGGTAGCTTCGGTGTTATAATTTTGCTTAAGGGAGGAGATCCTTTTTTGAGTGTATTTTGTTTTATTAGTTGTTTATATTTGTAGTTTTAAGGTTCCTTTTAATATATTTAAAAAAGAAAATTGATTTTTGTTTTAAAATTTGGCTTTAAATTTTTAACGCATGTAAATTTTTGTTAGGTTAAATATCCTTAATGGTTAATTTTTATTTTCAGTGTTAAGGTTTTAATTATATTTTGGTTTTTATTTTTTTAGGATTTTTTTGTTTTTCATTATTTTAAGGTGATAAAAAGTTAATAGTATTTTATACTTTCTTATAATTTCAAGTTACATTGCTTTGAGCTTATTAACTTATAATTTATCTCATATCCTTGTGGACATGGGGTAAATAATAAAAAATGAGAAGTAAATTGTTGTTAAGATTTGTCCTGTAATAATATATGGTTCTTCAACTGGTCGTGCTCCGATTCATGTAAGTAGAATAAATGTATTTACTATAATTCAGAATATTATTTTATTTATTGGTTAGAATGATCTTGTTTGAAATTTTATTTTTATTGAGAATGATATTGATATAATAATTATAATTGATATTATTAGGGCTACTACTCCTCCTAATTTTCTAGGGATAGATCGTAGGATTGCGTATGCAAATAGGAAATATCATTCAGGTTGAATATGGGGAGGAGTTCTAAGTGGGTTTGCTGTAGATAATCCTACACTAAACCGATTCTTTACTTTTTACTTCATTATACCCTTCATTATATCAATAATAGTAATACTACATCTAATATTTCTACATGAATCCGGATCCTCTAACCCACTAGGTATAAAAAATAACATTGACAAAATCCCATTTCACCCATATTTCACAACCAAAGATATTTTAGGAATAGCAATAACAATAATAATTTTTATAATAATAATTAATATAAATCCATTCCTCACTATAGATCCAGAGAATTTTACACCAGCAAACCCACTTAGAACTCCTCCCCATATTAATATCAATTAGCCCTAATTATAGCCCTAATAATATCAATTATAATTATTATATCAACTAACTTAAATTATATAACTAACTTGAAAATTAACTTGAAATTATAAGAAAGTATAAAATACTATTAACTTTTTATCACCTTAAAATAATGAAAAACAAAAAAATCCTAAAAAAAATAAAAGCCAAAATATAATTTAAATTAACAGCTAAATAACTCCTTCAACATAAAGACTCACAATATAAGATAAAACAAAAAATAATCAAAAAAAAAAAAACAACTTCATAAGAAATACTCTGAGAAATTCTAGAATTAGAAGATCATCCAGCAATTGTAATAAAATAAACCCCCAACCAGAACAACAAAAAAAAAAGGCAAAAAGAAAACCCAACAAAATTAAAACTAAAAGGAAATATTAATCAAAAAATTAAAGATACAGAAAAATCCAAAATAGGTACAAAAAAATAAACTCATAAAAATTTAAAAAATAAACGAAAAAAAAAATTTAAAACCAATATAAAGATCTATAGGATCTTATCGTCCCTCTCCTAAATTTAAGCTTTTTAACTTAAAAATCCTCCTCTATGAATCATGAGACCTTGCCGTTGGTGAGGGGGCTTGAGTGCTCAGGGATACAGAGTAGCTGGACCGAAGGTGCAACCATATCGGAGAGGTATCTGTTGAGAGCCAGACTAAGGAGTGATTCCTGAAAGAGGGCAGCAGCTCTTTCAGTAGTTGTTAGGGGCGTGAGTCAGGACGACTTAAACGGCCGTATCAACATCACTCAGTCCTCTGAGTACTGCGCAGCTGAAAGCAATGGAAAACTACAGCTGCTTTTTTTCCAAGAAAATGTGGCTCTCTGCATTTTCACATAGCAATAATGGAGGCGCCTTCCTTGGTAAAATATTCCGGAGGTAAAATAGTCCCCCGTTCGGATCTCCGGGTGGGGACTACTAAGGAAGGGGTCACCAGAAAATTAAAAAATAACATTCTACGAGTCGGAGCGTGGAATGTTAGAAGCTTGAAAAAGGTTGGTAGGCTAGAAAATTTAAAAAGGGAAATGGGTAGGACAAATGTGGATATAGTAGGAATTAGTGAGGTTCGGTGGGAAGAGGAAGGCGACTTTTGGTCAGGTGATTTTAGAGTAATTAACTCAGCGTCAAATAATGGGCAGGCAGGAGTAGGTTTCGTGATGAACAAGAAGATAGGGAGGAGAGTGGAGTATTTCAAAACGCATAGCGATAGAATCATTGTAATAAGGATAAAATCAAAACCTAAACCGACAACGATTGTTAACGTCTATATGCCTACAAGCGCCCATGATGATGATGAGGTAGAGTGTGTATACGAAGAGATTGATGAAGCAATTAAACACGTAAAAGGAGATGAAAATTTAATAATAGTTGGAGATTGGAATGCAAGCATTGGAAAAGGCAAGGAAGGAAATATAGTGGGTGAATACGGGCTGGGCAAAAGGAATGAAAGAGGGGACCGACTTATAGAATTTTGCACGAAGTATAATTTAGTAATTGCCAACACCCAATTTAAAAATCATAATAGAAGAATATACACTTGGAAAAAGCCAGGCGATACTGGAAGGTATCAGATAGATTATATCATGGTTAAGCAAAGATTTAGAAATCAACTCGTTGACTGCAAAACTTACCCTGGAGCAGACATTGATAGCGACCATAATTTGGTGATAATGAAATGTAGATTGGGGTTTAAAAACCTGAAGAAAAGGTGTCAGATGAATCGGTGGAATTTAGAGAAGCTTGAGGAAGAGGAGGTAAAGAAGATTTTTGAGGAGGACATCGCAAGAGGTCTGAGTAAAAAAGATAAGGTAGAAAATGTAGAAGAAGAATGGGAGAATGTTAAAAAGGAAATTCTTAAATCAGCAGAAGCAAACTTAGGCGGAATAAAGAGAACCGGTAGAAAACCTTGGGTTTCAGACGATATATTACAGCTGATGGATGAACGTAGAAAATATAAGAATGGTAGTGATGAATAAAGTAAAAGGAACTATCGGAAATTAAGAAATGCTATAAACAGGAAGTGCAAACTGGTGAAAGAAGAGTGGATTAAAGAAAAGTGTTCAGAAGTGGAAAGAGAAATGAACATTGGTAAAATAGACGGAGCATACAGGAAAGTTAAGGAAAATTTTGGGGTACATAAATTAAAATCTAATAATGTGTTAAACAAAGATGGTACACCAATATATAATACGAAAGGTAAAGTCGATAGATGGGTGGAATATATTGAAGAGTTATACGGAGGAAATGAATTAGAAAATGGTTTTATAGAGGAAGAAGAGGAAGTTGAGGAGGATGAAATGGGAGAAACAATACTGAGATCTGAATTTAAGAGAGCATTAAAAGATTTAAATGGCAGAAAGGCTCCTGGAATAGACGGAATACCTGTAGAATTACTGCGCAGTGCAGGTGAGGAAGCGATTAATAGATTATACAAACTGGTGTGTAATATTTATGAAAAAGGGGAATTTCCGTCAGACTTCAAAAAAAGTGTTATAGTTATGATACCAAAGAAAGCAGGGGCAGATAAATGTGAAGAATATAGAACAATTAGTTTAACTAGTCATGCATCAAAAATCTTAACTAGAATTTTATACAGAAGAATTGAGGGGAGAGTGGAAGAAGTGTTAGGAGAAGACCAATTTGGTTTCAGGAAAAGTATAGGGACAAGGGAAGCAATTTTAGGCCTCAGATTAATAGTAGAAGGAAGATTAAAGAAAAACAAACCAACATACTTGGCGTTTATAGACCTAGAAAAGGCTTTTGATAACGTAGACTGGAATAAAATGTTCAGCATTTTAAAAAAATTAGGGTTCAAATACAGAGATAGAAGAACAATTGCTAACATGTACAGGAACCAAACAGCAACAATAACAATTGAAGAACATAAGAAAGATGCCCTAATAAGAAAGGGAGTCCGACAAGGATGTTCCCTATCTCCGTTACTTTTTAATCTTTACATGGAACTAGCAGTTAATGATGTTAAAGAACAATTTAGATTCGGAGTAACAGTACAAGGTGAAAAGATAAAGATGCTACGATTTGCTGATGATATAGTAATTCTAGCCGAGAGTAAAAAGGATTTAGAAGAAACAATGAACGGCATAGATGAAGTCCTACGCAAGAACTGTCGCATGAAAATAAACAAGAACAAAACAAAAGTAATGAAATGTAGTAGAAATAACAAAGATGGACCGCTGAATGTGAAAATAGGAGGAGAAAAGATTATGGAGGTAGAAGAATTTTGTTATTTGGGAAGTAAAATTACTAAAGATGGACGAAGCAGGAGCGATATAAAATGCCGAATAGCACAAGCTAAACGAGCCTTCAGTAAGAAATATAATTTGTTTACATCAAAAATGAATTTAAATGTCAGGAAAAGATTTTTGAAAGTGTATGTTTGGAGTGTCGCTTTATATGGAAGTGAAACTTGGACAATTGGAGTATCTGAGAAGAAAAGATTAGAAGCTTTTGAAATGTGGTGCTATAGGAGAATGTTAAAAATCAGATGGGTGGATAAAGTGACAAATGAAGAGGTATTGCGGCAAATAGATGAAGAAAGAAGCATTTGGAAAAATATAGTTAAAAGAAGAGACAGACTTATAGGCCACATACTAAGGCATCCTGGAATAGTCGCCTTAATATTGGAAGGACAGGTAGAAGGGAAAAATTGTGTAGGCAGGCCACGTTTGGAGTATGTAAAACAAATTGTTGGGGATGTAGGATGTAGAGGGTATACTGAAATGAAACGACTAGCACTAGATAGGGAATCTTGGAGAGCTGCATCAAACCAGTCAAATGACTGAAGACAAAAAAAAAAAAAAAAACTTAAAAATAAAATTCAAACTAAATTTTAAAAATAAAGTATAATTTTCGTCAAACTCTTCATTCCAGACCTCAATTAAAAGACTAATTATTATGCTACCTTAGCACAGTCAAAATACTGCGGCTATTTAAATCATTGAGCAGGCCAAACCTTAAATAAATCACAAAAGGACATGTTTTTGATAAACAGGCGAAATTATTTTTGAGATAAGTCGTAACTTTGTTACGACTTATCTCAATTTATGAGAGTGGCGGACAATATGTACATAATTAAGAGCAAAATTCAAATAATTAATTTAAAAAAATTACTATTAAATCCAAATTCAAATTTAATCAAATTAAAAAATCAAAAACAAAAATTAATGTAACCCATAATAACCTCTTTATAACTGCATCTTGACCTAACATAAATCTTTAAAATGAAAAGAAAATAAATTTTCATTACACTCAACGACAGAGATATACAAGAAAAAAAAGGTACAAAAAATCATGGAATATCATTAAATTACAGGTTCCTCTAAAAAGATTTAAAAACCGCCAGATCTATTAAATTTCAATTATAAAAAATAAACTACCTTAGAAAAAAATTACTAATTAAGAATAACAGGGTATCTAATCCTGGTTTAAATTCAAATTTACATAGAAAAAAAAATTTATTATATAAATTTCACCTAAATATAAAATATTAAAACTAAATAAGACTAAATTCTAAAAAAATTAACTTGAACCTGAGGAATAACCGCAAATGCTGGGACAACATTTTTTGGTTCTAAAAAATATAACTTAAATTAAAAAATTAAATTAAAAAACCTTAACACTGAAAATAAAAATTAACCATTAAGGATATTTAACCTAACAAAACTTTACATGCGTTATAAATTTAAAGCCAAATTTTAAAACAAAAATCAAATTTTTTTTAAAACTATATTTAAAGGGGACCTTAACTACAAAATTTTAAACAACAAATTAAACAAATTACATTCAAAAAAGGATCTCCTCCCTTGTGCAAATACAACTTCAAGCTACCCCTAACTGAAGTTAAATAAATTATAGCTTAAACCAGTCAATAAAATCAAAAGCTAATAATTTAAGAAAAAGAAATATTAAATAAAGCTACCCCTAACATTATCTAATTTAAATAAAAAAACAGTAGTTAAAATAAATATAAGTAAACTTAAAAGTTGATATCTAAAAGCCACACAAATATAAGATAAAGCTACCCCTAACATTACCTAATTTAAATAAATAAAAGTAAACTTAAAAGTTGATATCTAAAAGCCACACAAATATAAGATAAAGCTACCCCTAACATTATCATAATTTTCTATAAAAAAAAAAAAACAATGGTTCAAAATATATAAAAGTAAACTTAAACAACAATAATCTTAGCATCATAAATAACAATAGTATAATAATAAATTTGTTCTTAAAGAACCAAAATAAGTACTTAAATAAAACATATGTAATTATTTTACCAAACTAAACCTTAAGATAAGAATTAAACCATGATGTTTTTTTTTTTTTTTTTAAATTATATATTTTTAAATACACTTATTATAATATAATTATATTCCTTAGGATTTTTAAACTTTTTAAAAAACCAACTTTTTTAAAACCCAACCACCAAAGAACACCGGTATCCACGATCTAGTATTCAAATCTGACTTTACTTGGATTTGAACGCTGGAACTCTCACTTCCAAATCAGTTGATATGGGAAGACGCGTACACCACGAGACCAACCAGATTGTGTGCAAATGCCACACCTTGTATCAATATAACCTAACCGAACATAACTTACGTAAGCTACCCTCTTATAACTAATGTTAAATACATATTTTATGAATACCTTCTTATAACTAATGTTAAATACATATTTTATGAATGTTGTATGGAGAATATGTAAAATGATCGGTATACTTAATAAATCGCTATATATTTGTTAAATTCTTCAACAATGGAGGCGATTATACGAATTAATAGTTTATATACGTACGTGCAGGTGACAGAGCAACATTTCCATACGCCCGTTTTAATTTTGAAAAGGTTTCAGTAGCAGTCTCACAGAGTTTAACACAAAACTTAATTGCACAACGGTTGCTCGTAATTAGTATCACTCATTTTTGTAACGCACAAGAAAAACTCATTTCGCGAAAAGTTTGTTAACAACTCATATACTGCAGCAATAGACTAGAATTATTAATACCTAATATAAATCAGCTGTTCATATAACCATATGTTTGTTTATGTAACTTTGCAGTGTTGTCACTTTGGCTGCAAAAAAAAAACAAACTAATGTCTACTTTATTTAGAGACCCGTAAATAAAATATTTTTATAAAAACAAAAACTTATTCATTATTTCTTTTGAATTAAGCCCATTTTTATTATCAATTCTAGTTTTCACGTTTGCGACTACAATCTTTCCAGATTTAGAATTTGAAATCTAGACAATGAAAACTGATTTATTCCTTTATTATATAAAAATTTGGTTTAATAATATAACCTTATAAACCTGCTTACGTCTTAAATATTTTATTATTTTACATAAAACACACAAAAGTGTTGAATCGTGTATAAAGTTGCAATTTATTGGAGGTAAAATGACAGTGTTGAATCTTAGATAAAGTTTCATTTTATCGGAGGCTATATGATTAGCGAATCAGATTTTGAAGAAAGAAAAGATTTTATATTGATTTTTAAATTATTAGATCAACTCATTATTACTTATACTAAAGTATAATGTATAAAAAGTACTAAACAGAAAAACACAACTTAAACATGTAACCAAATACAGTAAGGCTTTTCACTTTATTTATTATTTTTGTTCAACAAAGTAGAGTAAAGAATTTAACACATGTGCTAGAAGTGGTTACGTGGTGTAAGACAGAATGCAATTAAATGTAACTATTGCCATTTAAGATTTTTATGTTGAGGTAGGTGTAGCGGAAAGGATGGATTCCACCTGTTTGAAAATAATTTTAAAAAGGTTCCCCTCGAGAATGTTGTACATGTCTCCAAATAAAAATACTATTATATAATTGTTTTAATATATAAATTATTTTATATTATATAAAATGTGAATACTGTGAATATAACAATGTGAAAACTAAAAACATTATTTTGGATGTCATAACCTGATAAGTTAAAATAAAGTGAAAGAAGTAGTTTGATGTAATACTTTAGATATAATTACATAACTTCAAATAAACATGCTCCTTGTCTCAACTGCTGCAAATTCATTGATTAGTTTCTCAAATTTATGCTATTGTCGGTAACCTCCCGTTTCACACTCAGCAAAGCCAAGGCTGAAAACTTTTCTGTCCCGCTGATGATCTCAGGTAACCAGGATAAGTTTTAACTTTAACCTTTCGCAACTGGCACTGGATGTTGTAACAGTCAGTAAGATCTGAAGACCGGCTTCCAGAAATGGAAATACATCATCCCCAAACTACACGATGAAGTGTAGCAGGTCTGCTGGTGTCGAAATCTTAACATCAGCCCTTGTGTTGAGTAGCATTCACCAGTCCATTATTTCACTGAACATCTCCAAGCCATCCAACCTTCCCGTAAAAATGCTTCAAGCTACTTTCATTAGTTGCGTACATATTTGCGTACATTTGTATGTAAAAGAAAGTCAAAACTGATTTCAGTTTTTTCAAGCTGATGATCAATTCTTCTTCCATAAGTTTTTGTCAAGCATACTTTTCATCATTCATAGCATTTCATTATCTATTGTTAGCCTTATATCCTCTTTTGTTTCTCCAGCCATTTTCTTCTTCCTTTGTTGTTTCTAAACTTGAAGATCACGAGTACTGCACAGTTCCTTTGCTTCTCAAGAGAATTCTTGCATATGGCATCACTGTTTACTAGGAAATGCTCTTGTAAAGCCTGAATATCTTGAGCAGTATTATGGAAATTCTTTGTGTCATCCTGAAGCCATTTCTAAAATCGGTCAATCTTGACAAGTATAGCACTTCAAAACTGAAAAAGGACCAGAAACTCAAAGTTAACATCTGATGTAAAACTGAATCGCAACACTTGTTGTATCTGAATTGTCATTCTGATTGTCTGTTATATTTTCCATTAGTTCTACCAAGTGTTGTCAATTTAACAGCTTCTTCACTCACTTACCAAGAGCAGTTTTCAGTCTCTCTGATCGAACAGCTGACCACGAAAAATAAACGTACATAGCTTGCACAGTACTGAAAAATATCATACCTTTACCTCAAGACTTATGAGTTTGAATGAATACTAAGAAAGACTCCTTCATAACTACAGTTTTTCCTTAAAGTTTATATCTACATATCTAATGATCTTTGACAGTTCTTGGTGAGCAGTGTCATGTGTTGAATCAATCAAATATTATTCTGTAGTATTTGGTTCTGTGGTTGTCATACACAAGTTTTTCCCCAACTGAAGATGCTAAAAGCTGGATGAATTCATTTTGTATTTCTGGTGAAAGGTATGTATTTGATACTAAATTTTGCTCTACATTTAAAAGGTGATGCTTCATGATCAAACTCTTCAACAAGCTTCAGAAGTTCTATAAAATTTCCAGTGTTTCTGTCACTCCTGTTTTTCAGTTTCAGTGATAGTTTGTTTTTATGCAGTCTCTTATGGCCAAATTTTGTTTGGCTAAATATTCTATGCAGGGTTACACCTTTTAAATAGTTGTCAACATTTCTCTTTATCTTTAACAATGTGATTTTGAAGCTGTGCAACTATTAAACTTTTTTTTTATCAGTCTTATTTTCACGTTGTGAAAGAATTTTAATACCTTTGAGAATTCTCATGTTCAATAATTTTGTCTGGTTTTTCAATTATTTAAACCATTTTCTGTTTCCAGAGAACAATTACTGACTGCATCTTTTGATGGGAAAAGCAGATACAAAAAACAAAATGCTGCACCCTTCACAGAGGAATGTACCAATGAAAATCAACTCACCGTACCTCCTTTTTGTATTTTTTTTGTAAATCATGACAAAGTCACTGATTTGTGTAAAAGGCCCAGCACTATTCTGAAAATAAATTTACCCTCTTTGTACTATTTCTCTGACATGATTGCTTTTCCTGATGCCTGGTTAAACTTCATATATCCAATATTTTGAAGGTGAATCACATCATCTACAATTTTAGTATATTTTGGCTTGTCTTGTTGAACTGGATCAGGTAAATCATCATCCAAATCTTCTTCAGAATCTTCTGATGAACCTTGGTATTCTGTTTTATTTAAATCTGGCTGTTTTGAATCAATCTCGTTACTCTACCTCTCTCTTCCAAGGCTTTTATTAGAGCAAGATATGTGTTTCTCATTACATCCCCTATTGATTTTGAGGTCAATAATTAAGAATTTTTTCCTCTTTTTCAAAAGCTGTCAGAACTTTGCTTGAAGTCACATATTCTTTGTCTTGGGTTCCTTTTGCTCAACTTGATTTTTTCTGTTGTGCTCATTTCATTTTATTGAATATCTGTAAAAAATAGAAATATAAAATTAATAACCGATCAAGTAAAATTGTGATTCACTTTGGAACTTAATTATTGTTATTCATTATGTTTTTAACGAGTATAATTTGAAATTTGTTCCATATGTTAACCTATGAATGGACAAACACTAATTTCAAAATGAAACTGCAAGTGCATTTAAGCAGGGAAAATATTCCATTCTGAAGTTATGTAACATTGATTTGACATCCCCAGATGCTGCCCTCAGTGACAGATGTCCACTCTTACCGGTTTAGTGTAGTAGTTAAAGTATTAGGTTACAGAAAAACTGGTGTTGTAATCAATTCCTGGCAAAGATTAAATTTCTTTTCACCTCACATTTTATCATCGCATATCTTGTTAAATTCATGTGTAACATATCCCCAAGTACAACAAGCTAAAATAAAAAATGGCATACTTACTGTTATCTTTATTTTGATTTTATTTGGCACTTGATAATCTATAATCCAGAAATAAGTAAATTGTTGAGCGGCATCGGTTCTTATTATGTTTCTCCAAAAACAGTATATTGTTTTCACAAATATCATGTATGGCACTAATCATCCTTGCAAACTACTTCAAGCTGTACCTGTTTAGACAATAAAGCAAGAAAAAATTTTTCAGAAGTGTTTTTAAAGTAAGAAATAGTTCTGAAGGACAAGATTCTTATCGATGCTTTGTTTCCTGTATTGCTGGAGCAAAGAAATGATTAATATAGAGTGGGAAATCACCATACCTTGATAGGACTTATGAAACGTGTCGATGTACCATAGTGAAATTTTATTTTGGCTCTTGAACCAGGAATTATGTTAAAAATATGGTGTACGGATAAATTTGTTAAGACTGTTGAAACGATGCATACAAAATGCAAAAATAAAACTATGGACTTTTTTACCCAAGTAGGTTACTAAATAAGCATTCATTTGAAAAGGACTTGACTGAAACATTAAGAGGGTAATTTAAATGATTTATCAAACCATGCTCCATAAAATTAATTCAAAATGCTCGTGTGCTTGCAAACCGTAGGCCGCCAGTTATGATAAAAAATTGGCCGAATCCAACTGATGGTACCCACATTCAGCATAAAAAGCAAATATTGGAACCACACATAAAGAAATAAAAATTGAGGTACGCTTACATAGCACCTCAATAGTCTGGTTCAGGTAGAGCGGCAAGTGAAAACCAAGAATGCTTATCTGTTTGACAGATTTACCTAACTGCCACCATAAGATATAAGTAAACAAACTTATTTAACAATATTAAAAATAATGAAAAAATTGATATTACGAGTATAAGATTAAAAATCCATAAAAATGGGTTTTTAATCTTATACCTTAATAAGGTTTTTCAATGGGATTGTACAGTCGATAAGAACCCGCAGCATTATTTTTATTTTGAAGGCCAATCTGTAACAATCTCTGGTCGATCACTTTTCCCCACTAAAAATAATGAAAAGTTGTTAAAATATTATTTAAGCATATGCTAATTTAGTTTTTACACAACTGCTCAAAATGGATTGTAATGTATTTAGGGTGTTTGAGTATATATGCTTGTTCCACCATAGCAGCTCAATGGCTGAACCGATTTAGATGGATGACCCTGTGTTGGAATCCTTACATTACCAGGAGTTGTGTAGGCTACAAAAAAAAAAGTCAATAAATAAATATATATATATATATACATACATAGTAATATTCTAAGTAAATATAAATATTAGTTTGGTACAGCTGAATAAATTTATACATATTACATGACTGCCCAGAAGAATTAAAATGTTTTTAGGGTGTACGCATGTATGTATGTTTATATCAGTGTAGCAGTTTTTAACGGGTGAACTGATTTAGATGTATGACAGCGCATTAAAATTCTTATGTTACTGGGAGTGTCATAGGCTATATAAGTAAATAAATAAATATATATATATATATATACATGTTTAAATAAATAAAAAAAATTTCAAATTTTTATTTTTTTTTATCTAACCAAGAATATATATAAACATATGAGTGTTTTTTAATATATATATACACAAACATATTTATTTATATAACCTATGACACTCTGTAATGTAAGGAATCCAACTCGGGTTCTAATATGTAAATTGGTTCAGCCGTTGAGCTGCTACAATAGAAAAACCATACTTACATACACCGTAAATACATTACACCCCTTTTTGGGCAGTTGTGTAAGAAATTATACAGTACCCAAAATTGTCACCCGCACGGCTAACGGGCTAAGAATGTGCTCATTTTAAAATCAAATACAAATTACAAAACCGGTCCTCAGAAGTCACCGATTTCGACCGCTGACTGGTGAACTCTATTAAGGACGATTCGAATAAAACAAATACTTATACGCTACTGTGTATACGCTACAAATACTTATACTTATACGCTACTGTGCAAATTGATTGCGAAATGAACAGAGACGAAATAATCAAAGCGATTTTGCAATCTTTCACGATGCAGCAAAATAATTACATCGAACGAAATGAACAATGTCATTTCCAAGATATAGGCAACAGGAAGGTTATACTACGGGCATTTTAAACAAGGTAGCGATCGATTTGGGCAGAATCACGCGGTCGCCAGTGTACGGCAAATGCTGCAACCGCCATTGCATATGTGTGGGTAGGAATGGTTGAACTGAGCCTGTACAAGAACCCACTGGGTTGGTCTAGTGGTGAACGCGTCTTCCCAAAACAGCTGATTTGGAAGTCGAGAGTTCCAGCGTTTAAGTCCTAGTAAAGCCAGCTATTTTTACACGGATTTGAATACTAGATCGTGGATACCGGTGTTCTTTGGTGGTTGGGTTTCAATTAACCACACATCTCAGGAATGGTCGAACTGAGAATGTACAAGATTACACTTCATTTACACTCATACATATCATCCTCTGAAGAATTATTTAAACGGTAGTTACCGGAGGCTAAACAGGAATGAGAAAGAGCCTGTACAGTTCATTTAGTTCATTTACACTCATACATATACCATCATCTGAAATTATCTGATACGTAATATTACCGGAGGCTAAACAGGAAAAAGAACGAAAGTCATATTGATATACTGCCTTCACGGATTTATTGGCAAAGGTCGGAAATTTAGGAGCTCTGGAATTGTACTTTTCATTTTCGTGTAATGATCTGCTCTGGCCGGGACATTTTTTTTGGCAGTCGAGTTTTTTTAACATTTAACAGATATAAAATGTCTGTTATAAAGTCTTTCAGATATAAAGTCTTCTGTGAGTATATTTCCACACATTTATACAATACCGGTAAGTCGGCTAAAAATTTTTTTCATTTCTTTTTATTTTCAACTATTTAAAACGTTGTTTTGTAATGTAATTTTTGCTTTTTTTTTGGAAATTGTACTATAAAAAGTCATTTTATATATGTCAGCATTTACATTACTGCTAAAATTCATGTTGGTATCGTCGGTCCGACTGATTTGTCGTAATCATCTGTTTGGGAGTTATGTTGGTTGAGTTAAAAATATTGCAAATGAATGTAATTTAATCGTCGATCGTTGATATTCGTTACTTGTTTGTAATACACGTAAGTTAATTAGGCTAATATTAATATTTAATGTCTGCTAATGTAAAATAAGTCTTTTTTGTCAACTGTAGTTCTATTCAACGTATTTTTTAACGTTTATTGTTTTATCCTTTAAGTAACCTACTTCTAACCTACCTTTAAGTAATATAAGTAACCGTAAACAATAGTTTTGTTTTCAGATACAGTTGTGTAATCATTTTTAGATTATATACTAATAATGCTGTTTCTTCAATGTTGTGAACATCATAAAAAATATACACAGAAAATTATAGTAAGAGTTGAAGAGAAGAGATTTTGTCAATGTTATTTTAAAAATTAATATTTAATGTGGAACAGCATGATGAAACATGATTACACCTTAAATTATTTACCATTAACATTTAAATTAGTGATTGTATGGAAACAAGCTTGTTTGCTGTATGGTTTTTTCTAGTTATTTGCACATTTACCCCATACTCCATTCGTACATATTATTACTTAACAGTGACAATTTTTCATTTCATTTGTGTACAAGGTTATTTGTTTGTCTTAATTATTGTATATCATTACAAAGCGGTCAACCTAACAATTCAAATGTTCTGCAGTTTTAAAAATTCATCGAGACAATTTTAATGATTGTTAAACGAATATTAAATTAGAACTATCACTTTTATTTCAGTAACAAAGAGTTGAATTAAAAAATTGAAAAAACTTAGAATAAACATAATGCTTGTAGCTTATAACTGTTAACAAACAAAAAATTCATATGTAAACAAAACCTTTTTTAATTCCTTTTCTATGAGTTTAATTTTTTTTTTGATTGAATTTCTTGTTTTTTTTTATGTCTTTTGTATTCTTAATTAGAGGTTGTGTTTTATTTTATAGTCTTGGTTATATAAGAGGTGACTTAAATTTAGTTCGGTTTTATTATTTGGTTTTTTATTTATTTTAAGTATGGTTTTTTTTTTCTTATAATAAGTCCAATACATGAGCGTACTTTACTTCTGCGACTATAATTATTGCAGTACCGACAGGAATTAAAATCTTTAGATGAATAGCTAAAATGCAAGGAATAACAAAAATAAAAATCACCTCAAATAATCTGATCCACGGGATTTGTATTTCTATTCACTATTGGAGGATTAACAGGAATAATCCTAGCTAACTCATCAATTGACGTTATCCGTAGTAGCTCATTTCCATTATGTTCTATCAATAGGAGCAATCTTCGCTATTATGGCAAGAATTATTCACAGATTCCCATTAATAACAGGTATAAGAATAAATAAAAAATGATTAAAAATTCAATTTTCAACTATATTTCTCGGAGTAAACCTAACATTCTTTCCCCAACACTTCCTAGGACTAGCGGGAATACCAAGACAATATTCAGACTACCCAGACAATTACATAACATGAAATATAATCTCATCAATAGGATCCTTAATTTCAACAATTAGAATTATAATATTTATATTCATCATATGAGAGTCGATAGTATTCAAACGAATTACAATCTTCAAAAACAATAAATCGTCATCAATTGAATAATTTTTTATTACTCCCCCCCCTAAACACTCATTTAATGAACTACCATCAGTATCAAAGCCATTCTAAGAGCGGCAGAAAATTGCCATGAACTTAAAATTCATTAATAAGTTAAAAAATAATTTCCTTAGAAATCTCATCGTGAATAAAATTTAATATAATAAATAGAGCTAGACCAATTATTGAACAACTAATAAATTTCCACGATCATACTATAATGATCTTGTTATCTATTGCAATAACAGTAACAATTATAATAATAACAATAACAGAAAATAAATTATCAAATAACCTACTAACAGAAAATCAAATAATAGAAACAATGCCAGCAATTATTTTAATTTTCATCGCTATCCCATCAATTAAAATTTTATATTTAATAGAAGAAATAATTAAACCATCAATCACCATTAAAACAATTGGACATCCATGATACTGATCATATAAATACTCACTCAAAAAAAATAGAATTTGAATCATTCATGAAACCACAAAATGACTTAACTTCATTCCGACTAATTGAAGTTGACAACCGAATAATTATTACATTCTTAACACAAATCCGAATAATCGTATCATCATCTGATGTAATCCACTCTTAACAACAATTCCATCAATAGGAGTAAAAATAGATGCAATCCCAGGAAGACTAAATCAAATTAGATTAATAACTAAAAACCCAGGAGTATTTTTTGGACAATGTTCAGAAATTTGTGGAATAAACCACAGATTTATACCAATTACCGTAGAAAGAATTGACATAAAATCATTTATTAAATGAATAAAAACATAAAAATAAATAAACATTAAGCGACTGAAAGAAAGTAATGGTCTCTTAAAAATATAGTAAACATAGAATACTCTTAATGAAAGACGCTAGTTTAAAGAAAGCATTTAACTGTCAAATAAAAAATACATATAATGTGCATCTTGATTCCACAAATGTCCCCTATAATATGAAACATTATATTAATAATGACAACAGCTACAATTATAATGAACATAACAAAGTTATTCTTCATAACAAATATAAAAACCCCCCCAAAAAAATAAAAATAAACATTAATTGAAAATGATAACTAGACTTTTTTCAACATTTGATCCAGCAACTAAATTATTACAAAGAAATTGAATAATTATACTAATAACAACAATAATTTTACCAAAATGATACTGAACTAAAAACTCGAATAAATATAATAATAAAAATAATAGAAAAAAACTAATAAATGAATTTAAATCAATGACCCACCAAAAAGAAATCCTAATTAGCGATATCAATTTTTATATTTATCATAATTAGAAATGTACTAGGGTTAATTCCATATGTTTTTACATCGACGAGACACTTAGTAGTATCAATATCAATCGCACTACCAAGATGAATTATAATCACAACATATAGATGAAAAAACTTTACAAATGAAATATTTAAACACATATTACCAAAGGGAACACCCCCTCCCCTATTTCATCAATAATAATCTTAATTGAAACTACAGGAAACCTTATTCGACCAATCTCACTAGCTGTTCGACTCGCAGCAAATATAATTGCAGGACACCTCCTAATAACACTATTAAGAAATACATCAATGAAAATATTAATACTTACTATACCGATTCAAATGATCTTAACAGCATTTGAAACAGCAATCTCAATAATTCAAGTGTATGTATTTGCAATCCTTGTAACATTTTACTCTAGAGAAGTACCTTATGAAAAAAAAATCACCCGTTTCACATAGTTACAAAAAGACCATGACCAATTATTTTATCGATAAATGTAATAACAATGCTAACGGGAACTGTTAAATGAACTCAAACAAAAGAGTATAACCTTATAGCAGTAGGTATGACCTTATCAACAATGTCCATAATATTATGATGACGAGATATTACATGAGAAGCAACATTTCAAGGAAATGATACAAATAAAGTAAAATCACTAATAAAAATAGGAATAATCATATTTATTATCTCAGAAATAATATTTTTCCTGTCATTCTTCTGAATATTCTTCCACTCAAGATTAGCACAATCAATTGAAATCGGAATAAATTGACCCCGAAAATCTATTAAATCCTTTAATCCAATAGAAATCCCACTATTAAACACAATTATCCTAATTTCATCAGAAATTACAGTAACATGAGTACACCACAGAATCTTATCAAACAAATTATCAATATCAAATAAATCACTAATACTAACTATCCTTCTAGGACTGTACTTTACATTTCTACAAAAATGAGAATATCAACAATCAACCTTCACACTAGCAGATTCAATTTACGGGTCATCATTCTCTCTAACAACAGGGTTCCATGTTATCCACGTAATTGTCGGAACAACCTTTCTTGCAATCTCAATAGTATGATGTATAAAAATACACTTCTAAACCAACCATCACCTCTAACTAACCATACATGTTTTGCACAGCTTTTTAACCAAGAACAGCATTTATAGATAGTCATTTGTTATTGAGATAATACAGTTTGGAAAGTAATGTCATATTTATCTATAATATAAAAAATCATTGGTGATTGATATCATTGCTTACTAATAATTATGGGTGTTATGGCTTGCAAAAGATGGCGCTTGGGAGAACTGAAAATGGACTATATTTAAATTTTACACAAAGAGAAGGATTTATATTAATGAATTTATCACCAAAAGATGCTGGTTTTTTTGAATGCGTTGGTGTAAGAGAAGAAAACGAAAGTCATATTTCATATGACATTAATGTTTTACGTAAGAAAATAATTCTTTAAATATTTTATTTTTGCATGATTGTTTAAATTTATGATTGCTGATAAATAGAATGTAAAACTGTCTTACATCTTTTAATTGTTTATTTATTTATCAGTGACATTACCTCTGTGAATATGTGTACGCTTGGTACGCTGTGTGTAGTTCACGGTTTTCAAATATATTTTTTTTTATAAATGCCGTAGGTTATGTGAATGTATAAATTACATTATATTGATTTATACACATATTAGTAAAATGTGTTAAAATAGCTTACAATTAATGTCCAGTGATTTAATTATGCCTTCATCAGTTATAAAAAATTACAAAATCTGATCGAGGTATTTATAGAATTGAATTTGGAAAGAAGTTACTGATTTTGAACCAGTATTTCCAATTTTGAAAAGAATACTATACACCTTTGCTACTTGTATTGTATAACCTTTGTAATTTATTGTACTAAATATCAAAAACCTGAAAAATTATTGTAGAATAACATAACTTGTGTAGATTATAAAAAATTATGAATGATCGACCGATCGTTCATCAAGGCAGTATTGTGATATATTCTGTAGATTTTTAATTAGTCTTCATGTTTTGAAGTTTTCACATCAATTTAGAATTAGTATCATATGAATTGTACAGAATTTTCTCTAGTAGAGTTTTTTATATTTTCTCCCGTACAATAATATAAAAATATTACATATAAAATAAATAATATAATGACAAATAAATGTAAAAATATATAATATAAAAATAATAAAATTAAGTAAATACTGCATATGATCATGTGCTGAGAGAGTTTTAAACATACTTTACGTTTTCAGACATTGACTTGAAAATATAAAAGGAGTATATAAAATTTTGAAAAATCTCTTAATGTTATACAAAATTATCTTTAATAAATAAATAAATTTTATCCTGTACATAAATTATTTTATGATTAAAAATTTTATTTAATCACAAGTTCAAAATAAAAGTTTTTAAAATGATAGAAAATAGTTTTTAAAATACTAATTTTCTTTTTTAATCAGGATTCTTGTACTTCCCTGCACATTGCCATCTCTCACTAGTAAAACCAGTGAACAGGGAGAGAGATGTATGGAGTAGAACAATCTTAAAACATTAACATATTTTATAGAATTCTTTTAAAATTCTTCACATAATCTCTAGAAAATTGTAATTATAAGGGTATTAAAAATAAATAAAATTATTAATACAAATTTAAGTGAATAACATGAAATTTTGATTAAAAAAATAAAATTGTATCAAAGATATATTTTTAATGATGGAATTCCCATTAAAGAGATTAATACTTGTGATTTGAAATTTGAAATCGTAATACATCTGGAAGTAGGAGAAATTTTAGGTTAATAAATAAAATAGAAAATTTTATACTTATTAGGTTTCTGAACTGTACATTCAGCCTAATGTTTCTAATACTGCTGTATGTATAACCATGAAGTAATTTATACAACTATAAGATGCTTATCTCCTTTTATCTGTTTTACAGAGTACCCCATTCTTGATAATTGACATCACTCTCCATATGATACAGAACTAAAAACTTATACCCTACTAATAATTAAAAAAAGTCTTTTCTGTACATCTGCTACCCTCTCAGTTGTTATAAAACAAGCTGTAGTCCTACATTTTTCAGCACAGATCTAAAATTTGACTAAAATTTTGAATGTAATTACTGGCATATTGAAAATTTATACTTACTTAATCAGCCCTAGATTTCATTTTGACTATCTGGTCAAAAGAAATTTAGCATCTAATTTTTGCCTAAATCCAGAGTACTTGTTCCCTCTGTAATACATGAAGACCAGTTCTATAAATTTACAGAATTCCTAGTTTATAATAAATATTAGGAAAGATAAATTTTGCCGGCCTCTGTGGATTGAGTGGTAGCATCTTGGCCTTTCATCCAGAGGTCCCGGGTTCAAATCCCAGTCAGGCATTCATCTCATCCTCTGAAGCAATATCTAACGGAGGATGGTCCCGGAGATAAATAAAAAGCAAGATATATTAGATATTATATAAAAAGACATGTAAAATTTTGGATCATCAAATATGAATGGCACACATATTTGAGTTCAGTCTAACATTTAAAGAAATTTCATATATTTATATGACTATACTAATTTTACATTCATAGACTCAAATTCAAAAATGTCATTTAATTTTTACATTAAATATTATTAAAATTATAATAATTTAAAATTAAAACTGATTATGGTGTAAGGACCAAAAGATGTTTCATTATTCTATTGGCCAAATCAGTTATTAAGTTTATTATTATTTCCAGTTAAGTGGAAATCTATGGTGATTCAGACTCCATTATTGTGTATTAAAATGTACTTCCATTATCTACATTTTCCTGTAAAAATTTATTTTCATTTAAATTGGTGAACAAATTACTAAAACTGTATCATAATTATAAAAAGAAAATATTTTATTTTGGAATAATATTGAAGTATGTGACAGCACTAATTATGCGATATAATAAAACAGTGAAAAATTTAATTAAAATGTTAATATTTTTTTTAATTTTTTATTAAAGCCCAGTGAATAAAGGTTACTGATAAACATATGCTTAAAATTCATTACAACTTTACTTTCTTTCCCTAAGTATAAAGGATTATGAATCATCATCATAGCTAACCATCATGTCTTTATAATAATGACATCATCACATAATTGTCATTACGTTAATACATTTCTTTAATCAGATTTATTTTTAATGTGTAGATTATTATTGGAAGTATTTTATTGAGGTTAGGTTTTGTTAGATGACAAAGTTAATTTATGAAGTAACATCTTGTATAAGTTATTGTTTAAGTTTGAAATCAATTATTTAATTATAAAATAATGGGAAAACCGACATTAATTGTGTAATTTTCAATTTTTTCTATGCTAAACAAAATTTTATTATTTTAATTCAATCTTTTAACAATAAATTTGTGTTTTATTTATATATTCCCCATTTGAATGAACGCAAACCGGATTTAGTTAAATTTCTATGTATTAATAGAAATAGATTACTATTTAGCATAAGCTGATTATAAATGTTTAAATTGTATTGCCTATTATGGCAAATAAAATTTTAATAAACCTGACAACCTGATTTAAAAACATGGACTTGTTAAATTTTATGTAATAACACTTTATTATGCAAAATCAGAAAATTAAGTAATTTATAATTTCATTCTCTGAATTAAGTTGCTAAACTACATATTTGTCAATTTCATTTTGTTTTCTGTATTTTTTTTATTTCTTATCAATATTTTTAATAGACTGATTGCTTTAAAATAGAAATGAGTTTAACCAAATTTATTATTTCTTTCAAGTTGGATCTGATAACATTAATAATTCACCTTCACTTTTTGTGCATATATATATATATATAAAACATTAACTTTATCATTCTGTTTTCATTTTTCTTTTATCATCTTTTTTCTGTTCTTATGTTAACATAATTTATTTTTTATTAAAATTATTGCATGTGCTTACTTATATGTATGAGACTGTATTTACAACTCATAGTGATGTGAAACATTCTGTGTTGGTTTTGTTAACATAATCAGCTGTATAAATTAACTAATAAATTTTTGTTATAATTAAAAGATATTTTATTAAATTTCAAAAGGTTTAAATTAGATAGTTATCACTTTTGCAAGTTTTAATCAGCCAAAGTATGGCCTTCAGAAATTAAAGCCAGCCCTTTTGTAGATTTATTTAAAAACCTTTCATAAGTATTAGATAAATTTTTAAAGGTAATCAGTGAATACATTTTATTAAAATAAAATGTTTATTTATAAAATATGTATTCTCAAATCTAATTACATTTTTTATTTAATCCAACATAATTTTTCACCAATAGGTACCTGAAGGTTGTTAAATAATCAAACAAATATGAGGACTTACTGAAATGTAATGCACACTATTTCATAACTCGCAATTGAAAAAAAGGTAGTCAAATGAAACAAATGTGGCATAAAAGTTCCTTTTATTTGCTATAAAAACTTACATTTATTTTTCTTTATAATCATCATTAACAGCTACCTATTTCTCGCAAAAGTGAACCAGTGTTCTCATTTTGTCAGTGAAGAATGGTGGTAATCTTTCCTTGACTTACGATCTCACTGTATCCTTCAGTTCATCATCAGTGGTGAAATGAATACCTTTAATATGCTTCTGTAATTGCTAAAACAAATGAAGTTTGCAGGACACCAAATCTGGTGAATATGCATTTTCTCTTTCTGTTTAGCCTCCAGAACCATCGTAAGGTATTACTTCAGAGGATGAATGAGGGCGATATGTATGAACGTAAATGAAGTGTAGTCTTGTACAGTCTCAGGTCGACCATTCTTGAGATGTGTGGTTAGTTGAAACCCAGCCACCAAAGAATACCGGTATCCACAATCTGGTATTCAAATTTGTATAAAAATAACCGCCTTTATTAGCACTTGAACCTTAGAAATTTTGACTTCAAATCAGCTGGTTTGCGATGATGAGTTCACAATTAGCCCATCCCAGTGGGTTGAGTGTGGAGGGTCAGAAATAGGTTCAAATTTCAACTTCACTAGAGCCTTAGTAGTTGGTAAATTAAACTGCAAGATAGCAGCAGCACCTATTGCTTTGGGTGGGATTTTGTTTTCCTGTTACTTCCAATGTACGTTACATTTTAGCTGCCTCATATTTTAAATTAAAAAACTTTTTGTAACTGTAATAAAATTTAGTAGTTTCTAGATCTCTTTATGTAAATAAAATCGTTAATTTTATTTTTCGGGCTTAAATTATTAAATGAATATTTAAATCTTTCATTAAAAACAAATATTGATAATTTATGATCAAAAGATGTTTTTGTTTAGTTCTGTTTTTTTTTTATTCATTATAAAATACTCAGATTTCTCTTGAAACATTGTATGTGATATATTAACTACATGTATATATGCCAAGTTTTTATATATATTTTAAAATCATACAGATTAGAATTTGTACATATCTGTTTTTTTTTTTTTTTATAACTAACAATATATTTGTAAAAAAAATTGCTACTGCTTAAATTGCATGTATTAGCTGGATAGTTTTTAAGTGCCTTGCATGCATGTAATTTTCTTGTTGTAATTCTTTGCACATTATTTAAACTAGATATTAAACTTCCAACTTTCTAACAAAATAATAATAATATACTTTTTATTAGTAATAAAAGAAGAATTATAATTTTAAAGGAACTGAGATACAAACTATATCAGTTTGAGTGACTTTCTCTGTTAGTGATGATGTTACTTGTACACACGGTCTGTGTGGATGGTGAAGAGATAAAAGTGTCACTTGTAGTGCGAAATATCATCTCCACTACAATGGACTTGGAATGTTGATTTGCAGTAGTGTATTTGACTCTGTGAACAAAGGGTCCTTACAATCCTTAGTTAACTTAGTATTGAATGTAAGTTATTCTTGGAATTTTATGCTGTTTATTGGAAGTGACTTTGACTCATGATCAGGTTGCCTACATCCAATTATGATTATGGCGACTAACAACAATAATATTCAAATTAGACTGGTACTGACAGTTAGTTGATTCAACACATAACTGGAATTTTTACTGAAATCTAGTAACAACCTTTATACTGTACCAGCAAACAATGTCCAATGTAACATTTGCTGTTGAAAAGTGTTATTTCAAAAATAAATATGGAATATGTTACTAAAGAATTTAATAGTTTATTTTTTACAGTATATTGTCATTTACGTGTTAATATTTTTCTTTTGTTAAATTTACTATATTATCATAATTATTTATTGGGTTTTTAAAATTAAAGTTATAGTATTAAAATATTTAGCAAAGACTGTACCAAGTGGCAACAGTCTTCCTATTCCATTTAAAATAATAATAATATTGTACATTAATCAAGAAAAATTCTTTGTAGATATTAGTGACAGTCAGTTTTAATAAAGATATTGAGATAATGAAGTCTCTATGAATTAAAGGTTAGTAAGATATTGGGCTAATTTATTGCTGGTTTTAATTTTTTATCATATTTTTTTTTTTTAATTCAAAGGTCTCTAATTTTGTTAATGTAACAATTGCATTTAAAACAAACTCACTTAATTTTTGTTGTACAATTTTTAATTTTAAGCAATAATAACCATTATGGTTATCAGTCATTTATAAATACCAATTTTGGAAAACTGTAACCAATATTTTATTAAATTTATGAGTACTGGATTTATTAAATATAGTTTCATCCACTTTTTATTCATTTCTCATCTTGCAGCATTTCCTGGAAGCACCAAAATCTGATTTGTTATTGACAGCAAGATCTATCACAAATGAAAATATAATTTTACACATACACACACACGCACACATTCAGACATGCAGACAGAGGGACAGACAGACAAACAGACAGAGAGACAAACAAAAAGAGACAGATAGACAGACAGGCAGAGAGAGAATATATATTACGCTATTAATAGAGTATGGGAAACCTTGAATAATTTTAACCATTAAACATAGAAAAATGAAATTTAACAAATGCAACTACCTCAAAACAATCTATTTTTTCAAGACAGTTATACCCAAAGTACTCAGAAAGCCATGGGGTAACACAAAAATTTTACATCGGAAGGATAGGTTGATGTAAATAAACAATTTTGTTTATGACGACCTTAACCAAAGTGGTGATCATTTATCATTATTTTTACATGACTGCTCAAAAAGGAGTGTAATGTATTTAGGGTGTATGTTTGTGTCTGTGTATGTATGTATGTAAGTGAGATTACTGTGCAACTTGGAATCACTATATATAAACTAATACATTAGTTTATTTCATTCATATTTATCCTTTGTGAAACCTAACATATATGACAGGATTAATTTGTAAGGATGTTTTGGAGGATTTCAGAAAAATCCACTACATTTGTAAAATTTAAATTAAGACAAGAATTTTATTGATACACTGGGTGGCATAGATGTTCTACCCATTATATGAAAATTGGAATACTTTTTAAAACTGTTATTAGTTTTATTATTAAATTAAATAAATAAATATTTGTTTTATTCTAATCAATATATAATAATAATAATACTTTGTATATATAGATCATGTCATTATAAAATAAATTGTAAGATTAGAATTTATGTGGTTAAAATTCATTTAAATTATTTATATAGACACATGAAGTAATGATAAAGTAAATATAATAAGCACATAAAATTATTACTACAAAATAATCCCAGTATAGTTTTGGTCCTTTATTTTCACTTTACTTACTACATGCCTCTAAAACAATTGATCACAGTCCAGCAGTTAACATTGTTTGTTTTTCTGTTGTGCTTCATCATTATCTAGTATTCTGCTTGGTGGCAGGTCCCTTATGCCAACGCTGGGTCAGCCATTCCTGTTACCAGCTGCCCCATTGTAGTTTTTGATCTTTACATAATCTATTTTCTTCATCCTTCTACAGATTACAACTGTCTACTTGACAGTTGTCAAGATTCCACTTCCTCTAACTATATGCCCTAACCGGTCTCTTTTGTTTATTATATTGTATATAAATTTTTTTATGAAATAAATAACAATAGCAAAAATAGTTTTACGTATTAAATCTATCAACAAAAAATGCCAGTTAGATAAAAAAAAAATGTAAATGAAATTATCTATGAAAGAGAGAACTGAAAACTAAATTGGCTTATCATCTAAAATAAAACATACAACAAAAAATATATGCCTCTATAAATGCAGAATTAGGTATTTCGATATGGTAATTCGTCGAAAAGTGTTGTATGAGCAGAACGTTTGACCGTGATAAATATGGGCCTTTTAAAACAAATCCAAAACAAAGAAAATAAATTTTTCAGGAAAATATTTGGTTCAATAAGGAAAATGACATAATATACGTATATAAATTCCACCCCCACAAAATACTATGCCAAAAATTTAAAGAAATAAAAAAAAATGCGTGAGAGATCGGCTTTCATAGGACATATTTTAAAATTAGTGATAATAGAATTGTAAAGAAAATACTCCTCTTTTATGAAAAGAAATAAAAACTAAAAGTATTTATTGTGATTACATTAAAAAAGACTTATCAAACTAGGAATAGAAATTCTGGACTTACAAAATCAGAAATTAATCAAAAAATTAAAATAAAAGGGAGGGTTTTTATTGAAGAAGAAGCTCCAAAATAAAAAACATATAAATTAGTAACAAAAGAATTTAGGATAAAGGTCAGTCAACACTAAGAAAAGTGTTAAACATGATCCAAAGTTGGCTAGAAAAAAGACTATAACCACATTGAATTATGTTTACATAGGCAGGCATATATAGTATAGAATATTAAGGCAACATTTTAAGTTTTTTAAGATAATATTATTTATAAGATAATATAATTTTTAGATAATATCTACAAGATACTTTTAATTGAGGGAACTTAATTATAAACGCACAGTACATTCTACAGTAATTCAGATCAGAACTAAGCTACTGTTTTGAGCATTTCCTTCTTCCATAGTGGCTTTCCTGTCAAGTGTAACTGTCAATATGCTTATAAAAAGGAATGCAGTTTTCTTCAATGAATTTAAATGCCTTTCTGAGTGTTAGAATTTTTCCTTCTGTTATCAGTGTAATCAATATTCCCAATTTTATTTTTATGAGTTGTTTGCAATTAACTGTTTGAAGGCTGAAAATCTGTTTAAATGTTTTTACATATATGTGAATGTGGTTTTCCATGCAACCAAATAATTGATTTTTTTTCACTGTAATTTTGCTTCTTCCACTACTGTATCTCATTAATAAAGACAGATTACTTTATTAACAAGTTAAAAGTTCTCTTTTCAACAGCACAAAGACTCTCTGGTACATACACTATTCTCTATAAAATTACAAATGGTGCTGCGCTCTAATTATCAAGCTTCTGAAACATGTTTAGGTATATATATTTTTTTTCTATTGAATAGGCATGATTAACATAGAATATCTTTTATGAAAACAATTTTTTTTTATTATTTTGGTTTGTTTGAGTATATTGTTTTATACACTCGACTATTAAAATAATTAGATGTGCTAGATTCTTTTTGTTTACATATTCAGTTTTAAATGTAAAAATATTGTAGATATTGTTTGGTTTTTCTGTTTCTGTCTATTATAGTCCACATCAAAACGAGATCACTTTGAATTTTGTTTTTTAGCTTGATGTTTTGTTGATTCATTCTTTCACTTTGAGTTTGTTTCTGTTCTAGGTTTTCCTCTTTTTCCCTTGGTTTTTCCTGGAAAGTCTGTAGATTTTGTATTTTGTTTTTAAATATTTTTCTGTCAAATATCTTCTCTTCCTTTTCGTCTGTCTAGTTTATTTTAATTCTTCCATTTATCTAAAGCGATTAGATTTGTTCTTACATTTTACGAAGCAATTAAATATTTTCATAGTCACCCTGTTTTTTCTTATTTTTTTTAATTGTCCAAGAAGCATAATCTCCTTTTTCATATTTTATCTGTAATCTCTTCAAATTACTGTAACTTTTCATTTTATCTGCATGTATTTTTATTATCTTTCTACCATTGACATAATATTTTACTTTCTACTTTATGATAATTTTTTGCATTCTTGGTTTATTTGCTAGGTAGTTGTTTCTGTGAATTATAAACATTTAAGTTTTATCATTGTGTTATAGTACCTAAATTTCACATTATACGTTATCAGTCTTTTATTATAGTTTGTTTACTATTTCTTGTTTAAAAAAAAATTTTTATGCCATTTATTACCAGTTACGTGTAAATTTGAAGTAATAAAAACTATTCTAAATAGTTTTCTAATCTGAAAAATATATTTCATGAAAATGCACTTTCAATAGTTACACCAGTAAAAAAAAAACAGTTGGAAACCAACCTCCTATAAAAATATAAGTTTGCTTGGTATTTCTGTAAACAAGAAATATAAGCTTTTTCCTTAGAATGTAACTATTCTCCCGTCTCTTGTATAAATGGTGTCATTCAAATCTATCAGGTTTACAGCAACATATCTATGATGAGGCATAATTTAAAAATCTTAATCATATAACTAAAGTCTGCGTCAGGGCTGACATGCATATACAGCTTGTCCATTAAAACAATTTTATCTGTTTCATCATCTATTTTCATCTCTTTGCCACTGAAAAATTCATTCAATTAAAAAAAACAACACCTTATGTGCATGTCGCCCTGTTACAGAACTAAGTAATGACATTCTTAATTGTGAAGTGGTATGAAAATACTCTAATTGGCTCAATATCTTTTTGGGAACATGGCAGCTAATCTATATAAAATAATCAGTTATAAGAAAGCTGTAATAATTGCTATACTTGTATATATTTTGTTAATGATCCTTGTATTAATATTATTAATTACAAAAGTGTTTTATTGTAAATAATAGTTATATAAAGACCTATTTTGAAAAATTTCTGAGATGAGTGAAATGATTATAAAGTTAAAAAACTTTTTAGAATGAATAAAAAATATAAGCATCAATTTTTTTCCATTATTCTGTAAAAGGAACAAAATTAGCTGCTTTTTTTCTAGATTTTCACGTTTCTGTTTTCCCAATAATTTTTCATTTTTTGGTACAGTTTTTACTTTTTTTTGTTATTACTTTGATGAATTTTCTTTTTTTTCTGGCACTACTTGAAACACTTTAATAACTTTCTTATTTATTATTTTTTTTATTCTGGTTTTCTTATTTAGTTTTTTATCAAAAATCCTTTTTATACTGGTAAGGTATTGTATTTTATATAAGCTTCAAAATTCCATTTCCATATTCCCACGTACAGGCTTCAAAGTTTCTGTGATGAATTAATTCATCATATAAAAAAAATACACTTCCTGTTAAAGTAAAACTTTATTTTAATAGTATTTTTGATTTTTTAAATAGTACAGTGTGTCCGTAGTAATAATAGTGGAGTTTTAAATGGTTATAGGTTGAGAACAAAGTATTGTAGCGATGAACTATATATTAAATGAAAGAGAACAAAATTTCTTACTTGTTGAGTAGATTTCGATGTGTGCTCCCTTAGTTGCCCTGCACGCATCAAGATGATATTCAGTTTCTTGCCATACATGGCAGAGAACATCCACCATGTAGAAGAAACAGCTTCAATGATCCTTTCCTTTAAATGGTCCAGATTTCGAACTTGAATGGAATACACTTGTGGTTTTACATAACCCCAAAAATAGAAATCCAGGTAAGGTCTGGAGACCATGGTGGCCAGGCAATCCACCCTTCTTGTTTGACCCATCACTGAGGAAATGTTTCGTTTTGAAAATCCTGCACGATTGCAATGAAATGTGGAGGTCCTCCATCTAACTGGAAAATGGAATTCTCTGTTATTTGGGTTGCTGCATTATTGTTTTTTCAGAAAAAATTAAGGGGCCAATAACTCTAACCTATCCAGAATATCTACAGTGAAATCAAATCATTTTTTTTTGTCCTGCAGATAAAATTGTTGTAACATCTGAATTTTGTATGCAGTGAAATGTAACCATATTTTTAACACATAGTGAGTAGTTTAAGGAATGCCCAACTGTCTAGAACACTTTCACACGGATTTCTTCAGGCTACGCAACAAACTTGTTTGCACTGCTTCAATCGTTTCATCAGACACTGATGGCCATCCTGGATGTGTTTGCTTCAGTAGGCTACCTATTTCTTTGGGTTGATTGTCACATCGCTGAATGTTATTTTCATGCAGGGTCTTCATTTACACATGACAGCCTTCACGCTTAACACATATAACTGACACAAACATAGCAAGCCAAAACATACATTGAACCTTCCTCTCCACCACAAACATGGTGACTACCACTGCTTGTATGTACTGGAATCAGAACTCGCATGCGCTAGTTTTCACATACATAAACTTTGGAGGGTTTCTCTTTCATTTAACACACAGTTCATCTCTCTACAATGCTTTGTTCCAAAGCTATAAACATTTAAAACCCCACTATTATTTTATGTACATTCTGTATATTAATTTTTTTAAATTGCCTAGTGATAATTAGTGATTAATGTCGGATAGTTGGATATATCCACATAATCGGCATCTCACTGTGTTTCATTTATTTTAACATCATTTTGACATGCACAAACACATTCAGCATGCACGTACACATACGTACTCTCAATATCAATCTTCTGATACTTGTTTAACTACATATTCATTTTCTATTGTATAAGCATGACCACATAGAATATTTATAAGGAAAAAGTTTTTATTTATTTTGCACTTATATTGTTTTCTACAAAAAACCCTTCAGTTATTAAAGTAACTAGGTGTGTTAAATTTTTGTTGTTTTTTTTCCGGTTTTTAAATGAAAAAAAAAAAAAAGATTGTACATATTATCATGTTTTTTCCTGTGTATTCCACAACAAAACAGCTTCATTATCACTACTTTTTGTTTTCTATCTATCTTTGTAGTTTTGTTTATATTCTTTCAGTTTTTCACCTTGAATTCATTTATATTCTTCTGTTCTAGGTTTACCTTTTTTGCTCTTGCTTTTTGCTAGAAACTTAACTAAATTTTATTAAAATAAAATCTTCTTTCTTTCTGTTGTTACATTTATTCTATGTACAAAGAAAATAAAATTTATTGCTATTTTTTTTTTTTTTTTTTTTTTTTTTTTAGTGCTTTACTGTGCTTTGAAACTAGCTGTGAAAAACATTAAATGCCTTCTATTATTTGGCTTTATTTTTGCTTTTATTTTTAAATATGAATAAAGAGCTTTGCTAAACAATATTGAGATAAAGAAATAAACTGGAAAACAAACATTTTTCATGAAAATTTAACAATAAAAATGTTAAAGATGTCCATTCAATTGTTTAAAAGTAGAAATAGTGTACTCTTATATGTACTGCGTGACCAAGTTCACATTTCATGTGAAAAAATGTGGCCTAAAAACTTCTAAACCACTAGCTGACTCAACAGTTACAAAGTTACAAGTACAAGTGTGGGTTGCAAGTGTCATATTACAACTGTTCATGTATTGCATATTAAGCATTGTTATTTCCTTTTTTATTATTATTAATAAATGTAACAGATTTTTATTATTAATTTTACTAGTTATATTCAGTAACTATATATATATATATATACAGTCAGATAATTTTATCATGTACATCATGATACTACATACTATAATTCTGCTATGGTTTATAATACAGAGGTACTCACATTTCATTTGATTCATAGAATGTAGTTATGCGTAACTGGTATTGTCTTAAGGCAAGTGTTGGAAATGTCCACTTTTTCCTGAAAGAAGGACCAAACTCTGTGCACCATATTTTTCGAGATAAATTTCATTAGCAGTGATGTTCTACAAAGGGTATCAAGAAATATGGTGCGAATGATTCGCTCCTATCTTCAGAAAGATGGTGGACATTTCCAATACTTGCTGTAAGACATTACCAGTTGTGCATAACTGCATTCCATGAATCAAAATAATTGTGAATATCTCTGTATTATAGTCCATAATGGAGTGATAGTGTATATCATGATGTGCACAGTAAAATGTTCATATATATAAAACAGAAAATAAGAAATAACATTAATAAATAATAATTTATAAAAAAAGATATAAAACAAATATTTCTAACAATGTTTTTAGAATAAAATACACACATATCAGTTTTTAGACAACTTGAATCAAAATTATTTATTTAGCCTAAAAACATCTAACTGAAACTTCCATCTCAGATTCTCCCATTACAATCTAATGTATTAGTTTATAATTTCTTCATTTTCATTTATTTATTTTCTTATGTGTACTTACATTTTTGAGTATCTTTTCGTTTTCAAATTTATTTCAGTTTTCAACTTAACTTGATTTAATTATCATAACCTGATAATTGAGATTTACTTTTTAATTCTTTCTTTATGTTTCTTTCACTCTTACATTATCTTTCCTTTATATAATTTTTCTTTACAAAATATGTAGTCAAATAAGAAAATTTACATAGAATTAATGATTCGGTTCTTGCTGTGGGATACAAATAAGTAAACATATCATTTAATTAAAAAAATATATATTTATTTTATTTTTATATTTTTTTGCTTTTATAAAGATGTGATAGTTCACTAATGTTGGCCTTTGTCTGTTGAAAGTTGTATGTAAAAGATTTTTATTTCAACTTTATTATTACTAAATAATAAATTTAAACTATGTAGACTTGGCTGAGATTTTTTCCAGTTATCTGTCATTATATCTTTATATAAATTATTTAGTTTTATATTTCAAAGAAATCTTGCCACATTTGTTATATGATAAGAAAATTATTTATTACAATAATAAAACAATCTACTCATTATAATTTTAATTTATTATCTTGTTTATAATGATGAATTTATAACAAAGCAAATACAGTATGTGTATGTTTCCTATATCTCAATAAGTTATTATGGCCTCATAAAAAGTATAACAAGTGAAAAAAGGATTTAGCAATTTGAGAGTTGGCAGATTGATTTAAAACAAATCGATTTGTAATAAATAATGCTTCAATATTTCAATCGACTAATGAATTTTGTAACAATTACCTCAAAGTAAGGTCTTTTGAAATTATAATTGTAAAAACAGATTCGTTTTGTCAGCTTTACTAAATAATGTCTTGAATAAAAAGTCTGAATCTTAAATCACTAAAGAGAATTTAATGAGCTGTATTTTTGGGTATTCTTTATGAAGGTCAGCCTATTTACAGATTATCGATCTCAAACTTGATGGCACATGATATTTAATCCAGAAGTAATTTATATACGTTTATTTTGATTCAGTAATTAAATCTTTCTACCCAGATTTTAATGTTAATTCTGTAAGAAATTTTTAAATAGTTAACATTTTTATTTTATATTTATAATAATTAAAAATGGGTAGGGGAAATGAAAATACTTTGTATTTTAATGCAAAGTAGAACAAGTTTTTTTATGTTTCAAATGAAATTTTTTAAACCAAACATACACCGTTTTGATCAACCAACTTTTGTCATTGTTGAGGTAAAATCATAATTCCATTGTTGTAAAACTTGTATGTATTCTGGACAAAAAACTGTGGTAAGTGATTTTCACAGGTCTCTTTTATAGCCAACTTTATACCTTTAAGAAAGTTCTGTAGAGACCAAAGCAAGTAGTAGTTTGATTTTATTAGGACAGGACTATACAGTGGATGCATCAAAATATCTCAGCTTGACTCTCGCAATTTTCAACAGATCACCAAAGGTGAGTCTGGTGTTGCCATGTGGAAGGCACCGTCTTTTCTATTGATTAATCCTGATTGCTTTATCACAATTGTTCTGAGTATTTATTTATTATTTATTATAATCTTTTCAGTTATTGACAGTGAGGTTAGAATCATTTGACCATGTAGCAGCAGTTCATAGTGAACAATGCATTTCAAATGCCCCACACACACACACACACACACACCATCATCATCATCATCACAATCATCCACTTTTCTTAGCATCAATTCTGACTTTACAACCATTTGTGGAGTTTTAGCTTTCTTTGACCGTGATTTTTCTATACATTATAATGAGCCATTTCAAAAATAGTTTGATTTTGTTCTGTTTTAGTAATGATTCGCAGATGAAAATTTGATCCATTAAATTTATCTTTGTTAAATTTTGTGACATCCAAACGCTGAGTATTTTTTATCCAGACTTCTTTAAATAGTTTAGAACTGTTTGTGGTTATTGTTTAGTTTGTTACTGATATCAAAATTGTTAATATTCTGATTTTATTCAATTTTTCATGATTTCATCGACTTTTTCAGTCATTTGCCGATCCGAACAAGGTGCATTATTGAGATTAAAATATCCATGTTGAAATCCCTTGAACCAGCTTTCTTCTTCATATATTGATACTGATCATGTTCATAAAGATGTCACATTTTTTTAATCGCTTGAGTCACATTCTCCTCTTTTATTATACAATTTCAAAATGTATTGAATCTTTTATTTATTTTTGCTCATTTTCGAGATGAAATAATTTTTAAATAAATAAATTAATATAATAATAATTTTTCTAAAAAATACTTAGTGATATGTCACCTTTCAAAAGCATGTTGCCAGATTTGAATAATATTACCAGATTTATGTGATAAAGCCATCTATTCAAGAATACAAAGAAACTTTTCCCCAACCTCAAAATTTAAAAATTATTATTATAATTTTATTTTTTTCCAGTTTAATTTTGTCACTTAGCTTTTTTGTGATTGATTGGTTTTAAAACTAATAAAAATGTTTTTTATTTTTAATAGCACATGTAGATACTGTTGAAAAACCTACCATTAATGCAAGTGTTGCATTGATTGGTGGTAATGCTGAATTAGATTGTTCGGTATCAGTTGCTGCTGGTGTAATTGTAACACTTGATTGGGTACCACCAAATCTTCAATTACTTGGTGTAAGTATGCGTATTTATCTTTTCTCTTATTTATTTACTGTTTAATTTTCCTTCTTTCCTTAATAACTACTTTACCAGTTGGCAGCAGGTAACTGGTAAAGTTACCTGCTAATAAAAACATTAAGCTGAGTTGTACCATAACACCAACACTTTGTAACATCTTCTCTTCTTTTTCCACCCTAAAAAGGTGGATACAGGAGTGCAGGTTGTAATTTACAAATTAAATTCCTTGTTATACGCAAATATAAAATAGTAATTGAAGAAAACGAAAGTGATCTGCTGAGAGCAATTTTTACCTTGCAAAAGTTTAAATATAAGATGAAAATATTAGCTTTGAAATCAAAAATGATGGTCTTTATAAAAAAGTATTCAATTCTGATCCCAGGTTTCGAAGCTTATACATTATTTTGGTACAAGCTTCACATTTTAATCACATTAGATGTGATGTGCAGTTTTTCAAAGACGAAGCTATTTTAAACAAACTTAACAAGTTTAGAGCAATATGTAGAAATGTTCATAAAACTTTAAAGAACTAATCAAGGATGAAATTCCACAAAGCACTTGCCGTAACTGTATTTTTATGTAGTGTGAGACCTGGATCACAATGAAGAAGAGATTCATTTATTACAGTCAGGAAGGTGACGATCTTAAAAGCAACAGCTGGATACATTAGGACAGACAGGAAGAGAAATGAGTTAGGGATGCCTGTTCTCTTATAGACTATTAAGGGATATAAATTCATGCGGTATACCACATTATTAGTCACAATACCTGTCAGCTGAAGTTCTGATATATAGACCAGATGGAAAAAGATATGGAGGAAGACCTCTGAAAAGGTGGATGCAGAAACAGGTTACTTAGTTTACCTATTAAGTGGAGAAAAAGAAGAACTACTTCACTGTATTATCCTACAATATTCTTTCTCTTTTTTATAAATTTATTTATTCCTATACAACAAACAAAAAGAGCACTTTCTTACTCCAATCTTATATTGATCAGAATTTTTTAACATTATTTTAATTAACTCAGTTGATATCTGTATTTATATTTATTATGTATATATGTTTTGATTTATTATGTCAACATAAAAAAAACCTTTATTAACAGAAAGATGAATCTTGGTTGAAATTTCACAATATACTTCGGTTAAACAATATAAGAGGGACAGCTAAAATGTAATGAAATAATAAAATGTCACACAGAGTGACAGGTTCTTTCATCTTGTATTTTCATTCCTCTACTACTTACATTCCAAAACTTTTTTCATCCTTGCCCTCTCATTTTCTTTCATTTGACATTGTTATGGAATTGTTTACACCTGCTATGTCAATGCATCTAAAACAACATGCAGCAATTGAATTTTTAACTGCAAAAAAATTAACCCTAGTGAGAAAAATTCATCATTGTATTGTATCTGCAAGTATTTTGAGTAGATAGGCAAAAAATTTCGAGCATCCAAGGTGATAAAGCGATTGTTGAGGTTGAACTTCATAGTTTAATATATTATATTTAAATCTATCCCAACCGATAAAAATGGTAATGCAACTGATGAATTATTATAATTTTTAATGCAATATATATGTTTCTTATTGCTTTAGATAATTAAGAAGAATTAATTGTAAAAATAAACATTAAAAATTTTGTTTTCTTTAAAATGATAATTCACCAGAAAAGCTTAAGGCTTGTGCATGTAAATATGATATGAAAAATTGGTGGTATATTAAAAATTCCCAAGGGTGATCAGGATTTGAATGCAGAAACTTTTGCATAAAAAAAAAATAATATCATTCTGGCACAGAATCCATTGAACTGATGGCTTATTTGGAACATAATTTAAAAACAACAAAAATCTAATTAAAATAAATTCTGGACAGATAATGACAAAGAATTCTGTCTATAAATTTTTGATAGCAGTAATAAATTTTATTATAAAAAATTATTCTAAAACACAATTAATATTTATATAAACATAATTATTAATAAAATAAATGTAACATAACTTACGTTGAACTTCCAGCCAGTGAATTACAGATTTTTTTCTGTTGTCTTCTGAATTAACGGCATAACAATGATAAGCTCCAGTCAAATCAGTTGTAACATTTATCATTTCTAATATTGATTGATAAGAATATTCTGTTGTATTATTTTTTACTCTTACAACTGAAAAAAAAATTAAAACAAATACAAGTTAAGAAACAACTATTTGTATATAAATTCTGATTTGTGAGTATAAGTTTTAAACAAATTCATTTTATCCAATCAATAAAATACTCTACTGTATGAGCAGCTTAAAATCAAACCACTACAGGCATGATATGTTACATTCTAAAAATGAAAACACAAATTAAATTAAATTCTGTATTTACATCAGCAAATGTTAACATATTTATTATATATTTACAAAAATGTTCAAAGTGAGCACCTTGTGCAGCAATTCACTTATATGTTCAAGTGATCATATTAAGAGTCACCTGATACAAAACACTGTTTCAAAGCTGTCAATACATGTCAAATATTCACATAAAAATTTCTGAATGCCAGTAACCCAGCAAAGTGTAGCATGCAATTCATTTAGAAAATGAATATAACGGGGTCTATTTCAAATGTAAAATGAAACAGGTGACCTTCTGGTTGGACTGCAGAGGCTGTAGCAGATATTCAAAGAAGAATTTCTGCTGCTCTACAAAAATATATAGTTGTCACAACAAAGTGGAATAAAGTATATACATCTTGCTAAAAGATTTTTCATGATTTAAATTTTAAACTGTATTGTGTAAGGCCATAACTAAGAGAACAGACAAACTGAAATGTTTTAATTATTGCAACTGGTTTAAAAACATTGTTAATGGACAGATAACTAGCTGTATCTCATTTCAGACGAGGAATGGTGTCATTTATCTGAGCATGTTAATTTGCACAACACCAGATATTGGATGACTGAAAATCCTCACCAGATATTTGAGCTTTGACTTCATAATGAAAAAAACTGGTGTATGACGTGCTGTTTCTGGTAATAGTGTAGTGGGGGGCCGATATTTTTTGACCAGATTATTGGCTCTATTGATTCTCAAACATAACACACACATTTCCTAAGATGAATTAATGTCTCTATGTATCGCATAGAATTTACAACTAACCTGCCCTGAAGGTACTCAGTCATGTAGATGGTTTGAAATCCCAGAACACTGTCAAGAGAATTTTTTAATTGTGACAAATCATAGTACTGGTATTCTATGTTCTGCCATTTTTCTTTTGGATCACAATACTGAAATGGAAGTCTTTAAGTTGTTTTAGACACACTGGGATAGTAGAAGTACTTGACTAACAATGTTAACTGACAGATATGAGAGGTCATGGGTTAACAATTTGACTAGGAGAATGAAGCTACAAGATGGTAGCACCTATTTCTTTGTCCGACATTTTGTTCTACCATTACATTCCAGTGAGCATAGCATTTCAGCTGCTCCTAATATAATGAAACATTTAACAAGCTTGATTATATACAAATCTGAGATATTTGAAGAAAAGTCAGCCAGATTAATCACAATGCTTCCTAAGTCCTATACTTGGATCCCCAAATGCTTCTAGCCAAGAAAAAAAATCAGATGTTTTATTAACAGATTTTCTATACATAATTTCTACTTTATTTCAAGTAATACATGAAGATTATGTTATGAATAAGCTCAAATTAAAAAAAAAAAAAATATGACCTACCTTGTTTATTGGAAGCATCTGGAAATTCCCAATCAAAATGTGAATTGAAATCAATTATTGAGGCTCTGCAAATTAAACTAGCACTATCTCCAGCAACTATTTTTTTTGGACCAATTATTCCAAAATCATTGTCAATATCTGTAAAAATAAGAATAATATAATATCAAAAATTCCCTCTCACATATGCATGATTGAATGAACAGAATTTACACTCATTTTTTCTTGACATTTCATTGTCCTCTGAATCCAAAAAAGTGAAAAAGCAATTATTTGAATGATTTAACATATATTATTATATATATTATACTATAACTGTTAAAAAAATCAATATTAGTTTTATTTTGAGAAAGACTGATGATAAATACATGACTGCCCGAAAAGTAGTTATGTATTTCGGGTGTACGTATGTATTATGTTTGTTCCACCATAGCAGCTTAACAGCTGAACTGATTTAGATGTATGACTCAGCATTGGAATCCTTACATTACCAAGCATGTCATATGCTATTTAAATATATATATATATATGTGTGAGCCTCTATTATTGTGTGAGCTGGGTTTGAACTGAAAGATTCGAACCAACCTAATGAACAATATTACAAATATAATAGAATTAAATATAGATTAAATAAAATAATATTAAATAAATTAAGAAAAAATTTTTTTTAATAATAATGGGCTCCCATGAGGACTGCGTGTGATGAGGTGATGTGAGCACCTTGTGTAAGGCATCTTTTACTTATGGAAAGGTGTCATTTATTAGTGTGATCTGTATATTTTTGTTTATGTAAATCTATATAAATAAAAATGTAAATGTTCATTTGTTCAATATCTTAAATCTCCAAAAGTTCTTCACCGATTGCTTTGAAATTTTGATACAACACTGCATTTGAATATGTGCGTGTTTTCATATACCTACTATTTATATACCTAAGATGTCACACCTATAACAGGTAAAAACATGCTTTTTTTGAAAAACAGCGCTATCTGTTGGACGTAAAAGCAACACACACTATACTAAATATTTTACTATTCCATTTCAATGTTTCCGATATGTGTGTCTGCTATAGACTAAAATACTGCTGGACCAATTTATGTGTGGAGAATAAGAGTGAAAGGGAAAGAGGGAAAAATCAGAAAAGATAAAAATCAAAAAAGGGAAGAAGGTAAAAAGGGAAGAAGGGGAAAACTAAGAAAAGGAAAAATGGATAATGGGAAAAGGAAACAGAAAAGGGAAGGGAGATAGGAAAAATAAAGGAAAGAGAAATGGGGGAAAGAAATGGAAAGGGGGTGAAAAGGGGAAATGGGAAAAGGAAAGGGGACATATATAATAACAAGACATATTTTACTTAAAAATATTATCCTTATTAATCTCTCTTGGGTTAACCAACCAACCATACAAACTTATAAATTAAATTCACTATGTTTCACTTAGAATTCTTTAAGCTTCCTCAGGTGACAGTACACATTCACACATACATCGTACAAAATTCTCTTGCATACTAACAAATTAACTGGTCTACCCGTCGAGATAACAATATTTTATCTCCACCTTTGTTGTAATTGATCCCCTTACTCGTACATGAGTAGGGGAATCTATTACAACATAATTAATGTTAATGCAACATAATTCATACTCTTATCATTATTATTAGGATGGTTGGCTTATATATTATTAAAGTGTTTATGAATTGTACTTTTAAATATTTTATTTATGATATTTTCAAGATAATTATTTATTAATAGATCTTTTACCTTTTTTTTTATATATATTCCAGTCTATCTTCGGGGTTGTAAATTTTATTACTCTTTGTTTACAAGATTCCTGACTATTGATTTTTTATGTGATATTGGTTGTGTTGGTATATATATATATATATATATATATATATATATACCAACATATATATATATATATAAATATACAATATTCTCTTGACAGTGTTGTGGGATTCCAAAAATGTGTACATGACAGAATACATAGAAGCCTGGTCGACTGTAAATTCTGTGACATTTATAGAAATATTAGAACGAATTAGGAGGTGTGTGTGTATCATGTTTGACAATTCACAGAGCTGATAATTCTGTAATATGATAATGTTCAACCACATACATTGCGTACAATTGCCATGGCTCTTATGAAGTTGAAATTTGAATCTATACTCATCAGATTTAAAGTCCTGCAAATTTCACTTCTTTCCAGAATTAAAGAGTGATATTAAGTGTACTCATTTCATCATGGATGATGAACTGAAGGACACTGTGAAGTCAAGAATCAAGGAAAGGCTGCCAGCATTCTTCATTGACAAAATGAGAAACCTAGTTCACTGTTGGAAGAAATGTGTTGCTGTAAATGGTGACTAAGTGGAAAAATTAATGTTTTGTAGCAAATAAAATGTACTTTTCTGCTATATTTGTTTCATTTGACTGTTTTTCTTTTAGAAGTTATGAGCAAGATGTGTATTACAATTCACCCACCCTTCGTACATTTTCACAATTTTATTTCTTTTTATTTTACATGTATTTATTTTAAAGAAATTATCTTTTCTGTGTTTCTTTTTTATTATTAGTCTTAGTTAACAATAAACATGACTTTCAATAACCTAAACTAATTAAAACCATGGTTGTTCCAGTTAGCAAAAAATTTAGCTTGCCTGGAAGGCTCCAAAAATAAAAAATTACAGTAGAAATAAATAAGTTTTTTTATTGTATTAAAAATACAGTATTTTTTTCAAATTAATCTTATGATACTGTGTAAATGATGAATTCACATTTTTTATTAACCCTGAACAAAATAAAATATCAGTTAACTATTAGAAACAGTTTAAAAAGGATTTACATAAAAGCATAAGAGAATTAAAAGATTCAGCATGAAAGAAAATTAAATTAAATAAATATAAAAATTGTGGAACTAGATATTTAAAATGTTTTATGAAGCAAAATTTAATGAAACTGATTGTTTTGTTTTTTTTTTAATTTATTGTTTTTTTTAAATCTATTTTTTTAAGGTTAATGTTTCTATATAGTATATTTTTTAGCACTATTCAGAGTTGCTTTCTCTAAGAGTTAAGATGTTCATTATACAACCAGTCTCTGTGATGAATAGAATAACTGTGTCACTTGTGGATCTGAATATTATCTGAATTTCAGTATTCTTGGTATGTTGATAAGCAATAGAGTATTAGTTTCAGAGAAGATTATGAAAAATGATTTTCCTTTTTTGAAGCCTTGGCATGAAATCTTGTCATACGAGGGTTATTTTTTTTTCAAGGTCTGATCGGTCATGAAATTAAAACCACAGTGAAAATAAAAAAACTTTTTATTTGTAACAAGTTACGCTATTTCTCTACATAGTCGCCACTCCGATTTAGAAATTTGTCATAGCGTGGTTCAAACTTTCCAATACCCTCGTCATAGAACGGAGCCGCTTGTGTTCCCAAGCATCTTGGGAACCCATCTGCAAGGGTTATCCTTAGGCAGCATGTTGGGTCCATTGTTGTGGGTAGTGGAGTTTGCTTCCCTTTTGCAGCTGAGATTGCCTGGCGTGTGTCTCATCGTGGCTTATACCGACAATGGGCTCCTGCTGGTTGAAAGAAGCTCACAGAGGGAGGTTGAGCTCCGAGCAACTCAGGCATACAGGATGAGTTGTAGAGTCATCAACATAAGATGACGTTCAGCCCAGAAAAGTCTTCGATGATGCTTCTTAAAGGCCATTTGGCAGTGAGGCTATCAAGTTCGTATTTCAATGTCAGGCCTTCGTATTAAATATGTTCAAGTTCAAAAGTATCTCTGGATGTTTCTTGACGAGAAATTGCGGTTCAAGAAAACACCTTAATTACATCATGAAGAAGGCATGACCTTCTTTGATATTTGACAAGGGTCAATCCTAATTGTGGTCTTAATTTTAAGGCTATGAGTTTCCTGTATAAGGGCGTGTGCAAGGCAATTATGCTATATGCAGTAGGCTAAAATTTAAAAGCTATTAGGATATATTATTAAGAGCGCTTTTATTATTGATGGTAATGGGTGGTTACTGTACTATTTCACAGGAGGCAATCTCCTGTGAAATCTCGATTGCAGGTGTGAAATTGATAGATTTAATTGCATCAGAAAAGCAGCTGGTTATGTTGCTAAGAAGTCAGGTGAATTCACTTAAGAAAAAATTTGCAATATAGAACGGCATGTCAATGCTTTATGGCAGACCAGAAAATTTTCCATCATACGTAATCATACGTATGATGGAAAATTTTAGGAGGACAAGATCAATATAAAAAAACTTATTAGGAATGAAAAGATCCTTACAAACACTGGTGAACATTAAATAGGTAAGGCAGGTGATTGAGGCTAGCCCTCATCATTTGGTGCATCGACATTCCTTTACTCTATATATCCCCAATCAAACTGTCAGAAGAATTCTGGATTCTGACTTGAATTTCCATCCCTACAAACTCTGATAGTTGTTCAAAAATTTACTTCTCATGATCGGGAACAATGGTAAGTTTTTGCAGAGACAATGTTGGAGATGATGACAGAAAGTACAATAATCCTCAAGAGTGATGAAGCCCAGTTCCACCTGTTGGGTGATGTTAATATACAGAACTTCTGATATTAATTCAATACGGATTCATGGTAGTTTCATGAGCATCCACTCATACACAACAAGTCACAATATGGTGTGTGGTAGTGAAGCTTGGGATGATCAGTCTGTATTTCTTTGAAGAAGATGGTCAAACAGTCAGTGAATGCAAAATGATACAGTTTGATCTGCAGAAATTCAAGGTGACACATAAATTCACCCAAACTGTGTTCCAAAAGAATGGGACGACTGCCCACATGGGTTTCAATGGAAGTGTTAAGAATGATATTTCTGGAACGTCTAATTAACAGTATGTAGAGACATCACCTGGCTATCGTGTTCACTTGATCTTTCAGTATGTGATCTTCCTAGGAGGGTTATTTAAAATCCAATGTGTACATCAGTAGTAAACCACATTCACTACCTGAACTAAAAGTAGCAATTCAACATGAGGTGGCTGCCATACCACCTCACATGATGCATACTGTAAAATGTAATGAGAGGTTTCAGCAGCATTTGGATCAAAACGGATGAAATTTGCAATTTGCATTTTTCCCTCTTATTATTAGTTGAAAAACTAAAAACTTATTTTTCAATAATAATGATTTATATGATGTTGAAGTGTAGAACATGAATAAAAATGAGATCTTTGTAATTACTGTATTACATTATTTTAAAAATTATTAGATTTTTCTGCTCTACTCTGTAATGCAAATATTCATTCATCAATTCATTTTTATATTTACTGATAAGGTCTTATATTGTTAGAAGAAGCAAACTCTATATAGTTACTTTAATGCCATTTCCTTTAGATTTTATTCCTCTTACTAATTTTTCACTACCTATATTAAGAAGCTGGCTGGGAATATATCTTCCTACCTCAGGCTAGTTTGAATTATGAACTCACTTGAAAATTTTCCTTAAATTTTCATTTTACTTCTTTCATTTTTCAAAATGATGAACCAGGTTTATTGATTTCATAGTAACATCAAACACTTATGCTATTTTTCTACCTTTGTAGTGCACAGTTTTTAATTACTGCATTAAAATGTTATGTTAAAGTTTTACAAACAGATTAAATCAATAGTTGTAACTGTTTACATCTTTAATTTTTTCCAGTTGTTAAAAACCATTGTGTTAATCTTTTTTTTTCCAGGTAAACAATTGGGTTCTGGTGCATTTGGTGTTGTATTGAAAGGTGAAGCTGATGGTATTTTGGAACCTGATGTTGTTACTACAGTTGCTGTCAAAATGGTTAAACAAAATGTTGATGAGACGCACATAGTTGCTCTCGCATCTGAATTAAAAATAATGATTCATTTAGGTAGACATCTAAATGTTGTTAATTTATTAGCTGCTTGTACTCGCAATCTTAGCAATCATAAGTATATATGTATAATAAAATGTACTTTTACTTCATTTTAACACTTTTGAAACTATTAATATATTACGTTACCTGTTAAAAAATATTTTAACTATAAAATACTCTGTTAACTTAAAATTATATAGTTTAAAAAAACAATAAATTTTTCTTTTTTTTGTTTTTATTTTCCCATCTATATTGTTAACTATTCAGTATATTATATAAGAGGAAGTATGTTGATTAAGTCAAATTTTGGATGTCAGGATTTTTGCCTACTTGAAATTTCATGATCCCCTCTAACTAAAAAGCCCAAACTTATCATTGAAAAATTCCTGAAGGATGTACACGGGATATGTGTATGTACATACTTATGCACGTATGTTGACCTGTCTTTTTGTTGATGTCTCCAGACTTCATGAACCAATTTGAATGAAATTTGACATGGCAGTTTTTATATATGAAGAATTGATGACATTTAATTTTGATAAGAAGTAGTCAACAGGATAGAGAGAAATGAATCCCATGGGTTATCTTAAAATTTTACTCAGACAGTAGATAAATTTAATGTTCTTAAGGTCTAATAAATGTAATGGTCTAATTCCATTATCTGATATTTATAGCAAATAGAGCCTTTCAAAGTCATATATAGTAAAGCTATACAGTCAAAAGTCATGTAGTTTTACAAGTTATACTATTAAAAGTTATTCACAATTCAGTCATTTAAAGATTTCTTTGTAATTGGTTTCCTACCATGTTTTTTTTATACTTGTACATTTGTTGTTGTTTCTGAAGTAAGAACATAGTCCATTTTTAAAATATTTTTCCTTTTAATTTCCCTTATTTATTAATGTCTGAAAATATATGTCTATGACTACAATTAAGTTTATTAAAAACTGAATATAGTTCAAATAAAAATTCAGACTAGTTTTGAAAAATGTATGTCTTATTAAAATAGAAATTTGAAGTTTTAAGATTATACAAAGTATTTTTAAGTAAATGTTACTGTCAATCTTCAATTAAAGTATTAAATTTATGAAAAATTAAATTAAAATTGGATCGATAAGTATAAAAAAGTACCTTCTTTTTAATGTTATTCTTGTAGCATTAGAGAACAGCAGTTATAATAGGCAATCTGTGAAGACTAATCTTACTGATTAATTAATTATTTTTTATTACTGTTTATGGTTTTCTAATTTTAAATGATTAACTAATCATGAATGTCGGGTTGATATATGGCCTTGTAATGTAAATCTTTATCTGATCAATATATAAGTTATCATCTAGTAATACTTGTTTCTGATTAGGAAAGGAACTGATCCACACAATTTTTTATGGCAAGAACATCTTTGTAATGAATCAATATTTCAAATTCATTAAATCATGATGTTTCAAATTTAAAAAAAAAATAAAAATCCTTATTGCTTTGTAAGCAAAGAGTTAATTGTATAGTATTATAAAGAAAAATTATATGAATTCATTTTAATAATTGTTTATTTATTTTTTGTGTATTTTCAGATGAATTATTGGTTATTGTTGAATATTGCCCATATGGTAATCTTCATAAATTTTTACAAAGTCATAGAGAAACTTTTATTAATCAAGTTAATCCAATTACTGGACGGATTGATCCTACTATAATTAAATCATCTCCAAAGTAAGTTTTTTCTCATTTTTAAAAAAATTTAATTTAAGAATTTTATTTTTTTTCTCATCAGTCCTGCTTATAAGATACTCTCTTGCTTGCCTTTTATAGCTCCTAGAACCACCGTAAGGTATTGCATCAGAGAATGAATGATATGTATGAAGTGTGGTCTTGTACAGTCTCAGATCGACCATTCCTGAGATGTGTGGTTATTTGAAACCCAACCACCAAAGAACGCCGGTCTAATATTTTATCTAATATTTACATCCATGTAAAAATAACTACCTTTACTAAGATTTGAACCTTAGAATACTCGACTCTGAAATCAGCTGATTTGCGATGCCGAGTTAACCTCTAGACCAACCTGGTGGGCTCCTCTTGTTTGCCTGGTATACAAAAGGTCATTGGTTCATTTCCCAGCTAGGGTCTGGAAAATTATAACAAATTAACCTAATAAATGAAATTACATAAACAGTATTTCAGTAGTTAGTACTAACTTAAAAGTTATTTATAAAAGTAAAAATTGTTTTACTTAATTTAATTAAAAATTAATTAAAAAATTCCTTTCACAAAAGGACTGTTACCTGTTTTCTGATTCTCCATTCAATATGTATACAGATAATTCCATTTAATAACCTTCTTATCCTATCTTATACTGATTTTATTGTGTTTGTAAATGCATATATTACCTTCATTATTATTTTTATAGATTAGAAGCTTTTGAAATGTGGTGCTATAGGAGAATGTTAAAAATCAGATGGGTGGATAAAGTGACAAATGAAGAGGTATTGCGGCAAATAGATGAAGAAAGAAGCATTTGGAAAAATATAGTTAAAAGAAGAGACAGACTTATAGGCCACATACTAAGGCATCCTGGAATAGTCGCTTTAATATTGGAAGGACAGGTAGAAGGGAAAAATTGTGTAGGCAGGCCACGTTTGGAGTATGTAAAACAAATTGTTGGGGATGTAGGATGTAGAGGGTATACTGAAATGAAACGACTAGCACTAGATAGGGAATCTTGGAGAGCTGCATCAAACCAGTCAAATGACTGAAGACAAAAAAAAAAAAAAAATTATTTTTATGTACAGAGAGAGCCAAAAAAGGGAAATTAAAAAAAAACAAATGAAAACCTCAGAACTGAATTTAATTAATTCTATTTACAACAAATTTAAGATGCCATTTACAAACTACCTTATAAACATCACTCATAAAAAATTATTTCCTTTAAGAACAAACATTTTCTTGAAGTCTTACCAAGTGTCTCACATTTTTTTTGCAAGATTTCAATATAATATTTCTGATTTCTTCACATTAATGCCTTAAGTTCATCAGTACTTCTGGGTTTAGTGTTGTAGACCCTACTTTTTAAAAAAATACCCCAATAAATAATAACATGCATTATAATCAGTAGATTGTCCTGACTATGAAATGTTTCAATTTCGTGACACAACACGATTCCAAAATAACTGTTGTACTGCAGCAATAGAGATGTGAACAGCGTATGCTGTTGCATTGTCATGTTGAAACCAAAGTGATCCACTATATTGTCTTAATTGATTAGTTAAAAATGTTTTGATCATATCGATTTATTGAGCTGCAATAACAGTTATTGTGTGACCTGTCTCATTTTCAAAGAAATAGATCAAATCTCTGGAATGAGACAGCACAGAAAACAGTTACTTTTTCTGTATAAAGGGATCACTCATGAATTTGCTTTAGATTTTTTTAAATGACTTTGTTCATTTTGTAGAAGATGTTGTTGGGTAGATGTACAACAAATTTCAATAAAGATTTCAATTTTTTCTTTAAATTCCTGTTAAAAAAAGACACAAAATGTGCAGATAGAGGGAAAATGAACAGAGATATTTTTTGTTCAGTTACTGCAGATTTTTTCGTAGTTTTATTTTATTGTTTATTTTTTATTTATTTTTTAAAATGGATCATACATTTTTAGGAAAGTTGAAAATTTATGGTGTGAATTAGTTAAAAATGAATTACTAGATGTATAGTATGACTGAAAAGCACTACTCATGAACTTAGTGCAAAATTAGTTTCATGATAGTAATATTAATAACATTTTACATAAATAAAGATACAATAAATAAAAATACAATGTGTGTAATACATGAATGTTGTTTGATTATTTCTTCTCTTTCATGTGGTTATGAAAAAACCTTTACTAGGAATTATTTCAAGTATTTACATTTTTGTTTAAATAAAAAAAAAATTTTCTTATTGATAGACATAATGAAAATTTGATTACTAGAATTTTGAATTTTTGTTTAATTTTAAATAAAACCAAAATAATTTATGGAGATTTATTAAAATTTAGATACTTTGTTAACTTTTAACTAGCATATTAGAATTTAACATTTTTATCTTGGTCATTTTAACTCAAGAAAGTCTAAAGGGGTTTAATATTGTAACTTTTTATTGTTTTGTTTTTAGATTAAAATATGTTAATATACCAATATCTAATAGCACTACTGGGACATCACAATCAAATGGAATTACATCTCGTTTGGGTAGCATGTCTGAGGATAGTCAACAAATAAATAGTATTGGAACTGAAATGACATCTATTTCTTCTACACCTGTTGGTATGTTATACCTATAGATAGTTAGAATGTAGTTAAAATAGTTGTTATGTTATACCTTATATAGATCAAGTGGTGTTCACTATATTTTTTTTTAATTGTTTTAACTGTACAGTGTGACACAAGGAAATGGTAAATTTTGAATAACGCTCACAAAAGTAAAAAAAATGGATTTATAAGTTTTATTGTTGAAAACAAAAGGTAATTACATGCCATTAAGTGTCCCAACATAAAAAATTTCAATTTCTAAAAGCAATGCCCATAAGATGATGCCATTTAAGCATGCGCATCCTGAAAACAAATACTGAGATTTTACATGGTACTTTAAAACACTTCCATGGTAATTGGAGCAATTTTTCTCGAAGCGATTTCTTCCTTGTTTTCAACTCAAGAATTGTTGTTGGATGAGTGATGTACACTTTACTTTAGAGGTGGCCCCACAAGAAAAAATTGCAGAACGACAAATCTGGTGATCTTGGGGGCCAATGAATCTCACCAAACTGTGAAATTATGTAGTTACCAAAGTGCTGTCAAACGGCTGGCATTGAAGCTGTTGCATTGTGGGTCATAGCTCCATCTTGCTGAATTTTGAAGTTGTTCTGTTACAAAAGTTTTAAGCATATCAAAATATCATAGAGACGTTACTGTCATTGCATTCCCTCTCTTCCTGAAAGAAGTAAGGCCCATTCACACATCGTGTTGATACGGCACACCAAACTGTAACCTTTTGACTGTGTAATGGTCATTCATGCAATTGATGGAGGGTTTCCAGCTGCCCAATATCTGCAATTCTATTTGTTTATATACCTGCTGATATGGAAATGAGCTCATCCGATATGAAAAGGTCGTCAACAAAATTAAGGTTGTTATTAATCTTCTCAATCATTTTATCACAGAATTGTTGTTGCACCTCGGTAGTCTGATGATTTCAGTTCTTGTACAACTTGAATTTTGTAAGGATAAAACTTCAAATCACTATGGAGTATTCAGCAGATGGTTGTTCGGTGTATGTTCAATGCTGTTATGTTTTTCTTGTCAATCATTGTGGGCTCCTTCCAATGAGACCCAAACTGCTTCAATGTTTTCTGGGGTTCATTGAGTTCGTTGAACTTCCTGTGGTATCTTTTTTGAGAGCTGAACCCATCTCCTCAAAATTCTAAACCCACATCTTGATGGCATGGCAAGATGGAACATGACCATGACGTACGTATATGTGTACTTATGTATATCGCATAACTCAAAAACGATTAGCCATATAGAATGTTGAAATTTTATATTTAGAACTGTTGTAACATCTAGTTGTGCACCTTCCCTTTAGATTGCAATCAACTGGGCCAAAAAGGCCCAAAATCCAAATCATTTGGATTTTGGTAATAACAGATGATTTGATAGAAAGAATTGACAAAGATTTTGAGAAAACTGCCTCTTCACACTGATGTTTTATTAATCATTACTGGAGATGAAATCTGGATTTCTTATTCAAATGTCAAGACAAAGTACCAATTGCAAACTTAAGAGATGTTGCTTGTAGTACCGAATTAAATCATTCTCAGTTTTCCACAATTCCACTAGCCCCATATACCAAATTTCAGTCAGATACATTTATAATTCTGTTGTTGGTAGTCATTTAAATCAATCCAGTATTATGATTTGTGAAAAATGGAAAAAGGCAATTTCGTGCAATGATAAAACATTACTTTTTGAAAATCAAAACCACAGAGGTAACTAAAGCAAAGATAGAAAAATATTATGGTGAATCAGGTCCATCAATTAGAACAGTTTACTAGTAGTGGTTTGTTTATTTTTGGTGAGGTCACATGATGACCACAGCAATACTGTACAATCTGTAGATTACCTGTTGAAGTTAAAACTCCAGAAAATATTGAAAAAATCCATAGTATAGTAATGGAGAATGAAAGATTGAAGTGCATGAAATCACTAAAATTATTGGCATCAAAATAAATGGTATATCAAATTTGTATATGAACATTTATATATGTGAAAACAGTTCGCAGGACTAGTGCTCACAGTTGATCAAAACCATGAAGAAGTAAACATTTTTAAACACAGTACTGGAGATGTTTAAATGTAGTCTAGTGGTATTTTTATGCAGGTGATGAAACTTTAATACACTACAATTAATCTAAGACTATGCAGCAGTCAAAACAGTGGATTGTAATCAGGAAACTTGATCCAAAGAAGACAAAAACTGTTCCATATGTGGAAAATGTGATGGCCACTGCCTTTTTTTTCGTATTGCCACATAAGCTTGAAGCTTGTGTGTGAGATATGGAATTTTGGGATGTTCATGGCAAAATCTTCGTCTTTCGGTGACTTTCCAGAGAAGCGTGGAATGAACACTGAGCAATATTATGCATCTTTCCTAAATCATCTAAATGAGGAAATAAAGAAAGTACATTGTTTTGATTGTCGTTTGTCTGTGGCATGTAGTAATGGATTCAGGTTTCATCAATGGTGATGACTTAATGTAAAAACTCCTGTGGATTTCACTTAAAGAGATCCAATCACTGCTTTGAAGTTGACAGCTGTATCCACTTTTTGTCTGAAGTGAGCAATCCCGGTACCCATCAGGCCGACAGCTTTCTCAATTTTAACTTATAAAGATGTTTATTGATGTTCCGTACAACACATCTATGGTCTCTGCTAATTTGCGCACTTTCATTCAGTGATCAGCAAGAATCACATCATGGACCTTTTCAACGATTTTCTCAGTAACCATTCTACCAGGTGACCTGAGCGCTCATCTAAAACAGATCCAACACAGATTTAAATGTGTTTAAAACACATTTAAATTTGTTAAACCAATATCTCACAGTTGTCACAGATGGTGAAGAGTCCCTATAGAGAAAATCCAACTTTGCTTTTATTTCTTTGCACGTTTTTCCATCCAAAAATAAAAAGGTAATTAGGAATCAATATTGTTCTTTTTCTGTTGTATCGAAAAACACCAAATATGTTTAATACAAATGATTGTCAGATAAAAATTAACCTAAGAATCGGTCTGAAATTTTGTATGGCATCATTTGGTGGATAGTAATATACTGTAGTAATGCCAACTTTCCTCAGCAATGCCACTTATCTTCAAACACTTGCACTTATTGATCCATTCTCATATATATACACCCCCCTCCATCTTAATGGTGACACATAACATTGTTCTTCCATCCCAAAAGGTATAATATCTATCTAATATTTGTCATTTACTTTTGTTGAAAATGTATTTAAATTATTCACCCTGTCAAGAATTTTTAGAAATATGTATTTATACGGAATTGGAATGCACTTTTATTTTTAGGTGAAGATGGTTATCTTATCTGTAGAGATCCTCCTCAAGAATGGAAACAAAGTAGAAATAATATACAGCAAATATCTACTCAAGATCTCTTATGTTGGAGTTTTCAAATTGCAAGAGGAATGGAATATTTGGCTAGTCGTAAGGTAACAATCATTTTTATTTTTATTTCGTTAATTAAAATATAAAATAAGAAAAAAGTAGGAATTCTTTTTGGAAAATCAGTTCAGTAATTTTGATATTTTTTTTCTAAATTTGTAAATTTGAACATAAATGTATGATAATAGAAATTTATTTATTTAAATTTTTTATGTTTAGGTACTCCATGGAGATCTTGCAGCCAGAAATGTACTCCTTGCTGAAAATAATATTGTTAAAATATGTGATTTTGGTCTGTCTAAAAATATGTACATGTACAAAAACAATAATTACTTTAAGAAAGGCAAAGTGAGCGATTGATTTCTTTATACAATAAATTTATTTATAAGTTATTTTATTATATTATAGTAGGTTCTGTACGCTTTAATACGCTTACCATATGGTAGTGTGTTCTGGTGGCAAAGTAGTGTGTACTGGACCATCTTAATGGTATGAAAAAACCAGTTGTATTTTGTCCTCCAAACGAATAGGCCGAGAATGCGTTGTTATGGTGTTTTTCGTAGGATAGATAATTTTCATTTTATATTAGAGTTGTGTAAAGATGCAAACTTTGTGTTTCAAAACTTTTTTTATGTATAGTTGGTATTTTACATATAGACATCCTGAACCCATAGGGGAAGACCATCCCCAGTCGCCACACCATCCCCTCCTTTCATAGCCCTAATGGGCTTTACTGGAGATAAGTAATTTTAGACTAATTTAAGCATCTTATGTTACAGTAAATATTTATATTTTGCATCCACTAGTGATTCATTGAACAATCCACCTAGAAAAGGATACTAAACACTTATAATATTATCAATGGCATAATAGTATTGTATTATATTTCTATAAAACCATAAAATTAAACACAAAAAGTTATTCTAACAACTTTTTTTATGTATTATTAAAACAGTTTGATGTTGATACTATTTTTTATTGTGAAATCCATTTGTAAACTTGAAAGCTGTTTATAACTATAAGGTAGAGGTTTTGTTATACTTCACTTTGATAACTGTTTTTAAAAAAATGCATTGAATTTGAAAGAAATTTTGAATTAAGAAACTGGAAATCATTTTTTAAGTTTCCCATGTTATTTTTTTTATTTTATTTATTAAAGTATTTATTTTGTAATGTTAAATTTTATTTTTCATCAGTTTTTAGTCCTTTAATATTCTAAAACATGTACCATTATTTATAGAGATTATTACCAGTTAAATGGATGGCTCTTGAAGCAATTGGTGACAGAAACTTTTCAATACAATCGGATGTTTGGGCATACGGTATTGTGTTGTGGGAATTATTTTCATTGGCCAGAACACCAATTATTGCTATTGTACTTTTATATTTACTTACATAATCTAATTTATTTACACAGCCACCACAGGCAGAAGTCCGCATGGATGATAATTATGTAATGCATGAAAAATGCCATACCTGACTGGAACTCGAATCCACAACCTCTGGATAAAAGACAGATGGTACTATTCTGCTATGGAGATTAGCAGAGTGAGAATGAGTTACTTTAAAGTATGTTTATTGCAAATACATATAAAAATATTGTTGATAATTCTACTTTGACTTATCTATAAAAAACGTTAATATTGCAGTTTATAATTCTCATTTACCATTGATGTTCTTTAGGTATTGAAGATGTTGAAAGATTATATCAGAAACTTGAAGAAGGGTTTAGAATGGAAAAGCCTGAATATGCTGCAAAAGATCTGTAAGATTTTTTTAAATTAATATTTTTACTTGCGTTGTTATTTATTAAAACTATATTTTTTTTTTTAACTTACTGCTCTTATTCATTGTCTTTGTTTAATACTTCTGCATAGATGACTGTTTTAGCAGAACATTATTGTACAATATTTAATTGAAAGACAATTTAAGTTATATGGATATACATTTATTTACCGATGCAAATACTGATACAAAAGATAAATTATTTACTGCTATTACAATCTGTTATAGATAATAAAACTGATTTTGGTACCATAGTTTAAATTTTTATTACTTTTTAAGTATAAATTTGAATAATATAAATCTTATTATTTCGTGAAGATAATTACCATATTCAAATTTATTTGTTAATTAATTATACTTTTGTTGATGTTTAATTTTAATGTTTTAATGATGGTAATTTCTTAGTTTTGTTTTCTTTTAAAGTAGGAGCATTTGCTAAATATTAAATAGTTATTTATTTTAATAGTTAACAATCTATAAAAGAAAAAAAGATCAGGTTATACCTACAGATGTGAGAAAAACATTTTTATGAAAAATTATTACATGGTTTTTTTGTTTTTTTTTATTAATATCAAGGAACTTTACTGCATAATTTTATAAAAATTGGAAATCATATTTGATCATAACTCTATTATTACAGTCGTAATATTATAAATTTATTTTGATTATTTTTTATATTACAGATAATAATTAAGAGTTGGAATTTGGGGCTAATTTTTGCTTTTTTTTAATAAGGTTGAGTCAAATGTTGAAAATACTTTTCATTTTCAAAAAATATTTATTTATATATATTATTATTTCTGTTATGATAACACCTTTGTTATGATTATTACTATTATGGTAATTGTTGTTTATTAAATATATAGACTCATGAAATCCTAAAAGGTAAAGTTAAAATAGGACAGCACTTTGCTTTGCCAACTTCAGTTGCATTTATCAGTTACGAGGTATCTTCAGAAAATAACCAAACATTTTTAATTACGGCCCAACAGAAATATTTAGTGGTGTGTGGTTGGCAATATTGTGTTTCGCACAACCTTCTCTGAAAACACATATTCTTCGATTGTTGATATCTTATTTAGTTTTCGTGTAATTATTATTTGAATGCAATATGTTTAAGTATTAGTAGCAATTTTTGTAATGTATAATCATTTTTTGTGTATGATGATTGAAATTTTGTCTGAATCTCATAGCCATAAATCTAGCATTCTCCTCCTGTTATGATCTTTTACATGAATGTTTCATCATCGGCTTGTTCAAAACCTTGCCGACAAACATCCAATTGATGTTCTTTCTGCCGTTCAGTTATCAAACGAGGAACAAACTTTGCTGCAACTCAATGCATGTTCAATTTTTCAGTCAAAATGTCATAGCATGATCTGATTGAGATACTATCCACTTATGCAAGTTATCTGAGAGTCAATCGGTGGTTTGCACACACCAGTTCATTGATTTTCTGAACATGGGTATAATCAGTTGCGAAGATCTTCCTGGTCGAGAGTCATCTTCGATTGACTGACAACCACTTTTAAATCGTGAAAACCATTTATAACAATGTGTACAATTTACAGCATCATCTCCATAAGCTTGTTTCAAAAGTTGAGACATTTCTGTGAAATTTTTCACTAGTTTCATGTAAAATTTTACATTGTATCGTTGCTCCTGAAAATCGCACAACACAAAAATTGCTGCTAACACTTAAACATGTTGCACCCAAATAACAACAACACGAAAACTAAATGAGATATCAACAATCCAAGAACATGTGGTTACAGAGGAGGTTATGCATAACACAATGCTGCCAAACACATGTTACTAAATATCTCCGTCCGTGCATAGTTACAAATTTTCGGTTATTTTCTGAACAGACCTCTTAGATGATTGATCCTTTCCTCATAATAAAGGAAATTTTTGATTACAATAGTGTAATAATACCTTTAAGAAGTCAAATATAATAATAATAATTTTACATTTATATTTTTATTTATTTGCTTCTTTTTTTATAGGTATGATGTAATGTTAGATTGTTGGCAAGAAAGACCTTCCATGAGGCCATCTTTTACTGGTCTTGCTGAAAAATTAGGAGATATGCTAGAAGATAGTGTTCGAAAGGTAACGCTTTGTTTTATTTTTTAATTTAATATCTTTTAAATAATAAATTTATTAACCCTTTTAATAAAAATTATCTGACTAGTTTAAAATTAATATTTTGCTTCTATATACTAATCTCCCATTTCAACTTTTCTTTCTTCTAAAATATAAATACTTTCTTCTAAATATCTGTGTTTTGTCATCATCCATCCTAAGATTGTATGAAAAATATAATAAAGTGTGGTTATTATAAATTTTTTGAAAATATAATTTGAAAAATTTCAAAGCTACATATCCAAGGTGTGATAAAAAAATAATAAATTTTTTTTAATTCTGTACTCTGCGTTTTTGATAGAGTTCATAATTTTCTGACATGATGGCAGCACTGTCTGTAATGCATAACAATATTTTCAGTTACATTAGATGTACAGTTCAAATTTGGCAGGCAAGTAATTAGTATATATATTATTATAAGTGGCAATTTATTTTGTTTGAAAATGATGAAACAATACAGATTCTTATCTGCGTTAAATTTTTCTTTAAAAATAGAATAGGGTGCAGTGAAGTGATAAAGATGTTAGAGAAGGCTTTTGGAATGGACGTTACGATGATAACAAGGCTTTATGAATAGAACAGTCAGTTTCAAAAAGGAGATGATGAAGACAACAGAAGGGTTGAATATCCTAACACATCAATAACCGATGGAAAAATGTACAAAATAAAGAATGTTATGATCAGTGATCAAGAATATACTATTAAAGTAGATGCTGAAAATTTGGAATCTCTTATATCTCGTGTGAAATAATTTTGACTGACTTTTAGGGTATGAAATGAGTAGCAGAAAAATGTGTTCCAAAACAGTTTAATTTTCAATAAAACCAACATCAAGAACAATTGTTAACTGATGTTACTAATGGCCCAAATTTAATCAGACACGTCATGACAGGTGATGAAATACAGGAATATGTTGGATACTGGTGTTCTTTGGTGTTTGGGTTTCAGTTAACCATACGTCTCAGGAATGGTCAACCTGATATTGTACAAAACTACACTTTAAATATCATCCTCATAAGTGATACCTTAAGGTGGTTCCAGAGACTAAACAGAAAAAAGAGAGAATTATGGTTATAATATCAAAATGAAGATCCAAACATCTCAACGAAAGCTTTCTGAAAAGTCAAAACTGAAAAAAAAAAAATCTTAAGTTTGATCGAATGATAAGGTTCTCCTTATGTTTATTTTTATTACAACATTATTTGTTATGAATTCTTATCACAAGGTTGTAAAGTCATAAACAGTATTATTTAGCAGTTTTATGCTGTTTATGAGAGGCATTTCAAAGAAAATCATCACAAATGGGGACAAATAATTATTGGATTTTGCATCACAATAATCCTCCATCTTTACTACCAATTGGTGATTATTTAGCCAAAAATAACACCATGATGATGGTGTCATATTTAGCATAATCTAATGTAATTTTATTTTCTCGTATTAGCTAAACCTGTAATTTATACTATCACTATTTTTATTTGTTACTATCATTTTTCTTCCTCTGTCTTCTGTGGATTCTGTTTTTCTTCTTGTTATACTCTGCATTAAGTGTGTATTAATAGTAACAAGAAGAGAATTTTTGCTGATGAATTATTTTTCTTTTTTCTTTAGTTCGTAAAAAAAAAAAATTGGCCATAGATAAAAGTCAAAAAACATATTTTATATATGGAAATGGCAGCTTGAGATCAAAGAAGATAGTGAGGACCTAAAAATCTCCCCTCCATACAAAATACTTTGAAATTTGTTAATCGAACTGGGATGAAGCAGATGTCAGATTTAGTTGGCAGATTAATTCTTAATTAATAGATATTGTATCTAATAATGATTGTATATTAATAGATATTGTATCAGTTATCTTCTTTCTACTACACTGCAAATAGAACGATGGACCAAGTTGTCATGACGATAACGCAAACTTGTTCACCCTCTTTACCCTTACAACAACACTAATAAGAAAAAAGATAGAACCAATCCTTCACTGCATAGCATTCTTAAGTTATTGCATAGCAACAGAAAGCACTCTCACAAGTTAAAATTTTAACATTTTTTTAATTGGAATTTGTGAATAAATGTTTATTTATGGAATATAAATTTCTACATCAGTAAAAACTTCTACATACTGTACTGTATTAGAAGATATTTATAAAAATAATTGTAAATCTGTGCCTATTTTATTATACTTTAGGTGAACTGGTGAAGGGTCCTTCATCTGACAATCCATTACTGATGTAGGGGTGAATGAAAAGATATGTTTTTTATTGTATTGTGACAAGAACCTGTCTAATTCACTTATAAGATATTTTTAGAAATAATAAGATGCTATGAAAAAATGTATAAAGGTGCTCTCAGAGTCATATTTCAATATGTGCTAAAAAAATCACAAATAAACCTTTTTTTTCTAATGTATTTTTTGTTTAACTATTACATTATTTTATCAAAATGAAAAAATGGATTTTTTTTTGTATTTTTTATATGAAAATGTTCAAAAAATATTTGAATATTAATTGAAAAAACAAATAAAATTAAATGTTAAATATATTAATATATTTTAATTTGTATCTTTAATTACATTATTAAATATTTACTCAACTTTTTCTTTCTTTTCAGCATTATGTTGATTTGAATGATCCATTTTTGAAAGAAAATGCTGAATTTTTAAGTCAACAGGATTATCTTAGTATGTTAAGTTCCCCTACTTATGTAAATCTTAATAGAGAAAATGATGGAACACCGAATCCAGCAACACCTGGATATGTATGTATGAAACAACGCAAAAAACAGATGCTCAAGAAGAGACTGAATTACGACCGATGTTGAGTATGTTTTTTTTTTTTTTCATTTTACCATCTTTTAGCTTTATCTTCATTTTAACATATGAGTTTCTTTAAATTTATTATCAGTTTAAAAACTGTTATTTTTTTAATCTTTATTTGTAAGTTATCATTCGGATTAAAAAATGTTTTCCAAAAACATCTTTTAATCAAACTCGTTTAATGTTAAACTCGTTTAATAAAAATTAATAGTTTAATGTATATATATAAATATATATATGTATATATATATTTGTATATATATATGTATATATATAGCATATATATGTATATATATAGCATATATATATATATATATATATGCTTAAATTATTAAAGATATGAATATTTGAAAATTAATATAACAATAATGAAGTAACATTTAAACAGAAAGAAGACAATTTTTAAATAAAAAGGAAAAGTAGTAGTGATGATAAAAATGGTTTAGAATGTTAAATTTTATTTAATCTTATAGGAAACAATAAGTTTATTATATAATTGAGGGCAATTATGGGAAGTATAAGGAGGGAAATGCAAACAAATAATGCTTACCTCCAAAAATAAGTATTTTATCAACAACAATAAACATCATGATAATTTTCTTAAATCTTAGAGAATTTCCTTGATTTAGTCTTTGGTTAAACAATGAGAATTGATTCAGATACAATAATTTGACAAATTTTTACAATATATAGTCAAATAACGACTAAATAAAGCTAAATTAAAATAACTTAATAGGAGTCTGTTTTCAAGTAAATCATGAAAATACAGAATTAAAATTTGAGTTTTCCGTAAGATCAAAAAATATGAATTTTTTAAAACTTCAAGGATTAGGTAATGTTGCATGTTCTGTAAATCTTACTCTTCTCTATACGAAATATATAGACTCTCTATACTATATATATAGACTTCATCTATACCGTTCATTGTTTCTTCTAAATCCTTTTTACTTTCGGCTAAAATTACTAATTATTATTATCAGTAAATCGTAGCATCTTTATCTTTTCACCTTGTACTGTTACTCCGGATCTAAATTGTTCTTTAACATCATTAACTGCTAGTTCTATATAAAGATTAATAAGTAATGGGGATAGGGAACATCCTTGTCAGACTCACTTTCTTATTACGGCTTCTTTCTTATGTTCTTCGATTGTTACTGTTGCTGTTTGGTTCCTGTACATGTTAGCAATTGTTCTTCTATCTCTGTATTTGAACCCTAATTTTTTTTAAAATGCTGAACATTTTATTGCAGTCTACATTATCGAATGCCTTTTCTAGGTCTATAAATGCCAAGTATGTTGGTTTGTTTTTCTTACAAAGTAAATAGATTATGAGAAATCATCGTAAAAAAAGGAAGTTAAAAATAAGCCAGACATAAGCTGTGTAACCCACTGAGTGGTGAACGCGTCTTTCCAAATCAGTTGAGTTGGAAGTCGAGAGTTCCTGTGTTCAAGTCCTTGTAAAGTCAGTTATTTTTACATGGATTTGAATACTAGATCGTGGATACCGGTGTTCTTTGGTGGTTGGGTTTCAATTAACCATACATCTCAGTAATGGCCGAACTGAGACTGTACAAGACTACACTTCATTTACACTCATATGAGTGTAAATATCCTCATTCATTCTCTGACGTATTATCTGAAAGGTAATTACTGGAGGCTAAACAGGAAAAAGAAAGAAGACATAAGCTATACTCGCTAACCTCGTGTTAAATACACAAATTATATATGATATTCTCTAACACTCTGGAGGCGATTAATCAAATTCACCGCATTCAGTATCCACTGATGGTAGAAGTTGAATAAAGATATTTAAAAAAAAATTGAGCATTTTTGAACATTACCGTTCATCAATGCACTTAGCATATTCTTTATATCCTGATTGGCCCTTCCAAATTATAAAATGTGGAAAATTTGATTAACTTTTTTTATAAATGAGGTGAATTTGATTAATTGCCTCCAATATTAGAGATTAACATATATAATTTTTATATTTAACGTTAATTAGACGAGTTTAGCGAGCGTAGGTATGTTTTGCTTAAATTTAAACTTTTTTTTTTAGAAAGGTTTCTCGTAAAAAATTATTTACCTTAGAGATTGGTATTAGATGATTTTGTTTTTTTAATTATTATCGTTTCGACCCTCACCATAGGTTAACTGTGTTTGTCTACATATACCGGCGAAAGTCTGAATAAACAAATATTTCACTGACTTATTTGGTATGTGTCGACATTCAACGGAGAATATCGATATGTGCCATATATTGATTTTTCACAGTAACATTATATACTAAGCTTTTATTATGATGATTAGTCAAGAAATTAAATTGGTATTACGTAATAGATATATCCGCCGTACTGTGTGTGAAACTTCTATTTTAGTTATGTCAATCTGTAACCTTATAAAATTAATACATTCAATCGAGCTTGAATATATATATATATATATATATATATATACGAGGTGTGTGAGAAAAGTAATGAGATTGACTTTTTACTTACTAAAGTTTTTATATGTTTCAAACAAAAATATTATACCCTTCAAAGTAGTTGCCTTGGGCAGCTATACACAGGCGGAGTCGTTGTTTCCACTCCTGGTAGCAGCGCTGGAAGGCTTCAACCGGTAGGGCTTTTAACTGATCGGTCACAATCTTTTGAATGTTCTCCAGAGTTCCAAAATGACGTCCTTTTAAGACACGTTTCAATTTCGTGGAAGGGAGAAAGTCACAAGGACTCGAATCAGATGAAGAGGAGGGTTGAGGAACCGTAGAAATGCGTTTTGAGGTTAAAAATTCCGTGACTGTGACACGGGGCATTGTCATGATGAAGCATCCACTTGTCAGCAATGTCTGATCTCACGCGAAACACTGTTTTCCTGAGCCTTTCAAGGACACCTTTGTAAAACACTCGGTTGACAGCTTGTCGTGGAGGAACAAATTCTTTATGCACGATATCCCTACTGTCAAAAAAGCAAATCGGCACGGTTTTAATCTTTGATTTGCTCATTCGACATCTTTTCGGTCAAGGAGATGACGGAGTGTGCCACTCTTCGCTTTGTTTCAGGATCGTACTCAAATATCCAGGATTCATCACCTGTGGTCACACGATTGAAGAATTCTTGGTCATTGTCAATCCTCTCAAGAAGATTAACGCACACGTTTCTTCGATTGTTCTTCTGTCCCGTTGTGAGGTTTTTTCCGCACCGATTTCGCATGTCCAAATCGTCTGTCAAAATTTGATGTACGGTGAAAGAGTCTAAATTTAACTGTTCACTCATCATCCTTATAGTTAAACAACGGTCTGATCTCACAAGAACCTACACATGCTCAACATTTTCGTCAGATTTTGAAGTTTAAGGTCTCCCTGAGCGAGGTTGATCTTCGACGTGTTCTCGGCCTTCCAAAAATGATTTGTGCCAGCTTAAAACTTGTGCTCTTGATAAGCAATGTTCCCCATAGGCCTGTTTCAACTTTTCAAAGGTCACACTCGCGAATTGCAATAATAATTGATAAAAATATAGGTATAAAGGCAAATATATAATATTGAAAACATATATAGAATTGTAAGATAACGTAAAAAGCTCTTTCTTGAGATATTAACAGATCAGGGAATCATTTATGCTGCTAAATTGCATGAAGTAAATAAATAAATGTTTGCTTTCAGGCTTATATGCATGTTAAAAAAGCCGGCAACCAAGCACTCAGTTCATTTGTTTTGAACTTCAACTTGACTGATCAAACCAATTCTGAGGTATCGCTGTGAAATATATACACAAACATCTAGGAAAAATTATAAAACATTTTTTGTTATTGCATTTTAAAATTGAGGGGCTGAACTGCAAAACTCATATTCTTCATCCTTTTCTGAAAATTATATTTTAATGGATTCTTGTATTCTATGTTGAAATCTGCATTTCTTTAATGTCAATATAAAGCAAAACAAACACTATCCTATTTAATAATAAATATAAAATCTGGGTTACCGTCAAAAAACTCACATTCTGCTTAATGTCTGGCTGAAAAACTTATGTTCTCTTCGCCAACCAATGAGAGGCTTCGACTTTGATCACATGACATCAGCTGTTTTCAGCAAGCCTGTTGTTCAGGTAGTAGTGTTGCGAGTTAAAATATTTGTTTTTCATTTTATTTATGAAATTTTAATCTTCAAAAAGATTGTTATCCTTTCCTTTGACTGTAAAAAAGATCAACCTCTTCCCAACCTACCCGACCAGTCTAGTTATTACAGTAGACAGCTATATTTCAACAAAGTTTGTTTCGTTAAAGGACACTCAACTCGAAATCTAAGCTTACAAAATAAAATGCAACAGCCTGTGTTTGGACAGAAAATGAATACAGTAAAAGATCTGATGACATCTCATCCTTCTTTTTGATTGTTTGAATGCCACTAACCTTGAACCCTAGGGCATTGTTCGCCTTATAGGTGATGGGTGTGGAGAAAAAGTAACAATTCTATTTTGACAACTATGATAGGTAATTGGTTATAAATTGCACCACCCCATATTGCAAAGCTGCAGATTGTATTTCCTATGACCGGGCATAGTTTCCTATCTCTGGGCTGAGTATTCAGAAATATCGAAAAAGGAGAATAAATATGATAAATATAAATATATAAATATGATGCTTTTTACGATAGAAATAAGATGAAAATAATTACAATGCAAACTTTTTTTAAAACATATAATATACCATGAGGTTGACTGAAGACTTGAGGTTGTGTTTTGTTCTGCCCTGCGATAGTACAATTTGTGATACGGTTTTATGTTTGTTAAAAAGGATTGTTTTACGTATTAAGATTATTTGGATGATGGACTATAACATGTTGCTGTGATTTTTGCGATTGGACCTGTTACACATAGGATACAATCTTTTTTTATATATTTTATTGTATATAGTATAGTTTTAATAAGAAAAAGATGTTTATTTGTTTACTGCATCGGCAGTAAACAACTTGTTTTGTTTGAACATTTAAATTAAATTGTTTCTTATCAGTGATTAATAATTTATTTTGACTTTAATAATAAATACTGCTCGAGGCATTCCAGAGGTCACCTGTGCGGAGTAGAAGGCCACTCACCTTGTGGACTTCCTTCGAGAAGTCTGTTCCAGACTACTCCCCAAAAGATAGTTGGGAGAGGCCATGAAGAGAAAAGAATGTTATCGCTTTAGGAGACTGGCGTCGCGGGCGTATTACTACTCTATGAAAGATCTCTACACTGTCCGGTACAGAGAATATAGAAAACAGCGAACTCTACTTATTCGAGTCTCGAAAAGGGCGGCGGCTGAGGTGGACGCTGACCGTTGCGGGAGACCATATACGCTTATAGTTAAAAGAGTACTGAAGTGTAGAACGCTCACTACCAGAAATGCAAGAGAGGTCAGACATGTTATAGAAGGCCTCTTCCCCCATCGGGATGTCTTCCCGCTTCTTGATCGGGGCGACGTGACCTCTCCATTGTTCACTAGAGACAAGATTGATATCGCCGCGTGGCGAATACGCGCTGATAAGGCACCCGGTTCGGATCTCCTTCCGAGTCTGGTGGTTAGAGAGGCGGCCCGAGCTGGGCTGGAGGCACTATTAGAGGTTTATAACGCCTGCCTTAAGTAGGGTAGTTTCCCGGAGCTGTGGAAAAGACAGAAGCTTGTACTGATACCTAAGCCTGGGAGAGACCCTGACCTCCCTTCGTCTTTCAGACTGCTGGTCACGATAGACGTTTTGGCAAAGCTTTTTGAACGAATGATCTGGCCGAGACTGGTCAGACCCATGGAAGATAAGGGCGGACTTTCCACGAACCAATATGGTTTTGGCTAGAAATACTCATAATGTAATTCCAAAAGTTTAAGTTTTAAACCAATTTAAAGTTGTTTTATCAGCCGATTGAGTTACTTCATACACTTTGTGAAAATTATTTTGACCAAAGAGTGGAATTTTGTGAGGAATTTATTATTTATTTTGTACAGATGTTCAATGACTACTTGTGTTTGTCAATCTGATGAAAATTCTCATATATGTATTAAGAAAAACTTAGCAATGCTAGACTTCTTGTTCGGTATGGGACCTTATTTCTTCCATATAAATGTAACAGGTGATTCGCATCTTATGATACATGAAATGTTAAAGAACCCTGTGTTTGATAACCACCTTCCTTTTGCTTCAAGTAGCAAAATCTTGAAAACTAGCACTTAATGTATGAGCTTTTCACATTAATGAATGTACCTCGATTAAAGTGTTTCTGAAAGGATAGAACACTGAAGAACAATTAAATAGATAAATCTATAAATATTTTATTCTGATCAGAACATAAAAATACATAAATTATACTCTTAAAATTAAATAATAGGATAAAATTTGAATGTGTTTAAAGTCCTTGCTAATTATTTAATACGAACAATGAATGCTAAGGTAAATACATTAAATATAAAAAATTACAACAAAGTAATTCAGAAGTTGCTATTTAAAACTATTTTCAGCACATATTGAACAGGATGCAGATAATTTGTGTTTTGGAGAATTTTTCAAATAGTATAGAAAAGAAAGATAACGTTTAGAATAAAAATTGTGCTCCAATTATGTGAAATATCCCAAATCATAGGCAGAAATGTTATTTTATCAACAAGGAGTACCTCCTCACTACAATAATATTATGTATGTGTTTCTGGATAAAGATTTTCAAAGTACTGGGTAGGATGGGTGGGAGGAATGACCATAATGATCATTGAACCTTAAGACTTTTAATTCTAGAATTATAAGCAATGTTTAGTGTCTGTGTTAAGCAATAATGAATATTTGAAAACAAGAATTGCAGAAAATGTTGAATGAGGAGCTACTATACATGATGCATTTTATCATGTGTGGTAGATTACTGTCTTAGCTGGCCTCTGTGGCACAAGTGGTAGCATCTCGGCCTTTCATCCCGAGGTCCCAGGTTCAAATCCTGGTCAGGCATGGCATTTTCACACATGCTACAAATCATTCATCTCATTCTCTGAAGCAATACCTAACGGTAGTCCCAAAGATTAAAAAAAAAGAAAAATTACTGTCTAGATGTATGCCGACAACCAACATAAGTCGCAACAAATTACAATAAACATATAAAAAAAAACTTGAGAAAAGTAGCAGTTTCATATAGTATTTATTGAAGTGATTAGTATGAGTTGTGCTCAAAGTATATCTGACTTTGGCTCGTAAAAACAATAATACTTTACCTATTTAAATCAATGATCGTTGAAAGTGAGCCCCTTCTGATGTGAGACAATTATTCAAGCAATGTTTTCATTACTGTAAGTATCTTTCAAAGTTATTTTTATTGAGACTTTTATAAGTCCTCTTACATCTCTTCTCCGTCTTCAATTCTCTTTCCTTTAAGCAGAATTATAAGAGCCAATATAAGGAAGAGCCAATAATATATAAGGAAAGAGCCAATAATTTCAGCAATCCACGTCTAATGAGTAAGAAGCATGCTTAAGTCATTTGATCCTGTAATTTGTCAAGAATCTATGTATAAGTTGTAATGCATGAGCTGGAGCTTTGTTGAGAAAAGGCTTTATTATGTATCCATTGTCATTTTTAATAAATTGTAATTTGAAAACTTTTCCCACCGATTTATTTAAAGTAAAATTAAAAGATTTTCTTTTATGGAAACAAAATTACTCTGTTAATGAATTTTTAAATAAAACTAATTATTAAAAAATCTGATGTGGACACCAGATGACTTCCTGGTACATGTATTAAATTACATTTACACATTTATTGCCATGTCATTGGAGTGATAAACTAAAAGATAACAATTTTTTGCAATTTATTAAAGATCAGGCACATATGCCTCAGAGTATATATAGTTTTTTTGAGGGTCTATTTTTCAATCACTCTGTAGTTGAATTTAATGCTGATAAAATTAAACAAAAATTTCAGAATAATTAAATAAAATTAAACAGAAATTAAACTAGAAAATCCAAAAACAATACGATTCTAAATATTGATTTTCAATAAATATTAAATAATCAGATGTTTCACCAAATATTTACATATACACATATGTAATAATGCCTATTAAATTACATATACACATTTTTAAAAGTACATACAATTTTATTTCACTAATAACTTCTGATATTTTTTCAAATTTTTTTTATTTTTATTATTATTATTGAATTATTATTTACTGTAAAACCTTTTTTACAATCCCAGGTTAATAATTATTAAAACAATACATTTAAATTACAAAACAAGTTAAAAAAAAAAATTAAATAAAAGAGATGGTCTGATTTAAACCGATGTGCCCTTCCCTTGTAAGATTCAAATATTTTGTTAATAAGAATTTTATTTGGCTATAACTCTGGAATCACTGAAAATAAGTAGGACTTATGATATATAATTGAAAAGCTCTTAATAAGGGCTTATTACTGCAGTTAAGAAAAAGTCCAAAATTCAATTTTTTTTTGGGTTACGGGCTTTTTTGGACGCTTTTGTTTCAGTCTAATGTAATCAAAAGTGGAGGTGCACAACTAGATGTTACAACATTCCTAAATATAAAATTTCAACATACTACAGCTAATCATTTTTGAGTATGTGAGATACATTCATACGTACATATATACATATGTATGTACATACAGATGTCAAGCTGAAAATGCTAAAGTCAAAATAACTGAAATACTAGTAAAATGCTAGTCAAAATGATTCAAAGATGATAAAAATGGATATTTCTGTTGAAATCTGAAAACCGTAATTTTTTGCAATCGCTATACTTTTACTTTGTAACAAGGAAGTAAAAAGAAACCAAACCATATGTGCAACCTGTTCAAAAAGTATATAAATGTATAAAATAACTTTTAATATCTGCTTCTGATTGTGAATTATTTTATAGTAATTTTTTATAATCAATATATTTATTTACCTTAACATTATTTCATGTCTGTATTTAAATAATTAATAGACTTAAAACACATTTATTTTTTATCCGATAATTTAATTAATATTTATTTGATCTATATAATGGATTTTTGTGTACTGATCAGAACTACAATTTATTTGTACAAGAATATATGTGGCAGAGATTTAATAATTTAGTAATATTCAAAATTAACAATATTCACTTGATCAAATTTGTTGTGCCAAATATTTCACTGAACCTTTTTCCCTGAGCTTTCCGCATCTAAACTGAATGGGAAATTGTTGCATTAACATAAATTCACCAAAGTCCACTTCACTAATAAAAATTTTTTTAAGTTGATCTTCACTGCAGTTGTGGTGTAATGACTACTACATCTTGTTCAGAATTTTAGGAGTTTAAAGCTAGAACCTATCTTGATGGATTTAGTATTTTTCATGTTTATGGTAATAAAAACAAGTAATTTCATTGATTTTCTTTTTTTCAAAAAAATGTTTTATTAAAGTGTAAAAATGAAATAAAATTTTATTACAATAAAATTATGCTTATAGAATAAATAAATAAATAAATACAATGTATAAATTATTATTTAATTATTAAATTTATATACCATAATACGATTATCTTAGATTAAATATCACATTAAATCCTTTCTTAGATTTTAATGTGGTTGTCATTATTACATCAATTTTATCTACGGTACTATGTTCAGGCCCTGGTTGTATATTATATCGTCGCAAAAGTGTAGATAAAACAGTCTTCATTTGTAACATACCATATTTTTGTCCTATACAATTTCTTAAACCTGCTGAAAATGGCATATATGAATATGGATGTCTTGTTCGACAATTCTCTGGAAGAAAATTATCCGGGTTAAATTTACCAGGATCTTTCCAGTGATCTGGATCACGATGTGTTTCATATATAAATATACCTATATCAGTACCTGAAACAACAAGAATGAAACATTACTTGGATTGTTTTTATTAATATGAACATAGTGGTTTTTACCAAATTGTAATACCTTTTTTTTTTACACCTTTGTACATCTTTAACTAAGAGCTTTCAAAGCTGAAAATTTGAATACTTAACAAAAATATTAATTAGTTATGAATCAAATTAAAATGTAAATAAATAAAAGAAAAAAAATATTTTGTCTAGAAATAGAAAATGTGCTCTATAACTAAATTTTAATGTAGCTGTTGAAGTTTCAAGGCCAGAAGAGATATGTAGATTTGATGCATATTTCACCTGCTAATGAATTATAAAATGTGAAACTTACAAAAATCTTAATAATTGAAACCTTTAAGAGCTATATATTTATTTTATGAACAATTGGAAAAAAAACATTTCCCCAAAAGAATTGATATCCTTTTGATTTTCAACATAGAGAAAGTGGAAAACAGATTGCAAAAGAAATAATGAAGTAAATGAATATTTCATATGTTTTAATTTTGAATATGGATGAAAGTTCATCCATATACTCCAGCGAGTTCATCCTATTATTTTTATGTTCCTAAATATATATATCCTAAATACAATTATTTGAAGAGAAAAGTTCAAATGCAAAATTCCAACAGTAATAGAAAGGTAGGAATTAATAAAAGTATTTATTGATTTAAATATCCATACATAGGCATGGATCATGTCAGAAGTTTAATAACGTTTTACTGGATAAATCGATTTTGTTAAAATTTGGTTCAGAGATTCGTGTATATGGGGTAATTTTCTGGTATAATTTTGGAAGCAGAAGAAGAATTATAGCAAAAAAATAGTTCAATTTGATTTTTATAAGTAGGAGTAAATTTTAAAGGTTCATAGAATTACTTGTATATTATTTTCACTTTATTGGGATCATAGCTCTGGAGATATGCTGCAAGAAGGAAAGTACAGTAATCAGTCAATAAATGTGGATTAGGTTTTTTCTGCTTCTCTTGACATTTCATGACCCAAAAAATTAAAGGGGAATAAATACTTTTTTAGGGTCAATTGTATCAAAATTTTGCAAACATAACCCCACTTTATATTAAGCTCAGTAGTGCGTGCTTATCTTACTGTTCTTTAAAAAAATTTGCCCCAAAATTCCTCCTTCCCCAAAAAATAAAAAAAGCTATCTTTTTATTTACATTTTTTTAACAACTTCCTAGACATAGTAGTAGTAGTGCAAGTGACCCAAAAAAATACTTTGAGGACAATATTTGAGGCAGGGGAGTCTATAAAATTTTTAAAATATTGATTTCCTGAAATTTAAAATGTTTCTTGATTTGTTTAAACTTTTCATGTTATTAAAACTTTAATTAATAAACTTTTAGTAATAATATTACAATAAAATTTCATTGTAATTCAACCCTACCCATAAAAAAGAGATCTTAGGTAACGTAATATTATACAATTAGAAGTTATACTGTTGTGTCAAAGTTATAATTGTAACTATGTTTTGATTTATATAATTTGCTGCACAAATCGTGATCTGGATCACGATGTGTTTCATATATAAATATACCTATATCAGTACCTGAAACAACAAGAATGAAACATTACTTGGATTGTTTTTATTAATATGAACATAGTGGTTTTTACCAAATTGTAATACCTTTTTTTTTTACACCTTTGTACATCTTTAACTAAGAGCTTTCAAAGCTGAAAATTTGAATACTTAACAAAAATATTAATTAGTTATGAATCAAATTAAAATGTAAATAAATAAAAGAAAAAAATATTTTGTCTAGAAATAGAAAATGTGCTCTATAACTAAATTTTAATGTAGCTGTTGAAGTTTCAAGGCCAGAAGAGATATGTAGATTTGATGCATATTTCACCTGCTAATGAATTATAAAATGTGAAACTTACAAAAATCTTAATAATTGAAACCTTTAAGAGCTATATATTTATTTTATGAACAATTGGAAAAAAAACATTTCCCCAAAAGAATTGATATCCTTTTGATTTTCAACATAGAGAAAGTGGAAAACAGATTGCAAAAGAAATAATGAAGTAAATGAATATTTCATATGTTTTAATTTTGAATATGGATGAAAGTTCATCCATATACTCCAGCGAGTTCATCCTATTATTTTTATGTTCCTAAATATATATATCCTAAATACAATTATTTGAAGAGAAAAGTTCAAATGCAAAATTCCAACAGTAATAGAAAGGTAGGAATTAATAAAAGTATTTATTGATTTAAATATCCATACATAGGCATGGATCATGTCAGAAGTTTAATAACGTTTTACTGGATAAATCGATTTTGTTAAAATTTGGTTCAGAGATTCGTGTATATGGGGTAATTTTCTGGTATAATTTTGGAAGCAGAAGAAGAATTATAGCAAAAAAATAGTTCAATTTGATTTTTATAAGTAGGAGTAAATTTTAAAGGTTCATAGAATTACTTGTATATTATTTTCACTTTATTGGGATCATAGCTCTGGAGATATGCTGCAAGAAGGAAAGTACAGTAATCAGTCAATAAATGTGGATTAGGTTTTTTCTGCTTCTCTTGACATTTCATGACCCAAAAAATTAAAGGGGAATAAATACTTTTTTAGGGTCAATTGTATCAAAATTTTGCAAACATAACCCCACTTTATATTAAGCTCAGTAGTGCGTGCTTATCTTACTGTTCTTTAAAAAAATTTGCCCCAAAATTCCTCCTTCCCCAAAAAATAAAAAAAGCTATCTTTTTATTTACATTTTTTTAACAACTTCCTAGACATAGTAGTAGTAGTGCAAGTGACCCAAAAAAATACTTTGAGGACAATATTTGAGGCAGGGGAGTCTATAAAATTTTTAAAATATTGATTTCCTGAAATTTAAAATGTTTCTTGATTTGTTTAAACTTTTCATGTTATTAAAACTTTAATTAATAAACTTTTAGTAATAATATTACAATAAAATTTCATTGTAATTCACCCCTACCCATAAAAAAGAGATCTTAGGTAACGTAATATTATACAATTAGAAGTTATACTGTTGTGTCAAAGTTATAATTGTAACTATGTTTTGATTTATATAATTTGCTGCACAGGGGAATGAAAAGCCTAATTTTTTTTGTCAATTATCATTTTACTTGATATCTTCAGACTGGATTAATTTATATTTATGAAATTTTGAATGATGATTTCTGAATGTCATTGATGTTATTCAGTTGTGGTAGCAATTGCTCAAGGTAGTGGGGAGATAAAGTAACCATCTGTCTCGTATCAAAGAATTTTACTCGAAGAGTAGAATTATTTTTTTATTTATCATTTTGTACTGCCTTACTTATCTTATTTACTAATTAATTAATTTACTTACTAGCTTACTTATCTTAATGTTCCATTTAACCATCCTTCTATGAAGTAGTCTATCAAAAGCAAAGACATCAGTAGCCAAAGTTGTGTAATTTTCCTGGCTTTAACAGGAAAATCTCTTTCATGGCTTTTACAAATAAATAACAAGATGCGTAAAATTTTATGGTATTATTTATTGCAAATTAAAATTATTTTTTCTAATATGTTTCAATCTTTTATTAACTTCAGCTCAAGAGAGCCAGTATTTTTTTAAAGCGCAACTTTATAATAGTAAACATTAATATTTTATATGATAAGTGTAAAACTGGCAGAATGAATGTATATAATCTATACAAAGTAGGATGAGATACTCAGCATATTTAAACATTGCATTTTTGTAAACTCCAAACGAAACATCCATTATGAACTGAGCAAAAAAATTATTATGATAGTATGGAGAAGTGAGTTAAAGAGACTTTTTTAATAAAATCAATAATACTAAGTCATAATTAATTAAATTTTTTAAATTACTTTATTTGATCATTCATTCATAATGTACCCTACTGAATACTTGTTAATGGTCATTCTCGTGCAATTCAATGTATTTTTAAAACTTAGTTTTCTTGTTGATTGATGTTTACTGTGTATAAATTTATTTCAGTCACATATTTTATTTATAATAGAAAGAAAGATTCATGAAAATCTTAACATTTTTATTCATAAAAGGTTGTATTGCCTATAATCCCTATTAAAGAATATACTGTTAGATTTCATTATCAAATTCCTCATTCTATAGAAAAATACCATAGAAAGTATAATTCCTCCTTAAAATATTATAGAAAGTAAAAATACTGCTTGTTCTAATGCAGATAATTGTATCAAATTTAACCCTATGGTAATTACAGTAAACTGTTATACAGTATGCTTTTGCATTAATGGTTTGATGTAATGATAATTATGAGACAGCTAGCAAGTAACGTTGGGTGTTTCATTTACATTTCATTCTTAAATGGAAATATTATGTAAATGCTACTTATATGATCGAAATATGAATCAATAAGTTGAAGGCAACAGGATTTTTACTAATAGAAAAGTCATCAGGGGGATGGTTTTTAAATTATAGAATTTTTATTTTATTTTTATTATTTTTTTATTTTTATTTATATATTTTTTGTTCACATATGAGTCAGGTTTGATTAGTATTTGTCTGTAAGTAGCTAATGTAAAATATTCTCACTCAAAGAAACTTACATGTTCCTAAGCTAACATGCTTACTTGCTATACACCTGTAAATTACATAAGTTGAGTTACAACTTGTGCAATTATTTTAATAACAATAATTAATCAATTATAAGTTAGTTCAGTTATTATTTGAATATGTATATTTAGTTTATAAAAAGTCAGTGCCAGTCCATTTCATTTTTTTAATTCTTAAATAAAACTTAGATTTTATTGTTATTATTATTTTAATTTAAATATTCTATGATAAAAAAAAGTAAAATTTACCTTTAGGAACTACAAAATCGCCCACTTTTACGTCCTCTTCTAATTGTCTACCAATAGCTGCTGGTAATGCTGGAAATAATCTCATAGTCTCTTTTATAACCCGTTCTAAATATTCTAATTTATTAAGATCATATAGGCCTGGTTCTGTGTACTTATCATTACCAAATATATAATCTAGCTCTTCATGAACCTGTTCAAAAAAGAACAATGAAAAATTAAAAAGTTTTTAATAATTTAGTCATTAATCCTAACTAAATATTTTACTAGATATAGAAGAATTTTATTTAATGGGCAAAGGCTAATACTAATTACGTATTAGCCTTTGCCCATAAAGAATCTTATTGCATAAGATTCTTAAAGAAAAAATTGATTAGAAAAATACTAAATGATTTATTAAGATGTGCGCTGATTGATTAGAAGGCTCTTCAAGAAAGTATATTTTCAAAGAAAAGGTAGAATGATAGAATAGTTGCTAGGACATTATAACATGAAACTATAGATGCATGACAGGGGAGGTAAAACAATAAACTTGTTAGTAAGTTTATCTGTCACATAACTCCATTAATTATTTTAGAGATAACTTAAAAAGTAGATGGTCATAGAGGATTTTTTAACACATTTGTTCCCATGAAAAATCACTGGTTAGGAAAAATAAGAATTATTTATAATATTTCATGTAAGCTGAGAGGGTACATACTGTGTTATTTTTTATTTGACCACTAGAAGAGGATTTGCAGAGAAAATAATGCTTGTATCAGCGTGCGAGAGAATCTTCGGAAATATAGGTAATATTTAGTATTAGGAAAACAAGAAAGAATTTTACATCTTTTTGTACATCAAATGATGAAATGTAGTCAGGAGGTATATAATAAACTGATGCTTTTTTGTAGAATTCTCCAGGTTTATAGATAGTTAGGGTAGTTAATTAGAAACAGGTTCTGGTGTTAACTTTAATGATTGGGAAGTAATGGATTTTTTTTTATTTTTGTTGTTGCAGATATACGAGGTTTATAAATAAACTAATGAGTATGGTTCAGAAAAAATTTTTATTTATAGTCCAATTATACATCGACTAACACCTTTGAAATAGTTCCCTTGGGAAGCCACGCAATGCTTCAAATGGTTTCCCCATTCTTCACAGCAGTGTTGGAACTCAGAAACTGGAATATCATTCAGATGTTCAGTTACATTTTTTTAATGTTTTCTACTGTTCGAAAATGGTGTCCTTTGGTGTTTTTTTTAAGTCGCAGGGACTCAAGTCAGGTGAATAAGGTGGTTGAGGAACTACAGTAATGTTTTTCTTTGCCAAAAAATTATTAATTGTGAGTGCAGTGTGACAAGGTTCATTGTCGGGATGCAGCATCCAGTTTGGTGGCTGTTCTCATGCAGGCAACTTTTTTCCGCAGTCTTTCAAGAATTTCTCAGTAAACATATTGATTTACAGTCTGTCCTGTAGGCAAAAACTCCTTATGGACAATGCCATTACTGTCAAAGAAGCAAATTAGCATGGTTTTGATTTTTGATTTGCTCAGTTTTGCTTTTTTAGTATGTGGGGAGTTTGAAGTGTGCCACTCCTTGCTGTGGCATTTTGTTTCTGGGTCGTACTCAAATATACAAGATTCATCTTCAGTAACAACATTAGTTTTAGAAAATCAGGATTAGTTCAATTCATCCAAAAAGATCACGGCACACTCCCACATTGTTGTTTTTCTGTTCAACATTGAGGTTTTTTGGGACCAATTTTGCACAAACTTTTTTCATGTCCAATTCATTTGTAAAAATTTGATGGACAGTGGTATGGTTCAAATTCAATTGTTCTGCAATTATGCTGACAGTTAATCGCTGGTCTTACCATATCAAGTCAAGATTATCAAGCCATATCATATCAAGATTTGTTCAACATTGTCATCACTTTTTGACATTAATGGTCTTCCAGAGCGTGGATCGTTCGCAACTGTTCCTGGCCATTTGAACACACGTTGAAAATTCGGCTCATGACAGAGCATCATCTCCATACGCCATTTTCAGTAGCGTTCTCACAGAGTTTAACACAAAACTTGATTGCACAATATTGTATATAATTAATATCACTCATTTTTGTAATGCACAACAAAAACCTGTTTCACAAAAAGTTTGTTTACTCTCATGTGGTAACAATAGACTAAAAATATTAATACTGAATATAAATCAGCTGTTCATATAATTGTATGTTTATTTTGGCTGCCAAAAAAACTAGTCTCATTACTTTATTTACAGAATTTGTAAGTTGGTAATCTTATTAATATTTTCATTGATCCATTTCTGTTCTTCTTGGCTTAAAGGAATGTTCTTAATGGCTTAAGGGAATGTTTGGTAAGGCTATGGGTTATTTCTATTTTATTTTATTTTTAGTCTACATGTAATGTATGAACAACATAAATATTGCTTGGAAAAAATATTACCTGCAGTATATATGATGGATAAACCTGGTTTTTTTGTACCTTTGATTATATTATAATTGTATTATCATTAATCAATTAATTTGTTATTGATAAATAAATCTACATAGTGCTTTCTGCAACTTATTTTTGTTACATTAATTAAAATTAAAAAAAAAATCATATCTATGAAGTTGTTAAAATTCAACACTAATGATGCCTTTATTTTTTTCTGGAGGTTACACCATAATCAAAAGCATAATTTCAAAATAAACATAAAAAAATTAAAATGTAAAAGAAAATAGTGTTTCTTTTTATTTAGATGATTTAAAATTGAGCATATTGATCCACAGAAATTATTATTTTTATCACTATAAATGACAAAAGCAGTCTTAATTAAAATACAATTTATTAATTGTTTATATATAAATTATTAAAATAATACATACCAATTCTTGTACATCTGGATGCATGGCGATTAATAAAAGTGCAAAACTCAATTCAGTAGCTGTAGTTTCTTGGCCACCAATTATAATAGTCATTGTTTCATCTCGCAATTCATTATCAGTCATTCCATTACCTAACATCAAATCTAAGAATGCCAATTTACCACCATCTTCTGTAAACGATAAAGAAAGTTTTACTTAATTACAATCTTTAAAATATCTTTTAATGAAAGGCTTACAATTTATTGTTAAGAAGAATCCTGAATAAATTATCTTGAACATAAGCAGTACCTTGGTCGATTGACTTCTTTGTCTACTTCTTTCCTGATGAAAGATAGTATATATTGTTAAGACCTCAAACATAATAAGATGTAAATTTTGTTTCTACATAATGGTAGATCTCTATTGAGATTATCTATTGGATAAGTTTTTCACAGTTGTTCCAGTGTTTTTCAGTTGTCAGTTTTTGTCTAGTACAAAGAAAGAAAATTCAGTCATAAAAAAAGAGAAAAAAACCATCTCTCATAGAAGATTTTGAAAATTTTATTTACTTGAAGTTTTCTTCGTAAAATCTTATTTTTTGATAAAATGCCTCCTATACAAGAAACATATAAAAAACTTATGCAAGAGAACTAGAAATCTGTTTAAACTTCCTGTAGTTCTTATGGAAAACAGAAATAAACAACAAAATTGCATACAGGCTAATAATACTTTAATTTAAAAAAAAAATTAATTACACTGGTCAACATAAAATTTGGAACCGAACAGGGAGTTCTATGGAGTTCTATATAATAATTTGTATGCTGAATCTGAATATCTATTTTGAAACAAACCATCACGTAACATTCTTAAGTTACAAAACACCTTAAATTTATTTATTCCATTATTCTTGGAACGAACAATACAAATAAGTTAGAATCTCTGTATGTTTGCTCACATCTGATTTATATTGCAATGCATGCTGTAGAACCGTATTTGATACATAACAGTTGAATGCTGTCATTTCATGCCAAGCCAGACATGTATAGAAAAGTCAGAGAGTCAGATAATGAGCAATTCAACATGATGAAATTTTCTTCATGTTGTAGCTCTTGGTATGACTAGCTGTATTCTTTAATTGTGGTAGTGGTTTTATCATACATATATATATTACAAAGATTGTTTCTAACAATCAACAAAATTGTTTATAAGTAATGCTATAGATGTAGTGAAAGATTTTTATGACAGAACAAATTTTGGTATTATTTTATTGAACATCAAGAATTGTTAAGTTGTGTGTTTGTGTTTTATTGCACTCCATGGGAAACAATTTTATGAAGAATTTTGAGTAATTAAGTATTAACAAATTAAAACTTAATTATTTTTATAATTAAGTATTTTTGTAGTATTTCAGTTCACTTTCTTTCATTAAAACATTTTGAATTTTACAATAAATAAATATCGGTTTTGTAAAAATTCTCCAAATATTTTTTGTTACTTTTGCGGAGAATTCGCCACCAAAAGTTAATAAAAACCACTATCAAATCTGCTGAAAACTGTTTATAGACATTATTTTGACTGTCCCTTGGGAGACCGAGATAAATCCTGGGGTCCACATATAGCATGTATCAAGTGCTACATTAAACTAACACAGTGGTTAAAAGGAAAAAAGAGCATTTGCGTTTTGGCTTTCCTATGATTTGGTGACAGCTTACTAACAATTATGATGACTGCTATTTTTGCTTAACAAATAATAAAAGCAGTATTGCATACCCAAATGTTCGTTCAGCTATAAGATCAGTACTTCATGGTGTTGATTTACTGATTCCGATTGCTCCAACTTCTTGGAAAGAAATTTCTGATTTCCCAGAAGGCTCAACCAATGAATCCTCTACTTCAATAGATATTAATTACATTCCAGAAGAATCAAATACCTAACCTCACCTCATCACACAAGCAGAACTGAGCGACCTAATTCGTGACTTGTATTTGTTGAAACAACATACAAAATTCCTAGTTCATGTCCTAAAGAATGGAATTTATTAAACAACAAAACTAAAATTTCAGTATATAGAAATCGAAACAAAAATTTACTGAAATACTTTAGAAGAGATAGATTAATTTGTTCCTGCCATGATGTTAGGGAGATGTCTGAATTGGACATTGAATATGTTGTTCATGATTGGCGTTTGTGCATAGATTCATCAGAAAGAAGCTTACGGGCACTATTATTGCATAGCTTGAATAAGTTTTCTTCTATACCGGTAGCACATGCTGCAGGAACGAAAGAAACATAGAGAAGTATGTCAAAAATTTTAAAAGCTACTAAGTATGATGAACATGGCAAATCATTGCTGATCTGAAAGTGATAGGGCTTCTTCTTGGTCTCCAGAGCGGCTTTACAAAATATATGTGTGTGGAATAGTTGGGCTACAGATAAACATTATGCAGTTAAAGACTGGCCAAAAAGAAATTAGTTTATCCCAGGAATGGAAAATATTGTCAATATTCCCCTTGTCAAAACAGATTGTATTATTTTACCACCTCTACACATAAAAGTAGGCCTGATGAATTTTGTATAAACATTAGATAAAGATGGAGGTGACTTTAAACATTTAACTGAGGTTTTTTCACAATTAAGTGAAGCCAGATCAAAAGAGGAAATATTCATCGGGCCACAAATAAGAAAATTAATTCGTGAAAATATATTTGACAACAAACTGAATCCTCAAGAAGTGGCAGCATAGAAATCATTCAAAAATGTTGTTACTGATTTTCTTGAAAACAAAAAAATCATGATCAGCTTATAAATGAACTCTTAGTGAACTACAAAAATTTAGGCTGCAGAATGTCATTGAAATTCATTTTTTACATTCTCATTTGGATTTTTTCCTTTAAACTTGTGTGACATCAGCGACGAACAAGGAGAAAGGTTCCACCAAGATATATTGCAGATGGAACGTTATCATGGCAGATGGGATGAATCTATATGCTGCTGAATGATAAAAAGAGAAGACTTCACTGAAGACAAAAGGAAAATAAGAAAAAAGGAATTAAGATAAACATAAATGCCTGCAAAATAAAAGTAGGAATTTTAATTGTAATTATTATTATTTTTGTATTCTATTATTTAAGAAGTTTCTCAATAATTTAAAGGGTTATAACTAAAAATCTGAGGGTGATGAAAAAAATTGATTTCATTTTAAGATTCAGCATAAAAAATACATTCTAATTCATCTACTTTTATCTCAGTTCCAACTTATTTATTTCTTTTTCTGATGACCTGTGTTGTCTGTGTATATGTAGGTACTTGAAATTTTCTCAGTAAATCATTGTCTTTTATCCCAGATTTCTCAAAAACTACTAAAAATATAGTTGTGGGACCTATGTTTTTCTTCTATTTTTTAGGTCAGATTTCCTAGGTCAAATCACTGAATTTATCCCTTAATTTGGGTCCCAAGAATACAGTCTGGCTTAATTTTACCAAAGGTGCAGAAATCAGGACGAAATCTTAGCCTCGTTAACAAAGGATTTCTAGACCCATGTTTATATAAATATTCTTCTTTGTTTTCACTAGTAGAAAATGTCCTTATAGTTTGTTACATTGTTCATAAATCACCTTTTTCTTTTTTCTGTTTAGCCTTCGAAATCACTGTACGGTATTACTTCAGAGGATGAATTAGGATTATGTAAATGAATTGTAGTCTTGTACAGTCTTAGGCTGATGTGTGGTTAATTGAAACCCAACCACCAAAAAATACCAGTATCTACAATCTAGTATTCAAATCTATATAAAAGTAATTGCCTTTACTAGGATTTGAACCTAGAAAAGAACTCTCAACTTCGAAATCAGTTGATTGGCGATGATGAGTTCACCACTAGGCCAACCCGGTGTAAAATAAATTATACACTATACAGTAAATGTTTGTACAAATAATATAATTGTTGAGCTTTTTAAATATTAAACATTTAGTTTTAATCAAAAGGTTTTTCTACATAGAACTCTACTTCGATTTTAGATCTGATGTAGCATTATTGTCAGTGTCTATATTTGGTTCTATTACAATAAAAATAGCACATTAATCACTCTTGTGTTGATTTTAAAATCATATTATCATCTTAGAATCCATGATATCAACACTTTATTTCTAATTTCACAGGTAAGAGCTTACAGTAGGTCTAGATTTACACTGTGTTGTTGATGTCATTTCTAAGAAATCTCATCAATTAATAATTTTGTGAAAATTTGCTAATAATGTTGCCATAGTATAAGTTTACAATTTATATATTGTCAAAATATTATCTAATCTTCATCCTGGAAAAATTGAAAATTATAAATAATTGAAACTGATTGTTCATACAATAAAATGTACTCCCATCATGCAATGTCAATTTTCCAGTAACATTTAAAAATTTAAAATTCCAGATCAGTTTTTAACAAAGGTTTTTCAATTTTACTTCTGACAATTTTAGACAATAAAATTATGAAGGAGAAACCATTACTTACCTAATTTTTTATAATACTCATCCTTGCTCATTTCCCATTCTTCATGTTTTTCTTTTATAACTTTTTCTGTGAACTGTAGAGTCGATTTAACTGCTTCATCATGAACTTTTTTTATATTACTTAGTGAAAATAATATTGGTATTTGTAACCATATTCGTACCATTCTTTGTTGCCAAACCTTAAACAAAAAAGTTTTTAAAACCTATTTCTTTAACATTATTACTAAGAGTAGATGACACAAGGGAGATATTAAAAGTAGATTAGCAAAAGAAAGATCCTCCAAGAAAAATAGACGTTTTACTAGTATTAAATTTAGATTTAGAATTTCTTAAAAATATTTTTTAAGTGTATCCTTTATGGTAGTAGAACATGGATGATAATTAATTTAGAAATGAAAAGAATAGATAGGTGGTTTCTGAAGTATGGGTTACAAGCGTACAAGAAAAATTAGATTGGTTGATCAGGAATAATTTCTCTATAACCCAGTAGGCTATTGTCATTAATACACCACTTTCAGGATATCAAATATTTTTAAATTGAATAGTTTTTTATGATATGAAATGATATGTGAATACTCTAAATATCAGCAGAATAAATTTGTTTATATATTGGTAGCTCAATATTCTATATTGTTGTGTCATATTCATTCTTAAACCTAATTTCAGAGAAAATGAAGTGATTGTATTAACATATTTTAATTATAAAGAGAACCTATGTAATAACATATCCTGAACTCATTGTGAAAAAAAATTAAATCTTGCTTAGCAAACTACATAGTTATAATTAAATTTATATAAAAATTAAACATTTTTATAAATGGGAATTAAAATTAAAATAAAATTTAAAATTATTATGTTCATAACAGTTGATTGTCAATAGTTAAAATAAGTCAACGTTAAAAGAAAACATCTTGTCAGTAAGATGTTTACAACTGTTATGTATTGATTACATTTATAAAAATTTATATGCACAACTATAAAATTCATAATTTATCAGTAATCCCTGATGATGGAGGAATAATCCGAAAGCGCTTGGATAGTTGATACTCACAATTGTTGGTAAGTGGATTCTCTATTTTTATATAAATTGTATAATACTAACAGTGCCAGATGTTAAGATAATTGAACCTTATAATTAAATGTTTATAAAGATTATAGTTTTTATATTCATCCCCACTAGTGTGATTAAGATTAAATTTACACACAGAACATTCCAAATCAGGTTGCTCTGGATTGACAAATGTAAATTTCATAAATGTAGTCATCCATCAATCTTTACTACTGTTAGAAACAGCAGGTATCTGATGATGAATGTGTACAGTTTGGAAGTTGTTCTGGTTTCACTGAGGTTATAAAAAGATATCAGTCATTGAATTCACATCCTCTTTATATTTTCAGACATATGTGGTAATTGTAGAATAGTCTTCTGCAATTCTCTTTGCACATAATGGATTTTATTAACATGCTCTCTTTTGATTTTAACGTCTCTATTTTGACATATAATTCAATCAATACTCCGTTTGTTGTTAGGAGATGTATAATTAATAATAGGCAGCAACCTTTTTACCTCTATAAATGTACAGTCTTTAAATACCATATTTGATCTCCTAGAAACAATCTTGAACATTCTTGGAGATGTCTGGTCTAAGGACATTATGGTTTTGAATATATCTCAAGATTAAGGAACAATTTTGATTTAGATTCTGTATTTGTAGTATTAGGAGCACAGTGATAAATAAAAAGGAAGGTATTCAATCATTTTTATAAAGTACCTTTGTAATTATTAACATGGCTGCAGTATTTTTTTTATGCATATAATTTTTGTGAGTTACAAGTCCCCATTGTCTGGTATTCACTTTTCCACAGGTGCATTATAAGGCACCTGCATCTCGTAAGCATTTTCCTCTTCTAATGCTAACTGTCAGTCACCGATAGAACTATTTGTAAATTTTATATTCAAATGGTGCGGTACCAATCACTCAGCAGCAATACAAATTTAATCCTTCTAATGTCGAAATTTAATCTTGAAAATTACTCATCGAGTAAATCCTGTCCTGTGGACCGGGATCCCTAGCTGTGAGCATTGGTTGTATTTCCAGGTTAAGGGAACAGGTATCAGTATGATGGTTTGCTGAGATTAAGGGGCAACCCGAATAAGCAGTAACAGGCAGCAAGGCCTGAATAAAGCTGCCTGAATAATTAGCAAGGTCTGAAGTGGTGTGGTGAGATACTGTCAAGAAAGAGGGACAGTGCACTTAAAAAATGCAACTAAGCCAAAAACAGTCTTGTGAAATGGTGAGTATCAACTACCAGTAAATAATTTGACTCATCCCTCATGTGTGGCGGCAGAATAACGGCTGTGGTGGGCCATAAAATAGCTTCCAGCAGCTTAAAAATGGCTTTGAAACAAAGCGACCTCTTTGTAAGAACAGCTTATGGAAAGTTTGATTAGGAAACAACCACGGTTAGGGCGTTCCCCTGAGGCAATGTGTAGTACTTGGACTTCCAGGGGTGCTATGAGAAATAGGTTACTAGGAAAAATGAAATATGGGAAACAGCACAGGAAAGGTAAAGAGTTAAAGATTGGAATACAAATGTGGGACATTAACTGGGAAGATAGAGGAAATAATAGACATAGTGATTACTTAAGGTTTGAATATCCTAGGTTGAGTGAGACAAAATTGCATGGAATGGGGAATAAAAAAAAAGCGGATACTATAAATTGGCGTGGAATGGAGGTAAAGAGTGTAAAAATGGAGTAGGAATTATCCTATAAAAGGAGTGGTATAACAGACTAAAGATGTGGAATACGTAAATGATAGAATAATTAAATTAAGCTTTCCTATCAGAGGAGAGGTTAGAGAATTTATCCAACTCTATGGTCCTCAACAGGGAAATAAAGAGAATGATCAAGAAAAATTTCTTTATGGATTATGAATTAATGGATATAGAGGCTGCCCTGGGAGAAGCATTTGATGTTAAACACAGGTAGTGAAAGTGAGAGTAAGAGGGTTTGTGAGTAATTTTAAGAAAAATACAAAACATATTATTCTAAGGAGTGAGGTAGGAGAAATGGAGAAGGAATAGAAACAGTTTAAAGATACCATGTGGTAAAATGTGCTACAGAACATTACAAATTGCACAGGGAAAGATGGAGATGTTTTGTAAGATAAAAAACAGAGAGGGAAAAGAAAAGGGTGTTTCTAGAATGAAAGGTGATGTGATAGCCTAAAGAAACAAAATGTGTCAAGAAGAAAAGAGGAATTGAAAAAGGATAATAAAGGAAGATAAGGAGAGGTGTTGGAGAGAGTTTGTAAATGATTTAGAAGAGAATGTTGGTAGTAGAAAGAAACAATTGTACGGCCTGGTGAAGAAGAGGCAAAATAAAAATGAGATAGCAGCGTTGATAAAAAACAAGGATGGAAAAGATATGGCGAAGAAGAATAATAATAAAGATAGATGGAGAGAGTATTATCATGATCTGGTGAATGTGTATTGGGGTAGCCCAATGGGGAATATAATTGAGAAGTTTAGTTTAAATTTCTCTCTTAAATACGTAACTATTAAAATTTTTTGATTCATATTGATAAATAGGATGAGGATTTTACTCTTGCAGATTTTACATTCTTATTCTACATATAATAACTGGATTTAAATCCATTAAGTCCAATTAATAAATATATTTCAATCTAGTACTGATGCAAAGACAAACTTATTATCAAGATTTATACCGATTATAAAATTGCATATAAATTTACCTTGAACACAGTTTCCAAATTTTTAACAAAATCACCTCCATTTCCATGTTGAGCTTTTCTGATACACCCATTGCTGTTCTACAAATTGCATCTAATGTACATAATGCTACATATGGATATACATCTGTACATTCACCAACTCTTGAATTGATCTGTGAAATTAGAATTAATTATTCTTAAATCCAGTTTAAAGGATTTTGAAAAGGTAAACCAATAATGAGCGTATTTAAAAAATGAATTGTATTTAGTACCGATTTGCTTAAGTTGAATTTTAAAACTTCAAAGTAAATAAATATGTTTTTCTGATCAGAAAATAATTATATATTATTTACATTATGTTAAGAACAGTGTAAATGTATTATTCCACTGATAACAAAGAACAGCTGCTTTAATATTTCACTGGAAGAGAATAGTGTGACAATGAAAAAACCAATGATCAGTTAAGCATTAAAAAGAACTTCATGAATCATAAATGAGAAGAAAGTAAGTGTTTACAATCCATGTATTCATATATGGATATATCTATTCATATATAAAAATAATAATTACATAATAATTTTGAAGAAATTATACAAAACTTATAAATAAAATTGAAACATACAATATAAAATAACAATTTTGAAGGTTATACGTTCTAATATTGTAATAAGTAAATGTCTGTTAAGAAAGCAGAAAGTTCAAGTTTATCTAATCAGTATTACTTTTTAGGAATGTGTATATATATATATTTTTTATTTTTTACAGAGGAAGGATCTTAATTTAATTTTAAATAAATTATGTGAAGGTTCTTTTGTAGGTTGAAGAATGATTTATTGAAAGTAGAAATTAAGATTAATTAAATCCTTTCTCATTGGCTCAAAGTATTGCACTGCATCACTAAAAGTAATTTTGTTATCTGGTTTGATAAAAGTTAATATTATTATATTTTGTAGGAGTGATATTTAAAAAAAAAATTTGATACAATCATAAATGTAAGCGCAAAAAAATATTAAAATTTTTAATTTAGTAAAAGGTGGTTTATATGATTTTTTTTACTGGCATAAAAGATATGACTGCCCATTTTTCTTCTGATTTTTTTAAAGTAAATGTAATATTATATTTAAGACAGAAATATGTATGGGAATAACAGTTATTTATGACTAGCTTAGGGATTGAGTTAGATGCGTCAAAACAAAACAAGTGGTTTAATATTGAACTAAACAAAATCAATTTAATCATTCTATGAAAATTTATCATCTAACAAGACATCTCAAACATTTTACACAACAGTTCAAAATGTAAATCCATTATGCATTCAAGTGTAAAATGAAGAAGTTTCTAAATTCAATTGTCTCATTTTCTATTTTAATTTTTATTTATTGTAACTTAGAAAGGAGTACTATTGTTGTATATAAAATTTGTTTATAATTAAAAAAATAATAAATGGTGGTGTGGTAAGTTAATGGGGGTGTAGCCTGTAGTTGCTGGAATGAATGATTAAATATAAAAAAAAATATAAACAAAATCAGAGGTACTGTAATTATGGTATAACAATTAATATTATTTTAATTTTAAAATAGGACCTAAAGCTTTTATTAGTTGCAATAATAAAATTTTTCTTTATAGCATGATAAATTTCTTTTATAAATTATATTTTATAAATCATTATGTTTATATAAAAGGAACTTCACTCTTTTAAAAATCACATATTGCAAGTAGTTGCATTAAAAGCAATTAAGGGGAATGTCAGTACGGAAAGAATTCTAACATTTGATCTCTAGTTACTAATTATTTTCAAATAGATTGTAATGCTCAAAGATCGATCTTATCTAAAGTTAAATACTGCAAAACATCTTTATTAAAAAGATAATAAAATGTTTTTAATTGTTTATATACTGCATAGTAAACAGGAATGAAAATAAATTTTTCTTTACCCATAAATCTTTTAATGTAGACTCTTTTCATCATAAATTTACTTGTCCCTGACTGAGAAATACCTCACAAAAGAATTTTGGATTAATCAGAGAGGCCTCTTTGTTTACTTGTCATGTAATCTCACATTTTATTTCCAAAATTAAAATACCTTGTCTAGATCGTTCATGTAAATAACAATATGTAAAATAAAACCGGTAATGCAAATAAGGGGACTTCATAATAGGATGCTTTCTTGTTAAGCTATGAATCAATCATAAGCAAAAATCTTTACTATTGTATTAGCCCAATAGTTAATTAAAAAATACGCAGGAGCAGACATTGATTCTGACTACAATTTAATAATGATGTAATGTATACTGAAGTTTTAAAAAAAGAAAAAAGTATGAGAAGGAAGAGATGGGAAATAGATAGAGAAAGATTAATTTTTGTAAACATCACATTTCAGCCACGGGCTTTTAATTCTTCTTCTTTTGTGTTTACATAATTCAGAGTCTACTTAGGTATTCTGGTATCATTAATTCTTTCTAGGTACACCATCCACCCAGCCCATATCTTATAATTAATAGAATCCACATTTAACTTACTTTTTATAAATTAATTTTTACGTTCATTTGTTCAAGAAACTTCCTTCACTCTTAAAAACAGCATCTTCATGTCTATCTGATTCTTTCTTGTCACAGATATTGTTGTTCATTGCTATATAGGAGCATTGGGACAGTTATATGTTATATAATTTAATAATGGTGTCCATCTGGACTTTATTTCTTAAACAGCAAATTATAGTACCCACTTGTATGCGGAAAATGGATTATTTTATTTTTAATCCTATTAAATATTACAAGAAATATTGCACTGCATGTAATTAATTGAAATATGAGTATATAAGTTGCTCCAGAATGATTAAAATAAACAGGCACAGAATTTACTGCAACTGAAGATTTGAAAACAAATTAAAAAAAAAATAATTAAAGCAGAGGTAAAGTAAAATTTAAGAGTAGTAAAAGACTTAGGATAATGAAAATGGACAAAAATGAAATTAATAACAAGAAATGTAGCAATGAAAACTGGTTGAAAGAGAGATCTATTGAAGTAACAAAATGATAGATTGTAACATACATAAAGAGATTTAAAAAAATAATTTTGAAAAATTAAACAAAGATGTGGATGGTAATCTTTGTTACAGAGAGAAATGTATGGTAAAAATACATAGAAGAAGTATGTAGGAGAGTTTTTTTATTTAATGAAGTGCAAGAAGAGACAAAAGAAATTGATTACTTTACAGATAACTATATTTTAAATTCAATTCAATAGTATTTTGAAGGATTTAAACAAGAATAAAGTACATAAATTGGGTGACATATCACCTGAATTATTACACTGTCCGAAAGAAATAAAACTGAATAAACTGTATTTATTAATAAACTAAATTTATGAAACTGGGAAATAACTTCTTTCTTTAAAAAAAAATGTAATTATTGCCATTTATAAGTAGATTAAGATAAATTTGAGTACTATTTTACCACTAGTTTATTATGCATAAAAAACAGGGTAGATCACAGGAAAATAGAATATATGATAGAAGGCATATTAGGTTGATTTGGTTTCACAAAAAGCATTTATATAAGGAGGGGCCATTATGGCTCTTAGACTAATCTTAGGAACAGTCATAAGAAGAACAGTCACCTTTTCTACTTTTCTGTATAGTTATTTGCATCTATTACTTTCCTGTTTCTTCTACCCAAGCAGTAAGGTGATTTTTGTCTATATCCTCTTTTTCCTGTTTCTGTTTTTACTGGTCTTATTATTTCTTATTCTTTTCCATTTGGATTTCATCCATAACACTGATAAATAACAAAGGTTCTGCACGGGATTTTAAACTAGTTTCCACCAAAAAAAACTGTCATTCTTTTTGAGGTTCTAATTGTGCTTTCACAATTTTCATTTCCTCTTTTATGCTGCCCTCACAATTCTTCTAGACAGGTTACTATAGGCTTTCTTAATATTTATAAAATTATAATCCACTTTTTCCACACTCCCAACTCTTCTCAATTATCAAATATTCTTTCAAGGATCTTTCTGTGTATGAGTTTAAAAAACTCTATAATTGACATCTTTTTAATAACTGGAAACATGAATATTATTAAGCTATTTACTTTTAAAAGTATTAGTTTTTAGAGTAACCTTTTTTTTCTGGGAGTGTTGGCCAAACTTAAGGGACTTATTCGGGGCATCAGAATAAACAAAAACGTTCCTGTGAACAAACTTCATTTTCCTGTGTCTGCCATTTTGTGTTTTTTTAATAAAATTGTATATCTTAAGAACAGATTGCAATATTTTAATGAATTTTGGATACATCTACTCAATGGCATCTTCTACATAATAAATGTAAAAACATAATACATATATAATAAAAAAAACAAAAATAAAAACATATGAATATATTTAAAACATGTATAAATATTTATACAGTAAACATATATAATTTTTTGAAAATTCCAAAATGGTGGTTATGTAACTTTTTTAATCATTAACCGCTCCAATTTTAATCATTAATAAGGGGTTATTATTAATTATTTTTAATTCAATTAGTGAAAAAAGTGAAAACAAGCACAATTATCAAATTGCATCATTTTTGTGATCCACTGTAAAAATTTAATCATATCTCAGCTGTTTATCAATCTATTTGAACAATTGAGGTGTCTTTACAATTAAAGGCTTAACATATTTTCTAATAAAACTAATATTTATGGAATTGTTAATATTTAAAGATTCAAATGGCTACCATTTTGGAATCTTCAAAAGGTAGAATTTTCAAACTTACTTATTTTGTAGATTTTGAGTATACATGCACATTGAATTTCATTAAAATATTTCAAAGCTTTCTAAAATGCAGGATGTATTTTTTTTCATCCTAAGTTTTCTATTTTGTTTTTTTAATTTTCATTTGAAAGTTATCTGCTTATCAGAACAGATCATTCTGTATTATTATACCACAAAAAATAATGCTAAGTAACATTATTGCATCCTCTTATGAATGATAAATTTCATAGTGAGTGTAAAATACTTAGTCATTGCTTCTAAGGCGGCTCTTATCTAAAATTAACGAGGGTGCTGGTCCAGAAAAGTTTTAGGCTTTGCTTTAAAATTGTGTAAATGGAAGCAAACATGTATAAAATGAAAATTTATTGAAAAACTTGATAAAACCCTAAAAGAACAAAATCAAACATTTTTTACTTACTTTAACCTAAATTGTTACAGTTCAAGATTGATCTACTCATTTAAAAATGAAATCCATTGTTGTTGTTTTAAAAAAAAGAATCAAATAGAATAGCTGGAAGCAGGATAATAATCTAATTCTACACTTTATCACATTCAAAAATATAGTACACAATTTTTAACACTTTATCATTTTTAACACACCCAGAGTAAAAAAAAAACTATCTTCCACCAATACGCACGCCAGAGATGGCACTGCAGGAGTAACAGTGCTTTCTCTCCCTTACAGCCTCGCGCACAGCTATGTGCGCCTGTGCACAATAGCCAAACACCACACTGCTGGAACTATGAAGCGCACAGTTTCATACCAAGATTTTTGTATGTTTTACGTAAACTGGGGGATGGCTACTGACATTAAGCTCAAGGATTATATACTGTACAAATATAAAGAAAAAGGATCTTATTATATTAAATGTTATCAATAAAATCAAGTGGAAATAGGGGGTGCTGCAGTTCCACAGTGCCTATACGTGAACCACCACTGCTTCTAACGATCTTGTCTGTTGCCTGAAGAGGATGGTTCCTGATGAGGTGCAAAGTGACTGGAATGCTACCATGAAAAATACACTTCACTTAATTAAGAACACTGTTTCACCATGGAGCTTCTCATGCAGAAATAACTGTCGAGAAGAGGTCATTATCTGCCGTTTGTGAATAGGTTACATTAGACTCACTCATGAATATCTGATGAAACAAATGGATGCACCAGTTTGTGCTCGCTATGACAGCTGACTGAGAACGATCACATTCTTGTGGATTGATCTGTTATGCAGCACTGCATCGCAAATTTAAACTGGGGCTAACATTCAAACTATTCTACGGATAATGAAATATTTTTGTTTTATGTTTTACGGTTTCTTAGGACCACCTGTTTATACTCAATAATTTAAATTTCTGTAATGTGTATCAGCTATTCATACCAATTGCCATATAGCAATTTGAAATTTTAGTTTTCTAATTGAGACATAAAATGTGATATATGTTTGTTTATTACAACAAATACGTGTCCAGGAGATGAAAACACAAAAGTGTTTTTCACCCAGAATAAACCAAAAAAAAAAAAAATTGACTGGAATTGAAACCCAGGTTAATAAACAATGATGAGAATAAAAGTGAAAAGTTTTTAATTATCTATGTAGACAAAGTATTATGACTAAAGATGTATGTAAAAAGTTTACTATTGAACCCTCAGAAGAATCTCATCTCAAAATAAAAAAAAAATGTTTAAAAACATCCTTTTTTAAAGAGGATGTTAAAAAACTGTGAATTTAAAAAGAGTAGTTATTAGGGATATACACAGATTTGTGACAAGATGGCAAGTAGCTGCTGAATCCAACCAGACATTTCTGTAAGAGGATTTTGGAAAAGCTTACTCTGTTGTTAATGGACCAGTGGCTTTTATACTGTTGATGAGTATTAAGGTAACAGTAAGAGTTTTGTGTTTTTTTCAGGATGCTATTTCTTAATAGCATCCCGAAATGTTTATTTTTATAAAGTATAAAGAAATAACAATATAAATATAAAGAAATATAAAAAACTAAGAAATATAAATATAATATTTATATTTTTTAATAGTGTTTTTTCAGGATGCTATTAGACTTAATTATTTACAGTTGTTTTTTTTTTTTTTTTAAATAATTTTGGTCTGTGGTTTCTTTTATTAAATTTCAATGTTAATTTGTTGTCTTTGCTTCACAACCTGTATGAGAAAGTTTTTCAACTATTTTGAGTCAACATAATTGTATGTTATGATTTGTAATATAATTTTTTTTTGTTAAAATTATGCAATTTAATTTGTTATAATTTATTTATCGTATATGAAAGAAGAATAAGTAAAGAAAATGTTTTAAAAAATTTAGTGGTGTCTTGTACAACTCATTAAATTTTAGTATGTTCATTTATTATTTTTTTGATACAATTATTATTAATAATAATCATAACTGCATACTAACAGTTAGCACATACCTAATACTACTTAATAACCCACTTATTAAAAGACATAACACACATCACAAAGTTTTACAAAATTTAATTAAATCATATGTACAATACAAGGTAAGATTTTGAACTCTGAATTCTTTATTTACAAACAAACTTTTTAAAATAGCAAATCAAAATATTAATAACTTTTTTGGTGTGACTGTGAATCTTGTATGGTTACAGGTATAAAAACCTATAAAATTTGAAATTTAATATATTATTTTTAAAATTTTATTTATTTTGTTACATATTTACTTTGATTTTCTATATTATTATTTCCTGCATAAATATTTATTCGACAAAACTAATTCGAGTTGGATCTGATGTAAAATTTTAGTTTTATTATTTAAAAAATATATTATTTCATATTTATCTGTATTATGATCTGTAGAATTACAATCATTTATTTTTTGTTTCTTTTCTTATTTAATGATTATGCTAATTTTATGGAGTAGGATTTTATTGCAAATATTAAATATTTCTCATTTCTGAAGGTCTTGTGATATATTTAATTTTTCTTCTGTTTAATAATGGTATATTATTGTTGTTGTTGTTTTTACTATTATAATTATTATTAATTGGGCACCCATTTAAACTGAAACGATCCACAAGTGGAATTATGTACATGCATGGAAAGTAAGAAGAGCAAAAAGAAGGAGCAAAACTCTGAAGATAAAGAGGCTGCAAAGGAGCAATAAAAACCTCCCAGAGGCAGCACCCAGAGCAGCAATAACAAGAAAAAGAGGAAGATTCTTAAAAAAGTGATCCTCATAAAAAAGATTGAGGAGAGAACTTATGCTGAAATCCTCAGTCAATCTGGAAGGAGGTGAAACTGGAAGAGAGTGAGGTGGAATAAGAAAGGCCAGAGCAGGAGACGTTCTAATTGAGTTTGGGAGCAGCACCAAAGACAATTGAACATTCAGTGTGTCCTAAAGGCTGTACTCAGAGAAGGTGTTGCCTGCAATCTGGAACCACAGGAGACCCTGGAGATCCGAGATCCGAGATTTGAACTGTGTGACAAAGAAGGGAGGATGTGGAAGCAGTACTAAGAAGAGATCTTGGAGATATAGGAAACTGAAGGTTAGCATTACAAATACTAATGTCAGGAAGCAGAAGGTAGTCATGATAGAGATTGGCAAGAAGGCTGCTTTCAGATTACTCAGCCAGTCTATGAAAAAGATTGGCTGGGTGTACTGCCAGATTAGGTCTAGAGCACAAGTCCCTCAGTGTTTCAGGTGGGTATGGGATCTGGCTTGTGGATTGTTGAACGCACTGATGTTGTCCTTGCTGCTGCTGGTGAGGTGGTGGTAGCTGGTTACTTCAACTTCAGGCTGTGGAGTGGGGTATGGAGCATAATGACTCAAGAGGGAAATATATTCTGGATGTGGCAGCACATACTGGACTCGCAGTCCTCAATGTAGGGAACATGATGACGTTCCCGGTCTTCAGATAGGATATCCAAAGACCATTCTCGTTATTTCACTCGTCTCATCAAAGAGCTGGTCACGCTCGTCAAAGACTGGAGAGTCCTGCACTGTCAGAGACCACCAATGCATCTCGTTTAGAGTCCTAGACGGTGCACGGGAGCGCCCAGAGGCTCCACGGCTGGTGAAAAAATACAATTTCAATAAAATTGATGAAAAGAGATTCACAGGAAAGATCTCCTCAGGGGCGGTAATCCCTGGGAACATAACCACCGGGAGGCCATTGGCGCTGAAGCCGTGGTTCCTTAGACCGTGCGACTGATCGCTTCTGCATGTGTCGCCTCTATCCCCCACGGGAAGCCGAGGCACTGGAAGTGACCCGTTTACTGATGGACGCAGGAGATTATGGGGTTGTGCTGAGAATGTCTTATTAAGGGGTTTTAGAGAACTATTAAGTAAGAGATTGGTTGCGGCGATGAATCAGGAGGTCCTACCAGTACGGTTTTCAGCAGGGTCGGTCGACCCTGGATGCAGTTCGAGGTTGTTGAGGCAGTGCGTCGGCAAGCAGAGGCCACAAATATTTTTCGCGCCATGTGGTCCTTCTCGTTTCGTTGGACGTGAAAAACGCGTTCAACTCTCACAATGGAACGACTTGCTTCGGGATATGGAGAATTCATTCTACGTGTTCTCGATACCTCCTCAGAATGGTGGATGCATACCTAAGGAACTGCGGTCTCATCTATAAGACAGCGGCAGGCTGGCATAGAACCACCATCATGTCGGGGAGGTGCAGGAGTCGATCCTTGCCCCCGACCTTTGGAATGCTGTCTACAATGGCTTGCTGAGGCTGGAGATGCCGAAAGATTCGGCCTTGGTTGATTATGCTGATGACGTTGCGCTACTTGTTGTAGCCCGCGACGTGGGATACGCCGAACTAAGGTTCAGCCGAGCGATGCACAGTGTCAGCGGTTGGCTGGATGACCAAGGATTGTCTCTAGTCCTCAGTAAGAAGGAGATCATGGTTCTAACAAACTGTATTGACATCCTCCTCCCCTTGCGTGTCGGGGATGAGGTTGACGAGATCAAATCTTCCGCGAAAAACCTTGGTATGATCATTGACCGGAAACTCAGCTTTGCTGAACAGTTATGAAGAGCCACCGACAAAGCCACGAGAGCATAACCGCTCTCTCTCATAACGGCATGGAGAGCTGCTCTACTAAGTGACCCAGTTTTTAATGTGTTACGGTCAATTAAAAATGGTCAGTTCCAGGCAGAATCCTGATAGAAAGGTGGGTGGTTTTAACCAGTAGTTTACTAGTGGTGGTTTGATAAGACCACCAGAGGGAGCCCAACACTCCATACGTAAGTGCATTTCAACTCTCCACCTAGAAAAAAAAAATTATTGTTATTATTTTCTTTGAATTTATTGATGCTGAATTATATTAAAATTTTATACTACCATTACTACTTTGTTTTACATATTTTTGCTTAAAGAAGATTGTTTTATTTCCTTTTTTTTATATATATGTGTATTCTTTTGTTCAGTAGATATTACAAATAATGTATTCATTGTAAATAATTTTCTATGCAGTAATATTAATATTTTTCCTGGAAGAAGAACTTTAAAGAAAAAAGCTTATTCCTCTGTTACTTATGTACATTTATTTAATATTAGCCTCAATATGTTTTTCTTTCTGCATTTAATTTATTATTTCTTACAGTTCAGTAAACTGTAAAAGTTAACATATAACTATTGATTTTATTTTTTTCCTGTATTAAAAAAATTAAAATAAATTAAAAATACAGAGATTCTTTAATAATATTCCAATTTTATTGTATAAAATTTTCTTTCTTGAAAACGTTTTTTCTTAAAAAAAATTACATAGAAATAGATATAAGTTATGGTTAATATAAAATAAAATTCAAATAATTTGTGAATCTAATTGAAGAATTTACTATTATTATTTTTTAGTTTGACAAAACAAGTATTTTTAAATAACAGATTACGCTCTGATAACAAAAGAATCCGGGTACATTTAATTTAAATTCTAGTGATTACACTAAATTCTCCATTGGCTAGATTGGATGTATATTCACCCTTAAATACAAAAACAGAAATAGTCATGTACTTGACACAATAACAGAATAATCTTTTGAAAATCATCTTACAGAAACAAGACATCCAGTCATCTCTTCTCTTCTTTTTCTGTTTAGCCTCCGGAACCACTGTAATGTATTACTTCAGAGGATGACATCCATTCAAACATTTTAACATGTACATAATAACTAAGAATCAACATGTCTGTACAATTTTACTGATCAATATATAAGATATTTTGGAAGTCATCTGATATCCAGAGCAGTTTTCTTGATGTGGGTCCTGTAACTAGCTGTCACTTGTTCATATAATGAGAGTAAGTAACTTGTTACATGTAGATTCTCAAGCCAGGATATGTGAACTAAACAATAGAATGATGGCTCCTCAGTTAGGAGTTACGGCTCCTATTGGGAAGCCATTATTGTTAAAATATAATTGGTATCAATTTCCTGGATAGAAAGGCTAGCTCTGACCATGTATATCACTCTGATACACATGTTTGAACAATATGAAATTATAAACGCACTAAAAATAAAATATGTAAAATAAACAAACAACATACATTGAATATATTAACTATATACTAAAGAGGTTTTCTAATCCCACTTTACAATAGATATCAATCAAACTAATTTTCTAAGAGTAATGATGTTCGATATTGTTAACAGAGTAAAGATATTGCTTGTAGGATTGAGTATCATTTACATGTCAATGAGATTAACATTCTTTGATAAGCAAAATTATACTTGGTTTTATGAAGAAAGCCTGGCGAGGGAAGTTTTTTCTTGGTGAGAATAGCTGTCATTTTTTTTGAACTGGCTTTTTTTAGTTGAATGTCATCATATATATATTTAAGCATGTATATATGTGTTTATTTTTGTTTATTCAAGTACAAGACTTGATATTGTCATTGTAGATTACAGTACAATCAAATACCATTAATTAATTGTGAGAGTAAAGTTATATTTCACTTTTTGACTTTCTAGTCAATTATAAAGAATCCTCATATGCATGTATAATCTATGAACTCAAGTACTTTGTTTTTTTGAATAGGTAATGTTGTTAGAATTAATTTAACATTTTTTAAAAATCTACTTTTCCAGAATATCCCATCATTTTTATTCCTTTCCACATTCCCTTTCCTTTGTCTTGTTCTCTTGATATCTCTTTATATTTAAGTAACTAAAATTATGAAGGTTTAGTCTGTCTGCTTTAATTAGTTAACCTATTCAATTTTGAATAAATAGTATAACAAATTAGTCATATATGCCAATTGATTTAACAGCTATGTATCAAAATTTTGCTGTTCTATTTCTTATCATTTTTATTTCATATTTAGATACATGGTAAAAATTAAAAAAAAAATTAAGTTTACTGATGAAAGTTAAGTTATTTTGATGAAGTTTAAAGCGGAGGTTTGGAACTTTTTAGTGAAGAATCGGAAAATAAGGCGGAGTAAAATTAGCTCCTCTCTTCATATTTTGTAAAAGGTGGTTCAACAACAAATTAAAAAAAAAAAACATTTATTAAAAAAAACATCCTCCTACATATAATAGCACATTCCCATCGGAAATAATATCAACACTAACATTTACATCGTCAATGTCAAACTTCCTCAGTCTAGTAGCAGTAGCCATCAAGGGCAACAAGATAGAACCGAAGTAAGCGTTACTGATAGCTGGAACAACCGCTCTCCTCAGTCTGATTCTGATAGTAGCCTAGTTAGAAAACAAAATGATTGTCACTTGTTAGGAAGCCAATGAGTGTTTCCCGAGAGAAAATATTAATGATTTGATTTAAAAAATGATAATTAAAGATTTGCAACCATTTTCTGTAGTTTAAGATTCCGGTTTTAACGAGTTATTGAAATATCTTGAACCGAAATACAAAATAACTTCACTTTTTTTTTAAGCAACATTGCTGCACAATATGTTGTGGCCACAGAAAAGTTGAAGAAACAGTTGAAAATTGCATCCTTTATATCATTAACGACTGATGGGTACATGTCTAGTGCTACTACTTTTTACCAACCAGTGACAGCTCACTATATACTAGGAGACATGTGGAATTTAAAGTCAGCTTTTTCAGGCTGTTTTGAATGTAATGAGCGACATACAGCGGAATATATTAAACAAGAATTGACAAGTTTTACAACTGATTGGGAAATAGATGAAAAAATATTTGTGTAACAGATGTAAACAATATGGCAAGCAATATAAAAGCCACAGTACCATTAACTCAAAGGGAATATTTTCCTTGTATTCCTCACACTTATAATTTAATAGTTCGAGCCAGTTTGGATCCAATTAAGAATATTACTCAGAAAGTAAAAATTACTGCAGAACATTTCTATAGAAGTTCTCTAGCCACCAACAAATTTATCGCCATGCAGGAACAACTGAGGCCCTGAATAAAACCAGTAAAACTTAAAATAGATATTATAACTCATTGGACTAGTACAATAGACATGTTAAAAAGGATTTTAAATCTGCAAGAACCATTAGAAACAGGTTTATTACACAATCCCGTCAGAAAAAAATAATTCCAGAAATTATAAAAATTTTTAAGCCTTTCAAATTATTAACTGAAGAAATGCCGTCTAAAAATGAAGTTACCATATCAAAAGTTTTGCCAGCTACTGATAGCATAATAAAAATAATGATTAATTTTCATCGTATCTTAAACAATGAATCATCAAAAACTTTACTTGAAAGATTAATTTCAGAATTTAATGACAGATTTAAAAATTGTTCGTGGAACAATATCTTGTCTCTTTTGGAAAGTGGCTCTTTTGGATCCTAGATTCAAAAGGCAAGCATTTAGTGATATGTTTTCATATGAATATACCAAAGACACTTTGGAAAGAAGATTCACTTCTTTGGTGGTGTACACGGGCAATTTTATACCCAGAACGCGCTAATTTAGCAAAAACATCCTTGTTTGTTATGGCTATATCAGTGCCAATGGAAAGAGTTTTTTTCAAAATCAGGACAAATATTAAAAATGGTAAGTGGTAAAAATGTTATTTTTAAACGTCAACAGTAGATTACTTAAGAAAAAAATATATTTAAAAGTAAAAAAAAAACCCTAATTAAAAAAATCCCTTTCAGCACGCTGGAAGGTGAAGGCAGATTTCACTGGTGCTAAGTAGGGGATAAAAAAGATTTCCATCTTAAAGTTAAGAAAAACTTTAAATCAAAACGGCAATGGTTGCATGTGAAAAAAGTTTTACATGTTCGCATACAACAAGCCCCATCCAGCAACATTTTGGTCATTCCTTGCCGTAAGCATTGGTTAAGTCAAAAATTGTTTCAGACAAAAGTTTTAGGTAATGTTTAGAGGACTAATGACCACTTTAAACCAATTTGATGCTGTGGCTATTAAGGGAGGTATGATTTTTTTGTCTTTGAAACCTCATTTTTTCCATCCCATGGGCCAATGGTTGGTAGTATCAAAAGACTTTACTTAGATAAGTTTTAGGCCCTTATCCAAAGAATAGTAAGAAATATAGCAATATTTTTTTTTTTTTTTAAAAAGTCACCCATTTCCACCCCCATGATCCGATTTTGGCCATTAACGAACTCGACCAAGATTTTGGGATGAGTTATTTTTAAGGAACAATTTGAAAGTAACTGGCACAAAATTACAGCAGTTATCGTGTCCACAAGAAAGTGAAATATATATATATAAACTTTTGACCTGACAGTGGTTTTGGGGTCTAGAGGATGTGAAACGCGAAGATATATAAATTTTCCAGAAGTTGAATCATGGTATCCATTACAATACGTAGCTTTCAATATCAATGTAGCTTTATTGCAATAGGTAGCCTTTTTGAAATCTACCCAAGAACTCAGTAAGATAAATAAATAGAAGTTATAAGTTTTATTGATTAAAATTTTATTTCCTTATTGATCATGATGTATCAGTTCAGTTGTGTATAGTTGTATTTTGTTGAGTGTGTATTCACATTTTTATGTAATAATTTTTAGTTATAAACAATTTTTTATGAAAATTTTACTGGATTAAAGATTCAGAAATGATCAATCACAAGAGGTGAGTCAATATCTTCTTTTTTTTAATATTTTTTTGCAGAATATAAATTAAGTAATAATTATAAATAAAAAGACATTAAAAATAAATCGGTGGAGTGAATGAGTCAAGTAAAAATCTGTTTCATTGTAATTTAATTTTTGTTAGAATAGTAAAAACTGCAAGTCACTTTTTTAAAATGGTGTATGATGTAAATTATACCGAAATTTCTTTGTATAACATAGTACTTGTACATTTAATAAAGATAAACTGCCATACAGTATCTTGTATCTTAGTTACTAGTAACGAATATTCAGTAACAGGTTTCCAACAGGAAAATACTGAATACATATGGGTACTAAATTTATTGTTACTTTTACAGCACTATTAGAAAGAAAAAAATGCATTATAGAAGTTTGTTGTTTTTATTACAAATTTAATTCTAAATTTGACAGAAAGAATAAACATTAAATAAACTTTATGCATACATTTTAAATTCAGTTTTTGACATTCACACTGTTACTTCATGACTTTTTTATATGTGGTTAATAAAAATTCACTTTGTAATTTGTGAAAAATATTTTCAGATGAGAATTACACTATAAATACAATAAGATGTTTAAGTACATAGTAATTGCTACAGCACGTAGTCATATGTAAATTACAGAACAAAATCAGAAATAGACATTGTATCAGATCCATAATTCAACATTTTCTCATGCCTATTCTATATTTACATGTGTTGTTAAAAATGATTCCTGTTTTTATATGGTATAGATTTGAATAGATTACAGCTGACAGATGCAAATCACATGCTTCCGCCTGGCAGCTGATGATCTGTGCATCTGCGGGGAGGTCCAGTCAAACAAACACATGATGTTCGACTGCCCAGCTCAGGGGGGGGGGGGCAGAACTCAGGCCACCCTGGAACTTAGAGGTCAAGGGGAAAATTGGCCACTCATAAGCAGCGAGTCAATGTGGCGTGAGCTGCATTGTCGGACTGTGTGGGAGTAAGGGGATATAAGACTCCTACTGCTTGTTGTAGGAAGCAACCTTCAAGAAATGGCTGGCCATCAGTCAAATATAGCTCCAAGCGCTATAATATGGTGGACAGGTACTTGCTAGCATTCAGCGACCTAGGCGTGGCAGCAAATTGCTGTCCTTGACAGAATAAATTTTAATTTATTGACAAGTCATATATTTTAGTATGTAGATGGGGTGCGCCTACCCATTTTAGTAATATATGACAAGTGAGCGGTGGGACACGCAAGTGGGTGCTGTAGAGCACCACGCTTATTCCGCTCACGCAGTTAGGTAAGCTCTAGGAGCTAATTAGGATATTGGTCGCTAAACCATTTTGAGGCACAGTAGCTGTTTGTGGCACAAACATTCAGTCTTATACTTTAGGGCGATCAAATGGGGTGGTGGTGGGAGAAATGCCAGACAAACCAAATCACATGCTTCTAAAATTAAATCTACTAAATAAATCGTAAGACATATAGTTTTAAACATTCACAAAGTTTAATGTGATGAGCATACCAAAATTAGGTTTTCATTATCTATAATACATTGTGCTATATCTATTCTGGGTTATTCTTATGCTGGACTCTGAAATAACATAGATATTGTGGTTATTTTTCATTTTTTTGTGTAACTGTACTGAGAAAATATGTTTTTGAAACATAAAGGTAAAATTATAAGGATAATACATGTATGAACTATTTCAAACTTCACTGCACTGGCAGAAAAAACATCAGATTCATAATTAATTACACTACCTATGCTTCCAATTAAAATAAGTGTGCCAGACATAGAACCGGTATTATGTCCAGCAACAAAAGTGCATAGTTACTTCTATATAAATAAATAAATAAATATATACATGTAAATATAAATTATACATAAATATATATATATTATTTATGTATAATTTATATTTACATGTATAAAAGTGCAATTGATAAACCAAATTTTTTATGTTTTTAAAAAGGGTTTTCATTACAAAAATGTATATTTTAACATTTTTATCATCACTGATGAAAACAATGCTAACTTAGTTTCTCTAAAATTATATTATCCTGCAAATCAATTATTGCAGTTAACCTACAACAAAAAGATTCATTTTTCAAATACTTATTAATTACAATAAATTAAGTAATTTGTAGAAAAAACAACTCACACTATACTCATTTGTGTCACTTGAGTTTTTCCCTTCAATTAGTTTTATAAGATATGGAAAAGACTGATGAACATGCCTTTTCCAAGCATTACATCTGCTGGATCATGGCACAAAAGTCTAATAATAAATGATAAGTTCATCAGGTGACAGAAAAATTTGTGACCCACACAAAGTAAAAATAATAGATTCTGAGGAACTTTTGAATAGATAAAATGAGGACCAAGCACTTCCCAGTTCCTGACATACTGCTTTACACACTTTACCTTATAATAAAAGAGTCCGTGAAATATTACATTGTAGTTACACACATGTACTTGCTTTACTAGTCATTAATCACAAAAGCACCAATACAGTGCTTTATTTATTTCACTATAAAACATGAATATTTATTTTGTTTCAGTCTTTGAGAGATTCATTAATTTTGTGTTAACTGTATAATTATTATTGTAATATACAAGCTAAAAAAAAGGAGTACTTGGTTTCACCAAAGTTTTTGCTAGCTGATGGGCCAGAATGTTTACTGCCAGTCAACATGTTGATGAATCTGCTTAGCAATAGTTGTATCGAAAAGCTAGGTGTATATAGAAATTTGTTGTGGTAGTTTGTTTCTGTAACTAGTTAAGTTTTCTCAGTCATGATTTGACTATAACTCTTCATTACAGTACATTAAAATTGTTTAATAAATTTAGAAGCTGTCCTTTATAATAAGTAATGCAATCAAAATGTTGTGTGGCCAGTTAAATTACTATCTGAAAGAAGATATTTTTAGGTAATTTTTTATATTAGCATCAAATGAAACATTATGAAGTAAATTGGTAATTAAATAAATGTGCAATTTACAGGGAAAACTTTGTTCAAAGGAAAGGAAAACTATTTTGTTAGGAAATTTTATAGAAGGCAACGTAATTACATAAGATTGGTAGAAAAATTTTAATCTGTAAAAGAACAAGACTGGAATTAAGAAATTATGTTTATCCCACTATATTTAAATACCTGACATCATATTTATTCATACTTGGATAAAAGAGGAAAGTACCAGATGAAAGTCAAAATGCAACTGTGACAGTAAAAAAATAAAATTTTAAAAATTGATTTTAGTAAAAAATTTCAGTGATTGAAAAGAGAACTTATTTTGACACTAGCAATGTGGATAATGCTATAATTTTGTGAGTAATGACAAATAAAATTCTTCTGATCAAATCATAACAACTTCAGGAAGATCACTTTATAAATCTTGACAAATTTTTAAAGATAAATTAAAAACTAACATTTATTTTAAGAATATAAAAGTTAAAACAAATGTTTTTAAATTGCTGTGATAAAGTGGTCACCAGTGCAATTAATAGTCATCTTTTACTACTATTAAAAAAAAAAAATATATATATATATACATACATATATAATACAATGAAATTAAACCCAATCGCAATGTAGTTTGCAGCAGAGAAATTATCACAAAAGTATAAAAATCATACCAAAATTTATGCAAATATCTAGATTTATGCTTGTAATATACACAAGCATCTATAAAGATAAAATTTAAATATTTAGAAGAATAAATGTACCCAATTCCAGAGTCTTGCTTATGTATTCTTCATGTAAAGTAATTTCAGCCTGTACACTCTTCTGGAAAGTCAAAAAGTAGAAAAATATACTGTACTAAGAAAGTTTTACAATGCAATAATAAATAATTACTTAACCAAGTTCTCATAGCCTTACAGGGTTCAGAAATACTTAATTCACCAATTTTCCCATATCACCATTACTTAAATTCATTTATATTTAGGAACTTTTGCTATTATTGTGAATAGTTTTACATAGTAAAGAAAATAATTTTTAACAACTGGACAATACAATAGAAATCGTGTCTAATTAATTAATTGAAATTAACTTAACTGAAAAAATAAATAAATAAAATAAAATAAAAAAATAAAACTTTGATAAAATATTTTTACTACAGTTTTTGTAAAAGGAACAGTATATGATTTAAATATAAACATCTGATTAATACAGTATAGCAGTTAAGATGGAGTCACAATAGTTGTGCCAAGATTCAACAGTAAACTAAATGAAGCTGTGTTTTGCCCCCAGATCCTTTTTTATTAATAAAAGAATATGCTACTAACACATACCTTTCATTTACCCTAATAACACATACATTCTTAAGAAAATCACGTAATTTATAATATATATGTAATCCCTTATAGTATAAATTGGAGCTTTTTTATGTTTAACTGCCATTATTTAATAATTGCTTTTGGATCTAGTACCATATTTAAGTAAATCCTTATTCAATAATAAATTTTCAGTTAGTTGACATTAGCCTGATTTTCATTTTATAAATAAAAACAACATTAAAATTAATAAAACTATTAATATCCAAGAAATCTAACCACAAAAGTACATCAGATATGTGCACTGGATAAAGTACATTTAATATTATCATGCATTTATTTTGTAATAGCTGTAATTTATTCAAAATTGCTAGGTATGCTATAATAATTAAAGCAAGGCACACTAATATTTTTATATACCAATAAATATGATTATACCTTAGATTAATACCAATTCTGCAAAAATATAGCCAGCTTTTTAATTTAGTCTTTGTATATAATAATGAAAATGCATTTTAAAAGTCAATTATCTAACATAAATCCTAAATATTTGATCTCTAACATCTTCCAAAATTTTTAAAATTTCATCCTGCAATAATATAATCAGATCTTTGTCTCTTATTGTTTTCTGTCTATTTACTTACAGATTACTGTGTAATATGTTTTTAGATAAATAATTACACAAATTCAAGACATCTTTATTTAATTTAGTACAAAACTCATCTATATCAGATAAACTTAAAAATAGTCAACCGGTCATCTGCAAGCAAATGAATATCATAATCATAATATTTAAACATTGTACTAACACAATGTATAAAACAAGGAGAGGCCTCAAAACACTTCTCTGTGGAACTTCATATTTGTTACAAATATTATCAAAGTTACACATAACATCAACATTTATTTGAATAATGTATTACATATTTTAAAAATAACTCTCCACCCATTTCAGAGCAATTCTTCTAACACCAAAATTCTATGGCTAAAAGAAATAAATCATGATCAATAATTTAAAAGATACACATTAAATCCACAAAAAGGAAATTATAACTTCAAGATTATCTTGAAAGCATTCAAGTAAAAATTGCAATCTGTTCCAAAACCACATTTTTCCAAAAACCAGAATAATGTGACAAGTATTCCAATCATATGAATAACACTTTAATTTATAGATGTACAACATATTCAATTATCTCCAATAGATTATAATTATTTATTTGATTATACAATCAATTAATACTTATTAATAGGTCATAATTAGCTAAAATCTGAAGCATTAACCACTTTTGGCATAGGTGTAATGCAAGAGATGTTTAGCTAGCTCAGTCAGACAGTTCTCCATAAAATAAACTACTCAAAGCAATAATATTCTTTATTACAATATTAAGTAGGAACATAACTAAAACAATCAAAATTATCCTTTATAATTTTGCAAGTAATGTTCTGTGGCTTGCACATGGCCCAGATATACCAGAATCCCATGCTAGAAGCCAATGGACTACGAAGCCAGAAACATGGCTGATGAGGTTTCACAAATGTTCGACGGAAATACACAAATAACCCCAGAACATCTTTCTGAATACTTGCAAAATGCCTGCAGATGTGCAGGACAGCAGGATGGGCCAGGTAGATCCTGGGTATACTGGTGGTCCCCAGCAATTTCAGAAATAAGAGTATCAGTACTTGCATTGAGGAGAAGAATGCAGCAGGACATGCATAGAACTGATTGAGTGGATGAGGTAAAGAGAGAAGAATGCCGTTGTACAAGAAAGGCATTAACTGATGCTATCAAAGAAGCTAACATAAACGCATGGGAGAAATTCATTGCTGAGCTTGATGCTGATCCTTGGGGGGAAGCCTACAAAGCTGTGATGGACCGATTTGGTAGACATATCACCCCTCTTCGTGGTGATTGAGAAGGTGGAACAATTATTTCCAGCCATAGAGACCAAATGGTGGGAAATTCCGGTACTGCATAACAATAGCTTCACTATTGATGAGCTTAAATCTGCGGTAACCACCTTACATCCCAACAAGTGTCCAGGGCCTTACTCAGTTCCAGGCAAAATTACTAAGGAAATAGTGTACAGACAGTATTGGACGTATTCAGTGTGGCACTAGAAAAGACATGCTTCCCAGACTATTGGAAAGACACAAGATTAGTTTTGATTCCAAAACCAAAGACCAAAATCCAGGAGAAACTACATACAGACTGATATGTCTGTTAAATACCAATGGGAAATTATTAGAACGAATGATTGTCACCAGACTCGGGGCTGAACTGGAAACGAGAGGCGGATTGTCTCACAAGCAATTCGGTTTTGTCAAAGGAAGGTCCACGGTTGACGCTCTGCAGTACATGATTAACTGGGCCAGAGAAAGAGCAGGTGGTTCTCGGCGTTGACGGAGGATACCATTGGTTGTTCTCCTAGACGTCAAAAATGCTTTTGGAAGCCTCTCCTGGCTGGTTATCAATCAGGCCTTGACTGGAAAAAACGTTAGTCCCTATCTCAGAAGTATTATAAATTCTTACCTTCATCACACAATGATGCACGTCAGCACTGAAGAGGGAGATGCCCCAGTTGAAGTATTCAGAGGAATTCCACAGGGGTCAGTCCTTGGACCACTCCTGTGGAACTTAGCTTTCAATGGGGTGTTATGTATTGAATTTGATGGAGACGTGGAACTAGTGGCCTTTGCGGATGACATAGCTTTACTGGTTTCAGGGTGTTCTGAACAAGAATGGAGGAGTATGCAAATGCCACGCTCATCAAAATACAGGCATGGCTGTCAGACAAAGGATTGATGTTAGCGCCCACTAAGACCGCAGCAACAGCATTAACTGGCTGTCATAGGCTTTGAAACATAATCGTCTGAGTAGGTGATTTGAACATCCATGCAACCGACATGGTCAAATATTTAGGTGTATGGTTACAAAGGCTTTTGATAAAAAACAAAACCTTCAACGGGTCTCATCTTTACAGCATAGGATGAATATAAGCATACTATCGGCTTACAAAACTGTTTCACAGAATGCACTCAAGTTGATTACGGGAGTTCCTCCCGTACATCTTCACGTCCTGATGTTGAAAAGGATACGACATGATGTGCCGCGCAAAGAAGCCTGAAATCAGATGTTGGAAGAATGGCAGACATACTGGCAAGCCTCAAATACCGGTTGTTTGATAAGAAGGATGATTCCATGAATTGACTCGTGGGTCTCCAGAAATCACGGGGAGGTGGGCTTCCACCTCTCTCAGTTGTTGATGGGAGGGTTTGGGACTTACCTCTACCACTTTGGCAGAAGGCCTGAACCGGTTTGCCAATACCGTGATGAAATAGATACTGTGGAACACACGATATACTTATGTCACTGGTGGGACGAACTGAGGCACACACGGGCCATTCAAGGACTGACACCAGATAATACTGTACAATACATGTTAATGGGACATCGTGACACAACAACAACCTTAGCAACCTTAGTCACAAATATTATAAAGGCCAAGGAACGAGATGCTGTTGGGTGAAACGGAGTAACCTGGAGGTAGGGTCTTACAGGGGTAGCTCTGCTCATGAGAGAGTGGTTTGCTGAGGTGAACCACTCTTGATGACTGACCAGGGATCCCCTGAGTTTGTGGGTAATAAAAAAAAGACCGAGACCGGCTGGATCCCTCCCTAGGGAGGGGGTACGGTTAGAGGCAGGTATATAAAAGACCCAATCCCGACCTATTGGGAGAACGACTCCTGCAGGGAACGGCATAGCTGGGACCCGCGGGGTCTTGGTAGGTTAGAGGCAAAGGCAACCTCTGAGGGTGTGCAATGCATTAGCTGGTCCACTCTCCTAGGTTGGGAGAAAAAAATAGTAATGTTATCAAAGCCAGTAAGATTTTTTTGCAAATAAATAAAATTTTTCTTAGATTTTCCATATCTAACAATCTAATTGTAGAACGGTTTGCAACTCGTGAATATCACCTCAAACTAGATATTTGTGTAATACATACTGTTGAATTCATGGTATTAAAAATGTTTTTATAAAATCCCTTCCAGCTTAATAATTTTTTCCAGTCTATTATTAGTTGTTTCAACATTAATCACAATTGATCTGGCAAGTGATTGTTAACAGTACCAATCATCTCTTTTACTGTATTCCATAGTAATTTAGTATGTTTTTGGAAAGACATAATTTTTTATTTAAATGAATTTTTTTGCTTATTTATGAATAGGCAGTAGAATCAGTTTGTATGTAATTTATATTGCTGCTGATTATACTCACTGGTATTTTATAAAATTTACATATACATTTAATTTCCTGGATTTAATTGTTAAATATTTCATTTTTATGGGCTGCAATCCTACCAGATTTTCCTCTCTACACCTACTTCAATTAAGTTTTACCAGTGTCAGATATCAAATATTAATCCTATTATCCATTCTATCATGATTTTCATTGACTGGCTTAACACAATCATATAGGCATTTTTTAAAATCTTTACTATTAATTAATATATTGCCAATTATTTACTATTTAGTGCTTACAAAGTGCTCTACTTTCAATAAGTTGTATTTGATTTACTTATTTGGCTAACGACCTCACAAATTAAGTAATCAGTATTGGTATAAAGGTATGTTCTATCAATGTGTGTTTATTGTATTATATAAGTGTATTATATAAGTTAACCTAGTAAGCCTATGAATCATTTGTTTCATTTGATTAGAATTTAGGTTGATAACAATGATGTAGCATATGTATCATTTTTTTCAAGGAGATTTATGTTAATATCACACACTAATATAATATTTTCACAAAATTCAAAATCATTTTCTTTAATTTTTTCAGAAAACATAACTAGTTATAACATGGAAATCTAATTACCATGATAATAACAAATACAGAATTAAACCTAACTTTAATATTCAAATATCACAAATTATTATCAATAGAACAGTAATTCATCACTGAGACATATTCCAATTCTTATATATACAACATCACCTGTATTAAAGCTAACGTTGCTTCTTACTAATCCATGATTATTAATAAAATAAAAGTCACCCTCTAATTGCTAACCATGCCACCATGGGTGGTGAAACAAGATTTTGTTCTGTTTATCCACTAGGATTTCCAGCTGCCAATCAACGATTAGTGTGTACTTAATACTCTCAACCGAGGGATCGATGGATCAAAACTACCTACTTCCTTGTTCCCTGCATGTGGTGAGGTTTGATGCCAGGAATAATGAATTTTTGTCAGTGTGGATCCAGTCCAGGGCCCACCAAAGACCTCAAGGATGGTAACCCCTACGTTGGATGTCACCTTGTTCCATATTAGTCACTCTGTAAAGCTAAAACACTGTTGATTAACAATCATTCAAAGGAACCTGTTGCTCACTTTACAGTATGTGGGAACCTGTATCTGGTCTTTAGAGATGTGAAGCAGAGGCCACTATTGGCCAAATCAGATTGAAAGAGGAGATGACCAAGGTAAAGCAAAGCTCGCTCCAGGTTTAAAAACAACCTGCCGGGTTGGTCTAGTGGTTAACGCGTCTTCCCAAATCAGCTGATTTGGAAGTCGAGAGTTACAGCCTTCAAGTCCTAGTAAAGCCAGTTATTTTTACACGGATTTGAATACTAGATCGTGGATACCGGTGTTCTTTGGTGGTTGGGTTTCAATTAACTACACATCTCAGGAATGGTTGAACTGAGAATGTACAAGACTACACTTCATTTACACTCATACATATCATCCGAATTCATCCTCTGAAGAATTATCTAAACGGTAGTTACCGGAGGCTAAACAGGAAAAAGAAAGAAAGAAAAGGTTTAAAAACATAACTTTCTTGCCCACCCTGTGCAGTAAGGGTCACCGTCTTTATGAGTTTAAATCTTAATTGGCCAATACAATCAATGTTTTCATGTTATCACCATGTCACTGTGGATGACAGCCATCTGTGTACCAGACTCTTGTCAGTTTTCACACATATATCTACAGGCAATTATACAGCTTGGCCGCATGCTCTCTGCAAACGACTGAGCAGTCACAATGAATAACTTTCAGGTTTAGCTTTCTATTTTATGGTTAATCTCAATTAAAACTGGTTAATTCAATAAAAGTAACTGGTAAAAATCTCTTTGGCAGTGTGGTAGTGTCCTGACTTCTCACCTGGAGGTCCTGGCTTTTAATCCTGGTCAGACGTGGCATTTTTCTTACACCACAATATCACATTGCCATATTCCCACATACCAACTTAAAACAAGTTTTTGTGGTGAATTAATTCATCAAGAAAGAAAATAATCATAAAACCAATTAAGTAGAATATGTTGAGTGGATTTAATACAGAATGAAATAACAGGTTTCAATTACTAATCCATGATTAGGTTTCAAAGTATGAAACTTCTGCAAGGCATAGGTTAGTGAAGTGAAACTGGTTAAAAGACAAAAATCACTGGTTATAGGTCTTGTTTTTTCTAACCTTACCATTGATAAGTTATGATGATCTTATCTTTAATTGATAGGATGAATGAAACAAGGTGATTTACAAGAGAAGATATATTCAAAATTATCTTTATTAATATTGAATAAATGAACAATAAAAAAAATCCAGCACATTTAAAACAATTTTAAAAAAGATAAACACAAATCATACACTATAAATGCTGCACAAAGATTCTAATATAAACATGAATGTTTACTAATGTAACCCACTAATACTTATATATTCTATTACAAGAGTGCAAAGTAGCAACAAAACATGAACAATATTAATGTTCTACTACATCTAATTAAAGAAAAATACTACTTATATAAAAAAGTAAAAAAAATAAAGATAATAGTATTGGACAGTAAACAAAACAAATGCTTATACACAGGGTACTAATTTAATAAGTAAAATTTTGGATGACTAGATAAATCAGTTAAAAATATATATAGATAAATATTATACAATTTTATTTTTTAATATGTACAAATATCACCCACTTAATATCACAATAAAATAAACAAATGAAACTAAGACTGTGGCAATTCTAATTGTAATGACCTGTCCTTTTATTCAAAAGAATACAATAAAGAAAGATAGTGAACTGTGAACATTAGAACTTTATATTCACTGCAGTAATAAATAATTGTGGTTTAATGAATAACATAATGCCTTGGCAATTTGAGATGGCTACAGGTCAATAAAATTATTTTAAAAGTAATGTAATTTTCTAAAAGTAGTGACTAGAAAATTCCATGATAGTGCACTAAAAAATTATTAGATTTCAGAAATGGAAAATGGAAAATTTATTGACATTTTAAGTGCAGGCCTGAAATTCTACACTGACAGATACATTTTTCTGTTTTTAAAAATCTTACCTTCTGCTACATTATAACTATAGTAACAAAATATAAGAAACAAAATGAGTATTATAAATATTCTCTTTAAATGAATAACTTTGTACCAAAAATTTTGATAAGATTCATATCGTACTGGATTATTTAACTTATTAACAATGTTATACAATAAATAAAACTATAATAAACTACAACAACAAAAATCAGTCTGTTTAAAATACTAAATATAAACAGAAAAGTGTCGGGCATTGAAAATGCCAGTGTACTGACATATTTAATTTTTAAGATTTGAAGACCAGGTAAATAAAATTTACTAACAATACAAACAAATAGGATGTACAATTAACAAAAACTTAACTACACAAAATCCACTACAGTTGATCTTTATGTCAAAGTACATATAGAAAGAATGATAGAAATATTTATAACTATACATTTCTGCTACATCGTATTTAATAGTATACATATTTCATATATATATATATAATATGCCAAGAGTTCCAGTCTTTTTGGTTGACACTAGACATCCACATCTGGTACTTCATTTCTTTCAGATGTCTCATGTTCATTGTCACTTACAAGATTCAGAAAAGATTTTGATGCATATTCCTAAAAGATCTGTACATATTCTTTGGAAATGTAATGTAAAAGAAACACTGAATTAAGGATTCTCAAATACATTACTTCTCATCCATAGTCAGGTAATAAATACCACTTTCCATTTCATTTTTACATAAAATTTTTATTAATCCATCTGCAATTAGCAATTTTTTATTGTCTGACTTAGTAATTACCATTATATTGTAAAAAAAGTGAATCAAATCACATACAACCAACAATTAAAAAAATAATTAACATTTATGAAAATTAGTTTTACAAAATTAAACAATGAAATGGATAATAGACATAAAACAGCTGCCAGATTAAACAATTTTTAAATTATAAAAAAAATTGTATAATAAAAATTACATTTTACTAAAACAAAAAAATTGGTTCTTTACATATTTTTTATAGACTCAAATTTTGAAACTATAAAGAATTTACATTATTGAACATTTGTGTTTTTAATATTTTTTGTTTGGTTAATAAAAACATTCATATGTTACATAATTAAAACATATACATTGTTTTTAGAAATATTTTAATAGATGTTATTTTTAATCACTGAAATTTTGCTAAATGAACATTGCATTTAATATAAAAAACCTTATTGAGGTTTTTTTTTACTGTTTGATAATGTATCTCAATTTCGAAAGAAGTTTTATTGAAAATATATTATATAATTATAAGATCCGACGCAGGCAACAATTAGATAAACTTCTAAAAATTTCATTGTTTATTAAAAGACTAAGAACTATTCTGAATGTAATGCAAAATTAAAAAAATAATATTAATTACAGAAAAAGTACAATTTTTTTAATTATTACTTTTCTAGGCACAATCACAATTGTAAATTCAATTAATAATGAACTGAATTAGTATAAACTCAAACAAATAAAAGTCACTATAAGAATCATAAACGTTAAACTTCATTTCTTGAATATGACTATAATCATCAACACTTGAATCATTATCTTGATGACTTGTCTAATACATCTTGAACAGATGTATATGTAACATTCGTTTCAACTGTTTATTGAAATAAGATGTCTTTATTCTCCTGAAACACAATAAATAAAAAGAAATCTGCAAACAAAAGAGCATATAATAATTAGTTTTATAAAAAACGATATCCAATAATAGTGGCAATCTGATTCCAGACATTATTGTCAAGAGAATCAATGACCTTTAAGCATACTGCTATCTAGGAGGAAGATCAAAGAACGTATTCAACACACCTAGTTAGTATTCTACTGCAAAGTGGCTCAGTTGTTCTCTGGGTCCATTTTATTTTCCTAAACCGTGTGGCTCAATATAATTTCAGTCCTTCCTTTCCCAACTTTTGCATTAAAATCCCCTGTTAGCACTATCGTTTGGTATTTTGCAATTCTCTTTATCATGTGCTCTTTTGTAAAATAAAGAGATGTCACTTTGTCATTCATACTATCAGTTGTAGAGCATATACCTGAATATTTAATGGAATAGGGCTCAAAACACATTTCCAACAAAATTGTACAAAGTTAACCACTTGTCTTGAAATTAAGTCCTTAACTATTATTCTGACTTCACATTGATGTTTCAGAATAGTAAACCTTACAACTTTCAACACTACAAAAACTAGGTCCTGGCCATCTCATTTCACTAACATCCTTGATGATAATACAGAATATTTTAATTTCTTTTATTACAATGTGTATTTTTCCAGCTTATGTTGATCAGTCATTCCATGTACCTGTTATAGAAAATTATCATGTCACACTCAACTTCTTTTTCTTAATTTCTTTCAATATCTTTTCCGGTAGAATTCTAAAATTCTGGATAATTTTAAATTGAACAAAGCAATGATGATTCTACTGAGGATATTCACTAGAATCTTTAAGCAGTGGTTTCCCGTTTCCTTTCATATTTTTATGCTGTTGACCAACATGTGTGGTTATAACATCTTCAGAGCCAGTTTCTTATTCCAAAAGCAAGAAAATCCCCTTAATTCTACCTGCTCATCTGCCCTCCTAACAGGCCATTGGCACTGGATAGAGGGGAACTCATTAATAACTGCTGTTTATTTATTAGTTTCAAGATACTGAATATTTATACATTTTTTTAATAATGTTGGACAATATAAAAAATTTGAAAATAATAAAATTTACCACATAATGAATTAAATTTTTAAATGATTTTAACAAGAAAAACACGGAAATTGATTACATATAATCTTTTAAAGTGTCTAGTTTTATTAAAGAATATTTGTCTTTTCTGTAGGAGCATGATGTGACAAAATGTAGTCTTTTTTTTTTCAATCGGTCTAATTTTCTGAACTAAAATATTTATTCATCTCTTAAATAAAAAAATGTATTTTAAAAAATTTGAGTAAGTGTTGATAAATGTCATTAAAATTAGAATATTCATAAAATTAAGTACTTCATTATTAATTCAGATTACTGGAGTCAACTGTACATGAAACTTCTAACAGATTGATCTCATACTGAATTTTTTTAATGAAAAATTACGTCTTCATCACAAGAATGGTTTTTTTATTTTTACAAAAAAGTATCTGATACAGGAGGATCCATTTCATTGTTACAAATTAGATTTTAATAATGTCATAAATAAAACAGGTGTGTTTTATAAAAGAAAACTGGATTTATAAATTTAAATAAACTTAACAATAAGTTTATAACTTTAAAACTTTGAAATACACCTGGAAATTTTAAATTGTATATTGACAGATTGTATTATTGTTTTTTTTTTTTAACAGAAGAAAGTAATCTCACGAATTATAAACTAAATTTATGAATAAAAAATGTGAATTTCAAAGACTATCAGGATCTCAAAACTTAAGTAATAACATTTTATGCAGCAATAAAATGCAGGTAACATCAGGTAGATGTGAAATAAGAAAATAAAATTGTTGGCTAAAAAATGCGGAAGGGATGTTTACATACTTGTAATGTATTAAAATTACAGTTTCAGTGAATACTACACTGCTTGGCAAAGGACAAATTAGTTGCATAGTTTATCAAAGAGGGTTCATTGGAATTCAACTAATTTGCTACCGCAAAAATGTTGGCCAGATATTCTACAAGAGAGAATCAATGGTCTCCAAAATTATTCCTCAGCTGTATAACTATTTTTATTAATTTTAGTTTGATATATACATATTTTAGTGAACATACACACCTACCTGAGTGCTATAAAAAATTGCAGATGTTAGGCATCCCTTAATCTGTATCTGAGAACTCAGATGATGCATCTGAATGACTTGAAGATTTGGTTCGATTATTTTTTTTATATTCATGCTTATGTAATTTGTGTGTTCTTGTTCTTTTCTTCTTTCTTATCACCTCTTCTGTATCATTATAAACTGGAATTTACAAACATAAAACCTATTAAATAAAAATTAATACATAATGTGAAGTAAAGTGATAATCACAAGTATTATAAATACCATTAAAAATAGGAATACCAACAGATTACAGTCTCTATGTTACATACTATATGAACTGGGGAAAATTATGACTCATTATGACCTTATTACTTACTGCTGGGGCACCACGAATCTCAGTAGATTCTTTGCCTTGTAGATAAGCCTATTCCACATCCCTCTTTCATTCGCCATGTGAACTCCACCTTCCAGTTGGTTTAAGTCCTTTACAATTGGTCACACAATCTTAATTTTTCCAAGCCCAGTGGTCTTCTTTCCTCTGGTGTAGCTCTCATTACTACTATTAGTTTTGTTCCTTCATAACACATATTGCAATCAACTATCCTTCTTGCTTTTACTGCGGCTATAATATCAGGATCTTGATACAACCATAGTTTTATGTTATCCTCCATACTCCTTCTTCTTCAATGGGATCCCATATTTTTCTTAATATTTTATGACCTAATTCATTCTCTTCATATGATAACATCTTGAAGGTAGCTTCCTAAACATACAGTAACAACTTTCTGATATAGATATCACAATATTACCACTTCCACAATTTTTTTCTGAAGTTATATTGGTTTTTTTACCAAAAACCCCCTAAAAATTATAGTGCATCAAAACAAAAAATATAAAGAAAAATAATCAGTAAAACTATGGAAAAGACTTGTATTGAGAATGTACTGTTGTAATAAAAGAAAAGTAGAATCAGCTATTCACCTGTACATATTTAAGTCCAGTGCATCTTAATAATTAGAATGAGGATAAATGAGGCTTGCACTGTTATAAACTAGAAATAATACTGAACACAAACTGTCTATTCTGATTACTGTAGCTATAACCAACTCCCACCACTAAGCTATAGAAGTGGGCGCTTCCAAAGTAAAAGTGTGTGGTAGATCTACTACATCAGTGAAAGGGTTACAAATTAGTTTCATCCATTTATATTTGAAAAGAAAACCGTCAAACAACAGAAGGATGATGATTTGAAAATTGTAAAAATTAACTTGTGCATGATTTTAAATAAAATGAATGATTTTTAATGCTATTTATAACTTTTTTTCTGAAATTTAGCTCAAAATTCATTTTATAAATTTTCTTATATTGCTAACGGTACTTTGAATGAATCTGAAATTTGTTCCTCCGAAATTTTGAATTTGGATATTTTAATAATTTTTCTTTCAACATTTTTCTTGTTTTAGATTTTAAGAATAGTGTCACATTAAACAATTAAACAATGCTGTTTGAATGCTGTTTTTTAACCTTTTTTATTATCTATCAAGAGCAACTCCATTTCACTTCTATTCTCAAAAAGTTGAGTAACTGAGTAGTAAAATATTCAAAAGTTTTAAGCCTATTTCTGAAATAGCTTATATGTTAAACTGATGTTGCATTTGTATAGAGAACTATACAATTATGTTTACAGAATTCACAATTATGTTTTGCAAAACTTATTTTAGGTAATCCTTTTTTTATATAAAAAAACAAGAAAATAAGTTCATTACCTGAAAATAATTACTGTAACACGACTAGAACATCAAAATATAAAAAAATTGGAATACTACAGGAATTTTATGCACAAATAGAACATCAGTGATTCAAAGTTCTAAGAGGTCACCAGATAGTAACCCTTAGCTTTAATTTGTGTGATAAAAAATTAATGGATTTAAAAAAGGCAAGATTGATTACAAAAATTAGCGCTACCTCATTTCAAGAGGTTAATGCCCATTCTGGACAGATAGACTGCTAAAATGAGTGTAATGCATCTTGACAATAGTGATCACCAGTAGCTGGGCACAAAAAAAGTTCATTGAATAAATTTAAGATTGATACAATTTACATAAGTTCATCGTCATTTTCAGTGTAATGAAAATTATTACAGTTTCAATTACAAATTTAGATGAAAAGCTCAACACCTAACTCCCTGTCACAATTGCTTCCTTTCTTTACTTAATTTCATTTTAAATGGTATTCATTTACGTGAATCAAGTAAATACACTAACCTAGTTATCAATGTAAACAGACATTTTAATGATTGTAATGGTAAGTATACTTATTGTTTACTTCAGGGACATGACAGTAGTAGCAGAAGCTCAATCTACTACTAGACACACACACTAAATATTCTTCAGTCTGGCCAGTGTTAATGTCTGTATCCTAATCCAGTAGTACAACTGTTAAATTAAAATTTTATCTAATTACACATTTTACTTTTGTAGTTTATTTGTATAGTATTTTTAAATGAGTGTTGCATAAAGTATGATTTTTTATTTAAGTTAAAAAGTTTCAGATTTTACAAAGAAATAAAATAAATAAATAAAATGTGTAAAACAGATTTGTGATCGGTGGAAAAATGAAGATACTTTTTGAAAAATGCTTAATTCAATGTGTGACATTGAACAAGCAAAGCATCTTGACCTGAATAAAAGAATAACTTGACCCATATGGTTACATGAAAACTAATTAAATGGTTTTTTGCCAAAGTAAATGTTTGTTCTTGGCACTTGGTTTCTTCGGTACAGGACTACTGTTATTATCATGTCCAAGGCTGCACTCTCTGATCTGTGTCTTGCATACATACATATTACTTACCGAGACACTATAAAAAAAAAACTGTGATCTTTTTTAATTTTATCTGTCGAATATGAATAATCTGATTATACATGTGTTGATTGTAGACACTGAAATGGGCAAGAGATAATCTTCAACACTTAGAAAACTTGCAATAAATACATTAATGAAGAAATTATTTTTTACCTGTAAATAATGGTACCCAATACCAGTTATACAAAATTTCTTTTCTTTTTAATCATTAGTCACTTGACTGGTTTGATGCTATTCTCCATTTCTAATGGTTCTTTGCTAATCTTTTAGACTCAATATTTATTACATTCTATGTCCTCAATTATCTGTTTCATAAATTCCAAACACAAGCATACATCACTAAAAATAATCAGTCCTCTCCTTTTTAAAAATAAATAAAGATTACAGCATTTATACTACAATTTTCATTATAATATGAACCTAGAAAAGAAAGAATCTTAGTGCTGGCATATAAATAGATCCCTGACTCTTCAGTAGGTTTCAGTTACTTGACCTATATTTGGCATCTACAATACATTTTACTATTCCACTTTAAAAAAAAAAAAATGTAGTCTAATTACGTGATATAACAGAGTGTGATCTTTTAAAATTCTGATTAACAGGTCTTCTTCTCCGAGAGACAACAGAATTTATTTCTGCTATCGTAGATCGTAGCGGGGACTCTTGATGAGATGTATCCACAGTCTCTTCATTATTCAGCACACTGACCTCCATTTCTGATTCACTAGCTGAACAGTTTCTTTGAGAAACCTGTGAACATGTCCAAAAATACAGCTGTTACATGATAAAAGTAGGAGACCAATCTTCAACTGATAGGAACAATGGTCATTAGTCAGGTCTTTTGGATTATTGCACAACAGGAAACAGCGTTCCTAGTAAAGTCTACCACCACTGTCTCAACCACCAAGCTCCAAGAAAAAACTACTGCTATGCTATCTTCTCCATCCTCAACCTTTGCCAGGATTGTGTATGATATTCATATACTATTTACACATCAGAAAAAACATGGTGGATAAGAGGAAGGGATAATAATCTTATACACCAGCTGAGATTCTTTACATAGAAGGCAGATTAGTATTTAGTTCAGGATGCAAAATGCAGATAACAACCACTGAAAGAATATCCAACAATGTACTCATGCTTACAGGGAAAAGTATGGAGTGAAGTGTTTTCCTGTTTCCTTCTTCACTGTTAGTTGAACATACTTTTTGTACGTAAGCATATCTAGCTTATTGGGATGCAAATGATACCTTCAGTCAATTTAACACATGATTATATATGGATATTATCATACGAAGAGAAAGCAACTCTGTTCGGTATCTCTTGTAACAGACCTGCTTTAACATGACACAACTTCAAGAAAGATTGGCACAGATAAAATTAATATACAATACATTATAAACACCACCTCAACCCTCAACTCAGTAGGAGAAAAGTCTAAATTTATTATTTCAGATTAATCCTAAATAAATTTTTTAGAACACTTTATGATAAATGATTTTTGTTTTACTGAACACACATTATAATCTGCTATACTTCTCACAAACATTAGTGCTTAAATTAAATGATATTTTAGATTAAAAGAAGCTGAAGAAATGTAGAGATACTGCTACATTTTCTACTCTTCTACAACAATGATATAAGGAAAATTGAAATTTAGTTACTGTTATAGTACATTCTTGAACGTTGTGTCATGTTAAAAAAATTAAACTATTTTCTACTTGATTTAAATTATTTGGAAAACCAAAAATTTTACCTAAAAAGACCAGACTCTTCTTAACCGCTCATTCTAAAATAAATAAGTGATAAGCTAACAAGAGTTAGTTTAAAATAAATTTTTAATCTACCGAGCGACATGAATACTTGCTGACATACAAGACATGTGCAAGAATTAGGAGCAGTTACTATAAAAAGGAATTAACAATAGTGAATTGGACTGTGTATGAATATTTTTAACTGATTTACTAGGGGTATCAGGTATTTTTTTCAGACCATAATAAATTGCTTTCTCATAACAGCAGGTAGAGATAGTTGAGTGTGACAATTTGCGATTTGATCTTCAATCGAAATGATCTAATTCTGTCCAAATTTACTGTAAATTGTGTGAAATTTATGGATTAGTGATGGAAATGGTAGGAGGCTTAGTGTTGAGATGAACTTTTTGAAAGGTGAGTGCAACATTTTAAATGATTAAAATTTATAACGATTAATTTTCAAATTAATGGAAATTGCTTTTCCACAAGACATTATAGAATTAATCATCAACATGTTTTTGGTGGAGTTACCGGTAGCACTGTTGCTAATGGTGGTCATTTTAAAATAAATCCTCCTCATAAAGGGGATAATCCCTTGGGAATTTAATCAGATAATTTGTATCCTATCTGTATGTTATTTTGCTAAATTTCATATATTTGCAAACTTCATATCGTTTAACTGTGTTGAGATCTTTGATTTTATGTGTAAAAATGTACACATTATGTTTAAAGCATTTGTGTGTGTGTGTGTTTTGTTCCTATAAAGTGATTAGCAAAAGTTGATTCTGTTATTGTGTATAATACTCCCCATATCTGCAGGTGAATGTTATTGTTTGGGCACAAATTCATGCTGTCAATAGTCTTCTTGAAGGTGATCTGGATAAATAAATAACTTTATTCTCAAGCCGTTGAGTTCTGTGGAGATGATTCCGAATGACATCTAGTTATATTTTCAATTGAGTTCACCTTCTACCATAACAGTACGGTAAGTCAGCACAATTTTTTTTTACTATAAATCTATAAAGCTTCAAGTGATGGAGCAGATAAAAATCATAAAGGATTACAAAAAAAAACCTCTATTTTCAAAATAATTAAACCAAGGTAAGACACCTTATATAAAGTCCAACAACCAACTTTGTATCATTATAATATTATTATAATTTGTGCGCAAATTTCTTAAGTCCACTTCATTTCATATTTTATCAATCCATCTAATTTTCAATATCCTCAATGACTTCAATTATTTCATCTTTTTCCTATGTCTACATTTCTACATAGATATTTTTATGAGAATCTTTTTAATTCATAGATCTACATGAGACACTGGCAAACTTCTTTTTTGAAAGTTTTCATTAAAGTTCTCCTTGCTCATACCACTCTGCTTTTGATCTCTTCCTTACTTAAGGACCTTTTGTATTTTTACTTCCTAAATAGAAAGATTTTATAATTTCTGGCAAATTATATTAACTTATCTTAATATTTAATTACTCACCTGCTTTCTGTACATTTCATTACCGTTGTTTTACTCTTGTTTATTTCCATACTGAATTTCTTTCCTAACAGTAAACTCAGTCAGCACTTCTTCCAACTCACTTTAGATTTTTCATAAAAGAACAATGCCATCAGTGAATCTTAATATATTTCTTCATAAAGAATAATTTTTTTTCTTCAAAAGTTACTCCCCTCTCAAGCTTTTTCCAATTTCTGTATTACTTGTACATACATGTTTACATGTATGTACATACATACATAAATGCAATGAATATAGACTAAATAACTGTCTTACTGGTTTTTAAAAATACAGCTCATCTTTTTTTTGTCTTCTACTATTTTAACTACTATCAGAACAAACATGATTAATAAGGAACCAAGAAAGTATTGCCATAGAACTGTTAATAGCTACTAAATACCAACAATAGCAAAAATATGTCAGATGAGAAGTTTAAAACAGATCATAATCTTGCCGGATTCAAAATTTAAAATAAATAACAATCATTATTTTATGATAAAGAAAAATAAAACAAATTAAATATTTACTAAAGAATATATACCATATGACACCTGCAGCAGCAGTAGTGACTAACTGATAAAAAACTAGAGGACGAAGAAGAAACTTCTTCAATGAACTCTAAAGAGCTTTCAATATCGCTTATTTCAGATAGTGAATAACCTAGACCTGGTAGATGAATGATGGAAACCTCTTTCTTATTCTGCAAGCAATGAATAATTTTATTATTTAAACAAGAGATCATAGAGTTAAAAGACACATACATAAAGTTGAAAGAGAGTTATAACACTACTAATTAATTGCAACATTTCAAATATGTCTTTGATTTCTCAAGGGTTAGCCTCCTCAAAGTGAGTACATGACTCTATCCTGCATTGTCATGAATATAATAATAGTAATATGTAAGATTTTAATTAACAACAGCACTTAGGTTCATGATATCTTGCCTCATAAAAACTTTACTGGAGGAATGCACAAAAATTTAATTAAGTACTTATATGTGAGTATTTTTAACAATTCCTATATGCACTAACTCTGGTGTTAAAATAGCCTACCTAAATTATTACAATGGTTTAATGATAAAAGAGCATTTATACATTGAATTTGTATACCATTATATTACTTTATACAAACTGTTTAGACTCAGGGTTATTTAAATGAGGTTATTTAATTTTTAAATGGTGGTTTCTCACTTTTTTCTTACTCCTTTTTAAACTCTCACTTTTTTATTTTTATTTTTTGTTTGTTTAACCTCTGGGACCATTGCTAGGTATTGTTGCAGAGGATGAGATGAATGGCAATTTCTGTAGCAAATGAAAATACCATGCCTGACCTTTATACTTGCTTTTCATTAACTAACAATGTTTCTTTTTTTCATGTTTGTCCTAAATCTTACATCCTTAATTTAACATACTTCCTGACATTGTTGATTGATGAAATTTTGCAGTTACTAAAGTCGAGTGACAATACAATATTCAATGACAATACAATATTCCTCCATTACGTTTGCAAACATCCTCCGGTATGGGAGTAAATTAAGGGTGCAGGTGTAAAAAATTACAAAATCTACAAAACGATTCGTGACTGAAATCATCTGGCCACATCTCGATAGAGGACAACTGTATGAGAATGACATACCATCAGTAAGAATAAACTTTGGAAGAGACGGCTCTCACATAATAGAGCCCAAAGCCATTCAATTTCCTGCCCTGCACAGCTACGGAACTGCTGAATGCCGAATGCTGCCGTTAATTTTATCATGGGCATCAACTTTCCAAAAAATGTAAGGCAGCGCTGTAAATTACACAGTTATTTATCTGGGTCCAAAGCTCTTTGCTGAAAGTCAAGCGTATGTCAGCTTTAGCTGAGTTAGATCTCTTGAAGAACTTAGGATCAAAGAATTGGACAACTCCAAATTAATAGGAAGAAAACCTTGCAATACATTATCAGAGATGAATCAATTGAGAATCTTTTATAAAAACTCATAAAAACGTTATCAAAAATTGTGATAGTTAATTAATAAAAACTTCACTATTTCGTTACCTTGTATAGTAAATATTTGATTGAAAATTTGTTTGATATTTTATAAATATATTAGAAATTTCAATATATGATGTTATCCTCTGAAATCCAAATTAACCTACTAATTAAACTCATGCAGTGTATGATAATAATTTAATTAAAGTATGACTAAAAAGTATAAAGCAAGTTTTTAAAAATTTTGAATAATTTTTTGTTACTCCTTTTTAAATTAATTTTTAACTATGGTCTTACGCTCTTGTTGGGCAGTCTAGTATCAGCCTTCAGACTCAACAGTGTATTTAAGAGTCATGTATAATTAATTTATAACAACATTACATATATGAAGCATAAGTTTGAATATCATAATAAAAATAATTTGGGATATAATCAAAACAAAGACTTTTATTTATTTCAATGAACCAGTGAATACCAGTAATACTTGGCATAATTTAAACCCAACCAAGGTATTTAACCAAGGCGGCAAATTATTTGACACTAACCATTTGTACAGTAATGGCATCATTACTTGGGACTTTAAGCTGATATATTGTAAAATAATTTTTGATAAATAACTTGTTTTGTAAGACTGCATTCACTGCACTCTTTTTAACTTAAAATATTACCACTAAGATTTTACCAAAAATAAATTAATGCTCAGATTAAGTAAATGTCATAAAGAATTTCACTAGATCTAGATAAAAATGTTAAATATATCATACATCCAGCCCAAGCAGAAGAGAGAGCGATACAAAGACACTGGTCAATATAGGAAAAAGACAGGATACCTCCTCTATCACAAATTTGGTCATTGATTCAATTGTATTGCAGTATGAAAATCATTCAAAGACTGCACAAAGAAAATGTTAACTTTTCAAAATAAAAAAATAAATAATAAATATGATAAAAAGAAATCATAAACTTTAGAAAAATATACAATTTAAGTATATAATAAAATTTCATAGATCAGAATTTTATTATATAATAAATTTCATGGATCAGAATTTTATGAGGATTTATTCAGATAATCTGAATATTTTTTTTTTCATTTTTTATGACCACATAGGATCACTTTTGTCAGTCCATTATCCAAGTCTCTTTGCAGGGACTTTAAGGGCCTTGCGGTCCTCCCAGTACTTTTTCATATGTTTTGATCACCGTGCCCTTTCTGTTGTTGAAAATGATCATTTTGTAAGTTTCTTTCTTGTGATTGTAAAGCAAGTGTTTTTGTCCTTGATTTTTTTGTTTAATTTTACCTTGTCTGTGCTGTCATCTGGTGTAAGGCCAATTTCCTTCAGATCCTCTCTTATTTCACTGATTCATCTGCATTTGTATTAGTGTTTTTTGAGTTGAGATTGTACTGTACGAGCTGTTTCAGAAGTCTCGAATCTTGCATCATGATGTATTCAAAGAATCCTAGTCTCCTATTATGCACGGCATCAGTGATGGGTTCTACCTCTTTGTACATGACTTTGTTGGGCATGAACCATCACTGCCAATCTTTCTGGTACTTTTTATTGATGCAGGTTCTTTTGATTTTCTGGAGTGTGTCGGTCCTTAATTTTCATTAAGGTGGAAGAGTGTGTTTGCTGTACATGTTGCTTCTGTTTTTATAACTGTATTGTAGTCTCTTATTTTTGCATACGTAGATAGATATTTTTTAATGTAAATGTACCAGGTTAATTTTTGTGGCTTTAGCTAGTTTTTTCTTGGCTGGATCGAAGTTTTTTCGTTTAGGTTATTTGTTGTTTCTCCAGGGTATATATATTGGATTATTTTGACCTTATTACCTTTTATTTTTATTTCTTTTAACTGTGCCGGTTTTTGGGGCAAAATTTGTCTTTTTGAATGATATGTTGAGGCCAATTTTATTTGCAGTGTTTTGAAGTTCTAATATCTGTGTTTTAACTTTGTTGATGTTGTTTGCTTGCAGTACAAAGTTGCTGATGAAACCAAGGCAGTCTGTTTAGATTTTTGGCCCATTTTTATTTCTGGAGGGTATTTTTTGAGCCATTCCCTATTACCATTTCTAGAGAGCAGTTGAGCAGTTGCGGTGAGAGTCCATCGCCTTGGCACAGTCCTGTATTGATCTCAAATAGTTTCAAAAGTTTGCCTCTGAATTTCACTTTCATTTAGTATTTCTAATGATCAGTTCTATCATTTTATTAGTTTGGGATGTAGTCTGAGGTATCTTAGAATTTTTGGCAGGGATTCTCTATGGATGCAATTGTATAATTTCTTGAAGTCTACAAACATTATTACCATGTCTGCTTCTTTTTCTATTGTAATTCATTTATCTTGAGACTCATGAACTGGTCTGGACAGCTGCTCCAGGGTCCAAAACCTCCACAGTATTTTCCTAGTTCTTTCTTGAGTTATAAACCAATGTTGTTGATGATCATTCTTGAAAGAATTCTGTATGTTGTGTCTAGGATTGAGATTTCCCTTTAGTTGTTAGGGTCTGTTTTATTCAATTTTTTGTGCTGTGAGTGATGAGGACTGTCGTCCAGTGTTCTAGTAGTTCTTTGATCCAGATGTTGACAAGCTGTTGATGAAAGGTGATTTTTGCTGGTCTTCCTGCATGTTTCCAGATCTCTACAAGGGTCTGATCTCACGACGGTTTATAATTCTTCATCTCACCCAGCGTTTGGTAGACTTCTTTTATAGTGAGAGGGTTGATGTTTTCCAGTGGTGTTGTTATTGGGATGCTGATGTTGAATTTCAGTAGTTCTGTCGGTTCTTCGCAATTTAGAAGTTTGTTGAAATATTTAGCCAGGATTTCTGCATTGTCTTTATTGTTATGGGCCAGATTATGGTTTTTGTTCTTCATTAACAGGGTTGGGGTTCATATTTCTGAAGTTGTTTTTTGAAGGTTTTGTGGTAGTCTCCCGACTGTGTTTTGTTGAATTCTTCTTCTATTGATTTCAGTATGTCTTATGGTATTCTCTTTTTATTTTCCTTAAGGTGTTTGGGTGGTTTTTCTCTGTTTTACTAGGTGTTGGAAGGATATTTCTGATTTTTGGGACTGATGTAATAGCCATGTTTGATGTCTTTTCTCCACTGTTTCATCACATTTGCTGTTCCAATATTGATGATGCTTTTAAAGGGTTTTATTAGGGTCAATTCTTCTACGAATTTTATGTTTTAAATCTCTTTGAGGTGGTGTTTGTCAATGAAGACATGATCTAGTTGCCATTCTACTTTAGTGAAGCTGGGGTGTTTCCAAGTTTTGAGTTTTTGAAGTTTCCTCTTGAAATACGTGGATTTCAAGATTAGGTTCTGGTTTCTGCAGAGATCGATGAGTCTGTTCATTTTTATTTGTTCTCTTTGGGGCGGCCATTTTCCAATGATGTTGCAGTATCTTCTTTCTCTGTCTAGTTGAGTGTTGAAGTCTCTGATTTTTGGGGACATGATTTGGTTGGGGGACATGATTTTTGGGGATGTTATTTATTATTTAGCTGGTGTAGCCAAATGGTGGATGTTATTTATTGTCTGGTTTAGTAGGTCCCAGAACTCTTCTGTTTCTTTACAGTCATTTGGAAATTTGTTTTTTATTAGTGGGAGTGTGGGCATTTATTATGGTGTAGATTTTATTAGATGAAAAATACTCAATACTCACCATATAGGGTGAGTACTGAGATTTTTGGGATTGTGATTTGAATTCTTGTACAGAGTTTATTATTTTGATGCTGACCAAAAAGCCTGTTCCAAACTGTGGGTTTTCATCACTCACAATTTTCCCAAGCATACCTTTGCAGAATATCCCTACATCCTTGAGATTCAGGGATATCAAGGATATCCCTATATCCTTGAGATTCCATGGCATCCTGGTCAGTGTTTCTTATTTCCTACAGACCCATGATGAGAATTTTGTGTTGGTCCATTAGGTCGGTTATTATTTTTAGTTTACCAGTCTGCATGAGTGAGTTTGGTGTGGAAATTTAGGTGATTTGCTTCTGTTTGATTTTGGATTTTGTATTGTTCTTATTCATATGTGCAATGTTAGGATATTCCAATGCTTCTGATCGCAAGTTATCTTCTAAGTGGCAGCCCACCATATTCGAGTACTGTCTTCTCTGAACACTGGTGTTGCTTAGTTACGCTGGAATATTCCTTAAAAGACCTTTTATGGTTGACTGTCAAAGGGTCACCTATGGTGGAACTAGGTCACAAGTTACGACTCTGGATGTGATCTTGTAAGGTGATTTGATCATAGATGAACTTGTGAAGTTTGTTTAGATTCATTTCACCAGATAAATGTCTCCTATATGTTCTGGATACATTCAGCCACACCTCATTGAGGCTCAACCTGACTTTTGTAAAAGTTGTTATTTTAGAGAAAATTGAAAAAATCCTATCCTAAAATTACGTCCATCTGAATACTTATAAATAAATAAATAAATACTTTATTCTGATAAATACGTAGTAATGATAACAATAACACATTATTTAGTTCACATCAGAAAAGGATAAGTATACTACTCCATGGATAAAAAAGGAACTGCCCAAGCATTTGCCTTATTTTAACATGGGAAACAATAATAAAACCTTCATCTGAGAAACATTGGACAACTACTCATAAAATGAAAAACAGAAGTGGTAAAGTTTATATTAATTATTCAAAATAATAAATACATGAAATAATAGTACATATGTGAAAAAACTAAATAAATAAAATTACAAAAAAATAAATATCAATTCAGAAGGTGTAAATGAAAATAATTCGAGTATAATTATAATTATTAAAAATGATATGATTGTTACCATTAAAGATGGTAACAATCTTCATTTAATGTGGAATAAAGATAATAATATTAATCGGAATAAAGATTAATAATATTAATATATTAATAATATTAAGTTCTTTTTCAGAACTTCATTGATAGAGTAATATTGTTTCTGTAAAAGAAAATCATTTAATTTTATAGAAGATAAATTGGTGGAAAGATCTCTTTGGATTAGTTGTTTATTAGAAATTGCAATGAAAGCATAATAAGGCAAATTCTCATACACCAAAGTATTTTGTTTAATGTCACAAAAAAGGTTGTGTTGTCTGGCTTAATAGTAGATGGTTATTTTTAAGAAAAGTAACTATTCTTTTTACTGAATACTGCAGATTAGCACATGGATAAGTTTCATAAATATAAGCTCATGGAAAGTTAGCATTCTTAATTTATATTTTAAGTATTGGTTTACCAATTGGATTAATATTTTTGGGCACCAAATAACGATTTGATAATACATTTTTGTTTTTTGAAACCTTGTTTTGAATTTTTGAAGAAGCCCCAAGATGTTATACTTCAGATGTAAATATATGCAGGCAAAATAAGCATTTAATAATGATGACAAGTTTATGTAAGATATTTCAAAGCAAAAAAAACTAAGGTTTGATTTTGTTGCAAATGAAATCGAACATCCTAAGAGAATGTGTCATCTAATAAAATACCCAAAAATTTCCCACTATGGGCAACAGAAATGCAAATCTGTTATCAACTGTATTTGTATTTCATCACAATTGTGATGATACAAAAAAAATCTATATAACACTTACTCAGGTTAAAGGAAACAACAAACCACAACTTAAATTACTTAACAAATCAACATATCAGTATGCATCTGTTTTTTGTGATGAAATAAAACAGAAATCTTATAAGAATAATAAAAATAGATGCAAAATTAGAAAAAAATTATCATAGATTACTAAATCAAGATGCTACTATCATATCTGCCTTAAAAGAGTAAACTCATACTCATAGGTTTGAACAACATTAACAACTACAAATAAAATTAATAAAAATAAGTATTAGCAGAGGAAATTTTATAACTGATTTTCAAATAAAGCCAAAAAAATACATACTAAGATTTCACCAACTTTTATCATCACCTCATCTGCAACAAAAATAACAAACTGAACTATATTGCATAAAATTAAAGATAAAGCTTGTTTTTGAAGTCATGTATACTGTCTTTGAGAAAGCATGAAAATGTACTCATGACTTGCTTTCAAGCTTATTCTTTTACTAATAATTAAAAAATATCCAAATAAAAACAAAATCAAGTCACTTTCCAGTAATTAATAAAGAAAAAACATATATGATTTTACTGCTTTTTCATGTAAGTTGATTTAGAGACATCTAGTTCATGCAATTACGATAAAAGGAAATATTCCTTTAAAACAGGTATTCTTGTATGTATTTTTAGTATGTTAGCAAAATTTCAACTTTGTTGGGCAGAGGGTTTAGGAGTTAAGGAGTATTAAAAATGTATTATTTTCAGCTAACTTCATCCATAATTTAAAGAATGAAAACCAGCTCACGCCTTTTTTAAAAGAATAATTTTGTTTATAATACTAGGGTATATAAGAACTACTTTAATGTTATATTACATACTATAAATGTGTGTGTATGTTGCATACTAATATAAATTATGGTAATCATAAGATTACTTTTACTGGTAGGATACTGCAAATTCAGAGAATCTAAGTAATCTCAAGGCATCTAAAATTTTTAATAAAAAGCTAAAAGCAGCTTACAGAACTATTTTCAGATTGTAACTATCCTAAAAAACCAAAACAGGGAAAAATGATTCCTGTTTTTAAATTGGAAACAGAAATTACATAATTGTCTAGGGTGACAATTATATTGTTTTTGTTACATAACAGAAGAAAGTGAGAAGTTCAGCTGTTAATCCACTATCAGGTGCTGGGAATCATGTAATGTGCATGTAATGTAATAAATAGGGACTTTAGTCTTTTCTGATACTATCATTTTTATGGTGTTTTTTTATTATCTAGAATAATACATGGATGTATTAAAAATTGGAAAAATATACAATTAATTTAATTTAAAGAATCTGGTTATTTTAACAATTTTTTTTAAATCCTTTCAAATTTTTCAAATGTTTTTAAAACTGCATTCTCTTCCCCAGGATGGAAGCTAAACTTTTTTTAAAAATTTATTTCCTCCCATGATTTGAAAAAAAATGGTTCTCAATTTCTCAATTCTACAACCCAAAGCCTCCTTCTTTATGCACACAAACTACATAAGCTCTGACCTCCGGTAGTTATCATCAAAATTGCATAATTTTCATGAATAAGTATATGTAATTCTGTACTAAAATTTTTTGGATTAGGTTCTTTTGTGTTGGTTAATTTTTTAGCAAACATATTTGGGGTTGGGACCCTAAAGAGAGGGTGAAGGTTTTGAGAATATCCAGGCAAGTTTAACATAAAAGTCTCTTTCAATTTTTTGCTACAAGGCCTTTTAATTGCCAAAAATATATCTGTACTGCAAAGACGGTGTCCCCAGGAAAGTGTCCTGATATGTGACTTTTCTTGTTAGTTTCCACTGGTGGGGAACAAAGGTCCTCACTTTTTTTTCACCCTGAGGCTTCCTTATGAGCAAGACATAACGTTTTATATTATGTAGATTAATACAATTAGTCTTATTTTAACCAACGCAACTATTACTACATTTGATTATAACTTCATATGAAATAATAATTACATTTACACATAAAAAAACAAAAAAATAAAAGTTTTACAAATCACTTAAATTTCTAAACCTAACTAAATAAACAAACTTAATATTTACTAAATTTCTCATCCTAACTTGGTGTAAACTTCTGAAAAACATGGCAGAAGATTAAGAGAGTGTAGTGGACAAATCTAGCAATAAATTAATACTTTTTTTATAAGAATCTTTTTTTAAATTAATTTTTTTCTTTTTTCATCTTTTGTAGGATGATAAAATACATCTAATTTTCTCAGATGAGATGAATCATCATCAAGCATTATATGAATGAGTGCAAATATAAATTATTACAGATACACAGATTAAAACAGATAATTATAACATTGCTTTGGCCGACAGGGATATTCTTTAACAGAAAGTCTGCCAGGAGGCCATGTTAGTACATAAGGTCTCTACAGTTTTTTTTTTTTTTTTATTTAAGGAAAATACTCAAAATTTTATCAAAATGAAAAATAAACTTTTATTTATCAGTAATATGAAAAGTACAGAGTGAAAAATTAGCAACAGCCCTCACTCAAGTGGTATTTCGTAATTACAAAATAGTCAATGTTACAAGAAGTTGGGTGTAGTTTCCCTTTAAAGAGGTGTCTGGATATTTTTAGAATGCAGTGGGATTAACTTCCATACTTGTCAATGAGAATAATAAATATTTAATCTTATCAAAGAAAAATATTTACCTTCACTTTCATTTTCACTTCGAAGTTCAAGTATTGGCTGTGTCCTAACGGAACAAACAAAGAAAATGACATTTAATAATTGACAAGGTAAGGTGCATATTCAAACAATTTATGAACTAATCCTGCAGACAGTTACGTTCCAGTGGCACTAGTACAGTGATTGTGACTTCTGCCATGAGATTAGGTTGCTGTTTTAAATATTATTGTCTGTGTGTATGGAAAGCAGATGTATATATATCCATAACATATAGTGTTGCATAATATTATATTATTTATTAAGCTTTATTTATATTAATATCTTATTAATGAATTAACTGATATCATTTTAATTTCAATGTTTAATAAAAAAATATCAGTTCTTCTTCTGCTTAATTATGGCTATTTTTTTTTTATAAATAATAAATTTTATCTTTTACCCTGAGATTTTATAATAAAAGCAATTGTATTCTTAGTCAATATACTCTTCATAATATGAATAGATGATTTCAACATGTGTGTTATTAGAGGAGAATTTCTTAAATGTTTCGAATTCTATAGGGAAACGCCTACTATACAAAAAATTACACAATTTTTATCGCAAGCAACTGAATTTTACTGCTAGTAGGGAAACACTAAGGAAAGTGTAAAATCAATGGGTTTTCAATTCAGAAAGAGTAAAACAACAGACTGATTTTGTATGAACGAGTTGATGTATAGCGAAATGTGCATTTATTCTTAGGTATCTGAGAATAAATGCAACTTCTGAGCAAAAGAGACTGGTTGTATACTTAGACAAATCTTGGGTGCACACACATTTTATGGTAAAAAAGTGCTGACAAAGTGACAATATACCAGGTGTTTTTGTTAATAATAGTGCCAGTGACCATTTAATTGCGGCTCATGTGGTTGGGAAAGTGGGATTCATATATGGTGCTTTTTTAATTTACGATTCCAAGAGTAAAATAGAAAATTATCATAAGGAGATGAAAAATCAAAATTTTTGAAGTATATTGAAAAGTAAGGTATCCCAGGACTACCGACAAATTTTATTTGTCATAGATAATGCACTTTACCATATTAAACAAAAAAATAAACCTCCACCATCCAATTTATTGAAAAAAGATATTCAAAAATGGCTCCAAAAAAAATTTAATTAATTACGACCCAGATCTAAGAAAAAACGTTTTAGAAATTGTCAAACTACACCGCCCAGAACCACAGTAAGAATTAGACAAATCTAAATAACGAAGGAATTACAGTACTTAGATGACCACCTTACCACCCAGATTTTAACACAATTGAATTTATTTGGAATCTTATTAAAAAAAAAATTCAAGACTGCAATATGTCCTATATGTCATTAACAGAACTGACAGCCGTTACGTTAAATACAATTTGGTCAATTACTGTAGAAGGCTGGAAAAGATTGGTGTCAAAATTTCAGGAGATAATGGATTCTTACTGGAAAATAGATGCGTTAATGGAATATGCCATTTAAAGTGTAATTATAAATATAGGGATGGACCATGATGAGACACCAGCTAGTAAAGACGAATAGGAAATTAATTAATTAATGGAAGTGAAACTAAGTCAAGTTCAGAAATCAAGGGTTGTTGGCCTATCACAGAAGGTAGTTCTACGGAAACTGCAGACAAAACCAGTTAAGGACTGTATTAAAGTAGTATTGACTGTTTAATTATTTTGTAAATTAATATAAAAATATTACTTTATTTTTTATTTCGCAACTATATCCAATTTGTTGCAATTCTAAAGGCCTATATGTCCAAATTATTACTATCAGCTTACAATATAATGTTGTGAACTATGATACCATTTTAGTGAAAACGTTTACCTAATTATTGTGATTAATTACAGGTTAAATTTATTTCATTTATGAATACAGTAATGTAAATTAATATTTTTAATTGTGTTATTACTGTAATCAGAAAAAAATTACAGGTTCAAAAAAATACAGTAACCTATTTTAAATGTATAACATTAATTGTTTAGAACAGATTAACAAGTATGTCTCTTAGTTCTGTAGAACTAAGCCCAGAATGTACTGTTGTGCTGTATCTCCATCTCTGTCTATAGCCAAACAAAACAACAGTGTTGCGGCCACCATGAATATGAACTTCGCCTTGTAATATAATTTAATAAAAATAAATAAATAATAAATTACTGCTAGTAAAAACTAATACTAAAGTACCAGAATTTAATACATATGAATAGTAGCTAAAATATTTTTTGTTTCATTCTGTATGTGAAATGAAATCATAACATAAATTGGCGTAAATAATAAGTGATTTTTACTGTTAAAATCAAATCAGACTTCACATTTCAAGACGTACATTACTAAACTCAACATTCATTAACTGCAAAAATGTATAGATTGTCACTTTCAGAAAATACATATATATTCCGAATATTTCAAATCACCATTGCAAAGTACTGTCAGGTACTTATGAATTTTTTATGGTTAAACACTGAAACCTTTTGTATTTTTAAACATCAACATGATCATATAACTATAAAAATAATAAATTATTATTAAATAATACTTATCTTGGTTCTACAATTGAAATGTTTCAGCACCCTACAAATTAAAGGGTGTGAAGTAAGAATAAATGAAAATGGCCTTAGGCATATTTAATAAACTGGTTTTCATAGGTCATTAGAGGTTACCAGACCTAAAGAACACCAGACGCAGTTTTTCTGCATACTCTCAGCATTTTTTAATATATATATATATATATATATATATATATACATATGTCCCAAAAGACAGTCACCATAATCTTTCCAGCCGAAGGAATGACCTTTGCCTTCTTTGGTGCAACTCTCCGCTGTCAACCCATTTTTTGGATTGTTCCTTGATCTCAGGCATGTAGTGGCATATCCAAATTTCGTCTGTGATGAAACAATGCTTAAAATCCTGTGGATTTTGCTGAAACAGCTACAAACTGCTCATGGAATACCTCACACGATTTTCTTTTTAGTCAACTGTAAGCAACTGCGGCACCCATCTTGTGAATAATGTTTTTATGCTCAAGTGTTGGTGCAAAAATTATGCATCTGTTCAGTTGAGATGCCTACAGCACTAGCAATTTCATGTACCTTCATTTTTCTATCATCTAACATCATATCATGAATTTTATCAATAATTTCTGGAATAATGACTTCAAGAGGGCATTTAGAATGATCGGTGTCATTTGAGCTCATATGACCACTTTGAAGATTTTGAAACCACTTATAAATTGTTTTAATCAAAGGTGAAGATTCAGTATAATTTTTATCAAGATTTTCTTTAGTCTCCTGAGGCAATTTGCCCTTGATAAAGCAATGTTCAATCAACATGTAAAACTCTCTTTCATCCATTTTTTATAAATCACTCAACTTTCTTGTCTCAAAGAGATGCCAAACAGAGAAATTAACTAATCAGGTCAAAACTTGGTGTGTGTCCTTCCAAAAGTTGCTACCAACTAAAAATCCTTCGATATACACTGGTGCTGCTAACTTTCAGAATTTTCAAACCAACCTCATATATAACTATAACTGTAATCTTACATAGTGATACTTTTACTTCCATTATTGTAAATATTTCCTAGATCAAACCATCCACACAGTTTATGATTGAAAATAAACTATAAAATTAAAAATTAATGCATTACATGTCTGAATTATTGTAATTATATTTATTGGAATTTTACACACTTCTAACTTCATAAAATACAACATAAGTTATTAATCTTTGTTTGAAAATGCACAATTTTATTACTTTTTCTTTGAATTTTCACTAAACAAATGACTTAATTTCATTTCTACATAAGTAATATTAAAAATAGGCCTAACAGATCAAGAGAGTGAATAAAGTTAAGGTTATCATACATTGACAAAATCTTCAAAAAAGAGAAGTGTAACAGTGTTTTACAGGTCAATCCATTTGAAGTGTCCCAAAAAAAAATCAGCTGGTTGCTTGACCAACTGAAAACAAATTTAAACTTGCCCACTTGTTTCCTACATGTTTCAGGATCTTAAAACTACTTTTTTTTAAATTTTTTATTCAAGCAGTTTACCGTTGGCAGTCATTTTTGTTACGATGCGCAAAAACTTAAAATTTATTAACAATCTAGTGTACTGTAAGCAATCAAAGATATTCTTAGATTATAGACATTTATCTAAAACCTAAATTATTATATAATTTCTGAGATATCATTTTTCAATGGAAATAATTAAAAAAAATTACGTTATATATACAGAATGTATCACCAAGTTCTCCTGGGACTTTCATGAACTATTCTATTCATGAAAAATAATGGAAAAAGTTTTGTAAACATATATCCTAAAGCGCTTCGTTTACGAGGCTAGTGAAAAATTTCACTCAGATTTCAGCTATCCTTGTGAAACAAAGTCATATGAAATTTTTAGGACGTTAATTAAGGAGCAGAATTGATTTCTTATAGTTTTTTGACCTGCAAAGTTGAATAAAATAGGTTCCAGAACTGTATCTGCAGTAGTTTTTGAGAAATCTGGAGTGAAAACCAATAAATTGGGGTAAAACAGTCTGTTTTTTTATATTTGACACAAAATATTTTAGTTAAATTGGTAATAAACACATAAAAATTTTAAACAAACTTGTAGAGAATTTAATTCTGTGCTATATTTAATTCATAAATATTTAATTCTGAACAAGAGAATTTAATTCTGTGTTATATTTAATGCAATTAATTATAAATATTACAATTGTTTGTGGAAAGCAATACTGAGATGAAATTTTTTTATCACAAATGTTGAAAGTGTCTACGATTTTCATCAATGTAAACCTTTATTGTTTATTTCATATTCTGTGCTGCTCCATTCCATGTTGAGCCAGTTGGTGCTGCACTCTAGCATCTACTAGTACTGGCCGGCGAGTTAATTTAATATGACCATTCTACGTTAGAATCCAGCAGTGCAGTCGCATTTTTCATTCTGTCTGGATGAACAATTAGTGTTAGTTATATTCTACGTAAGAATCCTGCACAGTGCGGTCGTGTTTTCATTTCAGTCCAAGGGGACTCATAGTTTCTTCATAATGTTCAAGTTCAATTATGACTAAAGTGTCATGCATTCTTAAGTTTAATGTAACTATTGTAATCCAATCAAAATGTCAAGGGTGACAAGAAATTAAATATAACGATTCAAGAAGAACATAGCATTGCTTCATTTCATCATCTACCATCGCAACAAAAATACAGTCCATACTAGCTCTAAATTCTACCACGTGCAATCTTTCAAAGTGTACCTCTTCCAGTGCTTCATAATTCTTGAATTTTGTTGGCTTTAATTCTTCAGTGAGGGGTAGATTATTTTTTGAATATACAATTTTAGACATCCCCAGAGAAAAAAGAGATTTCTAAAGAGGTCCATTGTTGTTCTTGCATGACATGTGGCCCCATCTTATTGAAACCATGAATCTCTCTCATTTAATTCTAAATTTACCATAAATTGTATTAAAATTTCTTGGTAGAGGTCTGTATTACAATTGTTTTCAAAGTATAAGAGGCCAATTATTTTTCGCCTGGAAACTGCACATCATACACAATTTTTTGTGGGTGTAGAGGTCATGAATGGATGATGTGAGGACTGTTCAAGCTCCAGTAGTGATCATTCTGATTATTAACGTAACCACTCAAATGAAACCAAACCTCATCTGTAAAAAATACATTATCTAACACTTTAATGCTTTCCTGAACAAACTGATTAAACCATTGATAGTAGTACAGCCTAGCAGCATAATCAACTGGGTGTAATTCATGAATTCGATATGCCTTTAAGTTAACTAGCCAGGCAGCTTTAAAGGCACTATATTGAGATATATCTTTTTGTTGAGCAAGTTTTCATAATGATTTGTTGGGTGAGTTTAAAAAGCTTACCCTAACATCTTCCAATGTTTCATCATTAAGTATTGAACATTTCCGGCTATGTCTGGTTGCAAACAGAGCCAGTCCCTCTATATTTTTTTATCAAACGGTGAATTTAAGTTCTATTTGGTACATTCTTACCCGAAAAATGCAAATGAAAAGCTTCTTGCCATAAAACAAAAGATTTAGTTAAATCATTTTTCACAATAAAAATCCATTCTCTCGTGTTCAAAACTATTTCTTCTTAATAAAAAACACAGATAGTCAATAACAACTAACTGTTCAAAAAAGAAAAATTGAAAATGATATCAGCTGATTATAAAACAATAGGTAGTGCTGCCGTCTTCATCCGAAATTATTGTATTAACTTTTCTAATAAGTATTTTTCTTGGGTTGCATTTTAAAACAAACACCCAGTATATATATATATATATAAAAAATACAAGGTCATCATGACCCTGTCAGGTGATGGAGTTTCAGCAGCACAGATCAAGGTATTAGTAATATTATGTTATGAAAGCCTCCACCAGAAAAGTTTGTGTAATAGCCATTTTAAACAACTGCATCAGTCTCTGTACTGTTACAGAGATTTATTTTGTTGTTTACTATATTCTCTGTTCAAGAAAAAGCACGGTATGTTTTGTGGCATGCCAAAGTGAGGTCAATAATTTTAGTTTAACAAACATTTCAAATTACTTGCAAAAGGAAGCCACTACATGAAAACAATTCATGACAACAGCACAACTGGTTCAAAGAAACAAGAACTGTTTTCAAATGGTATCAGAAGAAAGTGTAGAACAAATTAGACAATCTGCAATCACAAGTCCTAATAAATCCATTGCTTGTTGAAGCCTCAAGTAACAAATTCCAAAAACAACTATTCATAAAGTTCTTTGTAAAAGATTATTTACATTTTTTTTAAATATACGATTTTAACTAAAATGAAGAATAATATCACACACCTTTTGCAGAACTTTTGGTTAACAAATTATAATTATAAGAATTATAAAATATACTATCAACACGACTAGCCTACCACTTCTGTATCATATACAAAGTCTTTTGTGTAGTCCTATTTAGACTCACTTTTCTGTAACTCCTTCCACTCAACAGTTACCTAGCATGTCACCTAACAGTCTACTTATTATGAGGCACTTGGTATGATTACTATGTCACCTGAGTGGCAGTTCAGGTAAAAAGTTTTATTTTATTTTTCTACAGTTTGTTTAGACTTTCCATAACTAAGTTAACTAATAAGAGGGTGTTAATTTTGTTTTACTTTTACCAAAGACAATAAAAGCATAATATTTAAATAAAATGTGTATAGCATTGTTAATAAAAAAAATAATAATAATAATAAACGGATTTAATTGTAAGGACACAAGTCAGTCAAATATAGAATTGTCTTATTAGAATAAATAATAATTTACATAATTCATTAATCTATAAATTGTATGATCTTAAGTATTTCATGTATAATAATTGATTTAGTTACACGACTCTGTACAATTTTATGATACACAGACACTTCTAATACATTAAGGCACTCTATCCAAATTTATCATAAAATGGATTTAAACAATTTTTTTAAATTATATTCTATTCTAATGATTGAAACTTATTCCTACTTCAATGTTGGATATCAGTGTTATCCAATGATGGATATCAGTGTAAAAATACAAAAAAAGGTTAATTTCAGGTTCTGTAACAGCAATGATTTTTCAATTTATTATCAGTACTATTTTAACATAGATTCACAGAATTCATGCATTAAATGACACAATTATATTGCTTACAAATTTCTAATCAAATGTAAGTCTTCAGGCAGATGAATGTGAACTAATCCATCCTGATCGATAGAATTCGGATTACAGGCTGTTGCTTGGATTACAGGATCAATTGCTGCTTGAGTGAGAGATTCATTTGAATCTATTTCTGCGAACTCCTGAAATGTTACAAAAGCATTATTTTTGTATTAAACTTGTAAAATACTATTTACAAGAAGTTAAAGTAATGGAAATATTACATAAATCAAGTTTATAAACATTATTAATCATTTTTCCATTTAAGTAGTAATGTTTCCCTAGATCTAAATATGTGGTGCTCTTCATACAATTTAGATCAATTTCCAATTTTATCTATTGTTTCTCCCAATATCAAAAAAATCTAATGGAAAATTTACAGGTTTATGAACCAAATGAAATAAGTGAATGCCATTATTTCATGAACGGGACATAATATTATTATTAACTTGTTTTATAAATGTGCATATAAATAAATTGAATATTTTCTTTCTTCCCAAATAGTTAGGTAGATGGAATTAATTATCCCCAAGAGTATATTAGGAAAACTAATGAAATATTATTCTGAATAATGAATAAATAAGGGGTTATGTTAAATAATGGTTGAAAAGGGGTGTTGAGATCAGAATAGCAGGAAACTTGATATAAATGTTTTCCTTAGGCAGTAAGCTTCTGCCAAGAAGGGATATTTTCCCCAAGGATCCTTATGGGGGTGGAAAGGGGTGTAGACAGATTTAAAAAAAAAAAAAAATCTTGTCCTAATTGAGATGAATACTGAAATCGACCAGGAATATTTATACCAGAATGTCTGAAAGATACAGAGTAATATTTATTCTAAGGTCAGGAATTTTCCTTAAAAAAAATACAGGATTAAAACTGAATTCCTTGATCTCCATTTATCTTCTCTACTTGTTTTGATAAATGTGTAAAATTTAATATGGATGATAAATACAACATTTATGAAAACATATGTTGGGTTTTCAAGTTAAACAACCATTAAAAGTATAAACTTATTAATGGTGGATTGCACCGTTCCTGTATATTTTCAATTTAATGTGATGATCAAAAGGAAAGTGACTAGTTTTTTGAAAATTTGGGCTTCCTTTTAAAAGGATTTTTTAACACATTTCCAAGATTAAATGCTTGTTGTAGTAATCAATAAGTTTATTAATTTTGACATCAGAGAACTGCTCAATTTACTAAGGAATTGAGATCCTGAAGACAGCAAAAGTTCAAATTAAGGCAATACATGAAGAATTTCTGAGTTTGCACAGGCCTGAAACAAAAAACAAATTGTGATAAATCAACAAACAAGGTATCTTGATGACTCGAAATGGAATTTTTAAGCCAATGAAAGGCTAGAACATTTAATATACTCAAGGATGAATTTTTTTGTTATGACTTTAATGAAGAACAAGGTAGGTGTACACAATGAAAGTACAGTATTCATAAGCAATAAGAATAGAGATTATTATGACAATAATGACAGGTTGAGCAAACACTTTATACAAATGTAGTAAAATTAATGATAATGTATGCGAGGTTAAATTTGAGTATCCTAAATTCAGTTGCCACTAAGAACAGATGTGTGCTAGAAGGAAGTCGAGTAGCAAAGTATGAGAAGGAGTAGTAGGTGAACAAACACAATGGCAATGAGGAGTTTGTGTGCGATTATTCAGTGTTTAATCTGAAATGAGGGTGCAACAGGATAAGCATAAATTATCTAAATATTGTGGGTGTTTCAAACATATTGAACAGAAAACAAATATTTGGTCCAAATTCTAACTACAGCATTCTATGAAAATTTATTTTATTAGTTCCCTTTAAACCATCCTTAAACAGATAAACCGGAAAAAGTAATTACTTCCAATTTATATTTCAAAAAAGGTGGAAACATTTAAAAAAAGCATCATATGACAATATCTTAATATCATAGAGGCAATCATACAATCTATTTACAAATCAGATTTTATCTTGAATTCTCTATGTACTGAAGGCAAAACATTTATTCTTGTACTTGAAAGGGCAAATACAAAAAAAGGCACTGAAAGATTTAGTATTTGCTTCTGCAAAGAACAGATATTTCAACTAGTTTATAATGTAAGCACACAATTTATAATAAAGTATGACACAAATTCAATGCTAACATTATATTAGAAACATAGGAATTTACAAAAACAGGGTTTTTTCAAAGGCAAATCTATGGTGTTTGAAACTGACCAAAGACTATAAAGAACCATGTTAAATGGATCAATAAGTCTATTGTAGAAGACAGTAGATTAAATAATTCTATTGAAACATAATACAAATGAATAATTCTCCAACATTAAAAATAAAAAACAACTACAACGTTGAATAATGGAATAACAACACTAAGGCCCAAGATAAGACTTCACTTCATACCCTTATAACCTGATGGTTCTGCAACCTGAAATATTTCAAGGATGACAAGCAGGAAATCAAATAGTGTTTAGTAAGGTAAAATGCCATTAGCAAAAACTATGTTTAATAAACTGGTTCCTGAATATCACTAATATTCAGTGAAACTGTATCCAGTGAAATCCAGTTTCACTGAATGCTGTTGGCATTAATGTAAATTAACAGTCTATGATGATTAAAATTAAAAAAAAAATGTTAAAAAATCATTGCCATATGATTACCATTAAATAGTACAAAGCAAAACAATACAATCAATTTTTAGGGAATTTCTTTACAATATATTTATCATCAAGAAACTTCCATTTCTGCTTGTATAGCTTAGTATATATTTTGGAAGAAAATTTATTGATTTCCTGAAAAAAAATGTTACATGCACCTGCTTTTTTCATAGCAAAGAAGTCTTTTCAGTACTAAGTAGTAGCCTAGACATTTTTCCATTTGGAAATTTTAATAAAAAACTCTTTGATAAATCAAAATTATAGCATTGTCTTCTTTAAGTTGTTTGATTGTAAGAAAGTTACAGCCCTTCATTTGCGCCTGATACTTTCCCATGAAGTGAAAAAAGAGTTCACCTATATTTATGATGCAACTATTTTCCTCTTAAAAAAATTTAGTATTTTTTTATTGTTTTGGAATATTTTCTGCTATATTTTACTCATACATATATCTCAAGTTGCAAGTTCTGTTCATGAATTTGTAGATTACACTAAATAGCTCTCATTCTATTCACATGCACCTTTTCAAAACAAACTGTTTTAATTCTACAAATCTAAAAATTGATTGTATTTATTAATAATGATATTTTATTACATTTATTATGAAGTGATGAAAAATTTCTGAATATTAAAATACAAAAATCTCAAGAGTATGCACCAAAAAACATGCCTGTGTTTTGCAATGTCAAAACTTAATTTACTTTGTTCAGAATATTAAAATTTGCTCTAATCTAGGTTGTTTTAAGTATTTTAAAAACTTTGTATATTCAAACATTTTGTTCCTTATGACCTATGGATGTGATATGGGGTAGTAGTATGCATGTAGTAAGTATGCATTGTTGCCAAATGGTTTCAATGGCACATGGCTTCTTAGAACCTTGCGGTAGCCCTGAAAAGGGCTGTTTCGGGTTTTTGGAGTGGTGGCCCTGAAAAAGGCAACTTGTGTGTTTGGCGAGGTAGCACTGAGAAGGGTAATTGAGTTCAGTCACTAGTCTCTGGAGATGTCGGCTTGGCTGTTTTTGAGGAGTTGTGGCTCATTCATTAGAATCAGAGTGAACTTCCCTTCACTGGTAGTCAGGTCCCCACTGCAGTGTGACAGTGATGGCCCCCAGAGCCCCGCAGTGTCAGGCTGGTGTGGCAGAGGTAGTTCTCCTCAAGCGATCCCATGTTGGTCGGCCTGCCAGGTAGGGCGCTTGAAGTCTGGCAAGCAGGGACGGGAAGATGGCATCTGCACCCAGTGGCTCCCTCAGCAGGCCTGGTCGGCCTGCTGTTCCAATGGGGATGTTGGCATCCATTGGGTGGTCCCACCCCACATTGGGCCGGTCAGGGAACTTCTTCCTTCTTCTTCTGTGGTAGGATGCTGGCAGTGAGCTGGCTTGGTGGGAGGGATGATTGTGCAAGAAAAGGGGGGTGTATAAAACTCCCACTGACATCTGAACAGCTGGCGTGACGCTCACTGACATGAAACATCGCATACAGCAACAGTATGCACAGTAAAAAAGTACCATAAAAATGTGTAGTAAGTTGCCACAAAAAATATGTACATACAAATTTACAGAACTAAACATTATGATATTTCCAGTGGTTTATGGTTATGAAATAGTTAAATTTGTGAAGTTGAATAACCCAAATTGACAGTGAACACCAATACTCATTTACAATTTAAGAAATAAAATCATTTACAAATATTATAAAAAATGAACATCATTAGACAGTAGTGGACTAATACATACTTCTATTAGATTATTCAATAAATTAGATGCCCATGTTAAAGGGATAACTAATGAACATTTTATATCTGTGGTTAAGAAATACTTAATAGAAAAGGCAGTTTATTCGGTTTATGAATACCTGAATCCAGAATAAATATTCAATAAAATAAAACAGATATATATTTGTAAGTATAAAATATAGTCTACATTAAAATGAAGAAAAATCAATTTTATGATGAGCAAGTCATTTCTTTTACACTACAGATATGCCTACACACAGATTTTAAATACATCTCTCTTTGCATAGAGTATAACCAGGAAGCATTATAAATATGTATTGTATAAGTATCATACTAAATTTTTGCAATATTTACTCAAAATGTTGTTTTAGTTATATTTTGGTGTCTTGTAAAATATTTGTAGACAAGAAAGATTCTATTCTATCTCACCACACACAATTAAGTATCTTTATGAACATGTTTTTCTTCTTTCTTTTTACACCTTTCTGGTTTTTCTTTAGGCTAAGACTACTTTCTTTTAGCCAAAGACTTTCTAACAGCTAAATTATTTATTTTGAAAATGTGTCTCACCAATTAGTCAAGTTAACCGAGAAAGAAATGATGTGTAAAACAGCATCACCAGAATAGTGTGTACTTAAAAGAACAACTAATTTAAGAATTCCTTAAAAGTGAATCTCCACATCCAGTGAAAGCACAAAGCTCCGTTCAACAATTCATAATTCTGGAGATATTTAGCAATTAATCTTGAAAAAAATTAATGAATAATGAAGTTAATGAATAAATTTTAAGTTAAGCATCCTAGTAGTAGTATAATATTGAAATTATTATTTAATCAAGACTCACCTCATTGTTTTTCAATTCTTTTTATATCTGATGAGTAATATATTTCATAGTGATTGTTAAGAAATAAGATGAGTTACTTGTTTATTAAAAATAATTACATTTAAATGAAGGAAAAATTGGTGGATTTCTTCCACTAATTAATAAAACCAATTATCTATTGTTAATATAGTAACTGTTGTAAAGATGAGAAATTATCATTTGGAGATCTATTTAATGAAATTTAATTTTAAAATGAATTAACGTTTTAATAATTCCACTAATTAGTTTTAATCCATTTTAAACTTTTTTTTTTTTTTTTTTTTTTTTTTAAATGTTAATTAAATAACATTTAATTAACATTTAAATAAATAACTTAACAGTTCTAATCTTTACAGTAGTTGCAATAACAGCAATAGATATTCAGTTTTATTAAATTACCGGAATGAAAAGCAATATTTCAATAGTTTAAATTTAAAAATCAGTATTTTTAACAATTACTTACTTTGGTGAAATAGCAATCACTAGGAAAATGCTCATGATCATATAAAAACTTGAAAAGCAGTATTAAGTGAGTCTTAGTTAAAATAATAATTATACATATAGCAAAAATAACTAAATGTTTCAGTAATTACATTTTTTAGTTATTTAATGTCTATATACTGAAGTGAGAATTAATAAAAATTAGTCATTACAGCATACAGCATTTGCACTTTTGTCTAACAAAATAGAGGAAGAAAGTAAATTTTGTTTATAAGCTTTTGAGTAACTAAATATATTTTTTAGAACTGAAAAAATATCAGAGTTGAACAGTAGTATTCAACATCGAATGTACAAGATACAATCTTTATCTACATACAATCTTTAGCAAGCAGATATATACAAACTCTATGACTATTGCTGGTATAAAAGAAAATGTTACTTGCAGGTTTCAGAAGCTATTCAATAAATTTAAATGAGATTGCTAAAATGCTTGTCTCTTCCTGGAAAGTTTAAAAAATGTATAGTACACATATTAATATACACATAATAATTAATATTTATTTTGCAAAATGCCTAGAAATTGTGTTACCCCTCTGGACAGCCTTTGCTACATTTGTGGTGGGGTAACATTTAAATTTAAGAAATGTAGTTTTACTCCTTATTATCAAAAAAATGTCATCAGCTTTATTTTGGCTACAAAGTTGGTGACTAAGTCCAAAATTGAACCCCTCACATTTGTCGTGCTACTTGGTCAGACTCCTTGCAAGCTGGTCAAAGGATTCTTAGCACATGAACTTTGCTGTTCCAATGATTTGATGGGAACCAGAAGATGAAACATGTTACTGAAGATTCACTTCTTGGACTCGCTCCTGAATTTCTTCCCACCAAACCTAGGTGTAGTAAGCATAACACTTCCTCTATTGGGTTCAATTGTGGATGATAAGGTGGTAATCAGAGTACAGTATGACTCGGTTATTTAAAAATAATGCCAATTTTATATTTAATTATTTTAGGTTTCACAATTTGTACAAGTTGATACAGCTCTCGTTTTAACATTGACATTAAAAATGGAATTTCATTTTCCCTCAACCAATTTTGCATTTCAGCCTTATGGGTATTTGAATTGGAAGAGTTGGCAATCACATTTTGATATGGCAAATTATCAAGAATGATAACGGATTCATCTGGCAAGTTGGGGATTAACATTTCTTCAACCCACTTTTTAAAATTAAAAAAATTCATATCATTGTGATAGTCCGTTGATGTAAAGCTTTAACAAACAGTTTGGAACAAAACTGGCTTCTCCGCCAGCATTAACTATAACACTGACAAACATAATTTTTGTTTCCTAACATGCGATACTTGATTTTAATCTGTTTTTTAATGCTGAAAACAAATATGAACTCAAAATATTTCTATAATCCACCATTTTTGAAAAACTTTTAAAGTTTAATTAAAGGATTTTTTAATTTTTCAACGTGTAGTTAGTATTGTAAGCCCCTATATTGTATTTTGTTAGCTCATTTTTTATTGTTTAACTTTGTTAACATAATTTGTAAGCTATAAATAAACAATACTAGACAAAGAATTAAATCGTATCATAGTCACATATTATGATGTCACATCTAATACTGAAGAGTGAGCCTTCATGGACAAGATTAATCATGTCTGTGCAAGTCAAAATATGCAGCTGAAAATACAGCTGTGTTTTTTGTATTAAGCAATGGATTTAGGAATGAATTAATTTTGTTCAGTTTTATTGCTTCAAAAGCTGTTAATTTAACAGCTCACTTAATTGAATATATAAATGTTCAACTTTGTTAACAGTGCAGTGTTATAATGCCTCAAAATTGTGTAAATGATGTGGATGCATTTTGTTATATATGTGGTGAGTTTATCGTAAAATCAAATAGAAAAAACATTACACCTTTAATTCAAAAAAGCATATCATTTTACTTTAAGTGTAAAAGTGGTGATCAGGATAAGACAAGGGCTCCACATATAGTATGCACCAATTGTTCTGTATATTTAAGAGGATGGCTGAAAGGTGCACAGAAGGCTTTGCATTTGGTGTAACTATGGTTTGGTGTGAACCAAAGGATCATGTAACAGATTGTTACTTTTGTTTAACACGTGTGTCTGGAATTTTTGAATCTAAACATACTGTAAAATATCCTTCATTGCAATCTCAATCAGGCCTATACCTCACAGTGAAATTATTCCAGTTCCTGAGCGATCTGTGAATGTATGTTTCGAAAGCAGCGATGAAGAATCAAGCAGTACTAAAGAAGACAGCAATGATTTTGATTTTGAATTATCTTCCAATAAGCCATATCTTATATCACAAGGTGAATTAAATGATTCAGTTACGGATTTAAATTTATCAGAAAATTAAGCTGAGCTGTTAGGATCAAGACTGCAAGATTGGAATTTACTTAAAAAAAATACAAAAATTTCGGGCTTTTGAAAAGAACTTTCTCAGTACTTTATTGATGAAAATAATTTGGTTTATTGCACAAATACTGATGAGCTTATGTTGCACTTAGGATAAGTTCATAAACTTGAGGACTGGCACCTTTTCACAGATTTATCCAAGTATAGTTTAAAAGTGGTTCTACTACACATAACAAATATATGGTAAAAAATATCCTGCGATAGCATTCGCTTATGGTATTAATTTGAAAGAGACATATGATGTGATGAAAGACATTCTTGAAAAAATAAATTATAAAAAACATAGCTGGAATATATGTGGTGATTTGAAAGTTATACCTATTTTGTAAGGCATGCAGATAGGCTATACTAATTACATGTGTTTTCTTTGCAAATGGGACAGCCGAGCTAGGGATAAACATTATGTTACCAAAGAGTGGAAGAAATGATATAACTAAACTCCAAATGGGAAAAATATTATTCATGAACCCTTAGTTGAACCCAAAAAATATTTTTACCACCTCTCCATATCAAGCTAGGACTAATGAAAAATTCTGTAAAAGCAATGAAGAAGGATAGTCCTGAACTTTTTTACATCAGGCAGAAATTTCCAAATGTAAGTGAAGGAAAAATTAAAGAAAGAATATTTGTTGGTCCTCAGATAAGAGAGTTGGTCAAAGATGATGTATTTAACTCAATGTTAAATAATGTAGAAAGTGCAGCTTGGCTTCATTTAAAGACGTTTGCAAAGTTTTTCTTGGCAAACAAAAATCCAACAAATACCACGATATTGTTAGTCAACTTCTTACTTCATATAGAGCTATAGGATGTAATATGTCTTTGAATACATTTCCTTCACTCACATCTGGATTTTTTCCTGGACAACCTCAGACACGTTAGTGATGAACATGGTGAACATTAAAAAAATTTCCTTTTGTCCATCAGTGTAATTAGATGATTTCCTTTAGAAAGTGGTGCAAAGTAGTCTTTTTTACTTCCATCTATCCAAGCTTTACTGGTTATACAACTGCTGTGGACATAAATCTCATCTACATACACAATATTCCACTGTCCGATACTCCATCACACTTTTAAAAATTTAATTCTTTTCAATCTTATATCATGTTTTTTTTAAAAAAATTCATCTATTACTATGAATTTTCTTCTATTTGAAACCCAAATTCTGTATGAGACAGCAACATGACAATTTACTTCCAACAAAACTTAGGTCTTAACAACCTTATTGTAAACAGAATTTACAGTAGGTTTTCTCTTTTCAGTTATGTGAAATTTATTAATAATTTGTCTAACAGCATTGGCATCAAATTTATCCACGACCGATTTCTTTGTCTCCTTCTTCTATTAATATTTGGTGTGGAAAATTACAACTGGCATAATGTTTTAGATTCATGATAAATCCTCCAAACAGTGCTTGTACTAACCCCAGTTGCAGTTACTGTTTTTTCAATGACATTATTCAAAGTACCTGCTCATTATCCTTAAAATATCAAATACATTGAATATTGCCTCCAGTTAGGTCCTTAATGATTTTAATTTCACCTAACTTGGTTTTAAATTGCAAAATTTTATAATTAATAATGGATGTCAATATTCACCAATAGAAAAAAATAAACAAAAGGGAAATTTTATTTCCCTTTATAAACTTTTAAATGAAAAATTTCCTAAGCGCTTAGTATTTACTACCAAGCTAATTGAAAGCAACTGTACATAATTTTTTAATTTTTATATATTTTATTTATATATTTATTATTGCTTAATTTTTTTTAGTACTTAAGAAGTACTTATATGGAGAAAGTAGTCTGTCCCCCAGATTTTGGTACAGTCAATGTTTGAGGTCCTCACATTCAAAATTACTAAAATGTTAAATTAAAGAATTCTAACTATATTGGTATATGTTATAAAGATATGTGTTCTGGGAAGAAATTAACATGTTTACTGCCAACTCCATAGAAGTTATGAAAACTTACATGTCAGTTCAATATCAATATATTATAAAACTGTATATTAAATTTAAACTCCCCTCCACTCAATCAGCACCCATCTAGCATGTTTATTTTATTATACGTGTAATGTCACAGCAGGGCTCCTACTTTATTACTTGACTGGTGGTTCAAGGGTCTAGTTTTTTGTTTAACAGTACTTAATTCAGTCTGGCTTTTTGACAGAATTAAGCTAAAAGTGTTTATATTTATTTAACTACTTTTACCATAAGGTGTTATCGTAAAATGTTATCTGTAAATGTTACTCCATGCAAATTTACCTACATCGACTGAAAGCTTTGAACACAGAAAAAAAATCCAAAATGAGTTTTAAAAAAGATACTTACAATAAATTGAATTACATAATTTAATACTTACAATAAATTGAATTACATAATTTACTACCATTGTAGAGCTGATTATATGATGTCTTGTCACATCTTTAAGGAATTATTATTTTAATGACAATTCATATATAAAGATTTTAGAGCATGAAATATGTTTTTTCAGATACTGAAAGGGTGTTTTGAAAAAATAATTTATATGTTTATATGAAAAATGAAATTCATACGTTGTTAAAGGTCATATGCCAAACTGATTCATTCTGAAGCAGTGTAAAATAAAAAGAACATTTTTTTTTACATTTTTTCGGTACCATGATCTTGCAGCTTAACTTTCTTTTTTTCAAAACCTACTTTCTTGTTTTGTTTTTGTCGCATATTTTGATTTATGTTTCTATCAATTTCTTAGAAACATATTAAAATGAATCAATTTTATCTATTTTTTTTCATAAACAATTTTTTTAATTTAAAGTGAGGAGAAGCAATAAAGAACTGTATTAAAAGTGAAATACTCTTGAAAGTAACTAAACTGAAAGATTCTAGGGAATACGACGACCATTCTAAAACTTAAAAAAATTGCCATCTTGAATTTTATAATATTGAATTGTTTCCAGTGATCTCAAAAACCCCTACTCTAAGTTTTCACTATGAAAATACTTAAATTCTTCAAATTAATCATTTTAATATAATTTTACATTAAACAAATACTTATTTGAGTTTCTGAAAAATTTCAAGAACAAACTTTCTTAAAAGACCACACTTTAATTGTTTGATACTGCTTAAGAGATTACTTAAAGTTTAAACAAATTCAAGGAAAGATAAATTATTTTGAAACGATGCACCTATTATGCTTAACTGCTCTCCATTTTGACAGATACTTAGAACTGTTACATATCAACATCCAAAGAGATGAAGTAGAACCTAGTAAAAATATGTCAAAGCAGTTTCCTATAAATCTTTCAACTAAACCATTAATACACTGAAAATTACCTCATAAATTCTTTTATCAGGTTTCTCCTCCACAACTGGTAGTTGCGTATTCTCACTGAAACATGCATACATCCTAAATTAATCATAGTAGGGAAACAGACAAACACAAAAGGTGTTAAGGTATATTGTGTTAGAATAAAAAACATAAAATACAAGACTAAAAGATATTTGCTAATGAACTTTATTGGATGTTGTGAGATCACAAACACACTTTAACACAAATTACTAAACATTTTAGACAAACACTTAATTATACTGTTACATTTGAGCTAAATGAGCCAAGTAATCTAACAATAGCAAATCATTTACCCTTACTAATTACATTGCATATTTTTTGCTTCAATCTGCAGATTGTTCTCCTGAATGATCTTTGGCATGAACATTCACTCATTCTTTATTGTTCATCATGTCATATTTCCTCACACTGATTTGTTCATAACCTCATTATCATACACTTCCCTTACTTCCCAATAAATCTCTACTGGATGAATTTTCATTGCATTTAAAAGTACAGACTGAAATATGAATCCCTCATTAAACGAGATTTTACACGCACTTTAAATTTTCAGGAAAACAGTAACAGCGTACTAATGGCCACGACAACTTTCTTGGAGCTGAGCTAATTCAATAGGAAACTAAGTAACTTTGTCACTGATAAGGGCTCATTGGTATGAAAATGTTATACTTTGTGAACAACCCTAGCACTTCATTTTTCTTATTAATGAAAGAACTTCTGAAACATAGTTTCATGGTAAATTCCCTTCTTTAACTGAATAAGCTGACAAAAATTTAAAAAAAGAATCACTGAAAAAAATTACATTTAAGCTGCAGATTGAAACAGAAAACTAAGCAAAACTTAAAACATTTCCTAATTATTAATTATATCTTTATAATTACATTACATTAATTATTATATAATATTTAAATATTGAAACAAAACCAGTATAACAGAACTGAGTAATGGATTCCTTCCAATTACGAAAAAAGTATGAGAAAATATCAATGAAAGGAATACAGAAAGGGATCTTTTTCTAAGGCTAACAGGCCCATTTAACAATCCTTTGTAATAATACAAGTTCTGTCCGGAAAGTAATATCGCCAGTCTACAAGTATGAAAAAAGGACTTCTACGTAAAATTTAGAGTTAACAGCTGTCCCGGGAGGTACAAACTCACAGAGGACGATCCCCCTGATGTCAAAAAACACAATGTGCATGGTTTTGATCTTTGAATTGCTCATTCGAGCCTTCTTGGGGCGAGGGGAAACTGAGGTGTGCAACTCAGCACTTTGCCTCTTCGTTTTGGGTCGTTCTGGAATATCCACATTTCATCACCCATGATAACATTGCCCAAAAAGTGAGGATCATTTTCACACATTTCCAAAATGTCTTGACAAATTTCCACTCGGCAAGATTTTTGGTCATCAGTCAAAATTCTTGGGACAAGCTTCACACACACTTTTCTCATGTACAAATCCTTGGTCACAATCTCATTGACGATAGTTTTTGGAATACTTAACATGTCGGACGTTAACAAACATCATTCAATGGTCTGTTTGCAAAATTTCTTTCACACGAGGCATAGTTTTGTTTGAGGAGGTTGATAGGCATCCAGTGTGGGCTTCGTTGTCGACCGGTTCAGGGCCTTCCAAAACACCTTGTGCCATCTGTAGACTTGCCTATGTGATAAATACTCATCCCCAAAGGCCTGTTGAACCATTGGAAAAGTTTCCGCTGCAGACTTGCCAAGTTTCACCTAAAACTTCATCGCATATCTGTTCCAGTGAGCGCTGCATTGCAACTTGTACAAGAGATGAAATAGAGGTTTACAAAATTGCCTGTTATTTATCTTCAAGAGCTCAGAGACAACTGAGCTAGCACTCGCTTGGTAGTTGACACACTACCACTGATCCCGACGAATGATAAGAGCATGCTGCAATGACATTACTTTCTGGACAGAGCTTGTATCAATGGCACACCTTCAACAGCTGTTGTTTGATGATAAAAGTTACCAGACCAGAGTAGGAATTTATGGGAAAATGTAAGCGCACAGACAATAATTCTCATGCTTCACCAGTTAAGGAATGTGGCTGTTCTGCACATCAGGGTATGCATGACTGCTCGGACTGGGAAGAAGAGGTCAGTAAGAAGAGAGTATAAGCATAGTGATGCAGGTTGCGTTCAACACAATTGAAATGACGTCACAAGCATTCCAGTCGGATAGGGGTCAATACAGGAAGTTGTTCAGCGATAGACAATTAGTGAAAGTGAAAATATTAAATTCATTCATAAACTGTTAGGCTAGTTCTACTGTAAACAAGAAAGGTATTTGCAGTGAATGGAATTGTATGAACCTGACTTGTCTAATCTTATTTTGTTATTAACACAATATTAGGTGTTAATATTAGTCTTTATTATGTCTTTGGTTAATTGGACTGAATTCTGGTTTTTATGATTTAACTACCTTTAAATAAATCCTGTCCTTATTTTTTATATAATTTATTGAATATTATTAGTATTGTTGTTGTGGTTGTTAATCATTATTATTATTAGTTTTGTTGTTATTACTATTACTATTATTATTATTATTATTATTATTATTATTATTATTATTGTTGTTGTTTGTTGTTATTTATTTCTGTTTATCATTATTACTGATTTGTCTTATTTTCTATATTCTTAAATTAATAAATTGTATTTATATAAACATTTGTATTTGTTAGTCTCTCAGTATCCTGATCGTGCCGCGAACACACAACAATAGTAGTTAAATATTGTATAAATTTTGTAATACTAATTATTAAGTATCCTTTTTATGTACAGTAATTACAAATCAGATACCATTTTAGATGGTTTGTAGAAATGTATTTTTCAAATATGGAAATTATTACTTGATTTTAAAGGAAATTTCTTAAAGTTTATAGCTAAAAGTGTTCGGTGTGTGCACCGTGAATCACTCAGCAGATACCCATACAGTAATCTAATTTATCCCAAACATTTGAAAGCATATCCCACTAGCAAAAGTGTGCGATATGTTGAAGTCATCAACAACAGTTAGGGGACGAACACAAACTTGGTTCTTTATAAAAGTCAACAAAACATAGTCACAAGGCATTAAGTATGGACTTCTTCTTTGGCTTTCACCACAGAGTAGTGGCTATATTGCCCGATTGGTTATGTCATATCAATAAAGATGAATTTAATTTTATAAAGATAGAAAATAAAGATTTTATTTTAAATTTTACCAAATTTTTCACTGAAAAATTAATTTTTGTTTGTTCATTTGATTAAACAGCGTAGTTAAAACCAGTAATAACATGAAAACATTACTGACCTGTACAGAATACTCAAATACAACTGTGTACCACATCCTACTCATAGATCATATCTTACAGTTTAAATTTATAGCACTTAACAATTAAAATTATACTTTATTAACAAGTATGTTTTCAATATATAAACCAGCTCATTAATAATGCACTCAAAACAAAACAATAATTATTCATTTTTAATAACAGTACGCATCTGTTATGCTTTTAAAGTATACCATTAAAGTTACTATATTCTGCTGCTAGGATGCAATTTTTTAAAAGTATTTATTAATTAAAATATTAACTATACTATTTTTGTTATTTACAAAACAATTTTTTGTCCGCACAGTGATCTTGTAAAAAGTGCAATTTATAGCCATTTATAAATATTTATATCGTTATATATTTAGTGCATCTTATCTTCAATATTAATTTTAAAATGGGGAAGGGTGACTTTTTTATTATCTATCTGCAATGGATTATCAACATGAGTTGATAGAGCTGGTAGTATGCAGTATGTTGCTGATAGCACACATACGTCATGAGCTCTGTATCTCTTTAACACTTACTACCTCCTCTATTTTTCTCATACTACGATTATAAATAATAAACTATTTAATAAATGCATAGAAACTACTTTTCAAGTGTATATGTTGTAATAATAAGAACAAAAAATCAACCAGTTAAATTGTGATGAAACGGATGAACCAATTTGTTCTACACAAATGGCATTAATGGTTATATGCCAAGCGATTTGTATTTCTCTAATCCTTCATTTCTCCTACATTTTTCATCCTACAATTACAAATTACATGTTTTTTGCTATTCAACACATGTATTCTTTTCAAATTTGTATAAAATTAGAAGAAAAACTAATTTTTTGACAAGCAGGCTGATAAAATAATTTTTTTTCACAAAACGTAAGGAAGAATACAGCTCACTTAAACTAAAAATAAAGATTTCATAAATTCTCTACCTTATGACTTGTTTTGTTCAATAATTAATCTCTTCTTTCAGTATTTATCAAAACTGAGACCATTTATTGGATATTTAATTGCATATGGAAAAATAATTTCATAATTTTCCCAAAATAACTGTTAAATTCACTATATTTAAATTTAAACAAAACAAGGAGTAAATTGTTAATTACTCATCTTATAATAATAGTACTAGTAATAAAGTTGTTAATAAATAGTAAATTGTGTCCTACAGGCAAAAATACAATTATTTAAAAAAACTATTTTTTTTCTTTCTTATCTTTAGTGCTTTCATAGAGATTTCCGGTTCATCACAATTTACATGTGGAAATTTGGATTAAAAGCACAGATAAAAAAACTTTAAATACAGGGAGGTATGGTTTACCATCTGTCACTGATAAAAAGAAATAAGTTTACTGAATGAAACTATTGCAATGAATACAGCCGTAACACATCTTCATTTAAGAACATTCACTGATGGTAAAACTTTTAAAAATAGAAGCAAACAAATTAAGATGATAACAAATAATTAAATCAGACTAATCATGCTACTTGACCACGATATACAATTTTCAAATTGATATAATTAAAATAATGTACACAAATTAAAGTAATATATATGTTTACTAACATCAAAACAATTGAATCTTCTACATCCACAGTCTCTTTACATTCTTGAACAACAATCTGGAAAAAATCATATCAAATGACATTTTTGATCATAAACGCCGATGATTTTTGAATGTATAAACAAAATCTTAAGACCTAATAAAGAAAAAAATTATTAACTAAATTTCTTTTTTCTTTTCAATAACACGCTATTTACATTAAGATAAGAATCATTACTTCTTAAGAGTTGAAAAAATTTAATTAGATAAACATAAAATACTACTTTGACTACACAAAAAACAATAAAAAAAAATTGAAAAAGAGTGATTTTGGTAATTTATGATTTTATTACATTATTACTATTTTATAATATAAAATTACATTGTTTTTTCAACAAAAAAAAAACATGATAATAATATAAGACAGCAAAATAAAAGGAAATTAAATTTACTAATGTCAAATATCATTATTAATTGAAGTAATAATCATATTATTAAAACTCAGCACATCTCAAAATTACTTTACATGTAATGGTAATTATCATTTACAAGAAGGTTTAATAATGAGCATTCATCTTTAAGTAGCGTAATGTAAGAAGTATTTTTACAATACACAGAAAATATAAACGTTACCAAAAATTATAAATACCCATAAAATAAAATTATAGATTAGAAGTGTAATGTAAAATAAACAAACCGATTGTGAGTATAATGTAATACTTGAAAAACTAAATAGTTTTCATAAAAAATATTGTACACATGCCTTGGAAATATAAAAAACAACAAATAAACATCTTTCTTTTTAATTTTAAATATCAGCATAAAAAAGAATAAAAAATATTACTGTAATAAATTGGTAATAAATCAGAACATTGAAACCACCAAAAACGTAGCATCTTACTGTAGTGTGATTAATGCAATGAATACAGCCGTAACACATCTTCATTTAAGAACATTCACTGATGGTAAAACTTTTAAAAATAGAAGCAAATTAAGATGTGATAAATACGCAATAAAAAAGAAATTAAAAAAAAGTTTTAATCTAAGAAAGTATTTATTATAATATAATGGACATAAAATAATTAAATAAAACAATTTAACCAAAATAATAAAATAAATTAATTTAAAACATCAAAAGAGGCAAAAAATAATTTTTACATTCTTCTAAGTTACAATACAAACCAATAAATGATTAAAAAAATATTTAATTACAAAACTTCCATTAACAAAATGCATAAAATAATTAATAAGAAATCTACTTCTAATTCTTACAATAAAGCAAGTTTTTATAAAATAGTATCTAGACAGAAAAAATTGTTTAAAATATTACATAGGAATGAAAAATATAAACTTATAAAAACACTTTCAGAAACATTTATGAACACAATTAAACAGAAACTGAACTATACTGGTCACATTATATAAGAACTAATAAATTAAAATCATGTCTGGAATAGGGACATAATACATTTAATTTAAATTAATCAAATTTAGATATAAAGTTATATATATTCAAATGATTGTACAAAAAACAATAGTTTCATTAACAGATTGTAACAATTGCAGAAGAGTTTATGTTGTAATAAGCTCTACGATTTCCCAATTACTAAATTCTCCCACCTACTGAAGAACTAGAAAATTAACATTTGGCATGGTTATTCCTAAACAGGTATTTAAGAAACATAGGAAAAAATTAATTTAATTAACAGTCCTTAACAGTCAGTTAAAAGAAGGATACTTTGCATAAACATTAATATTTGCTTATGCAAAGAACAAGTGTTTAATCTAGCAAAAATATTATGTCCATATGATGTCATGTATTGAATTGATATATTACTGAGAATTCTCTCACTATGTTTTTTTAAAATGAGTGAAAGATAGAGCAAAAAAGAAAACAAAAGAATAGAATTTTAAAAATAAAATTGTTACCAGGAATAAAAAAACTCTCTTTTTTTGATAACTACATTATTTATTAAATGTTGTGACTTCTATAACATAAATAAATCATACATTTTATGCCTGAAGAAAGTGTGTTTACAGTAATATTACAGTGGCTGTAAGTAACCATTGATTTCAACATTCTAAAACTTAATTCTATCAGCATTACAGTAACCGGTTATTTTTTTATCTAACAAAATGCTATAACCTAAAATATTGCTTGTATAAGCCACGATAACTAATCATCCGGTCACATATTCTCTCAATATTCCATGAGATATATGATTGCATGTTGAAACCTATGAATAAATCAATTGTGAACTAATGGAATGTCTTATTTTATATCTTTGGAGCTTTGGATACCATAGGTAACTGAAACTGCAGAGGTTTAGTAGTAATTAAGGGCTAAAATTAGATGTTAAAATGATAACTATGGTTACTTTAAACTTCCACATTTAATATTTAGAAAAAATGTAACATTTTAGTAAAAATGCTATTCGCTGCTGCCAATAGAGAGTACTGATTACCCATTTTTAATGAGGCCAATAGAGTTCAGATAATCAAAACTGTTAAATGCTACAGAAATGGAATGGGATGATGACAAACATGTACATAAGAAAATGTTAGGTCAGTTAAACAAAATTTTATTGCTCTTATGAACACAAAATAATTTTAAAGTTTTATTTTTAAATCTTTGTTTATAATGTTACACCAGTGACTTGATGAGAGTACTGAAATTGATTATTCAGTAACTTGATGCCACAGCAAGAATTTTTACCCCTTTATTATGAAAATTATTCTAAATTTTCTTATACTATCTATATTCTGTTACAGTAAGTCAGGTAAAAAGAAGAAAGAAGCAAGAAGGACATCCCACATCAACCCAGGCCCTGTCTCAGCTTATGTAAGGTGAAGAAGAAGAATCTAAAAAACCTAAATTCACTATCATTCCTTCCTTCAATTAACAATTATTAGTCTACAGATACCACATGCGACTCCCTCTGCAAAGGTTTCCACTTTCCAAAAACTACGGCCCCATCAAACACTTTCCTACTAGACCAAACGATAGTAGCATCAAAAGGCCTTCAGTGGATGGACTAAAGGGGTATTGCATTGGGAGAACGCAAATATATTGCTAATCTCCCAAGCAATAACCCAAGTAAAAACATTCAAAACCCTTTCTACAAAGGACTGGAATGCAATCCCCAACTCTATCCACTTTAAAATAAAAGAAATATAGAACCATCACTAAAAAATTAAATACTTGTGCAATAATTAGAAAAACCCAGCAGCAAAGGACTGATGTCCAGGCTCTGCGATTAATAGTGGGATAAAATATCCCTCAATACCCTTGCATTCTGTTTTTCCCTGCTAGAGAATCTTCTTCATAATTTACAACCATATCTACGAATAATATAACATCTTATTTTTATGCATCAGAGGAGGGGAAAGCTCTGCCAGCCACTGTATGCGCATACATACAGTAGTGTTGAGCTCTCACAGGCTAAAACTTCCTTCCCCTTATCATCAGAATGCTGGATCCACCATATCCGTTATTACAATGCATCACGACTATAATGGATAGTTACAGTGTCTCCTCAAGGCACCTGCCGCAGGAGTCACATGGCCACAGTCATAGACAGCTACCCTCGCAAGCAGGGACACCTACCTACTAGCACTGCAGGCTGTCTGACGCTGATTTTGCCTCTTCTTTCTTCATCTTCATGATTGAGGTCACCACTTTTGTTACAGATGACCAATTCTTCGGACTGTGGAGCATCTTGGTGACAATGGTGATGACAGTTATCTCTCCCAAAGCTTCTGTACACCTATTTGTTTGTGAGGCCCACAATCGGCTACTAGAACTACTAGTACGTTGCGCTGTCGCAATGTACTTGCCATCTGAGCATCAGGCGTTCATTCAGATCACTGCTAAGGTGGTTCCCTAGTGCTCACACAACTTAATCCCCATCAGTCATCCTCCTATAGGAGGAGGCGATCCTCAGCACCATCTGGTGCTACAACCTTTCCATCATCTGAAGGGCTTTCTCGGACTTTAATGCCCTCTCAAAGGTTGGGACTCTGTATAAGTGTGCTCCACACCACACCTGCTAGCACCCTTGGATGCAGCACGTGTACCAGCTACGTTCGCAATTACATGGCTTAAGGCTATCACTGTCCCTGTCCTTCCTGCCGCAATTCAGTCGCTTTCTTGATATGGCTCAGGAAACTTCAGTGACTGTTCAGCCAAATACCCAGGATTTGACCTACTGAGATGTGTGGACATGCAGATTACTCACATGTACCCAGATTGGCAAAAGTCGCCTTCTCCTGGAGAGGAAAATTGTCTGAGCCTTTTTGGCTGCTAGTTGAAGCCCGTTTGTCACAAGCCATGTTGATAGTTCTATTGCAGCGATATCCTTGGCCATAATATCCTCCTCACTTCTTCCGACTATGGTCAAGGCCAGGTAGTCTGCATAGGCAATCAGTTGTACCCCTTCAGGAAAATCAGACCTTAGTAAGAAGAGGAAGTGGAAGTGAAAGAGGAAGAGGAAGAAAAAGAAGAGGAGGAGGAAGAGGAAGAAGTTCCCTGGGCGGCTCAACGTGGGACTTCCTGGCGGATGTCAACATCCCTGCCGGAGCAGCAAGCCTGACCGGCCCGCCGAGGAGTCGCTGGATGCGGACGCTACCTTCCCGCTCCAGCTCCAGCTCGCCGGCTTCAATCGCCCTGGCCGACTGACTCAGCCGCAGGAGCCGGCCCAGCGTGGGTTCGCTAGGGGAGAACCGCCTCGGCCGCGCCGGTGAATGACGACCGACGTCGACCCGACACTCCAGGGCTCTGGGGGCCACCATTGCCACGCTGTAGTGGGGACCCAACTGCCGCTGAGGGAAAGTCCGGCCTGACTTTAATGGACGAGCCGCAACTCCCTGACCTCGCCGGAGACCAGCTTCCGGACCCAACAGCTCTTCTCAGAGCTAATGCAAAAAACGTTAGGCCCTTTTCAGGGCTACCACGAGGTTAGTAAATGCCACGTGCCATCGAAGCCATTCGGGCACAACCTGCAGAATTTCTGTGCAGTGCAGGTGAGGAAGCGATAGATAGATTATACTAACTGGTGTGTAATATTTATAAAAAAGGTGAAGTTCCGTCAGACTTCAAAAAGAGTGTTATAGTCATGATACCAAAGAAAGCAGGAGCAGATAAATGTGAAGAATACAGAACAATTAGCTTAATTAGTCATGCATAAAAAATCTTAACTAGAATTCTGTACAGAAGGATTGAGAGGAGAGTGGAAAAAGAGTTAGGAGAAGGCCAATTTGGTTTCAGGAAAAGTATAGGGACAAGGGAAGCAATTTTTGCGCTCAGATTAATAGTAGAAGGAAGATTAAAGAAAAACAAACTAACATACTTGGGATTTATAGACCTAGTAAAGGCATTCAATAACGTAGACTGGAATAAAATGTTCAGCATTTAAAAAAAATTAGGGTTCAAATACAGAGATAGAAGAACAATTTCTAACATTTACAGAAACCAAACAACAACAGTAATAATTGAAGAACATAAGAAAGAAGCCGTAATAAAAAAGGGTGTCTGACAAAGATGTTCCCTATCCCAACTACTTTTTAATCTTTACATCGAACTAGCAGTTAATGACGTTAAAGAACACTTTAGATCCGGAGTAATAGTACAAGGTCAAAAGATAAAGGTGCAACGATTTGCTGATGATATAGTAATTCTAGCTGAGTGTAAAAAAGATTTAGAAGAAACAATGAACGGCATGGATGAAGTCCTAAGCAAGAACTACTGCATGAAAATAAACAAGAACAAAATGAAAGTAATGAAATGTAGTAGAAATAACAAAGATGGGCCACTGAATGTGAAAATAGAAGGAGAAAAGATGATGGAGGTAGAAGAATTTTGTTATTTGGGAAGTAGCATTACTAAAGATGGACGAAGCAGGAGTGATATAAAATGCCGAATAGCACAAGCAAAACAAGCCTTCAGTCAGAAATATAATTTGTTTACATCAAAAATTAATCTAAATGTCAGGAAAAGATTTTTAAAAGTATATGTTTGGAGTGTCGCTTTATATGGAAGTGAAACTTAGATGATCGGAGTACCTGAGAAGAAAAGATTAGAAGCTTTTGAAATGTGGTGCTACAGGAGAATGTTAAAAATCAGATGGGTGGATAAAGTGACAAATGAAGAGGTGTTGCAGCAAATTGATGAAGAAAGAAGCATTTGGAAAAATTTAGTTAAAAGAAAAAACAGACTTATAGGCCACGTATTAAGGCATCCTGGAATGGTTGCTTTAATACTGGAGGGACAGGTAGAAGGAAAAAATTGTGCAGGCAGGCAACATTTGGAATATGTAAAACAAATTGTTAGGGATGTAGGATGTAGGGAGTATACAGAAATGAAACAACTAGCACTAGATAGGAAATCTTGGAGAGCTGCATCAAACCAGTCAAATGACTGAAGACCAAAAAAAATATATACTTTAATTACTATTTTGTACATTATAAACTTAAGAGTTATAAATTGTATTTATAAGAAATTTTTGTGTGTTAATCTCTTTTTGAATATTGTTGATATTAAAGAGTAGTTGGATATTGAAGAGCAGTAGAGTTAGTCAACAGAAGTTTATAATTGTTTAAGGTTTATATTTATCAAATTTTTTAAAATTAGTTGTAGTTCTATCTGCTTGCTTACTATCTGATTTACTTTGCATGTTATTATTTTATTTTTTTAATTTGGTTTATTGTTAAATTTTTAATAACAGTACTAGATAGCTTTTTAAGTTACTGATAAGGTTTTTTCTTTATTTTGGTTTTTGTTTTTATAAGTGTAGTTTATTAATAATAAGATGGCCACTACCAATAAGGGCATTATTACATTGTTAACCATTAAACTGTGTTTAATACGAGGGTTATTTTTTTTCAAGGTCCCGAAATAAAAACCTGTGCAAAAATCGGATGAACCTTTTGCGCATATGTGTTGTGCAGCATCTCTAATATTGCCTTCAATCACGCCGCATCACTTCGTTTATTTCTGAACACGCAGCTAGCACGTAAACATGTCTACAACAATAGCATCTGCAGCCAAGTGCGAAGTGCATGCGGTAATTCGATTTCTTCAAGCTGAGGGGTGTAATGCGGCTGAAATTCATAGACGAATAAGTAGTGTGTACGGTGAAACTTCAATGAGTGACAGCAAAGTGCGACAATGGTGCAGGAACTTTAAAAAAGGACGTACAGATGTTCATGATGCAGGCGGTCAGGGAAGGAAGCGAGTGTCAACCGATGATCTCGTTGAGCGAGTGGATGAGGCAATTCGAGAAAATCGTCGGTTCACAATCTCTGTATTGAGTGATTCATTTCCTGAAATTTCAAGGTCAGCTCTCTACACCATTGTGAGTGAGAGACTTCAGTACCGCAAACTGTGTGCGAGATGGGTTCCCAAGATGCTGTCTGACCATCACAAAACAATGAGAATGGACGCCTCCCTAACAGTTCCCCAGTGCTACCACAATGAAGGAGAAGATTTTTTGAATAAAATTGTCACAGGGTACTAGACACGGGTCCATTTTGAAACTGAAGAAACAAAAGAACAATCCAAACAGTGGATGCATTCTCATTCTCCCAGTAAACCAAAGAAGTTCAAGCAAACCTTCTCCAACAGAAAGTGTATGGCTACTGTGTTCTGGGACCAGAATGGAGTTCTGTTGGTGGAATTCATGGAACGTGGCACGACCGTCACTGCAGCCTCATACTGCGTGACTCTTCAACGTCTACGAAGGGCAATTCAGAATAAGCGGAGAGGAATGTTGTCATCAGGCATTGTCTTTCTCCATGACAATGCTCGGCCGCACACTGCAGCTGTAACAAAGAAGCTCCTGCAGCGTTTTCGTTGGGAAGTGTTTGATCACCCACCATACAGCCCGGACTTGGCTCCATCCGATTTTCACCTCTTTGCTCACATGAAACGCTGGCTAGGTGGACAACATTTTGGCACAGACATCGAGCTGCAGACCAGCGTAGAAACATGGCTGAAAACACAGGCGGCTCCGTTCTATGACGAGGGTATTGGAAAGTTGGCACCATGCTACGACAAATGTCTAAATCAGAGTGGCAACTATGTAGAGAAATAGCGTAACTATGTAAGTACTTGTTACAAATAAAAAATTTTTTATTTTCACTGTGGTTTTAATTTTGTGACCGATCGGACCTTGAAAAAATATAACCCTCGTATTAAACACAATGAAGAAATTCTTGCATACACAAACACACATTCACACCAGACAATTTAAAGTGTCAACAAATTAATATATTACACAAGAGAAAAATACAAACATTTTCAGCCCTAAACCAAAGCAGTTAAGAAAAATTTAAACTATAACAAGTAATTAAAATTAGGTTTGTTAATTCAACACTTGGTTATTAAAAAGCATGAATGATACCTTCCAAAAGCGCCTACACTGATATACAAAGATAGGTTTACTGTGCAAGGTGTGAATTCTCACCCACTGTCAAATTAGAACAGTTGTGAAGATTCAAATCACATTCTTTCTGCTATGACCAGAACTAGACCTGTATCTAGTCACCTGAGAATCCTCATTTAGCTTATTACATATTGATTCTTTTTCTATTTAAATCTTCTGTATAGATAAAGCAAATTCTAGAACTGAAATTTGTGTTAAGAAAAAAAAATTGTTGAAAACTAAATCCAATAAAAATGGGAATGCAGTAAACCATCATACTGGATGTTAAAAGAACTGCTGAAGATTTAGTGTACCTGAACATAGGAATATATTTGTGATGCTGTAATAAGTTATTTATAGCCTTGTCTTGCTTTTTCTCTGTAATAATGCTGAAAGCATATCTGTTTTATCTGACCTGATAGAACAACCATGGAAAGCTGCAAAACAAACCAGTATCAGCACATTATTTTAAAAAAAACATGATTTATTTGATTCTGGTGATGCAGAATTTTCCTATTGCAATAAAACATGTTTGACTCCAAAATGATATGCATAAACCCAACTTTCACTGTTTCAGATGACTCTATTAACTGATTTTCTTTCACTTCAGATGTGCTCTCAGATTTCCTGTTAACTACAGAATACCATTTTTTTCTGCTAATCTATAACACTTTTTGCAAAACTTTATAATAAACTAATCAATATTTTTGGTCATGGAAGTACATAAAAAATTAGTCCAGGTCTGTTCAGAGCAAGACATGAATCCTTGGTTGAAACACACAAAGTAATCTTATAAATCTAAATTATATACATCAGGTAACTATCAGGTATCATTATCTACAATAATCTGTTCACAGGGAAACTTATTGAGTTTGCTCATGAACTTTCTCAGAGTTTTCTGGCATTCATTCACTGGTAAACACACTGATTTTCTACTTTTATAATCACACAGAAGTTCATAACTTGCCCTTATTATATCTTTAAATACTTATCTATTTCAATGATCTTTGGCATTTTTTCCAGATTAGTAACAAGATTTGAGTCAAATGAATTTCTGTTTTCACAATGCAACATTGTATATCCAACAATATCTGAAATGTAAAATATTACTATACAGTTTATATAATATACACATGCAACAAAGGTCCCACACACCTAAGCACTTGCAAAAAACACAAGGATTCACAAGCAGTACAGCAAACAGATAACAGAACCCCCATAGCTTCATGTAATAATCAGATAAGGAAATTCTAAATTACACCTCTGTTACTAAATAATAAGTAATATCATTGTAATATTGTCTACTAACAAAATTTAAAGAAATTTAAAACACAACGCCTTAATCATAAACATAGAACTAAATTTTTTTATGATTAATTCACCACATAAGCATGAGAATATAGTGCGGTAATTTTAGTGTATGAAAATTGTCTGGTTTCAAACCCAGGACCTTCTAGATGAAAGGCTAAAATGGTATTGCTCCACTACGGATACCAGTATATAATTTGAACTATTTCTTCCACATTATGACATATATCAATGAAAGCCTCACAAACTTAATGCAGAGTATTAGCTGTGTTTTTGTATACAAACTAGAAATAAATTATTAACATTTGTGAAAAATAGGCAAAATCCTTTATTACAGCTGTACTTTAAACAGTTGCAGATTTAGCTTTGGTATTACTTTTTTGTTAAGTTATTTTCTTAGGTCTATGCGGTTAACAGAAACATTCCTTTGTACAACTGTTTCAATCTAAATAGTAATACCTTTCTATCCTTTTACTGTGTAAGAAGTGTTTTTTTAGATTTAGTTATTAGTAACAATTTTGAAATTAAATGCTTTTATTATAGTATTATCAGTTTTATGAAATTTACAATTAAAATCCAAAAAAGAGCTATGCTAAAAGATTACTGAATTAATTGGAAAACAAAACTTGCTCAAAAACTGTTTACAAAAATTTTACTTGAAATCAGTGGCAGCTCATAGCTAAAATTAATGGGGGTGCTGCTCCAGAAGGTTTTTTCTAGGCCTCTTCAAGGCCATGGTTAAAGTTTTCTGTAAAATAAAAGTACCGAAAAAAAAATGGATCAAATAGAACAGTTGGAAGCAGAATAATAATCTAATTGTGCACTTTATCACATTCAAGAATATGGTACACAGTTTTTAAACACTGTGCTTAAAAACTGTATTTGGTTTAACCGAATAAATAAAATGTCAATAGATATTTTTTAGTATTATTAGATAATAACTTAATAAAATGTTCACTTAAAAACACTGTACTCCAATGGTGCTTAATTTAAATTTTTATGCACACAGAAACAAATACATAATTAGTTTTTACTAATTACCTTCTCTTTCGCCCTTCCAGTGTGTTTTTGGACAGATTTGGAAATCAAAGATTCCTTACTTTCCACCACCTTCTGATCACTACTAAAAAAATGACTGAACCACTTCCATACTCCTTCCACCGACTAAACTAGAAAAGGGAACGAAAAAGGAACGTTCCATACACACATAGAGTTAAAAAAAAACTACCTTCCACCAGCATGCCAGGGTCGGCACTGCCAGAATGACAATGCTCTCTCCCTCGCAGCTTCCTATGTACTCATGTGGGTGATAGCCAAACACCACGCCGCTGGAAATGTGAAGCGCACAGTTCCATAAAAAAACTTTTGTATCTTATTCATAAACTGGGGGATGGCTACTGGCATTAAGCTTACGGATTATATATTGTACAAGAATAAAGAAAGAATTACAGAAAAAAGGACACATATTAAATGTTATTGATAATATCAAGTAGAAATAGGGGGAGCTACAGTTCCACAGTGCCTATACACAAGCTGCCACTGCTTGAAATCTAAAACTATGCCATTTTGACAGTTAAACAAACATCAATAGTTACTGACAAAATAAGTATAAAAAAGTCATAAATTTATTAAATAAATGAGAAAATTATGAAGAAATAAAAATAAATAAACATTCTTACAAAATGGGTTACTAACAGTCCTTACAAAATACAACTAAAAAATACTAATAACTGTTGTTGTTTAAGGCAATTCCATCTATAAGTGTAAATCAGTTTAAAATCATCTAACCTACCAAAATCTCTAACTCGGATTGCCCACCCTTTTTCTCATCCAACCATTTATACAGAGTTGAATGAGGTAAAAATTTATCTTAAGAAATAGAGATAGCATGAACCACAAATCAATCCAAGCAGATATACCCTCCCACAAACAAAACTTAAGGTATGGGATAAATTTTTAATACTCTTATGATACAAAACTTTCAAAATATAACTATTAATAAATTAAAAATTTATTTAAAAACCTATTAGACATTGCTCTCCTGTTGTAATTTAATAATGAAGTTTATGCATCATTACTGATAAAGAGATACTAAAAATGTAACTTTTTCAACTACCTAATTTGTGTTTATTACAAACATTTCTTAAAATCTTAATTTCAAATAAACTACTTTTGTGACCAGCTTCTAGGCAGTGTTAGGCTAGTGCCAGTTTCTCTGGAATTTTATATTTATAATGAACCAAATTCTCCTTTATTCTAGTACCAATTTTTCTTTTAATTTGCCTTGCGTATTCAAGATTCCATTACTGTCTTTATAAATGCTTACTCCTTCAACATTATCTGTTTTATTAATAATAGAGGCCAATACACACTGTAACATTAAAATTGTGATTTTTTACTTTGCTACTACGAAGAGAAAAACATGCAAATTTTTTTCATGCTTTATTTGATCCTTCTCTATTATTCTGAAGTAAGATTGTTTTGTTATACTCACAAAATTTATTCAATAATTTCCTAAATATTATCAATGGTTTTTCTAGTTAAGCCATTGAATTCAAATGTATCTTTATCTTTAATAAACTTTATTAATCTGAGATAAACTTCCAAACTAACTGACATCCAGTTTGCTCTGGAAACCACAGCAATAAATACTGCCATCTTATATTGCATACAATGAAAACATAACAACATAAGTGATAAATACAGAATGATCCACAAAGAAACTTTCAGGACATGTTCTGCTGGTGAATATAATGAAAAACGTTTATATAAACATAGGTCTGAAAACGCTTTATTTTCGAGTTATGGATAATGAAAGATTTCACCCAGATTTCAACTCTTCTAATAAAAAGAAGCCCTACTGTAATTTTTGGGACCCAAATTAAGTAGTAAAGTTGGTAGTTTCTTAATTAATTTGAGCAGGGAAATAGGATAAAACAAGTCCCAGAACTGTAACTACAGTAGTTTTTAAGATACCCAACGTAAAACACAAAATTCGGTGTTGAAAACAATTTTTTTTTAGGTTTGTAGTACAGTATCTTTGTTAAATGACTAATAAGTGTGAAAGATTTAGAAACAAAACTTGAAGAGAATTTAATTCTGAAAAATTAATCTAAACAGAGCCGATAAAAAGTTAAAAACTTTTAAAAGTTGGTTTTTATTGAAGCAAAACAGATTAAAAATAGACAGAAAATTGTATTATTCTTTCTGCAGCTAATAAAAATTATTTTTAAAAACAAAAACGCAAATTACTGAAAATAATTTTAAAATAAGTACAGAATTTGTAAAACAATATTTTACCTGAGTACATTCAATAATTTACTCAGGTAAAACAAAATAATTATGCAAAAAAATTAAATTGAAATGTATGTTACTTTAGAAATATTAAATAAAATTTTACTGTATAGGTTGGCAATACTAACAGCTGGTTAATAATGAAAAATGTGTACTTTGTTTGAATCTGATGTCATAAATTATCATACAGGTAAAGGAAATGTAGTGTTATATTGTAGTGGAAAAATGCTGGTAATTTTCTAACGTGGAATATGTCAATATCATTTTTCTTTATGAATTTTATAATGGAAATTCTGAAGCTCCTCGATATGAATATCAGAAAATATTACCTGAAAGGCGGATTCCAAATACGAAAAATCTTTCTTCATTGTATCAGCATTTACAAACAAAAGGGTCATTACCAACATGTTTATTTTCAAGTAAATCATCCTGTTAATGATGAAAATTGTGCAACTCAGCGTCGCCCAGACACTAGTACAAGGCGAATTTCATGTCGCACTGGTTTGTCAAAAAACAAAGGGTAGCACATCTTATGGAAAGAAAATTTTTATACTTTCCACCTGCAGAAGGTTCAAAATTTGCTACCAACAGATTACCCTCAGTGGTTAAACTTCTGTCATTGGCTTCTAGACAAAAATGATAAGGTAAATTCAATTTTATTTACTGATGAAGCCACTTTTACGAGAAACAGAGTCTTCAATCTAAAAATGGCCATAAATGATCATTTTATTGAAAACCTTAGGGGAGATGTTTACATTCATTTCTTGAAAAATAATTTGCTAGCTCTTTTGGAGAATGTACCATTACAAACTAGATTGCAAATGATTTTCCAGCATGATGATGCAATGCTACATTTTTCTTTGGTAGCTAGAAATCGCTTGAATGCTAATTTCTTAAACTGTATTGGACATGGTGGACCAATTGACTGGCCTCCATGATCACCTCACTTAACATCACTAGATTACTTCATTTGGGGCCATATGAGAATTGTAGTATACCAACAAAAAGTTAATACTAAAGAAGAATTATTCATTAAAATATGAAATGCTATTGAATTTATACGAAATGATCCTCACATGATATGGAAAGCCACTGGAAATATTTTATGTCAGGCAGACTGCTGTGTACATTGTGAAGGAGGGAATTTCGAACAATTACTGTAACTGAGGTATTAATGTTTAAGTACTGAAAGATTAAACAATTTTCTGTCTATTTTTCCTCTGTTTTGCTTCAATAAAAAAACGATTTTTAAAAGTTTTTATTTACTCTTTATCTGCTCTGTTTAGATTAATTTTCTCAGAATTAAATTCTCTTCAAGTTTTGTTTCTAAATCTTTCACACTTATTAGTCATTTAACAAAGATACTGTACCACAAACCTAAAAAAAACTTGGTTTTTAACACCAAATTTTGTTTTACATCTTATATCTTAAAGATTACTGGCATTACAGTTCTGGGACTTCTTTTATCCTATTTCCCAGCTCAAATTACATAAGACACTACCAACTTTACTACTTAATTTGGGTCCCAAAAATTACAGTAGGGCTTCTTTTTATTAGAAGAACTGAAATCTGGGAAAAATCTTTCACTAGCCATAACTTGAAAACAAAGTGTTTCCAGACCTATGTTTATATGAACATTTTTCATTAAATTCACCAGCAGAACATGCCCATAAAGTTTCTCCGTATCTTCATGAGACACTCTGTATATCACTGACAAATATACAGTTACTGACAAATGTCAGTCACTGACAAATATTAGTTTCATTGTAAAAAAATTTATTTTGAAAACATTATAAATATTTTTTATTTCTCTTAAACTACATACCTTATACTACTTCTCTATATAATCGCCTCACGAATTAAGACATAGTAGTGATAACAAGCTTCAATATACTGCTGTTGTATTCTACTGCTGCCAGTCCATTCAGCCACTGATTAACAGCATTTTTAAGTTCACTGTCACCCGCAAATTGCTTACCACTTAAAAATTCTTTCAATTTCCCAAACAAATGGTAATCAGAAGGAGCTAAGTCTGGACTATATGGTGTGGGTGATCATAAATTTCCCATCCAAATGTTCTCAGTAAATCACGTGTCAGACCTGCAACATGTGACGTGCATTATCGTGCAGCAGGACACTATCAATCAGCCACCCACAACGCCGATTTTGAATGGTGTGCTGTAACTTACATAGTTTCGTAGTAAGCTTCTGTATTTATATTCGCTCCACATGGTATCAAATCAATCAGCAGTAAACCAAACTCATCCCAAAAGACTGTGGCCATCAGTTTGCGTTCAAATGGTCGTGGCTTGACCTTTGTTGGTCTGGTTCATGATTGAAGATGATGCCATTCACTTGACTGCCATTTTCTCTCTAGCATGCAATACAAAATTCATGTTTCATCACCATTAACAATTGAATTAAGGAACTTATCACCTTTTATCTGTGTAGCACATCAAAAATTCCAAAGCAAATCCCATTCAGATCTTTTTGTGATGTTCCGTTAAGACATGTGGCACCCAACGTGCACTAACCTTTCTGAAGCCTAAATGGTCATTAACAATGCAACCAATAACAACTCTTGAAACAACAGGAAAAAGAAGGGCCAGGTCGGAAATCATTGAACGATGATCTTTTCTGATTTCATCACTGATGCATTTCAACAAGTCCTCGGTGGTTATTGAGGACCTCCCCAAATGTTCTTCATCATGCAAATTTATTCTGTTATTTCTAAACCTTTCACACCATTTTTGGACATTTCTTTCATTCATTACATTATCACTGTACACAGCAAGCAACTGCCTATGAATTTCGGCCGACTTAATGTTTTAATGGATTAAAAAACATATAACTCCATGTATTTCAGTCTATGGCAACATATAGATTTTCCTATTCATTTTATAATGTAATAACGCACACATAATCAAAGATACTACAACACAACAACTTACAGACAAAAATGCAGTGTACTGCTAGCATGACCATGAACAACAGAGGTTCGCCAACGTTAAGGAGAAATTTCCTAGCGGTCTTTACTTTAGATATCCCTTGTATATCACTGATGATATATCTATCTGATAAAAGTTTTTGGAGGAATCTGAGTTGGAGGTTTCAGAAGTTTGGATGCTTTTAAACTGACATTACACTAACAAATGGGACTGCCTAAAAAGGCAACAGTTGTTCGTATTATTTCCTCTATTCTGTAATAAGGTTTGTTAGCAATACTTATTTTACAATTTGCAAATATTGTTTAACGATTAATATTCATTATTGTCTTCATTATTTTTTCATTTATTTATTTTATGCATTATTCCTTCAGTATTTATAGATGATTATACACAAAAAAATTTTTTCCATAGTACGTAACTCCAAAAATGAAGCTATTTTGAACCTTTGTAAATGTAATAATGCATTTATAAAATTGTAGTAATTTTTTGATAGGTGATGATCATAAGGAAAGGAAGAAACAATGAACCATCAACAGTGCTGACTGACTTGGCCTTGTATGCGTGATTACTTCTTAACCAACCTTCTGCACATTAAAGATTGAACTGGTGTTAGAAAAGTTATGTAACAAGGAAGAAATTAATAACTCCCAAAGGTTGTCCTGAGGTAGAACTATATTCATTTCTTATATTTTTTAATGTAATTAACTGCTTTATTACAGAACTACTTTAATGATGAATGTGTTAAGGTGACTTATGGGAAAACTTAACAACTTTAGATTTGTACAAACTATACTCACCTGTCAATATATATGTACATTTTTTTTAACTACAAAATCATAGAGAATGACTGTAAATGCAAACTGGAGTATTATACAAACCAACTGCCTACGTAATCTGTGCCATATGGAATCTCTGTTCAATATATACATGCAAGATATACAGTGTCTTTCATAAGTTTAAGGACACCTTAGAAAAACTGTTTATGTCAGTTTGTCTTTAAACTTATGAACTACATACAAATCTTATATGTCTGTGAGAAACAGCTTTAAAAAATACATCTTTTGGTGAAAACCGCAAGCTTCTAAGTTAGATGCTTCAAATTTTATGGAGTCATTTAAATATTTTAAATGAGCTAAAATTAGCCCGTTTTTTTATAAAGAAATTACTATTTCTCGTAAAATATGTAACCTAAGGTAATGAGTGTGATATTATTTTAAAGCTATGTTTTATAGTTTTTCAATAGGGTAATAAGAAAAATTCTAAAAAAATTATTTTTTGAGTTAAAAGGGCTTAAGTGATTTTAAAATTTTCATGAAAATTTTGTTTTTAAGAGAGTAATGTTCAAAAATGTACAAATCACTGAATTAGCATTTGCTTCTTTGAGGTTAGGTTGGTGAAAAGTTTTTTTATTAACAATGGGTAAGAAAAGTGTTAGTGTAAAAGTAAAATGGCAAGTAATCGGTCTCTGGAAAGCAAATAAAACACACAGAGACATTGCTGAACAATTAAAAATATCAAAAATATGTGTACAGCAAGTTGTTAAAAGATATCATGATTAAGAAATTGTCGTTGATCTTCCACGATCTGGTTGACCACGAAAAACGTCAATGAGGCAAGACAGAGTAATTATAAAGGTATCAAAACTCAATTGGTCTGCTAGTTTGCCTGATATAGCGACAGAAGTAGCACAAAATCATGGAATTCAGGTTCGTACTGCCACTTTTTCTAGATGTTTAAAAGAATCTGGAATGGAATCACAATTCACATTAGCAAAGCCTCTTTTAAGCGCTGTCCACAAGTCAAAACGTCATCAGTTTTGCAAGCAAATGAAGAACTGGTTGAAAGAAGCTTGGCAAAGGGTTGCCTTTTCTGATGAAAGCAGATTACAGTTGTATTCAAACAGAAAAATTAGGGTCAGGTGAACAAAAACTGAAAAGTTTCTACCAGCCTGCATCATTCCTGCTGTGCAAGGTGGAGATGCTGTCTTGGTGTGGGGGTTGCATAACTTCAGAGGGCGCTGGACACCTTAGAATAATGGATGGGACAATAAACAGCATACAGTACATAAAAACAATGGAAGAATTCATACTTCCTAGTGTCCATAACCTGTTGGGTGAGAATTTCGTCTTCCAGCAAGACAACGCACCTTGTCATAAATCACGAGTTACCAAGGCATGGTTTGATGCAAATGATGTGGAACTTTTGGACTGGCTGCTCGTAGTCCTGACCTAAATACAATTGAGAATTTATGGAATTGGATGGCACTGCAACTTGCTAAAAGAAAACCTAAATATAAGGCTGAGTTACGACTTCAAATCGCAAGTCTGTGGCAACAGGTGACGAAAGAAAAATGTCTGGAATTGATTGAATCAATGCCTGATAGAGTAGTAGCATGCCTAAAATCGTATCGAGGTCATACAAAATACTAAACATTAAAAAAATGATGTAGCATTATCTCTGTTATTTTTAATTTTTACTTGCATAAAATAAAGATTTTGTCATGAAATACTGATTTTTCAGTTATTTTTAACTTGTCCTTAAACTTATGAAAGATACTGTATGTTCACTTTTCAACAATATCATCCACATAAAGCAAACATGCAGCACAATATTACAAAACTGACTACATGCAAATCTGACATACAACACAATATTAAATTTGCATTTTCAGTACTTTCAGGCAATCATAACAATTTTGTGTCAAATGACACCTACAAAACAATTATTTCACTGTTTATCAATTGATAAACAAATAAATTATTACTTCATGTTATTTTCCAACAACACTAACCACAGATTGTTTTACTGCCTACATAGAGATGACAATGTGGAACTATTTTTGCATATTCTCAATATAAACAATAACAATACAATTGTTTCACTGAGTTCTTGTGAAGACAAACATAAAAAATAGTTTTCAATATGTTAATCAACTAATTTTGCTATAAACATATCTTCTTTTTAATAGAAATTAATTAATTTAAGCAATAAAATATCTCTTTTTTTTTTAGCGAATGATTGATGAATTTTTTTTTTTAATTTCTCTGTTTTACATAATTTCATAAATATAATTTCATTTACATCATTTTTTAAATAGTTACTATTTAAGGCTATGTTGTAAGATTTCTATCACATCATTTAAAGTAAAATATTTCTGATATTTTTATCAAAACCAAATTAAGTCACACTTAACATAGATTTAACTAGCTGAAACTCTTTCATTATAATTTTAGAATTTTAACAAAAATACCACTTAGTGTTTATTACTACTACTATGGATCATCAGAATTATAAAACAAATTATAAAACCTTCACTCCATTCAGTATTCAAGGAATTAAAAAAGAAAATGATCTAGTATGATAAAACTGTGTTTCTCAAGACACAGATTAAATGTTCACACATTACTAGACAACATCTTGAAATCATATGTAGTTATCAATGAACACTTTTTACCATAATTTTTCGAATTAAGCCTTACACAAAAATAACGCATTAAATGAATCTCTTGCTACCTGAAAATTTAAAATCAATTCAAGAAAATAAAATTTCAAACTTACCATAATCTAGTACTTAGTGATGCTCAGTTCAGTAACATTACATTGTTTTTATACTTTTTTTCATATTTTTCTTGTAAAAAAAATCCTCCCCGACAGAAATTTTCACAATGTTAATATAGAAAATATTAAGGCTGAACATTTTATAGAATATGAGCAGACTATACTTAAATATTTAATTATAACGACACCTACATTTGATTTATTCATGGAATGTGTAGCTCTAAATCTGATTACACTTAAGGATCAGATTAGAAAGGAAAAATGTATGCACAACTAATTTCACAGAAATACAAAAAGAAGGCATAAGAAAATGATAATTGATAAAAAAAATTTTAATTGACAAAGTTTCAACATTTAACAAGGAATAAACCCTAAATATCACAAATCAAATCTACAGAATTTCACAGGTACAAGAGAAAACAATAATTTATTATAAAATGAAAAGTCAATGAAGTAATGAAAGTTGTATGTTCAATACTTCATGAAACATGAGAGTTACATGTTTCAAATCACAAATTATAAGAATTACATATGGTAACTAGACCTTCTTTTTTTTAAACCTCCGGGACCACCATTAGGTATTGCTTCAGAGGATGAGATGAATGACAATTTTTGTAACACGTGGAAATGCCATGCCTGACTGCGATTTGACCCTGGATCCTGAAACCCTGGATCAGCCTTTCTGGATGAAAGGCTGAGGCACTACCACTCATGCCATGGAGGCCGGCAGAGTAACTAGATCTACCTATTAGAAATCAGTAGTTAATTGCCCACATAAAACAAGTTATATTGATTAAAAGGAATTCATTAATGTAATGCAAACTAAAATAAAATTATCATTCTAAATGCAACGGATTAAGAAATTGAAAAGTTAACAAACTAACAACATTATTATACAGCATCAGAATAATAAAATAACACAACAAGATGCAGTTTAACAAGATACAGTGCCAAAACCTAACACCTCTTTAATGTCTGTTTTTAGTACCTGCAAAATAGTTTGAAGAACACCACTTCATTTTAACTTGTTTATATTTTAATATATAAATAATTTACAATTTCATAGATCAATTTTCCTTGAAATCTTCTGAAATGAATGTATCTAAACTGTAACATATTAATACACTATCATTAAGATAAGTATCACTAATTTACTAATTAGCAACATAAAAGCTTCTAAAAATTAACATATGTTTTCACGAATTAGTACAGCATGTTACATTCCACAGACTGCTTGAAGTCAGTTGACATCAGTATGATCTCCATCACTGATCAGGGTAAAATATACTCCATTTCTTTTAAGAGTTTTATAATTATTTTTCTTCAGTAAGGAAACTGGAAATCCCACCACCTTTTATATGAGTCAGTCATCTACTTTCTTAATGCGCACGATGTTCAACAGACTGAAATTTAATGGCAATTTGTGGCAGCTAATGGAGCAAGAGATGCACTACAATACTTTGAAGCCTGTGATATATGATCCAGAACAAATGATAACTACAAAAATGTGAGGGCAAATATTTCATCACCAAGATGCCACTTAGATGATTTACTTTACCAAATGAATTGCTTAGAAGTTAGCTCATTCAGTTACCATAATCTTACTGTACAACAAACTCAGTTTTATCACATTTTTTTTTTAATGTTTCTTTTATTTACAGATATCAATAAAAATAATACAAAGTAATAACTGTAGTCCATATGATACTGCAGTTCAGTACATCATTTTATTCCCTGTTTAAAAAATTCTAACTAAAATAACTACTGACATTAGTTCATTATTCTGATCATAAAAATTGTTATCCCAGTGTTATTCAATATGGTTTACACTCTTTACAAACTTACATTTAAATGAATAAACTGGAGCAGATTGAACCCAAACAAATAATTATAATGGCACCTACCTACAAATGTAGGTAGGTGCCATTACCTATTCATTCATGGAATGTATAGCTCTAAATCTGATTACATGTTAGGATGAAATTAGAAAGGAAAAATGTATGCACAATTAAATTTCACAGAAATATAAAAAGATAGTATAAGAAAATGATAATTAATAAAAAAAAATTGTAATTAACACAAAGTTACAATGTTTAATAAAGGAGTAAACCCTAAATATCACAAACCAATCTGAGTGGTATCTTGGAGATGAAACATTTGGCAGCTGGTGTCAGTACATTCTTGTAGTTATCATTTGTTCTGGATCACATATCATAGGCTTCAGAGTATTGTAGTATATCTCTTGCTCCATTAGCTGCCACAAATTACCATTAAATTTCAGTCTGTTAAACAGTGTGTGCATTAAGAAAGTAGATGACCGATCTCATACAAAAGGTGGTGGGATTTCTAATTTCCTTATTGAAGAAAAATAATCATAAAATGCTTAAAAGAAATGGAGTATATGTTACCCCAGTCAGTGATGGGGATCATACTAAACAAATGCTAAAATGATATTTTAACATTTTGGTCAACAACTGTTTTTTATTATATTGGTAGAATTTTTATATACACTGGTAGAAATTTTTTTTTTTGTAGTGTTTCATAACTATTTTTAATTAATAATGAATTTTTTAATAAACAATTCTTTCCCATTATATATCTGTGATGATCATTTAATAATTGTATTAACTTAACTCATTGTTTTAGATAAATACTTGATATGTAAACCATTTACACTTTCTGGTAAACGCTTTTTGGTGGTTCATTTTTCATGATATTTGAACTTTAAAATACAAATCCCATAAAAATATTGTATAGAATGAACACATAATAGATTAGGACCTGACAAACCTAGTCAAAATTAAGATTATATTTACATAATATTAATAAAAAAACTGAGCAAATTAAATTTTACATAGATTATTTACTTACATTATTCTGATTGGCTTGAACAGTCTCCACTGAAACAATTATAAAAAGATTCAATTAAAGAAAATAAATAAATATCAAAACAAGTAATGAAGAAAATTTGGTAATAAACTGCAATAATTTAGAGTATGTAAGACATCAATCAAACTAATTGGGACTTAAATCATTTTGAAATTTTGATTAGTTAAAATTTTTTAACATGAATTATTAATAAAATAACAGAAGTATTAAAATCAATTAATTAATGTGTAATCAGAATTATGATACAGAAACTACACATTACAGTCTCATAAAGACTACTGCAATGAACATCATGCAAAAAAAATATTTAACTAAAAGTCATTGAATACCACAGAACAAGAGTATACCACATTTTTCATGTGATTTAGGTAAAAATGTTTCTTTGGGGAATGAACTAACATAATCATTCTCTTAAAATATTAGAGAAATAATAAATTAGTCAAAATAACATTCATACAGAATAAAGGTAACACTTTGAGCAGAAGAGTAATGCAGAAGAAGAATATAACAAATCCTAAGAGAATATTGTTCATTCAAAGTACAATATAACACACTCAGTTGGAATACTAGTGCATAAGACAATCAAACTATCAGGTAAGTAGACACCAAAATTTGCAGACATAGTAGCATATTACTTATATTTTTGTAAATATTCTATCTGATATAATATAAAACCTACTGTATGCTTAGTGTTTGGAGCTTAATTAGCCTATCTTGTAAGGGTGTTTTTAGAAATATAAGCATTTTAACATTACCTCCCTTCATCTTTTAAGTTGATCCTTCTTGTTAAATATAATAGGAAACTATTCAATAGTAACTTATCCATACACAGTTACAATACCTGACCAAGGAATGCATATCCTACTCAAAGGCTAATGTCTTTTGAAAGAGATCCATTTTATGCAGGATCAAAACTGTAACGATGATAAAATCTTCAAATTGCCTTGGATATTTAAATCAAAAAGAGATCTATAATACAGCAAATTATTTAATTATGATGATTGTCTTTCTTTTTTTGACACTGCATTATAATGTTTTATGCCAAGTTACTTTAATTTTTATGTTTTATATTTTTTATTTCATTTATAACACAGCAGTCACTTTAACCATCTTTTGGTGAAAGTTATGAAGGTTATGCAGTCCAAAAATAAGTAAATTCCTGTCAATAAGGTTTATGAATTAAGAATATTTTTGGTTTTTAGTTTTATTACAAACATAATTTGGAATATCTGGAATTTTTTTCATTATTACTTACAAAAAGAAGTTTTCATTGAAAACTAATTTTTTTTAAGGTTTTATAAAACAGTCAGCAAAATTTTACAAAAACATCAATCACATTTTTCCTTATCATTGATAACAAATTTAATAAATCAGCAATTTTTACAAACAAATAATTTTCACAACTTTTAGCCTACGATAAATAAAAGTTTATGATGATCATTATTCTGACTCAGTGTATAACATTCATAACTTCAATTATGCTAGTCTCACACTTATCCTCATTGTCATTATTTCTTGACTGATCCCACTTGTAAATCAGAGGTAATAAAATGACCTTTTCTCAGCTTAAAACTTTAAATTACTGTATTCATGCCCTTTAAATAATGGGCATTTCAAAAAGGACTTTACAACTTTAAAACTATATAGAAATTTATTTAGATAACTTACAAGTTCAGTTGAGAACTCATTTCATAGCAAAATACATCAAGTTTTGACTCATGTAGTTCATTAGTACTGAATTCGGCCACCAGTGTTGTTAAAAATGGATACATTTACTGGTGCAAAACATGCTCCTGTGTGTTTTGGTTTCATAACTTGCAGTCAGTAACTGCAGTTCAACGTAATTTTTGTAGACTGTACGGTAGGGAGTCTCCTAATAGGCATACAATTTACTCTTGACTACAAACCTTCACTGAGATAGGTTGCACTGTTAAACATACAAAATCACCAGTACGCCCTTGCATCCCTGAATCTACTGTGGAACAACTCAGAGAAAGCTTTGTACATAGTTTGAAGAAATTTACTCAATGTGTGTCATGTGAGACTGGTATTCAGCAAACAACTGTTTGGAACATATTATGTAAACAACTGCACTTGAAGCCAGATAAACATGAGTTAATATTACTTATCATTACTATCAACAAGATGGGGCATCACCACACTACTGCCTAGAAGCCCGAAATGTTCTTGATACTCAATTCCCATGTTGAATTGTTCACGAAGGTATGATTGCACAGCTACCTCATTCCCCTGATCTGACCTTGCTAGATTTTTTCTTGTGGGATTTCATTAAAGATCAGGTTTACGTACCACCTGTGCCTGCTGATCTTGTTGAGCTAAGACTTTGAATTAACACTGCAGCTACACAGGTAACATCCAACTTGCAGATTACAGTCTGGAATGAGATCAACTTCAGGTGGGATGAATGAACCAATACAGGTTACAACCATATAAAATGTCAATGTTGGGTCAAAAACTTGATTTGTTTCTCTATGAAATGAGACCTCAACTGAATCTGCAAGTTATCTCAATAAATTTTTATATGCTTTTAAATTTGTGAAGTCCGTTTTATCACAAATATAATATTTTATCAATAATTTGCAATGGAGGCATTTGGCATACAGTGATACAGATAAGCGGTGATAATATTTTTGATCCTAACTCATAAATATTTGCTTACTATTTTTCTAATGTCTCGTTTGTTTACTTAGCTTACTGGCCTAACCAGTAAAATAAAAGCAGGCTTTCAGAAGCACTCTGAATGTTCTACTGTTTCTTGCCTCAAGATTCTTGTTAGAAAATAATTGTTTTACATGCTGTTTAATATTTCTTATGCTTATATATTTATACCAAAGCATATTTTTTATTTCTTTAAAATTAAATGAAGGAAAAGGATTAATTACAAGAAAAATTTGCAAATAGATGGGTAGGTTGAGGAGATCCTACACTCTTGCCTTGAAGAAGTCCAAAGTTCAGATTTAAACTGTTGTGATTTTTTCTAGTGGGGATACATTAAAAACACTGTTTAGTCTCAAAAATTATGTGGCTTGAATCACTTAAAAGGAAAGAATTAAAAAAACCAATCAAAACTATAACAGAACATTTATTACATGTGTACAGGATCAATTGAATATTGATTGGATGTTTGCTGAGTGATGAAGGACGTACATATTGAAGCCCTTAAACAACTTAACCTATTCAATTTGCAGAATTTTACAAATAAAACTGTAAATATTTCTGTTTTTATTTAATTCATGTCTTAATTTACCATTTTTTTTTTTATGACTGTGTATTTGGATAGTGCCATAATTTCATATCAAGCTTATTAATTTTTGTTCTTAAACATTTTAAAACTCTGAGAATCCATGTCAAAAATCCTGCAAATCTTAAAAACTGATTCTGAATCACTTTCTCAAACAGAAATATCACATTCCAAAGAACTAATAAATTTTATGAAAAAAAAATTAACTTATGTTAGTTTTAACTTAAAAATGAACTAGGAAATTAAAATAATTTTGCAATCAACATTACTTTAATAAAAATACTTTACCTTTGTATGATGCAGCTGCATCTCTCACTAAAACAATTTTAAGTAAACCCCTCATCACAGGATGGAGTGGTGTAACAATAGTATTCAATAGCATGTCATAAATGTCTAAAATTTGCATATTCAGACCTCTCACTCCTGACACCCTAAACAGAATAAACATGTAAATTTACTAATTTATTTAATCAGCAATAACAGGATTATGCCCAATTAGATGTTTTATATGATTGAAAAAATGAAAATTTTTCTGGAAAATGAACCCTGGGCCAGTAATTGAAAAGACAACTTGACTACCATACAAACTTTTCAGCATTTGACCAAAATTCTTTAGTATTAATAACACAATTTATCAAAATTCAATGAGAGAAAAATAAATAATTATTAACCTCTACATAATCAAATTTACTTGTAACTGAGGTTATACTGTCGATGATCACTGACAGATGTAATAAATGTTGAACGTGATGTGGTTTAAATTAGATTGATTTGTGTAAATCTAATTAGTATCAGCTTGTACAATATCACAGGAGGGATTTCACTGTAAAATTAAAATTACATTTTGAGGAGTATGAAATACCATAGGGTTCCATATTAGCATTATTTCTTTTCAATCTACATAAGTGAGTTAAATCTATATAAAAAGGTCTATCAATTTCTAAACCTTTTGCTTTTTGGTAAAGTGTATGCTAGAATTTTTAAAGAAGCATAAAATGAGTCAAAGAACAATCAGCTAACATGGAGTACCACCGCCACCACCACTGCTACTTTGAGGACTTTCTGGGTACAGAAAGGCCTCTTTTTTGATTTTATGTTCCATGGAACAATAAATTCATTGGCTTACTGTAAAACACTAAATGGCTGCATTGCACAGTACAAAATGGAAAATTGCCTATTATCAAGGGACATTGTTTTGTTTTGCAAAAATGTTCACATACATCCCACTGTAATAGCAGAAGAACTGCTTCAAAAATCTAGCTGGAAGTATTTAAGAACCACCCGTAGTTGGTCCCCAGTGATTTTCATTTCTTTCCTAAACTAAAAAAAATTTAGACAGCTGTCATTCTGATAGTAATAATACTTGTTACTGAAGGACTGACAAAACTAATAATAAACTTTTTAATGTTGGAATAGAATAACTCCTGACACAATTTGATAACTATTTAAATTTAAATGGTGACTATGTAGAAATAAATAAAAAGTTTCATTCTAATTACCAAATAAACATTTTCCAGTTGTCAAATGTTTTAAATAGATTACACCAAAACTACTTTTATTCTGAATGACCCTTGCATAATAATGGATGCAACCTAGCCAAAAGCATAGCTCAGTTATCATAATGGGAGTTTTTATTTACGACACCAAAAAAAGTAAGACACCAAGAAGCAAACTGATGCTGACAGTTGTTTTTTTCTTTTCTTTTTAATTATATAGATTTGTACACACATAATTAAAAACTGGAAATTTCATGGTAATACCCACACCCATTTTTTGCACTAAGTTAGGAACTTTTTAAGTATGTGATTCCCCAGGCTTTCTCTCCATAAAGAATCCTTATCATTTTTGGCTATTCCACAAACTGAAAACTTAGCTTAAAGGGTTGTGATTTGATTATTGACAGCTGTGAGGAAATTACAGGAAGCTTGATGACACTCTGGGAAATTCTGTCATCACATTCTGACAACAACTGATTACATTCTGAGACAAGACTTCCAGATATATTTTGAACAATGGGAAAGTGCTGGGCCAAGTATGTTAAGACCATCCTTTGAGTAAAATAAGAGCTAGAAATCTGAAAAAGCAAGATAGTTTTGTTTGAACACCCAAAGATGTTCTTTAAATAGGCCTCATACATAAAAATGTATATTAAAAATAAATTAGCTTTTACTAAAAAAAAAATATCACTATAGAGAGACTAATAGAATTTATAAAATTTTCATTTTGTTTAAACATTTTACACAATCTTAATTTCTTACTTAAAAATCTGCAGTGTTATCCATTATGGCTGATGATGAAAATTATTTAAAACTATAACTTTCTGAATTACAAAACCAAAAAAATCTAAAAAATGTGTTTGAGTGACTTTGAGTCCCTAAAGACATTTATAGTTTCAAGTGATTTAAGAATTTTTGTAAAGTAAGTTATTAAAAACATTGTATTTATAAAATTTGCTTCAGTTTCTAATTTTAAATAACATTTGGATAATTTAGTGAAGAGAATAACAAGTTTAATACTGAATAAAGTGGTAAATTTTCTACAACGGTCAAATTTCCAACAATTTAAAAAAAATATAATCCAGATTAAACTATTTTTAAAACTAATTAAATACATGCTTTATAGAGCAGTTTTTTTCTAATAATAGGAAATCAACCTCAGAACTAACCTGTAGAATGCTTCAAACAGAATGCAATGACTCAAATTTACCAACAAAAAGAAACTAGTATTCATTTTACTTTATAGTTCCATTCACATATGTAATCTATAATCTATTCATTTTTGGGATCAAATGCGAATTTCTATACAATTCTGTCATTGTTAGTCACTATATATTAAGAATGGAGACTTTTATATCATTAGTAATGTTCTTGTGGTGAAAGATCTGCAAATCTTTGTCATTAACTAGTCCTAATATAAAAAAGTAGTGTAGATTCGAACTGAAAGGGAATTTAACAATTACATTAAGCGAATTTAAATATGTTTATAAGCTTAGACACTTCAGCCTAAGAGGCTTTTTATTTTACTCTCCTGACTTACTGATTCATTTAGTTCAATTTTACTAAGACACAGAACCTAGCCTATCAAATTAGTAATTATGCCCAGAGGAAGGATATCCCACAGATTAAGTTTTTGATTTTGGAACACTTTTAATTCCAGGAAGAAATGCTTACCAAATTCATTGACAGAATCTGCATACTAGATCTTATCAAAGAAGGTCCATTGATCACAAATGGTGCCTGGAGGTGAACATATCACTCCCAGTTAAGAAACTTCCTAAGGACTTTGCTAATGAAGTCTAAAAGAAGATCTAGTAAAATCTCTACTACACACTTCAGTGAGTCAAATTTTATGTGTAGGCCGAGTCCTTCATCTCATACAAAATTTTTCAGAGACACACTGCTTAATTACAGCTCTTGCTTATGTCATAGTAGTTTGCAGCCTTGCTTGGGTCCAATAAGTGATGTCTTAGCACACTTTTTGGCAAGATAATCAGCTACCTTGTTTATCTCACCAGTCTGAATGCTACTACACTGATGGTCTGATCAAAAGCCTTATAAGCTGTTTACAAACTAATAAAGAATGAATCTGCTACATATTTGAACCACCTTAATGTCCAAAAGTATGGCAATATACCACAAACTGCTTTCATGTGTTAAAGACACGGAAATTTAATAGGGGGTATTGTTATGAGATTGGGATTGTTGGGAGAGAAGTGTATATTTTATAGTAGTAATTTTTTATCCATTAATAGTGCCCGATTGTGGCAGGCTTTTTTTTTTGTTTATCTATTCGCTGTCTTAACTTCTCTTTACCTTTCTGTTCTGAACTAATCCTTTAATTACTACATACAACATAATTACTACATACTACATCCCTAGTTACCTGATTTTAATGTTTGAAACAGAATTTATCCTTGGCATATTAACAAAGCCTGGATGTTATAATAGATGGACCACCAACCTAGTTCATCTCTTAATAAAATTCCCCAACACTCCTTTTTCTTTTGTTAGTCTTAAGATCTATTTCTTTCAAGCTTTATTAACCCACCTACTAATTTTTAACATTTTCTCATGAATCATATTTCAAAGATCTCTTAACCTTTCCAACTGTCCATGATTTACTGTAATTAAGGTACATTCTACATAAATATTTTAAATAAAATCTTTTTAATATCAGCAGGCTTCTTTTTTTCATGAAATCTTGTACTAGTCTGCTTCTGATATCTGCATTACTTCCTCCTTTAGTAAATATACTACCAAAAGAGACAGATTCTGCTACTCATGGAATCTTAATACTTAATGTCCAATCTTTCTTTCTGTTATATTTCACTACCTTACATTTACTCTTATTTAATTTAAAACTAAATTCTCTTTTAGCAATAAATCCATGTGGTTCAGTATTTCTTCTAACGTATTTTTGGTTTCTGAAAAACAGTCATCAAACTTTATTTTCTCTCCTTAAATTGTTACTCCACTTAAATTTGCTCTCTAACTCTTACATCATTTCTTCTGTACACAACTTGAACAAAGTCATAACAGACTACATCCTTGTCTCCCTTCTATGTGAATCACAGTTGCCTTTTACAGTACACAATACACAGAAGGTAGAAGAATAGGGTATAGAAAATATTATTTCCCTACATTTTAGTTTGATTTTTCTTAAAATTTTAAATATATTATTCCATTTTACATCATCAAATGCTTTCTCCAGATTTGTATATGACTTAATTATTTTTAAGCTGTTCTAAAATTAATCCTAAGGTCAGAATCGCTTCCTTGCATAAATGCTCTTTCTAAAACCAAACTGGCTTTCATCTAATAATCTTCTATTCATCTGTAAACTATCATAGTAAATATTTTAAATACATAAGATGTTAACAGATTGTTGTACAATCTGTTCCAGCTCTCACATTTATCTGCTCATTCTTTCTTTGATATTAATATCTAAGCGTTTTCTCCAGTTTCATTAAGTTTGCACACTAACAAATAAGGCTTATTCATTCCTACTTCTCCCAGAAAGAATGGCTATTCATGTGGTATGTGATCAATTTAGAAAATCCAGAAATTTCTATTTACTGTTACACTTTTATCTACCCTCCTTAAGAGCCTTTATTATTTCCTTCTTTTTATATTTTAAATCCATCCATTATTTTTAACAAAATCTTCTGTTTTTTATAACTTTTATGCCTTTATCTTTGATCTGTTAAAAAGTTTACGCCATTATTTTCTTTCAAACTGTCTCTATAGCATTACTTTTTTATACATATATATATATTTTTTTAGCTTCTTAAATGTTACCTCATTTAGACTGTGGTCAAAACCAATATTTCTTGCAGGATACATTTTACACTCCATAATTTGATTTTTCTCTGCCAGAACATTAACTAATTCACCTCACCCTTTTCTCTGTTTTCTGGTTTACCAATGCATATACTCTTCTTTTATGATTTTGAAAGCATCTACTTACAATTACTAGTTTTAATTATTGCAAAATTTTGAAAGCCTAGCTCCCTTTGCATTTCTTTGACCTAGCTTATACTCTCAAACTATTTTCCCTTCACATCTTACTCTACTATGGCATTCCAGTCATCCATTACTATCAAATTGTCATTTCCTTTTGCACCCTTCATTATATCTTCTATTTCTGCAAAAATCCTTTATATATATCCTCTTCATCTGCTGAGGTTGGAATATAAAAATCTCCCTACTGTTGTAGGCTTGGACTTTGAATCTATCCTGATTAAAAGATTGTCTCACTGTAATAATGCAATCTTCATAGAGTTTTCCTATTTATAACACAAATTCTTGATTTTGAGTTAATAATGCTACAATTTCCTGACCAAAAAATCCTATTTAACTTTGTGTACCGGTACCATACCACTGTGTTTAGCTCTACCCTATTCAATTTTTGTTTTAAACATCTACTCTATCATTCTTATTTAAACTTCTGACATTTCAAGCTCTGACTTAATGAAAATTACAGCTCTTGTATTTCCAGATTATCTCCTTTTAGGTAGTCTCACCTACAAACCCAATAGTGGGTTCACTCTTATACTGGAATGGTTGTCATTGTATTGATTTCAGAGACAAAACGAAATTAAAAAAATCATTTTCTTAAAAAATTAGTATAGATTTCCATTTTTTCAGACAGTAGCTAGCATATACATTACTTTATCAATGATACTGATAAATATTTCTTATTTTGAAATACCAGTATTCAAATAATAATTTTATTTTATTTCAAAGTAAGAAATATAATTCAGTAAGAAATATAATTTGTTTACATCAAAAATTAATTTAAATGTCAGGAAAAGATTTTTGAAAGTGTATGTTTGGAGTGTCGCTTTATATGGAAGTGAAACTTGGACAATCGGAGTATCTGAGAAGAAAAGATTAGAAGCTTTTGAAATGTGGTGCTATAGAAGAATGTTAAAAATCAGATGGGTGGATAAAGTGACAAATGAAGAGGTATTGCGGCAAATAGATGAAGAAAGAAGCATTTGGAAAAATATAGTTAAAAGAAGAGACAGACTTATAGGCCACATACTAAGGCATCCTGGAATAGTCGCTTTAATATTGGAAGGACAGGTAGAAGGGAAAAATTGTGTAGGCAGGCCACGTTTGGAGTATGTAAAACAAATTGTTGGGGATGTAGGATGTAGAGGGTATACTGAAATGAAACGACTAGCACTAGATAGGGAATCTTGGAGAGCTGCATCAAACCAGTCAAATGACTGAAGACAAAAAAAAAAAAAAAAAAAAATTTCAAAGTAATGTGAGAGAATATTAATATTGTATTAAACATTATATCTTGCATTACATTCATTGTATTTTACATTAAATCTCATGTTACCAATAATTAAACATTCACAGAATTTTTTCATCATTAATTCAGCTATATAAAATAAATTTCAGTTGTTTTTTTCTACCAGCAGAAATATGCAGCTTCATTAGCTGCATATGTTTTTCATAAAGCCAGTGAACTCTAAGATGATGATGTGAACTGACTTGTAAACTGAACGGTATCCTAAATTAACGTATATATCTACGTCAACATGATTGGTCAAATGAATAACTGTACAATAAATCTTCTATTAATGGTGTAGTTCATTTACATTAGGACCAGTTTTATGATGAACACAGTATGCATCAGCAAACAAAAATGTTACAGGGATTTTTTTCTTTTATAATTAATACTTTTTTCATTACTCTATCAATATTAAAATAAAGGATATGATGACAATGTAATACACACATGGTAATATGCTGATTTAAAATTCTTAAAATTTCTATCACAAAGTTTATACATTGTAATGGCTGTCTCTCATCACTGGCAAGTCTCTGTTGTAACAATAGTATTAGTTGCTCTTCTACTGAATTAAGATCCTCTTCTTCAATGTTAATATGATTAATATCATGACCTGCCATAATTCTGTAACAATAAATGTACATAATATAAAGTATCATTTTTCAAGATACATTAAAAAGATTTAAGCGAGAAAAGATGTTTTAATCAATGAAACAGCTTTTCTGGTAAATTTTGTAAAACCACAATTTTCCTATAAAATTACACTTGGCAGCACCACCAATACTTACAGCTACTTATTATAACAATTTTAAATAAAGAACAAATGATTGAAAAATTACAAAATTATAAACAAATATTTTCATTTGATAAGAATTTTATAAATAGATGATTTTCCACTAAAGAGAAATTCAAATATGTGCCAAAGTAGTTTCTTCTAGTCATAGAAGTTACACTTCAGAAAAACACTGCAAAACTTACCACACTTCAGAGTACAACATATGGTACCATACAGCTGAAGAACTTCAACAAATTTCTCGGTGCAGTGTGTATGTTGAATAATTTTGTTCTCTAATAATTTTTCTCTAAGTTTGAAAAAGTAAGTTGTTATTCTGAATATCATTAACATATGAATTTACACTAATTATGTATGCAAACAATTTTTAGATAAAATTTGTCTTCTTTAGAAATACAATTTGTAAAATTATTTTTGACACCACCATCTACTAATTATTTGGCAATCTAGTAATTTAAATACCAAATTATTCTACTTTTTATAATAATTAAGTAAAATTTCATTTTTACAGGAAGGTTTTCTTACTATTAACACTATAAGAAAGTAATAAAATGCAAAAGCAAAATTAAGAGAGATGGCAAAATTACAATAAAAAGCTGATAACGAAAAAGGTCTAATACACAAATACATCATTTTTAACTTAAAAAAAGAAATTAATAACGAGATTATTTTCAGATTACGTACTTTCAAAAATGATCAAGGTCATTATAAACTTCAGCACAATTCTACTTATATTTTCTTTTTTTAGCCTCCAAGAACACCGTTAGATATTTCTTCAGAGAATGAGATGAAATGAGAATTTTGTAGCATGAGAAAATGCCACGTTTGAGCGGGATTCGAACCCAGGACCTCAGGATGAAAGACCAAGACGCTACCACTCGCGCTACGGAGGCCGGGAGCACATTTCTACTTACGTAATCATAAATGTAAAATTTTTTAAACAGCCCAATAAACTCTCTTCCTCTCGGGGAGAACATAGGTACAATGTGAAATTGTAGAAAATAAACAACACAGGTGGAACGAATGGCTTATCCGATGCCCACAATCATAACACTACAAAAATATATTCACCAATTGATAGAAAACAATAATTAATAATCGCGGAATAAAATATACGTATTGTCGGCAAATGAAATCACTCATATATAAAACACTTCATTCAGAGCATTGCATAATTTTTCTTTAAATACTAACCGAACCTAAGTCGCAACAAAAATGTAATAGGCAGTAGAATAAATACATCAAATTATATAAATTAAAAATCAAATATTGAAACCCACGACTATCGTTATATCAGCCGATTGTGGTTATTGACAGCCATTGTCTTTAGACTGTCGAAGTCAGCTTAACGACAATGACACTGTAACTAACTGACAAAACTGGCTAAGCAACAAGTGCTCGTATATTCTAGCATGAATATCGATAATACAACAATTCTAATCACATTAATTAATTCAAAGAAAATCTGCAGTAGTGTAACACCTTACTAATTATTAAACATAATCTATAAATTAAAATTGTATAGCTTACATCAGAGTAGAGACCTCCTTTTGCGACAGAACGAGCAAAATGGTTGGAGCTAAGACTAAAGTCGCACGAAACCGTGGTAACTCTTGGCGGTAAATCATTCCCTTTAAACAGTGTTGACAAATATGCAAAATTATTCTTGCGAATGGGCAGTAAAAAAAGCTGTTATAGTTTCCGTTTGTATTAGTTCATTAAGGTCTTATTCGATCAGATTAAAATATAAAAAGATTCTGTAACACCTCAGCACCAGATGAAAGTAAAAAGGTTTACTAACAATAATATTACTATTATTAATGCAAAAATATATGCAAACTTACAGACTATTATAAGCAGCTTTTTATTTGATTGTTAGTTAAATAACATTTTTGAGTCCTCTTATTTTGTTGTTATGTTTCTCTTGATGAAAAATATATCCCTCATAATACAATATGTTTTTTTTTTTGTTTTATTTAATTTTGTGCTACTATGGCAAAATTTTGTTTTTATAATTAAAAATGAAACTGATGGTTATAATTACTGAGTTCTTCATAACATACTTGAGGTCTACACCAGGTGAAAGGAGATAGCCAATTAACTAATCACCAGTAGATCTGGAGTTTACAATGCAAACAATCAGCAGATAGCTTGGCTATATTACTACGGCAAGATGTGTATTTTTTTGTAGCTGAAATCTGTATCCTGCTAGTTACATGTTGTATAGATTCACTTCTTCTTCCATATAGACAACATGTCAGAAAGAACAGCAAGGGTCCTTCCTTGTCTATGTGTCTTCTATAATCAAGTGTAATGATGATCTCAAACTGTATGGCAAAAGCAAATCAGCAAAGCAGTCTGGCATACTCTAGCTGTGCAAACAACACACATCAAAGAAGACATTCAACCCTCGTCATTCAATGACATAAGACCCTCATCATTCAATGTTGTAATAAATCGTCTAATCAGTACAGATATTTCCATAGTGTTTTTAAATTAAATTTTACAAACCGAATTTCTTAAATGAAATTTAACACATCATAATCTTTTTCATTCAGAAAGTGAGTCTTTATTATTATAATAAAATTTTCATTATTTTTAAAAGTATAAATATAACTTTGTTATATTTATACATTTTGTAATTGTGCTTCTTACTTTCCAGCAAGTACATGTGCATGAACAATATAAGTACAGTATATTATTTATTGCAGCAGTTAAGTTGCTAAATTAACTATAATTTATTTGCGTTGTTAAATAGGCATGAAAAATAAGTATCATTATTATTTACACAGTAGTTAAAACAACTACAAATGAAACACATATGATTCATGTCATAATTTATTCTAAATGTAATTATGTCACCCATTGCACAGCATATATGAATTTTGTTTTGGTAACTCAATGCTGGGTGTAATAGTGTTAACAATGTATCATGCTGGCTAAGATAAATGTCAACTACATCAATTAAGTGCAAGCTCTCATGTGTGTAACATTTAGAGGTGCAGCTATTTTTCCTACCAATTTGTGATTTTATTTTTCCCTGTAAAGTCAGTGTGTATAAAGTTTTGTAATACGTGTTTGTGAGTGTATTGCAGTGAACTTCTTAATAAAAATGCCATGCAGTTGCATTAACTATCCAGGCAGTTTTTGCTACATTTGTGGTAAGTTAACAAGTTTCAGAGAAGAAATATAACTCCACAGTTTAAAAAAATCATATGAACTATATTCTGGATGTAAAGTAGGTGATCAGGACAGGTGTAGGATTCTGGGCTCCTCATATTTGCTGCAATTCATGTGTAACTCTGTTGACTGGTTGGTTGAATGGATCTTGTCACATGATATTTGCGATTTTAATGGTTTAGAGAGAACCGAAGGATCACAGACTGCTGCTTTTGTTAAACAAAAGTATCAGGGATAACAGCCAAGACTGTTAATAAGACTAAACTTGATATTCCCTCTGCTATAAGACCAGTGTCCCATTGTCCAAAGTTTCCAATTCTAGTATCACCAAAAACATGGGAATTAGACGAATATGAAGCTGTTGATGTTGAAGGTTGTGTAGATTTATCAGATGATAAACAAAGGGGAAACACTAATGTTTTAGAAAATATACATACTGAACCACACTTAATTAATCAGTCAGAATTAAATGATCTTGTTTATGAACTAAATTTATCCAAGAATGAAGCAGAGATACTTGCATCATGTTTGAAAGGAAGGAATCTTTTACAGTACAATATTAAAATAAGTTATTTCTGTAATAGGTGGTGTGAATTTAAACATTTCTTCCTCCAGTATGATGACTTAGTTTATTGTAATGATGTGGAAACTTTTCTAGAAGCTTTGGAATGAATGACATCGTTTTATAGACTCCACAAAGGGTAGTTTGAAAGTAGTACTTCTTCATTTTGGAATAATTCATGCAGCTCACATGAAGGAGTCATATGAAACTTGTTTTGGATATAATTCAGTATAAGAAACACTTGTGGAGACCTGAAAGTGATAGCACTGATACTTGGTTACAACTTGGGTATACTAAATTTTGTTGCTTTTGTATTTTTTTGAACAAAATAAAGTCTCCTATGGAGAATTTTAGTTCCTTCATTTGGCCAACTCTACAGATAAATTCGTCGGTCTGTGCGTCAGCGAGTCACTTTTAGTGTATCGGATTTAAATAAAAACGAGACATTGACTGCGTACTAAATCTAATTTTGACAAAACAGACACTAAATGGTACATGATATTTATTTCGACTAATGTTCGACGACAATTTTGTTCCAACATTGATCTGAGATATGGGAAGTAAGAGACATAAGACATAATAAGCAGCGGTAGAGGTACTCGCGCCGTCGACGTCGTTCACTGAATGCGCCGTGCCAGCTTTGCGACGCTCCCGAACAGTCTCGCTCGTCGGCACCGCACATTGGGATACCTGTGCATGGCCCATAACCTCTCCTTTTCAACGATATGCGTGATTTATATTTCCGGCTGGTTTTTGCGCGGGCCGAGGCTGATATATTAAATTTTTATACATTTTTACATGTTTACTTTCATTTTTTACACGTAAATATTGTCCAAAATACACTTATTATTACTTAAATCGATCTATCTCGACAAAATTTAAACATAAACACACGAATCATCATGCTATTACGTCTACGTCGTGAGCTACACTGAATGGAAATGAGTGAGAGCGTCAGTTATGGCCGATCTGCGCTGTGATTCCTCCCCGCCAACCCGCTCGCCAGTGACGCAAACTCAAAGTCATATCGGGAAGCTGACCATATAAGTTATAAAATGACACCTCATTTACATCTCTGAGACTAATAGGGAGTTATTAAGGCAGGACGATATAGACCTTTTTTTTTTGTGCTACAAATTTCTGTTCTGGTATCCGTATGTTTCAGAGTGATTTTAAAGACGTTTCACGTCAAAAAAAAACCAGTTGAGTATGACATTCTATAAAATTACCTGATTATAAGCATATGAATCATACTCTTAACTTATTTCTTATTAAATAAATAACTACTTCAGTGCTAAAAACATGTATAATTCTGAATAACCTACTGTAATATCCTATAAATAAATAAGGACATAAAAAGAATTAAATACGTAATTATGTATGTAAATTGTATTAACTTGCTTAAGCGGTACACAAAGAATATCAGAATATTATCATACTTGGTAAACGTTTTCTAATGAAAATTTTATATTTAATTTCAGTGAATTGTTAGAACAACTTGTGAAAATATTTGTTAAATCTTCCTGAAAATTTATTAGTGTATAACTATACCATTAGGTATACAGATATAAACCGTTTTTGTTAATTACGAATTCATATTTGTAAAACTGAAATTCGTACTACAGAATTGTTTACAAATTATAGTTTTCTTACATAAACCGTTCGGTTGTTCAGTAAATTTCAATATTGGCTTTCTTAAAAATATATTTCATATACATTTTTTTTAAATTTAAAATAATCACGTAATTTTTTGATATATTTATTTATTCAGCATTTTGATTAAATGTAGTTTAATTGTTGGAGAATTCTTCTTCTATTTTTGTTCAAGATGGGTCCCACCAAACCTTTTTTCTTTATTTTTTCTGCTTAGCCTCCAGTAATTACCGTTCAGATAACACTTCAGAGGATGAATGAGGATAATATGTACGAGTGTAAATGAAATGTAGTCTTATACAGTCTCAGTTCGACCGTTCCTGAGATGAGTGGTTAATTGAAACCCGACCACCAAAGAACTCCCGTATCCACCATCTGGCATTCAAATCCGTGTAATAATAACTGACTTTACTAGGACTTGAACGCTGGAACTCTCGACTTCCAAATCAGCTGATTTGAGAAGACGCGTTCACCACTGGACCGACCCGGTGGGTCGGGTCCCACCGAACTTTTTTTCCCTCTTACTCCCTCAGGCCCGACATACAGTTAAGTAAAATTCAGCCCAGGGGGATGTCCTTTACTCTAAGAGGCCTCCCCACTTACCGGCAGTAAATCCGGCACGATAGGTCAGCCCCCGATTGGATCTTTTCATTTTTTATTGCCCACTCTAATCGGGGTACTCCATTACTGGATTCCTCCCACCGGTATCGGGTCTTTTCGTTTGTATCCTCCTAACCTAGTCTCCCTTGGAGTCCTCAATCGATCATCGGAACCGGCACACCTCGGCATGTCGGCTCTCCCGATCGGGGCTGTCCACCCAACCCTACACTAAAACCCTCTTCTTCTACCTTCAGTATCTTTGCATCGAAGCACTTCCCTCGAGTATTCCTTCACTTGCCTCTAGTTACTCTACGACGTCAGCATATACGGGGCTATATTCTCCGGCTCCAGATTTGCAATAACGCTCGACTATTCTGTTCAATTCATTCTTCACACTTTAAGAGGGTGTGCTCAACCGAGGCCTGGCTGATGACTGTGAGATGTAATCTGTTAGAGGGTCTAAAGACGACCTCCGGTAAAGCCCCTCAGGGCTTCGAACGGAAGGCGTGGTGTGGCGACCGGTAACGTCACAAAGTGGGTTGGGATGTGCTCAACCGAGTCCCTTTCAGCACAATACATACAGTCAGGCGACTCCCATGCAAATACACTTTAAAATTACCGTGACCAGATAACATTTGCGTCAGGTAAAAACTCGTCTCACCAAACCTTCCATTATATTACATTCTTAAATCGGAAATTAATCTCTTCGTCCACCATCCAGCCTTGACACCCAAGTTCCATCTGTCTTGCCACACTCTTAGTGTTTCATTTCTACCTTCATACTTACAGGCACGCTCAAGGGTTGGGTCCCACCTTGCTTCTACCACACCTCCTACCAAACTGAATTTTTATAAGATATCGTTACTATAATATTGTTTATATATTATTACTTAATAACAATACATATTGTTAAGAAAAAAACTCTATGAAATTTATAATATTTATTAAATGTTAATTATTTTCTTTAATTCGATAGAAAAACCAAAAGATATATCAAAACAAACATATGTATGTAAAATATTATATATTTTACATACTTATTTCAGTAAAATATATATATATATATATTTTTTTTTTTTCCAAAAAACCCTGTGACGAGTTCAGATCTTTTTCCTAATACATAAGCTTTTTTCACGTTGGCATAATTAATCTCGTATTTCTCCTTAAAATGTATATAATAGTAAACTGCAAATTATTATTATAACTAGATATATTTTTCTTCACCTTCGTATACGCTAATAAAGGATCAAAATTAAATTACTGTTCTAAAAATTTACTAGGAAGCAACTTCGCATTCATCAATACACGGGAATAAAAAAATCTCCCAGAGAGAACTTCACTAACCGTTTGAAAAGAACCTATTCATACAAAAGGAGAACGGAAGAAAGGTATACGTAAAAATCCAAAACGTTGTTATTCCTCTAATCGCTATAACCTTAAGGAGGATCTTTTAAAAATAAGGCTGATTCGATTTTTATTGATTTCAATGTTATTTTCTACTCTTCCTAGCATTGCTACTGTAACATTATACCGTTACTATTATTTTCATTTTAAATTAATACTTTTATGTATCCTTCATAACAAAATGTACGGTACATAATTATTTTTAATGTTATTATTATTATTATTTTTTTAAATAAAAACATTAAAATATACAATGTATTATTTGATGTGCTTAAAACATAAATAGTGTAGTTACTTTACTTGTTTGTCAGATCTATACTAAAGCGTTCAGAGGAATTTACGTAGAAACTAATTTTCACATCGTAAACAAGTCAGATGAAATTAGATGAAAACAAACTGTAAATTAATCTAACTGATGCAGAAATAATATTAAAATATTTTAAATCGATTATTATTATATAAAATAAATCGACAATTTATTGCACGTAAATTTAACGTAGACGTTTTAAAATTAATATCCGCAAACTTGAGTCTTTCTTTTTTCATCTTCCTCGTTAAAATACGGCAAATACATGTCAGAGGTCGTTTAATACGAAAAAAAGAAAAGAAATTCTTTCTAATTTTCAAGATATATGTGTAAATAAATAAAAGGAAAAACTATAACAAATTACATGTTAAAATGTAGAAAAGGATGAAGAAGGAGGTATTCAATTGAATAAAAGTCTAAGAGGTGTGTGTCTGTGAGAAGGAGTAAGTAAGAGATTCAGTCGGGTAATTCAGATAAAACATAAATATAAATGCTGCTTATCGTTTTAATGACGCATTCACTACGGAAAATATTTTTGGAAGTGCAATAAAGAAGTACGCAAAGTCTCGTAAAATAAGAAGCATTGAAAATGTAATAAACAATATTACGTTGTAATAAACAATATTAAAAATAGTGACGCATTCACTACGGAAAATATTTTTGGAAGTGCAATAAAGAAGTACGCAAAGTCTCGTAAAATAAGAAGCATTGAAAATGTAATAAACTGCATGTTCATATGACTGACTACTTTTTACTATAAAAAGCTTTTTTTATAGAATGTAGCTTTTTTACAAATATTCTTTGCATAGCTGACTACTACCATAATCGGATTAAAATGAGAATGGTAAAGTGGAAATTATATGAACCCGATATCTATTAGTTTCTTCTAAAAGTTAATCAAAGTGATACTTTCTTTCTGTTTTATGTAACCTAATTATTACGTATAAGAGTGGTTTTAGCATTGATGAAGCAAACGGGATGTGGTTCTTTTCAGCCTGTCAATCATGTCACTTTTTTTTTAGTTAGAATGCGAAACTTTATCGGCTAATGAGTAATGATGTGAAGGATTAATTCTCAAATAATATGTCAGTAAAAATTAAAATATTAATTTTTCAGATCCCCGTTTCATATAATTGTTTCTTGATTAAATCATAAATATTATTAACGATTTCACGTGTCTGTGAAGTTTTTTATTTTTAAATACGAATTTAAATTTTGCCATAACAAGCCAGAAACAAAAAGAAATATTGCTAATAATAACAAAATACAAAACCAAGAATTTTTGAATACAGTCAGCGTTTAAACCAGAAAAAGATTTGAACCTTACAACCCTCCAATTCGAAATCAGCTGATTTGCGATAACGAGTTCACCACTAGACCAACCCGGTGGGTGACGCCCGATGAGTTAATAAATAAAGAAGCCAATAAAACCGGGATTACAAAACTCGTAAAAGTTTATCGAATGTCCAAGAATGTGTGTATATATATATATATATATATATATATATATATATATATATATATATATATATATACATACACAGAGTGTACCACGAAGGAACGAAAAGATTTTCAGGACATGTTTTACTGATAAAACTACAGTTCCAGTTCTAGGACCTGTTTTATCCTATTTTCCAGCTCAAATTACTTCAGAAACCACCAAATTTACTGTTTAATTGGGGTTCCAAAAATTACAGTAGGACTTCTTTTTATTAGAAGAGCTGAAATCCGGGCGAAATCTTTCGCTAGCCGTAACTCTAAAACAAAGCGTTTCCGATCTATGCTTATATGAACCAATTATATGATATTTAATATTAATAACAACAATTACAATCATAATAATTATAACAAACTTATTTTTTATAACAGATATAAAAACAAAATCATTAAAAAAAAAAACACAAAGTAAATGAACGTTTTTAATTATTTTCACCAGTAAAACATGTTCTGAAATTTTCTCCGTTTTTCGTGGGACACCTGTATATATAATATACGTGTCCCATATAAAACGCAACCCAACCTTAAATTGGTATTGAAATAATAAAAAGGCATGTTGACAATATTGTAGCAGTTTTTCTTTGTCGGGCTCAAGAAGTCGATGAACCGTTTGAATGCGATAAGGTCGTAATTGTAATTGTTTGGTCGCACGTTGAACAGTCGATTTAGACAAATTAATTTCAGCAGACAAACGTCTGATCGATTTATTTGGCGAGGCGAGTAATCGGTCTTTGATTTCAGTGACTGCATCTGTATTCAACACTGACGCAGATCTTTTGTGTTCCTTGTTATTAACAGAACCAGTCTCTCTAAATTTTGCAACTAACCTTAATACTGATGTTTTGTTAGGAGCTGGTTTATCTGGGTAATTATGGCGAAACAAATCTTGCACTGCAACCACTGATTTCGTACTGAAGTACGACTCGACAATGAAAACACGTTCATCTAGCGAAAATACCATCTTGTCTTTAGCAATACACTGAACGTTATGATTGCATTGTTGTTACTATCGGCACTGTTCTACTGCGTCGCCGCGATGTTCAGATGTTGGACGAGTCCATTTCAGTAACGAGTAAGGGAGTATCTTGACTTTTGAAATTTCATGGATGAGTGATTGATGGGTTGCGTTTTATATGGGGCACTCTGTATATACATACACCGAGGATATAAAACAAGTGTATGTAAAACAAGAAACGAATCTCAAGAATGGTGAAACTGAAGCATTACAGATTGGTAAGACCCGAGTTACTTGCGGCCGTATGCATGAAAAAGGGAGAAATAAACAACCTTGAAAAACTATAGAAAGGAAAACAATGGGGTAAATACTAGGACCTCCCTAGAAGCAGAAGATGTTTGGAAAATACGAAAAAACTATGAACTTATAAATAAATAAAAAAATATTCACCGATTAAAATTAAAGGTTATAAATCCAATTAAGAAAAATAAGTAAATTAAAGGGAAGATAAGGACGATCTTGTTTTCGACGTTAGTCAGTTAACGTATCTCTTCGTCGCAATTACCGAAAGGTTAACTTCAAATTTGTCGTTACTTTAGAATATAATGTAAAACTGGCCAGGATTTTAAGGTAAAATTAGGGTAAACTTATTGATTACAACATATTTATGCGAGGAATAATATTATTTTATAGTTTTAAGTATTTTAAAATGAATTATTTAACTAAACTTTACGTAAATGGTTACTGCGTTTTAGTAGACAACGTAGCACATGCCCCTTTGTTCAAAATTATAAAATGCAATGATGTATAATTCATTTAATATGTTATTTATTTTTAATATAAATATGCATCGGTAGAGTTATATGATGATATATTTTCTATTATATTTTAAATTAATATGGTATGCTTGATAAAAAATAGTTTTTTGTAGAATGTTCCATGCTTTCATGGTGACATATTCTTTCTTTTTTTTCTATTATAGCAATGTAATTAAACGTTTTTATGTATCAAAATTTTCAGTTTTTTCGCAATATTTGTACTACTTAATTCTATAACATTTTTTCTATATTTTGATTGAATTTTTAAAAAGATGATGCAATTAAATGGCTGCTTCCTTACATAATGTAAGATTATTCATTGTAGGCTGTTGAAATTTTTTTTTATGTGAAACTGAGCGTTTCATATCATATTTACAGTAGAATTGTTAAAATGGCTGCTACCTTAAATAATCCAAGATTACTCATTGTAGGCAGTTGAAATTTTCCCTACAATATTATTTGATATGAAACTGAATGTTTTATATTCTTATATTTACAGTTATATTGTTAAACTAGTTACAGCAGTATGAAATTACAACTTATTTATATCAGAGACTTATTTTACCAATTACTGAGAAAATCTGGAAGAATTTATGCTGATTTAAACCAGTAATTTGAATGTCTTTATTTGGGACATGATCATTTGATCATTTACATGAACACTTGTCATTCTTAAATAAACAAAATAAATGAAAATTATTTATTGTTATTTCAGTACTTTTTATTTGGGCATATCATAAACCATTGTTTCTACTATTTCTACTGTTTAATATGAATATTTATTAATTTTATTTCACGAGTACTTTTTTAATAATTTAAAAAAAAACCACCTTTATAAACACAATAATGTTATTTACAGGTTTTCTATCGTTTATGTAATATTTTTTTTCAAAATTTCTATAACTTTTAATTAATGGAAACCTGAATACATGTAAATTTCAGAATAGATCATAATTTATAGAAGATTATATCAAATACAATGTCCTAAGTTTATAAAATTCTATATTAAACAGACAGGATGAAATTTTAGACAAAGATAAAAATCAAAAGATGTAATTGTAAATAATAACAAATCGTTCATTAATCTATTTGTACTTTTTCGAAAGCTTATAGAAATTATATACTTAAATATAACATAATTCGCAACAAAAGATTTAAATCATATAAAAGATAAAACATACAATAGTTACACCGCATTACATTATTTATGCTCTGAGCAACTATACTTTTCATTTATATCTCAAGAGATTTTAATTTTAATGAAATATCATTTTATATTTACGTTTAGTTTCTTTCATCTCTATATTTCTAGAAAAGTGGAAACAGAACCTGATTGCATATTTGTCACATTATATAAACTTTCATTAACTAAACTCATGATTTTTTTTTCATTTTTAATAGCTTTATTTTCTTATTTATTGCATCAGATTTATTATTCCTGTCACTCTTAAAAATTATTTTGTTAAATTGATTACAAAAATATATTGCCCGACTTTTATCTTTGTCTGATTTTCTTTTACTATATTTTATTATAAATTTGAAATTATACTGAAAAATAAATAATTTTAATTAGATTGATAGACGTTTATTTAATAAATAATATAAGACAAAATTCTTATAAAAGGAAATTCATGATAAAAAGTTAACATTTCAGTAAGCACTCTTGTTGTTTTTCGTTTGGAACATCTATGGATTGCATTAAAAAAAAAATTACCCTGAATTTTTTTTTTCAGCCTTTATTCTTTCATTCTTTGACAACTTCATCTCTTTCTTTAATAACTTTAACTTTGATAGTACTAGGTAGCGTATAAGAACTTGATAATGTATACTTGAAATAATAAAATTTAAAAGAAAATATATTACAGCTTGTTTTAATAGTAAATACTCTTATGTAAATGAAAGTACTGAAGATGAAACAATTTTTAAGTCCCATCACTTCATTAAAAAAAACAATAAAATTATTTGTTTACAAGATATTATACTATTGTTATTATAAAAGGAAAAAATAAAACTGAAATAAATTAGTAAAATTTTTGTTCTACCATTGGAACTATTTGGTGGCGCTGGGGTCCTGATATTTCGAAAAATTGTATTTATAGTCCGATTTGGCTCATATTCAAAATATAAATTAGTTACGTTAAACGAAATATTTTTGTAAAAAATGGACCCGGTAGGTGGCGCTGGGATCGTGATATTTCGAAAAACTTTATTTATGGTCCGATTTGGCTCATATTCAAAATATATTTTAGTTACGTTAAACGAAATATTTTTGCAAAAATGGACCCGGTAGGTGGCGCTGGGATCGTGATATTTTGAAAAATTGTATTTATGGTCCGATTTGGCTCGTATTCATAATATATATTAATTACGTTCTAATATATATTAGAGCATCTACTTCTGCGTTTATATGTAGCTCTATTTCGTCAAAATTATTATTTTTCTTATATTTTAAACAATTTTGAAATGTCGATTTGCGAGTTGGTCAGAGTAAATTATTCTTTCGGTGTGGTCAAACTCTCGCCGGCGTCATTCTACCGAACGACTTGAGAACTTTATCGAGGTGGTTTGTGTCAATTAAATGTTATATTATTTAACGATAAGCTTTACAGATCGATTAATAAATAGATTTGTTTTGCGTTTATTATCAAAGTCTTGCTATTCAAATAAAAACTCTGATGTGAACACTGCGTGAATTCCTTGTACGCCTATTAAATTACTTATACATACTTTCTTTTTTTTAAATGAAAAGTACATAAAATTTTATTTCATTAATAACTTCTCATATTTTTTCATATTACTTTTTATTGTTATTATTGAATTATTATTTATTGTAAATTTTTTTCAATCAGAGATTAATAATTAATAAATCGATATATTTCAATTAAAAACAAAGAAAGTTAAAAAAGAGATTAAGTCGGATTTGAACCAATGTGCCTTCCCCTTGTAACATCCAAATATTTTATTAATTAAAATTTTATTTGGTCATAACTCTGGAACCAATGAAAATAAATACCGCTTATGATATATATGAGGACGTTTTGGTTTCAAGGCTGTAGTCTTTTGTCCATGCTTTCTCATGGGAACATTTTGGTTTTTATAAAATAAAAATTCTAATGATTTTTAATTTTTTGATATACTGCTGTTTGCTCTTTATATACTGTGATTGATATTTTAAAATAATATAATGAATACTTAATAATTTTTTTAAAAAAATGATGCGATCAGTTGAAATTTGCTACAGCCTAAATAAGGTGTAGATTATGCTATGTAGTCTATTGAAAAATAGCTGTACAATCTATTTATTAAATTATGGTAAAAGGTTTATTAATTTATTTATTAAATAATTGATATTAGAAAAATGCATGTGCCACTGTATATACTGAAAAAAAGTGTATGCAGAAAAATTAATTGTTGGATATACTGACTATTTCAGTTAATGTAATGAACCCATTTACATTGACAGCTTTCAAATCAAGGCTGTTGTGAATAAACTGCTGCTTGAAACTTTGATGTGCATATATAACTTAAGAATTTTTTTGGGCTAATGACTAGTTCATTTCCTCAAAAAAAGAAGAAAAAGATATTATTCTATGTATTTAATCAAAATATACTGTCTAAAATAATCAAAATACACAAGTTTATGCTGGTGGATACCACTGATGTTCTAGCAGTTCATGAAGCAGTTTTTTGTTCATTTACTGGTAGACTTTGATTATAAAAATTAAAAAAAGAAGACGAATCGACATGGTTGTTATTAGCAGGGCTGCAACTATAAGACCGCAAAAGAAGGAGGGCTAAAAAATTAAGGTAATTTTTACTCTACCATTAATGTAAATTACGGTATTATTCAGATCATATGGCAGTAAAAACATTCAGTGAAGGAATGGCTAAAAAATTCCCATACTTCTTCAAATTTCCCATGTAATCTTTCTGTTGTTTTATATTTATGATTTTTACCTATATTTCCAATATTGAATGTAAAAGAGTACATTTTTATTAGACACAACTATTAAAATTGATGTTATTTCATCTATACTATAATTTTTTTACTTGATAAATTAGAACCTGTTAAAAAATTCAATCCTTTATCTTGTTACATCATTATGTCTTATCTGCAAAGTACATAATTTAAAAATAAATTATTGCCTGGATTCATTTAATAGGAATAATATAAAAAATGACTCGTCTAAATTTCTAGGAGACATAATATTGTTCAAAATTCTAAATAGTCATAGTTAAAAACTTTAAATTAATCTTTTTTACAGAAGTTACAAAGTTGATAAAAAACAACTATTTTCTTTGAGTCCATTATTAAATACCTCATAATTTTATATACATATTTGACATCACTACATATTATAACTGACTTAATAATCTGGTTTCACATTCCATTTCAGTGAATGTGGAACTGCAGAACCAGGTGATGAAAAAAATGTCAGAATTATAATTTATTAAAATTAATTTTGCTTTCCAAAATAACCTAAAACTATTATAAAAACTAGAATAAAACTGCATTTACAATGATTTTCTTTAAAACGTAACAAAACATCAAAGAACCTGCAATTCAAATAATATTAATAATAAACTTTCTAATCGTAACTGAAATTATATTTTTAATAGCTAATCATAAAATATTTTGTGAATACGGTATTCAGTGCTGCATTAATACCGAGAAGATTCTCCATCCTGACAACACTGATCGATAATGCTTTATCTCCATCGTTAACTATTGTCATGTTATGTGAATAAACAGAACCATACATTTAAAATTATTTTAGGTATAAAACATTTTGAAAAGTCAGTGTAAGAGAAAGGACTGGCCACTACCTTAAAATCTATTGATTGAGGGTAGTTTTTTAATGATGCCTTATATGTTAGTTGATTGTAATCTTGAAAGAATTAACAATAAAAAATGGACACATTTGGCTAGGAGTTCGATTCACTGTTTGTTAATACTTATAAATTTAAGTTCTACTCTAGTTCTGTTTACATTTGTGTTGAATAATATCTTCTGTGTTGCTCTGGGCCAGATAAACATTTTTGCAAACTATTATCCTACTAATAACTGGTACAAAAATATATTTTTAAAAAGCCTGGCTTATTAATTCTCTTTTTAAATATTATATTTAACTTCTTTTTATCTGTTCGATAGAAACCTGTTAAGTCCTAACAGTATACAACACTATGAAGTAAAATTTAATTCAATACTACAGCTTCCAAGGGTGCACATTTATCACTATAGTTGCAAGAAAGAATGAGAAAAAGGTAGAAAGACAAAGAAGAGCAATAGGTTTATTTGATTTTTTAAATGTTCCAGAAAGATGTGTCAATCATTCCAAAAAGATTTTTGTAAATTCAATTCCAAATATAAAATTAATTCAACTTTAAATATGAATCTCATCTGTTTAATTTATAAGCTGGATTTTCCTTTCCGCACAAATACACATATGAATGTCTACAATTGTTTCCCCTGGAGAATGCTAAATCTAGATTTTATGGAGCATGTCATTTACTGCAATTTTTCAGTAGTGAAAGCCAGACCTAAAACATGATCATCTTACCAACAAGTGGGATTATTGTACATCCACTGACAACCGACACCCAGAGAGTCCTAACATACAGCATCTGCATCTTGGTGTAGTAACGTATAGTATTTACAGCATTGTCTTATTTTCTAACAGTTTATAGTTATATGACAACTAAATTTTATTGGATAATAGCCATACAGTTAAATTAAGCTGAAAAAATTAAAAAAAAAACAAAGGAATGGAGATTAGTGTCAAACCGATTGAATAACAAAACAAACTATTGTAAAAACTACTTTTATAGCACTATAAATCCTGTCATAAGTAGCTCTTTTGATCGATGCACGATTGAAATCTGTACTTCTATGAGGTATTTATAAGTAAATTCTTCATTTGTAGGTTTTGAACAATACGCTGTAATTGTTGCTTATATATGTAATATTTGTGGAACATTTATTTTGGAAAAATAGTAAAATTCTTTTTATTTGATTAATAAATAGATTTTTGTATTTTTACTCATGAATATAACTTTTAATAATTGATTGTACATTATGTTTTGAATGGTCCTCCATATCTGTCTTTTATTAAACTATTAAAAAAATTAGAAAACAAATTTTTTTAACTATACTTTTGTTACATGTATGATACTTGTAATTTACTACATAGTTTAACAATTGTGGATAAGTTGAACAGCATTAACGTGACTTAAATATTTATTTCAGTTAAAGTAACACTAATGATTGAAAAAGGAATATTTATTTTGTAACTGGGGCTCTTTTTTCCAGTATGTTAAACTAATTATTTTACCGATTCATCAGCAAACTTGTTTATATTTATTTTGTTAATATGTGAATATTCAGATAAATATATGCGTAGTATTTTAAGAAAAATAACGTGTTCGCCCCAGAAAGTCCCTCTGTAGGTTATGTTTATATTATATTTATATATTTTTGTATATGTGTGTTTTTTCCGGTTTTGCATGTATTTAAATCATTTGGATAAGTTTACATTTTAAGTCGTGTTTGCATGTCACCCAATCCACTTTGGTAAAAGTAATTAGAAAACTGAATTTTATTTTAATTTTTTTATGGATAATTATATTGTAGAAATAGTTGTACATAAGGCATTTAAAACAAGTTGATGTCTTGAATTAAAGTGTGGAAAAAAACTTTTTCATGCATGTTTTTTGAAAAATTCCAATTCCGGATCAAATTTTTTACTTCTCGCAGTAAAAACTTTTAGGGGTATTTTCTTTAATTGTGATATTTTTGTAATATCAAATTTGCTATTTTGAACTGATTGTAGAACTCTATTTGTTAGTAACTGATTATCTAATGTATTGCCTTGGATTTATTGTTCGGTTAGCTTCTCGTAGGGTGAGATGTGGAGTTGTTAGGTTTTTACATGTTTTGTACTTGTTCTGTGTGTGTATAGTTGAAATGCCTAGAAACGTCAGCATTTATAAAAAAAATTTTCCTTCAATACAAATACACGATCAGCCCTTCAAAAGCACAGCCTGTTTCTAATGCTGATCTTAAAATTCCAGAAAAAATTTGTGATGAGTATTCACTATCATCGCCATATTTCCAAACAGGTAATACTTATTTATTATTACTATTAGATAATAGAACTATTGTTTCATAATATCATCATGATAATTTTTCAGAAGATTAAATTTTTTTTTTGTTTTCAGGTGCATGCGTTATGTAAATAATCTTTGCTAAATTTTAAGCTCATCCAATTTTCAAGACCTGTTTGTCAGTGTAACATCATGCTCAGTATTAATTCCGTAATGGTAATGTACAGTTTTCTCAGTATTACTATATATTTTATTGATTTTTATACATCTTGTTTTATAATTAGTAGATTTTATTGCAAAACATCTGTGTAGTTAAATAATATTATCATTGATTATCGGTTGAGATTATAAAAATATCTTTATTTGTGTTTCAGATGCATGTGTTATCATTTAAGTTCTATACTTTTTTAAAATTATGATACTTTCAATACTTTGGAGCTGATTAATATATAACGTTCAGTATAATTTACATTGTGGTAACGTACAATTTTTATTAGCATCGTCATATTTTCTAACACTTTTTCCTTATTATATGATTATTAGATAGTATTAGATTATAGGCGTATACATTAGTTAATATAATCATAAATGTTTGTTTAAGACTATTAAAATACACTTAAAATTATATTTTTGTTTGTGTCAGATGCAAGTGTTATCATTAATACTCTCTACTTGTTTTAATTTTAATTTGGCATTCACTGTTGTTACTCAGAGCATAAATTAACGACGAACAACTCCCTCGGAATATAAAATCTCTATCAGCATAAAATATTGGAAATGTGCGGATGTTTTCCAATTTTATGGCTACCTGTATTTTTGTGTCTCCATTTATGTGTTCCTCAATCAGTTTAAATAGCGTAATAAAGCACCCAGCTCTCATCCCCTATGCTGATTTCTTTTGAAAACCTACGGTCCATTAGTGGAATACTGTTGAAGAAAAAAAGAGCTGATTGAAAACATTGATGTTATAAAAATCCTTTGGGATACAGATTTTAAATCAGAAAATATAAACAATATTCATTCATCTTTACAGCTTTTATTACCCGACAGTGAAGTCAACATTTTCAACTGAATGTTAAAAAAAAAAATATATTCACAAATAAAAATACTTATATTATATATAGTATAGAGTATATTATTTTCAAAACAAAAGTAAATAGACTGTAAGCAACATATATATATATATATATATATATATATATATATATATATATATATGGTACATTAATTTAAGATTCAAATAAATAAATAAACACTTCATTCTGATCTCTATATGTAACAATACATCTTACAAATTATGGTCAGGAACAGGTAGGTTTACTACTCAAAAAAAAAAAAATGCCTCACCATTTGCCTAGATAGATCAAGGAAGAAAAAAACAGAAATTGTTAAATGCAATATTAGTAATTAAAAATAATAAATCAAGTACATATGCGTAACAAAATTTATTAGATATTAATAGAACTTAATTGATTATATATTGTTTGTATACATTAAACGATAATGCTTAAACTTCAGGTTTTTGTTATTCTATTACATTTATAAACTCATAAAGAATAATACTGTTTCGGAAAAAGAAAATCTTCTGATTATAATTTAAATAGACTAACGGGAAAGATTTTTACAAATGGTAAATAAAGTAATTTATTAAAAATGGCAACAAAAGCATAGGTTGGTCCTTCTTATATACTGAAGTATTTCACTGAATTAAAAAAAAAAAAAAAAAAAAAAAAATAATAATAATTCTGTTGTCTGGTTTGATAGCGGTTAATACTATGTATATTTAAGAACAAATTGAGACTTTAAATTAAACATAGAACTTATGTTCTTGTTTGCTTATTTTTACCTATTATATTCATCGCTCACTTGTATTCATTTAGTTTTTTTAGTCAAAAATTTACTACGCATTACCAAACAAAAATCTAGTCTGAACTGTTACATCTTGCAGACTCAAAGAGAAAAAATTTCAGAACTGCTCTGCATTAAACCTTATTCATTTCTGAGTTCTAGTTGTGATTTGTAATTTAACTGAAAAGAAAATCTGTAGAAATTGAAACAAGCTTATCCATAAAGAGTACTTTTCCTTTAGTTTGTATTCCAAACAATATATTCTTAATGATCCATAATATCGGTAAACAATTTTTTAAATAACCATTTAATTATATTTAACAATACAGTTTTACCTTCCATTTAATTGTTTTTAACAAAATTTTCTGATTGGTTTCATATGGCATAGCAGCCATTTAAAAAAAAAAACAGCTAATTCAGCTTACAAGTAGAGTATATCATGCTTTCTATCAATTACTTTATTGCACGTTATTAAAATGACATCAACATATCTTGATCATAATTATATTTTGGTGATATTTATAATATTGGTGACTATTATTTTCTTCCATGTATAGCAAAAATTCTTCAAACATTATGCTACTTGAAAGAAAATATAGTTTTCTTTGTATACAGTCTTATAATTTTAATAACTAATGGGATAAAATAAAAGAAGAATTTCTTCTATAAGAACATTTTTCTTGTATTTTAAGAGAGATAAAAAAAGTTTTTAAAAAAAATTCTAGTATTATGTTAATTCAGTAGTGAAAATTTCTTATGTAATCTCTTAATGAGGTTAGGGAGTGTTGAAATTGCAATAGTGAGGGCAAAAGGGGGTTACTTTACTTTTATTCATAATTTGGCTCAATTCCTAAGGTTTTTGACAAATAAATTGAAACTCACAACAATGCAGAAATTAACAAATTTTAATACAAGACAAAAACTCAATATTTTCTATCACATAGTTATATATATATATATATATAATAATAATAATAATAATAATAATTTTTTTTCAAATTAGTTACATTACACTGATAAGTCGCTAATGACTTTAACTGTTGATCCAACTATATAATAAATAAAAAGCATTAAAAAAAATAATAAATAACAGACAAAAGACATTCTGATGAAGCAAATATGCTGTAAAAATACTAAACATAGATGAAAAATAAAACAGTAAGTGAAAATTATTATATTCTGCTGCTAGAATGCAATTTGCTAAACTATTTACTTAATATTTTTTAGTACTGCTACAATATGAATGCTTATCATTGCTCAGACATACCTTTATATGTCTGAGCAATGACAAGCATTCATGAGAATTTTATCAGACTAGGGATACGTTTCCTCCTTCCAATAATTATTCAGTAAAATCCTATTAAAGTGAATTGGAATAATATTCAATTGTATTAATTAAATAAGGGTTTATAGATTACAACAATAGATTTCATTTTTTGTGATGTTGAATTTTTGATTAATTAAAAATGCCATACAAACAAATAACTGCAAAAAGGTTACCATTTGAAGTTAAAAAATTCATCCGAATGAAAAATCTTAATGAAAATATAATGCATGAATTGCAATTAAATATAATTTAATAAATCTATTAAATTAATTATAATTTAATAAGATATATTAAATTAATTATAATTTAATAAGATATATTAAATTATTAAATATAATTTAATACGAAACAGTTTTCTGTTTAATAAGAATCTACTTAATTATAATACTTAAATTATAATTTAATGAATCTAAAAAACTACTGAAAAAAGTGATGCTGATTAACCAGCAATAATTTCACAACTGAAGGTACAGCACTTGAGGTTAAGACATTCAAGCAACACACAAAGGCTACATCCCCTGACATTATGTTTATATAGCATTGTAGAGATATTGAAGCTATATTATTTACTCTTTGAAAAAATATTTGAATTCCGTTTTATAAGGAATAATTTTTAATAAGGGTAAATAAGTAGGATAATTAAACATTTCTTTGCACATTTCATCTTTTTACCTTTATATATTATGCAATTTTAATTTAACATCAAATAAAGAAATACATAAAGATAACTTATCTATTTAATGAGGAAGAAAATTGTATCCATAATTTAGTTTACTTGCATTAATTGTTCAATATGTGAAGTTCGCTGGTCAATTAGTATAGTCAATGTCAGTTTTAGTCACTATTATTTTTAATTTAACATCAAGTGTAAATTTTTTGTATTAAAGAAAGCTGTATTAAACATTATTTATAAGGTTCTGGTAAGTTTATTTCTAAATACTACAATACTACCAGGGTAAAAAAGCTACTATATTAAAATCAGAATAAAAAATAAATATAAAACATATTTTTAACAGATAACTTGGTTAACAAATTGTTGAAATGGTAGTATCAGAAAAAAAAACAAGTAATAAACACAATACTGTTGTGCATAATTTTGAATAATTTTAGATTTTTAAGTCACAATTCAAGATAACACAGAAAAGAACATCTTTTCATATGGTTACAATACAATCTTTTCTGATAGGTTCATAAGATACAACTCTTCAAAGACAAGCTTGTTTATTTTGTGATATGTATAAACTATAATGCATTTCTTAAATAAAATATATAACTATCTAAAATAATATATACAGCAAGTAAATCTAAAATAATAAATAGGTACTATCTATTAAATACTTATCAGATCAGGTAGGCAGTGAATAAAAAATAATTCTAAATAACCATTATTAGGTAGTAAATAATAAACTGAACAATTTTAAATGTACTAGTTTATATTAAAATACATTTAATATACCGAGTTATCTAAACTGCTTTTGATACAGTTTGTTCTTGATAAATGAGACTTTGCTGCAGTTAGCTGGTTTATTTTCACTACCCTTCAATTTTGAATATCATAATTATATATACAGAGGGGTCCAAAAAAATGCACTCGCTATTTGCTAGTCCATATCTCATGAAAAATTTGACTTGGCGTGACAATTTTTGGCACTGGGAGAGAGGGTAATGGTATGTGTTCGAAATGATCACTAGCAGCTTCTACAAATACAATGCCTATGGCACCAAACTGCACACCGAACTATGGCTATTAGTGTGTATTTGGCATAATGGCAGCACAAGACTATGGATTTTTTCACTTAGCTTGTCGATTGTTGCTGGTTTTTGTCAATACATGTAATTCTTGACGGTTCCCCAGAGATGTCAAATCAAGGAGACTGAGGTGGGTATTCAACAGCACCTCCTTGACCCACTCACTGTCCAGGTAAAGCTTTATCAAGGTAAAACCTGACATCTCGATGGTAGTGAGGCAGGGCTCAGTCTTGTTGCGTATAAAAAGGTTCATCAACATATAGGTTTTGGATGGTAGGCAAAATACTTGTCTGAAGCATATCAAGATATACCTCACCAGTTACGGTACCCTCGAAGAAGAAGAGTTCAAGCAAATCATGCATGCACTGATAGACCACACCACACAGCAAGTCCAGTAAATTCACTGTCCTGTCCACATGAGCGTGAGGATTTTCAGGAGCCCAGTAGACAGACACAATTATGGCAGTTCACAGTACCATTAAATTTGAATTGTGCCTTGTCAATTCACACAAACTTCCCTGTGAACTCCTCATCCTTGCCAACCATGTACTGAAACCATTCACAGTATTCCATCCTTTGATCTGGATTGCCCTCATTCATCACATGTAGCAGTCTTGGAATGTACACTTTCCATTCTTCAGAATGTCTTACACTTGTCTTACTCCCTAGTTCACTCACTCTCATTTTTCTGGTGAAATGTTGCAACACTGAACTGGACTTGTATAGTTGTTCGTGGTTGGCAGATCTTTCCTTGTGTACATATGTATATAAAGTTATGTTGACTTCAAATTTATCACAAATGCGAGCAATTGTTTGACGTATTCGTGCCAGTATTCCAAACTCTCTTTGCCCCTGACGTTGTACCTTGTGAATGTTCTCGTACTTCCAGTACCACTTCAGTACAGCCTTGCATTCAACAAATGATAAGCGAACCTCAACTGTCTTCTATTGCACTGGCTAATATGACTGGCATGTTCCACCACCAACCACCCACGTATGCATGACATAAATTGTCACCTCCACCAACCACAACAAATTTAATACCTTACAATACCCTACAAATTAGATTATTGAGTGTGTAGGTCTTTTTGTTTAGATATTATTTAATTACAAACAGTGAGTACATTTTTTTGGACCCTTCTGTATATATATTAAAATATAATATAAATAAAAGAAAAATATTATAATAGAAACTTAATTTTCTAAATACACAGCAACCAAAAATAAAAACCATTAAGCTAACTGTACATTTTATAAATTAAAGTGATTTTTTTTTATACAGAGTAATTCAGGAGGAAAGGAAAATAATTTGGGAACTGATTCTAGAGTTTAAAATAAGGAAAACAGTTCACACAAATATATCTGAAAATGCTTTATTATTGATTTATAAAATGATATGTTATTGCTTTATTTTTTATTAGTGAAAAATTTTGCCTGGATTTCAGTTCCCCTGGTGAAATGAGGTCACACTGAAATTTTTAAGGCATTATATAACAGGTAAACTTGATGGTTTCTACTGTTTTTTTTTTTGAAATGAAAAATCAAATAAAACAAGTCCCAGAACTGTATCTCCTGTAGTTTTCATAATATCCAATGTAAAACAGAAAAAAATTGATGATGAAAAACACATATTTTTAGGTTCAAAGTTCAATAACTTTGTCAAATGACTAATAAATGTGTAAATTTCATTATCAGAACTTATAGAAAATTTAATTCTTAGAAACAATGATATAATAAAGTCTATGAAAAACAAAAACAATCAACTTTTATTATTAAAAACAAAACAGAACAAAATTTAACAGAAAAATGTTATGAATCACTAAAAATTAAAAACAGCTGTTTTTAGTAGAATAAATTTAAACGTTTGAAAAATTAAAATCCTTATATAATGCCTTAGAAATTTCAGTGTGACCTCATTTCACTGAGGGGGGACTGAAATATGGGCAAAATTTCTCGCTAGCCATAAACTTGATAACAAAGTGTTTTCAGACATATGTTTTATGAACTTATTCCTTATTTCAAACTCTAGAATTAGTTCCCAGATTATTTCCCTTTCCTCCTGAATCAACTATATATATATTACCCATCAGACAAAGAAAACAATTTCAAATACTAAAAATACCTTTTTTAGCTAAATTGAAAATATAAATTTTGAAGTTACCTTTTAAATTAAAATTTAGCGATGAATGAATTTATATAAACAATCATGTAATAATAATACTTGTTACTTAATGGCTATAAAAGTACATGAAACTCAATCTTAAGTCATGAGGTTTACTGATGCATTTATTTCCTCCTCTTGGTCAGTAACTGTTTCAGGTTGTGGAGAGGTTACTTCCATATTTGAAATTTCTGTATCCTATACAAAAATAAAAATAAGATGAGATTAAAATAATTAGTTAGTTCTAACTTATAACAACAAAATATACAGATTAGTAGATTGATTAGTTCCAGCAGTGCGGAGGGGTTGGTTAGCTGCTAGATGTAGGTTAACTACATCAAAAAGCTCTCCACAACTCAAAAGTAAGTGTGGTGCAGTGTCTACAAGATAGGAATTGTTGATCCTTACTTTTTTGAAGAGGTGGAACTGCAGTTAGTGATATCAGCGTGCTAGATTGATAAGTTAAACAACGTCCAGAGTCCAGAACTGGAAAGTCAAGAACTCATCAGGTGAACATGAGAGAGATGTGGTTCCACCAGGATGGTGCCACAACTCACATGGTTTGAAGTGGTTAAACAAATGTTTCCTAGGTATGTCATTTCATAATTTGGCGATGTTTCTTGGCCCCCATACTCTCCTGATCTATCGATTTGCGATTTCTTTTTGTTGGACTACCTTAAAATCAAGAGTGTATGTAAACAAGCCACACACAATCGAAGACCAAAAAATTTCCTCTCGTCAAGAAATTGAAACTGTGTTGGAGAAAGCTGTGCAGAGCTTTGAGGAGAGGCTCCGAATTTGTGTCTGACAAGAAGGATGTCATCATCGTACTGAAATTATTTTCTGAATCTAATTAAGGTATGTTGTTTTCTCAGAAATGCAATAAAAATATTATTTAATGTAAAATGTTTTTTTCTATAATTAAAAGAACTGAAGTTATTCAGTAGTGAAAAACATGTGTTTCTTGTCAATATAAATCAAACAAGGCTCCAAATAGTGATGTTTGCTATGATTCAAAAGATACAGAAATTCTGATGGGAACTTTCTGATCATCTTTCTTGCAATCAAGACCTTTTATTTAGTGACTTCCAAATCTTCCTTTAAAAAAAACTTTACCGCAACTAAATGCATATTCAATTTTTCAGTCAAAATGTCATGGAATGATCCAATTGAGATGCTAACCTTTTCTGCAAGTTCTCTGACAGTCAATCGGTGACTTGCATGCACCAGATCATTGATTTTCTGAGTGGGTGTCATCAGTTGGAAGTTGAAGACCTTCCTGGTTGAGGGTCATCTTCAACTGAATGACAACCCACATTTAAATTGTGAAAACCATTTGTAACATTGTGTATGACCCAGGGCATCATCTCTGTAAGCTTGTTTCAAAAGTTGAAATGCTTCTGTAAAAGTTTTCCCCAGTTTCACGCAAAATTTTATGTTTTATCATTGCTCAAAAAAATCGCACATTACAAAAATTGCTACTAACACTTCAATACATTGCACTCAAATAATAATAACACAAAAACTAAACAAGATATCAACAATCCAAGAACATGTGGTTACAGAGGAAATTATGCAGCACACAATGCTGCCAACTGCACGTCACTAAATAGGTCTCTGTTGGCACATAATTAAAAATGTTTGGTTATTTTCTAAACAGACCTCATATATACACATTAATGGCAACCAATCTTCTGGAACGGGAAAAGCCGCAATGCAATTCCGGAGGGAATTTTCAAAAAGAGTTGCAACCTGATGTTTGAGCCTCCACAAGGTTCTGCTGGATAGGTGGGATGTAGGACCTTGCTGAACTGAAGTGGAAGAAGGTCTGGGACTAACAATTCGAGTTCTAATCACAAAGAATACGAATATCGATCTATCCTTCACAACTTAACTTTTGCAAAATGAACAAATGAAATCTTAAACTACTCAGGCAGGTAATCCAGTAATGAGGGAGAATCTCTCACTGCATCCCCCAAAATGAGCAGTGCAACTGGGTTATCGCATTCTGGAGAACCCAGAACCACATGTATTGAAGTATTGGAGGTTCCTGGAACTTTAACATTTCATTACAAAATACAGAAAAACTATGGAAGAGTACCTTGCCCACAAGAGAACAAACAGAAATGGATAAAGACTAATTTTCTTCTGCAGAATGTTTAAGTTAAAACTAATGTCAATGTAATTCAAAGCCCTCCCAAGGAAGATGATGTAGGTCTCTCCAAACTGTAAAATTGAAGAATTCCAAATTGACCATGTAGCGATAACTAGAAATCAAAAGGAAATTCTAAACGTCAAAACAAAAAGAGGACTTGAAATGGATTCAGATCACTACCTTTTGGAAATAAAAGTTAAATTCCAACCAAATAGACCCAAACCAAGACTACCAGGAAAACACAGAATAGATATCAAAACATTAGGATGTAATCAAGAAAGGTATTAGGAACAACTGAACAAACAAGATTTAGATAAATATAGGAACAAAATTAAAGAAACCCTTACGAAGGCAATAATGAAAGGAATAACAGAACCATAAAAGAAACTAAAACACAGATAGATGGTGTAACAGAGAATGAACCTAGATGCTGGAGAAAAGAACAGAAGTGTTCAAAGTTTGGCACTCCAACAAAAAGAGAACAAATGGATTAAATTTATGAAACAAAGGAAGAAAACAATCAAAACAGTCAGTAACACCAAGAGGAAATATGACAACACACAACTAGCAAAAATAGAAAGATGTCAAGGTGGATAACAATGACTTCTACAAAATCTTCAAAGAACTATGAGGATACCAGCCAGCAAGATTATGCTTTAGGAAAAGGGATGGAAAGCTGGCACTCAACAAGGAAAACTGCCAAATACTAACGACTATTTCTAGACACTACTCAACTGTGTTGAACCCAAGAAAAACTTAAGATTCAAAACAAACAAGAACCCCAATGTTGAATCAGAACCACCTACAAAAGAAGAAATCCAATTCACCATAAAAACACTAAAAAAAAACAAGCACCAGGAGAAAATAGTATCATGGCAGAAATGCTAAAATATGGAGAAAAGACTGTTGTGAAGAAAATACAGCAATTTGCGAGGAAATACGGAAGATTGAGAAGATACCAGATGACTGACAGGAAATGTATGTTCATCCCCCCACTGCCCAAAAAAGAAAATCAAATGGACACCAACAACTATAGAGGAATATCAGCTCTCCCTGTAACCTACAAAATCCTATCCAAAGTCCTACTACACAGAGCTGATGAACAAGCAGACCATCTAATAGGAGAATTCAGAAAAGAAAAGACTTGAGTTGAGGCAGATCCTGCGCGGAATGAATTTTCAGCTTCAAAAACATCTTGAGACTCCAAGCACTAAGATGCACCAACATTGCAATCACACTCGTGGATTTCAGAAAAGCATATGACTCCATTTATAGAAAAATTGCTCTTTAAAACACTAAAAGAATTTGGCATCAAAAGGAAAACAAGAATGAGACAAACCCTAATCAACACCACCTCCAAAGTTAAATTCCTCGGAGACATATTGGAACCGTTTGAAATAAAAACAGGAGTGAGACAAGGTGATGGGCTATTACTTATTTATTCAACCTAATTCTGGAAAAAATAATAAGAAAATGGAAACAAGAACAGGAAAAAGAAGACACATCAAAGGGATGCAATTGGGAAAAAATGAAAGACAATCTGGTAATAGATTGTTCTATAAAAATAATTGTTTAGTATTCGGAGATGATATTGCCATACTAGTGTAGAACAATGAGAAAGTGCAAGTAATGATCAAGACAAGAGATCACTAGATAAACCAACCTACAAAATCTCTTACGAATAAATTGAATATGTGGAAACTAAATACCAAAAGGAAGAGTACATGAAGACAAAATAGAGCAACATCAAAAGAGTAAGTAGGCAACTTTAAGAGTAGGACTAGATAAAACAACAAACATAGAGTGCATTAAAAAACTGGAACGAGCATATGGAATTTTACAAAACAGATACAACAAATCCTACAAACACATCCTACAAAGCCAGAATCAGACATTACAACACGGTCATCAAACCAGAAGAACTATATGCATTGATTGGAATGCCTAACACTCAATAAGAAAGGAGAAATACAAGAAATTGAGGAAAGAGAAACACAAAATACTCAGGAAAATATTAGGACCAAGGAAAACAGAGAAGATGACACCTGGAAAATATGGACGAATGAGAACTTCTACAAACACACACACACGAGACCTTCACAGACACCATGCAGAAGACATGCAAAATTCTATGAATACCTTGAAAGAATGGATGACAAGCCGACCAAAAGGATCTTCAACCACCTTACACAGATGAAAGCAATGACCAACTAGGTTAAAAAATGAAAAAAGGATCTGGAGAAAATGAAGATTACAGAAGATATACAAGATAGCGAGGAATTCCGGAAAATAATCGACAGATTTAAGAATTTCAAAGACAAAGATCACAAACCAAGGACAGCCAAGAAGTAGACTGATCAACAGAAGGGGGAATCAGTGAAAAGATGGAAAAGGTCTGAGAAGAAAAAAAGAAGAAACTGAACATCAAACAAGTTCACCACGGTACAAAGAAGACCAAAACGAATACGAATGAATAAATAAAATACATTAATCTGTTGGGAGGGCTGCCCTGGGGAATTTGTTTTCCTTTCAGAACCTGCAAAATAAGCCTTACAACTAACAATGCCTGTCAGGTATTACAAGCTAATCCCTCTAAAAAAATATAAAATTCATAAGGGACATGTTATAAATTATTATATTTTTGAACATAAATTTTTATCAGATACATTTTGCTAAAAATAATTTCTTTTCAATTTGCAACACTAACAATCATAGATAATACTAACTAACACTATAAGATTAGGGAGAGAGTGCAGCAATTGTCTGTTATCCAACAATCAATGAATGTTATTTATATTTCATTCAACTACTAAAAATAAATGTAATGGTAATGTAAGAACAAGATATAAATTTTTGGCAAACATTTTCCTAAGAAAATGTATGTGTCATTATATAGAGTCAAAATAACAGAGATTATGGGAATTAAGAAGAAAACAAAAAAAACAAGAGCAAATCAAGTTAACTTACTACATTCTGATTATCACTTGACATTTCTTCTAATTCTTTACCATCTGATTCACTCTTTAATTTACAGCTAGAACTTGGATCTGATGCGACATCATTCTGGAAAAACCATAATTATAAATAAAAAAAAGAACTTTAAATAGTAGTTAAGAAATTACCAGTTTGTTTAAATTTGGTAAACTAAATTGTAGTTAAAAACCATTAATAAAAATTTTACCAGGCCAACTGATAGCCACCTAGTTTTAGATTTTTTTAAGTAAAATATTTGTAAACATTTTTTGAGTGCAATCTGATTTTCTAATTTATTTAATACCATTTAGCATAGCTCTTGTATTTACATTAGCTCTTGATTTTGAATTTCAGGTTTAAATCAGTCGAAGAAAGAAATTATTTTTCTAAGGCAAGCTACAAACTCATAAACAAATAATATTTTATTCTGTGTAGTTCTGATAAGATAAAATATTGATTTAGCAAACAATTCACAATATACTGAAAATAAAACATATGGTATTTTTTCAGAATGAGGCAAATAGAAATTTTAAGACTACAATAAACTGTCTATCAGCAAATAAGGAATAAATCTTAAACTTATAATCCAAACTTACAACAAAAAAATAACTGTTTTTAAGAGAAGATAAGTAATTTTACAAGTTATGGTTGTAACAAAACTGGAACCTAATATTACCGCTCCTAATTTCTTTAACATTGCATATTTAACAAATTACAAATGAAACATATGTACATATTTGCATTAATATTAAACATGAGGTGTTTCTGTTGCTTGTTTCAGTAAATTATTAGAATAATTTACCGAACTCGTAAAGAATTCTTTAATCGCATTTTTTTTTTTCATTAGATGCCACAAAAGTAATACTTGTAGGTATGTAACCTGACACAAGTCACAAAAACCCCTTAAGAATAATCACCACCCAATGATAGGTTCACTAAAGTGAGAAATGAAATGGTTTCCTGATTGCACATTAGCAGCCAAGCTAACTGAAACGCAGATGATATTTAGATACTCAGGACATCAAGGAAAGTTAAAACTGGTGTCTTTTGTACCTCAGATGGCTCACATGCATCATGGCAGTAAGAAAGACCTAAGACAGATTGTGTAACCCAACAACACATTAATGAATCCCTTACTGTTGTGAAACAATGCATTACATATAGTCTTAAATCAAAAGGAAAATCTTATGTGTATCCAACTCATAAAGTTGAATATTAAACTGTCTGTAACTAGTATAGTCTAGACAGTCTTCATTTATAGTACTGTTAATTCTATGAATCATGATTGTAGAAAATCATGGCCAAGAAAAATTATTTTTTTACTGTATTCATATTAGATTTTTTTTTTGTCTTCAGTCATTTGACTGGTTTGATGCAGCTCTCCAAGAATCCCTATCTAGTGCTAGTCATTTCATTTTGGTATACCCCCTACATCCTGCATCCCTAACAATTTGTTTTACATATTCCAAACGCGGCCTGCCTATACAATTTTTTCCTTCTACCTGTCCTTCCAATATTAAAGCGACTATTCCAGGATGCCTTAGTATGTGGCCTATAAGTCTGTCTCTTCTTTTAACTATATTTTTCCAAATGCTTCTTTCTTCATCTATTTGCCGCAATACCTCTTCATTTGTCACTTTATCCACCCATCTGATTTTTAACATTCTCCTATAGCACCACATTTCAAAAGCTTCTAATCTTTTCTTCTCAGATACTCCGATTGTCCAAGTTTCACTTCCATATAAAGCGACACTCCAAACATATACTTTTAAAAATCTTTTCCTGACATTTAGATTAATTTTTGATGTAAACAAATTATATTTCTGACTGAAGGCTTGTTTTGCTTGTGCTATTCGGCATTTTATATCACTCCTGCTTCGTCCATCTTTAGTAATGCTACTTCCCAAATAACAAAATTCTTCTACCTCCATCATCTTTTCTCCTTCTATTTTCACATTCAGTGGCCCATCTTTGTTATTTCTACTACATTTCATTACTTTTGTTTTGTTCTTGTTTAATTTCATGCGATAGTTCTTGCGTAGGACTTCATCTATGCCGTTCATTGTTTCTTCTAAATCCTTTTTATTCTCGGCTAGAATTACTATATCATCAGCAAATCGTAGCATCTTTATCTTTTCACTTTGTACTGTTACTCCGAATCTAAATTGTTCTTTAACATCATTAACTGCTAGTTCCATGTAAAGATTAAAAAGTAACGGAGATAGGGAACATCCTTGTCGGACTCCCTTTCTTATTACGGCTTCTTTCTTATGTTCTTCAATTATTACCGTTGCTGTTTGGTTCCTGTAAAATGTTAGCAATTGTTCTTCTATCTCTGTATTTGAACCCTAATTTTTTTTAAATGCTGAAGATATTATTCCAGTTTACGTTATCGCATGCCTTTTTTAGGTCTATAAATGCCAAGTATGTTGGTTTGTTTTTCTTTAATCTTCCTTCTACTATTAATCTGAGGCCTAAAATTGCTTCCCTTGTATACTTTACCTGAAACCAAATTGATCTTCTCCTAACACTTCTTCCACTCTCCTCTCAATTCTTCTGTATAGAATTCTAGTTAATTAAGATTTTTGATGCATTACTAGTTAAACTAATTGTTCTTGTATTCTTCAATTATGAATTTTAATTTATTTATGGTTTACTTTGTTTATATACTCAAATAATACTACTATATTTTTCACTGTTTTAAATATTTATCATTAAAATTAGCTATATTTTTAGTTTTATTTCTTGCATTCTGCAGTATGTCTGAGATGTCTTTGTACCCCTAGACAAATGTATATTGTGGACACAGTACTTATTTTGAACATTTAGATTTATACTTATAGATTATTAATCAGATGGATCTATGTGTACACATCAGTTTGCTGAACACACAGAGCCATGCATCTTCATGTGGCCTCCTTAACATGTTGCAAAACATCTCTGGAGTTGTGGTTCAAAAGGCTTTATCACACTCATACAATTCTTCATTTGTTGTGTATCGATTTTGAGTTAAACAGACCTCGATTATTCCCTACAAAGAATGGTCGGGATTTCATGGTGAACACTGCAGTCAGTGTTCATCGGGCTGTAGATGCTTGCAATCCAGTCTGGAAATTGTTCATTTACGAAGAACAAAATTTGTTGGAGCTCCTCTTGCTACATCAGACATGATCTGTGACACACAGAAATGTGAAGCAGAGAAGAACAGAACATACAAAATGGATAGACAAAATAACAAACAAGTTCTACTAATGGTGAATGAGAAAGAAAGATCCTCAATGTAATCATTAAAAGAAAAGTAAAAAAATTAGGGCGGTTATGCAATTAGAAGGGAAGATTTTTTAATTGTCATCACATCAGGAGGATTAATGAAGGAGAGATGGAAAATAGGTAAATTAATGAATGATCTCTAGAATCAAATAGGGTACAAACTATTAAAAAAGAGTGGAAAAGAGATGTGCTAGAGAACTGCATAAGACAAAAAACAGAAAGAAGGAAAGGTATTAGAAAATACATATAAAATAAAAACATAAAGGAAGGAAACTACTTTTTCAGTCTGTTCTGGTGCTTCAGATTCATCAGCATTTTCAGTCCCAGTTTCTGTCCTAACTACATTATTTTCTTCAGTTTCAGTCTTAGAGGAGTCTGAGGATGGATGATTAATGTTAGTTTCATTCTCTTCAATTGATGGTTCTTGTACATCTGAAGATTCCTGAGCACTTGTTGGAGAGGCAGAAGAATCTGTCAAGATCATACATAAACAGTTATTAATAATACATAAACAAATAAAATTAGGGATGAAAAATTAAATTGATGTTTTCAAAATCATCAGGGTGATTAAAAGTGATCTGCTGCAGTTTTATGACAGAAAATAAGGCCACTCCACACATTTCAAAACACAACACATAATAAAACTTTACAAATACTCCATAAGATTGAATACATCTAAACAGTTTAACATACACAAACATTTCACTGACAGCCTAAAAATATTGCTTTCATCAACTAACATTAAAATACTTTTCCTTTTATTCACTTATATCTAACATACCTCTCTGTTCATAAAACTTCCCTCCTAAATTTGCTGTTTTAAACCAAACTCTGTCAACACAGGACACACTGAGTATTTCTAATTCCAGAATAAAACACATCTGCTAATAGACAGCAAGTGTTGTCCTTTATTAACAGATGTGTTTAGTTTAAACTTGCAAGTGTTGTAACAGTAAGTATATATATATTTTTTTTCATTTGTAACTTTTGCAGATGAAAATCAATTTACTATTACTTAATTTGTTTAAACTTTAATTTTATAGGTTACAGAATTAAAAGTAAAGTATGAAACTTTAAAACTTATCAAAATAATCAGTCAGTCATTTTCTACTCCTACTGCTACACTAGTTTTTTCATCCCAGCAGTAAAGCATTCTTTGTCTTGAAATCTGAGCTACTTTGTACATTTTACACTACTTTGATGCTAAGACTCTTCTTGATTTCCATACAACGAACATTAATTGATTCCATCAGAAAGTATAAGGCAAAGACTGAATCTACATGATGGATATACTAGAACCTCTGGATTTCCAGATATTTAAAGTGTAATAGTAACATCAAATATTGAATACCAGAAAACCCAACTTTACTTTTGTTTCAATTGTGCAGTGTGCAGTCCCAGTCTCCCAGTCTCTGCAATTGCTAATTTTTAAGGTGCCACAGGCCTCACTTTGTTTTCAAGCATATCTCTAAAGTAGTGGCAACTGATAATATGCTGCATTACTGCTGAGAAATCAGGGAAAATTGAACATTACCAAAAATCGCAGAATTGAGAGAATGAACATATATTTTTAACTTCATTTTACCTGTGATTAAACCTTCTATACTTTTCTTGACTGGAACTGGGATATTTCCACTCCATGTTTACCCACCAGGATTTTGGTCTTATCACAAGTCAAAGTTTTTTTTCCAAAAAGTAAGTCATCTTTTTCAAAAACAATATTGTTGAGTTCCCTACGTCGAACTCTTGTTTTCTTCATGATTTTTGGTAAGCTATATTGGCAATCAACTTAACATATTTACAGTAGTTCAGTTTGTTATGAATACTTGAGCAAAATGCAATGAAAGTTACAACAAAATTTTCAGTAGTGTTCTTTCTAGCATATGTCTATTATCATAAATTCATTAACAAGACAATCCAGAAACAGAGTTGAAATTTCAATTGTAAATTGATATTATCATTAGTTGACAACAACCCTCATTCAGCTACTTTCAAATTGCTCAACCAACTCATTAAAAGTTTATCCACAATTCATGGAAAATGGTTAAATATCAAAATAATTGTCAATCGGCTTTTTATACTGATATGGATGTCAGATTATTATTTTGTAATTATTACACTTATTAAACACATAAAGTGTCTCTTTATTTAATGAATGACTCTTGCATATATTTTGGGTACATGCCTCTCCTAATTTTTTTTATGCCTGTACTTTTAGTATTCAACACAATCATATTTTTTTATCAGGTTCAACTATTTGAATCTATTTTGGTTTTACAGTCAAGCTCTTCGGTTCAAGGTTTGCCTCTACAGGTCAACCAATGACTAACAACTACGTTTGGGTCTTGGAATAGGGTACTGATTTGTAATTATCCTTCATTTGCTCGACCAGAAAGTTCATAAAATCTATTATTCTTTATAAAAACACTATTTGTTTTTTGCTCACAATTTTTTCAATTTAAATGATATAAGAACAAGTAAAAATCTGTCTCGTCTACTTAAGATGTGTCTGATGAAACTGTAATAACAAATTTAACTTGGGTTAAATAAATTCAGCCAGCTGCACCTGATACACTTAGAATTTATAACTCTCCATTGTTTTTAACATTATTAGTTACTAACAAATTTAATTTTCTAAATGTAACATTCTGTAAAAACAGGTTTTCTTTATAATCACATAAAATACAGAAGCCTTTTCACAAAAAAAAAATTATATTTTATGGTAACTTAACTTATTTCTCATTCAAAGTTACAATTACTATATTTACCATTAGAATACTAAAAAACTTATCCTAATGGCAGTAGTTAAGATTTGTTTTATTAAAATAATTAATGAGCTCACAAACTGTTATGTTGAATGATATGATGATATGCCATTCTTCTTCTATCTTAACCTTGAAGACATGAAACTTCAAAAAATCTTTCACTATATATATGTTGGCTTATATAGCCTGCAAAAGCATCCACTGAAAATTTTCAGTGGATGATTTATTGATAGCATGCAAAGCTATCAATCATTAGATTTAGTGCAGCAAATTATTTTATGCATAACTTAATGCATATATATTTTCATACATATTAAAATTTTTCTTGAATTTATTGAATTATGACAGTGAAGAGCTGCTTAAATATACTTTCTAATTGATTTCAGTGACAAGTCTAAGAGTGACGCTCATTTTTCTAAATTAAAAGTGCATAAATCAAGATCAGAATAATTAATTTGTACAATACTTTTGAATCTCCAGATATCTACCACAGCTCTCTTGATTCAGGGCCTGTAGGCAGTTACATCACTTGTTTATGTAACAGATGTAATCATTACATGAAGCACACAATATAGCTATTAAAAATATTAATTATAAAACCAAGATGTGTAGATAATATCAATACACTGACAGCTTGGATTAGTACTACTACAAAAACTGCATAGACTATATCCCAGAGACTACTTGCAATGATACTTTATTTAACAACTTATCTAAGCTAAAAAATAAAATATTCAGTTCCTTCCATAATGTCATTCACATGAGCAACACATAGCAACTATCTACAGATTTTGATAGAATTTAACTCCATTAATCAACAAAAGAATTATGGAATTAAAATATAAAAGTAGAATATGAATTACTATTACCACCAAATATATGATAAGAAACACTGGGAAAAAATCAAATTCATCTGAGTACACATCTTTGTTAAGAAATATAGAAATTACTAAAATGTTTTAAGTTCCGTGATGATTGATCCATCTTCCTTGTAAAGATATATATAGGATTTGTGCAACCAGGGGTAGTTATTTAAACAACTTTCTGAACCGTGGTATCAAAAAATTTAAATGCATACTACAAGCAGAATTCTCTCAAATGAGTTTAATTTATGATTAATTTTATAATAATGATTTTTCAGTGGTTGCCATTCTGCTATTCCTGTTATGCTTTTGTTAAAACTTTAGCTCCAATCAATTTTAATAAATTGCAGTTTTCTTTACACTTAGATCTTGTAGCTTAATTATAATCAAATTTAATTTTTCATCACTTTAACATCTGCCAAATGAAACTTCACTTTTACTTTTTATGAGAATATTTTCTTCATAAACACAGTCCACAGTCGGTTATAGGATTAATACTGCAATTTTAAACAAAGCTAAGTCATACTACTGAATCAGACCAAAAATTTGGCCACTTACTTTTTTCATAGAATAAAATATGTTACATGGCAAGATGCTATCTCATTTATACAGAATGTACAAGAAAATCATTTATCCACCGAGAGCATACGAACGAGGTCTGTAAATAAAGTAATGAGACTGGTTCAGGAAACCTTTATATTTACAATCCAATTATACATGGACTCTATCACTTTTGAAATAGTTCCCTTGGGAAGCCATGCAACGCTTCAAACGGTTTTCCCACTCTTCATAGCAGTGTTGTAACTCAGAAACCAGAATATCCTTCAGATGGTCGGTTACATTTTTAAATGTTTTCTACTGTTCCAAAATGGTGTTCTTTGAGATATTTTTTTTTAAATTCAAGAACAGGAAAAAGTCGCAGGGACTCAAGTCAGGTGAATAAGGTGGTTGAGGAACTACAGGAATGTTTTTCTTTGTCAAAAACTCTTAAAATGAGGGTGCAATGAGACAAGTGCATTGTCATGATGTAGCATCCAGTTGTCTTTGATGGCTGGTCTCATGCGGGCAACTCTTTTCTGCATTCTTTCAAGAATGTCTCGGTAAACACATTGATTTACAGTCTGTCCTGTAGGCAAAACTAATTATGGACAATGCCATTCCTATTGAAGAAACAAATTAGCATGGTTTTTATTTGCTCATTTTTGCTTTATTGGGATGTGGTGAGTTTGAAGTGTGCCACTCCTTCCTCAGGTGTTTTGTTTCTGGGTCGTACTCAAATATCCAAGATTCACCAGTAATAACATTTTTTAGAAAATCAGGATCAGTTTCAATTCACCCTAGATCGTGGCACACTTCCATCCTGTTTTTTTCTGTTCAACAGTGAGGTTTTTTAGGACCAATTTTGCACAAACTTTTTTCATGTCCAATTTGTTTGTCAAAATTTGATCAACTGTGGTACGGTTCAAATTCAATTGTTCTGCAATCATTCTGACAGTTAACTGCTGGTTGTACTGTATTAAGTCTCTGATTTGCTCAACACTGTTGTCACTTTTTGACATTAACGGTCTTCCAGAGTGTGGATCGTCCACAACTGATTCCCGGCCACCATCTGAAAATGTTTTAAACCACCACCTAAAAACTTGGGCTTGTGACAGAGCATCATTTCCATAACGCCCTTTTGAAAACGTTTCAGTAGCATTCTCACTGAGTTTTAACATAAAACTTGATTGCATAATGTTGCTCATAATTATTGTCACTCATTTTTGTAACGCACAACAAAAACTCGTTCACGAAAAGTGTGTTTACATCTCACATGGCAACAATAGACTAAAAATATTAATGCCTATTATAAATCAGCTGTTCCTATAACCATATGTTTACTTGTAACTTTGCAGTATTGCCACTTTGGCTGCCAAAAACTAACTAGTTTCATTAATTTATTTACAGACCTAGTATTATCACAATACCAGGTGTAACTGGAAAACATCAGTAAACAATTTGGTAGTTGTTTAGAATTACACTATCACCTTTTTTACCTATGAAATATGTTACGTTAACCAATATTAAATTATAAAATTCAGTATAAAAATTGTTAAAAAATTAGTATAAGAGATAATTCATACTAATATTTTATTATAAACATATTAATATTAAAAGGTGTTACCTACCTACATAATAATCTGACTGGAAATTACAGAACTTTCAACAAAGAATAACCCTTTCAGTACAAGTAAAAATACTTATCTTGAACAGAATTAAAGCCATGGCTCATTAAGACATTTGTCATATTTTATTTTATATAGATAATATTCTTTTTTCAACTTTATAATATCTTGATAAGTCATTATAATAGGAGGAGATTGATTAAATGAATTACTTGATTATGTGTAGTAAATTTTATAATATACAAGTAATTTAAAATAAAACAAACTAAAAAAAAATATTTAAATAATACTACTTGCTTAACAGGTCATCTACTTTAATGGTATCTCAAATTACATACAATTTCAATTACTTTAAGCATCTGCAGTCCACAGTGAATTATTTTAAAATTTATAGCAGTTAGACTTACAAATGAATAATTATTCACTAGTTTACATTAATGTAAACTAGTAGTGTATAAATGAAAATTTAATACTCACCGACTATCACATTTTTTAGTTTTACACATTCTGTATCCTCAATTTCCTTCTCGTTTTGGGTATGATTTGAATGATTAGTTTCCATTTCTAAAACATCAGGCGATGAAAAACTACCAGACAGTGAATGAAGTTTGTTTTTAGCAGCTTTTTCAGCAGATGCATAAGCAGATTTTTTCCCGCATGATGCAATATGCCTTGCTATGTAAATGACAGAAAGAAAATAATAAAATACATGATGTTAATATATTAATCTGAATACTTTAAATCTAAGCACTAATTACAGAAATGAGCTTATCATTAACAAAACTACATAACTTATCCTCATTTATCAGAATATCATATAAACCAATAAGCATTAGGTTCTTCATCATATCAGCTCCTTTAGTGATACAACAATTGTGCAGGAGGTAACAGTAATAGTGCAATGTTTTTTGTTCAATTCAGGAACATGCATAAATTCAATTCAATTCAGGAACATGATTTAAATTAATGACCTATACTAAGATATCATTATGTAGGCATGGCTTGTTTACTACATATTTTAATGAGACAGCTGTGTAGTATACGAGAACTACAGTGCTGTCAACACTTCTCTAAAACTCAACTTAGAACTAACTTCAGTGAAAAAACCCTCAATGCCATACAGGACTCCAAATGCTAAATTCTGTTATCGTAATAAGACTTACAGGTTATTAAGGTTTGTCCATAACAGTAGACTGAATAATAATAGTAACATAAAACCAACTGAAGAGACTGTAAAATCTAAGCCCATTAATATATAATTCAGGTTATTTAAAAATAGAAACTCCAAAAATGGATTTTACATGTTTAATCCACGTTTTCTAAAAAAAAAGATATCATGAGAATTTATATGAACAATCTATCCATAAAAACATATTTAGAGATAGAATTGTAGTCTTAAATAGAGATGGAGATGTGTCTTGTAGTGCCTACAAGACAGCACAGTCCAGACTAAATTCAAGCTCTGGTGCTACATGATTGTCTAAAACAATATTTTCTTAGACATCACTACTCAAGTAGTATTAAAAAAGGCACAGAATAACCTCATCTAAAACTCTAGATTGATAAATGATCAGAAAATATTTAATCAAATTTGGATTAGTTAATGTTCAGTTTTGCATCAGTAATGAAGCAAGTATTTATATATTAATCTGTAGTTAGTTACTGAATACAATAAATAAATAAATACACAACACAGAAATAACTATGTAAATTAAAATAACATCAATCTATGAATTCATAAATTCACAGTAAAGATATGGTCAAGAACAAAAAGAAAACTCACAATTAATTCAACAGATTTTTAGTGGAATTATCATATGCTCAACATCTAAGTACTTTTTCATAATAAATATATGAAACATTACTTTAAAAATGTTGAGATTAAACATACTGTCATGTGTTCGTGGTTTGACAAGTTTACTGAGACTATCAAATGTAAAAATTTCTTATAGATACAAATTATGAATCTCGAGACAAATAAACAAAATAAATAATAATTATAATGATAATAAATAGATATAACATGAATAGTAATTTAAATAAAAAGACAAGATTTATTTAATGACAGTTAAATTATAAATACCAGAACACAATCCAATTTACTAAAAACGTTAAAATGACTGATAGAAATTAATATTGCATTAACAATAGAACAGTCTAAAGTTCATACAATTTACTTTTTTGCAAATACTTTTACTGTTTACAATAGAACTACTACCTTATACTTTATGATTGAGTAGAATACTGTCACTTTCATTACTGTTTACCAATAACTAACCAAACAATTCTCTGCATTCACCAACTATCCACGCTGGAATATTCGTGACATACTCTCCACTTGTTGTAACCACATGCTTACTTAATATCACCACCAACCACCACCACAACCGTGTTGAACTTGGGCTTGCGAAACTACTCACTCATTATCATGAATGCGCCAAACACAGCCTCATAGAACTACTGACTCTGTCTGCTGGTCCCTGGCCTGCAGAACCATTACCTGACACGTCTCTTTTAATTGCTAAGTGTAATAATTTTCATCATTCACGTCCTTACATTTTCCTATAAATTCTTTTCTGGTCCAGTAACCCTTCTGGTTGAACAACAACTTTTGGGGGTGCCATTGTCTGTATTACAAGCAGATGGTTAAACATACCTGTTACTCTGAGAAAAAATCCCTTTTAGTTCCTTCTAGATTCTTTTTTTCATTATTTTCTCTCTTTCTTTCTTCTAAATTGGAAGAAATCCATTATCCTGATCCATTAAACTGGTTCTGTTACAATATTACAAGGGACGATCAGAAAGAAAGTTACACTCCCTTTATGAATGAAACAAACACATATATAAAAGAGAATTTTTTTTTTATTGAACAAAAAACTACATATTTTTATCTATTTTTTGACATAATCACCAATTTTTTCTAAACACTTTTCATACCTTGTGACAAGTTTTTCAATTCCACTCTCATAAAAATTTCATCCAATTTCCTTCAACCATTTAAGCACCGCTTCCTTCAGTTCATTATCATTAGCTAAACGCTTCCCTCCCAGGTCTCGCTTAAGAAGACCAAACAGGTGATAGCCAGAGGGTGCTACGTCAAGGCTGTAATGCGGATGAGACCACACTTCTCACTTGAATCTTTGCAGTAACTCCTTTGTCACATGATCTGAATGAGAAAGTAGCGTTGTCATGAAGAAAAATGATCCCATCGCTCAATCTTCCGGGTCTTTGATCTTTAATGGCTTTAAGCAATTTTTTTAACGTCTCACAGTAAGACTTGGTATTGGTTGTTATTCCTCAGGGCATAAATTCACTGTAAACAACTCCCTCAGAATCGAAATGACTGTCAGCATAACTTTTCGAACATGTGGGGATGCTTTCATTTTTTTTGGCTGTGGTGAATTTTTGTGTCTCCATTCATGTGATGCTCGTTTAGTCTCAGGAGAGTAATGAAGCACCCAGCTCTCATCCCCTGTGATGATTTGTTTCAAAAACTGTGGACCAGTCCTGGAATAATGTTGAAGAAAAGAAAGAGCAGACACAAAACGTGGATGTTTGTGATTGTCAGTCAACAGGATGTGGTGGCACCCATCATGCACACATCATACAGCAACCAAGCAGACTGTGAATAATCATTGCAAACATACTACCATAACTGATGTTAAGTTCTCCTGCAATCTCTCTCGTTTCAATGCATTGGTTATTCAAGATCATTTCATTCACGTGTTTTGCGTTACCCGTTGTTGTGTTTACAGTTGAAGGAAGCCCCAGCACAGTTCATCACTCACATTTGTTCTTCTGTTTCTGAACATTTGGCACCATTTTGTGATTATGGGCATGACAATGCATTCTCACTATAAACCTCAACAATTTGGCGATGAATCTCACAATTGTAATTTTTTGCCCACAAAAATCAGACTACTGAATGCACTTCTATGCTGGAAAAACCTCTAGAGGACATGCCATATTGACAACAACACTACACACATACTGAATGTCGTACAGAATTGCTGTTGGGGGAATGTGAAGACAACAACATAACCAGTGCTGCCACCACAAGACATTAATCCCTTTCAATTCAAGAACACAGCAAGGGTGTAATTTATTTTTTTGATGCACCTCGTAAAACTCAAAATCAAAGTGAAACAAATCATTGAGGAAAATTAGTAGTTTAATATGGGGAAAAGGTGTCTTAGAAATTCTATTTTCAGCAGTTTCTGAAGAAATTGCTGTAAACAAAAACTTGAGTTGAAAAGTATATACTCATTGAGGTTTGGTATAAATTTACCTTAATAAATTGTTACTAACTAAAAAAAATTTCAAGACATGTTATAGAAAATCTAATTTGAAAAAATTTATGTATTAAAGTCTATATAAACTGAATAACTAAATTTGAGTTTTTTTTTGTTTTTTTTTACCCAAGCTGTTTTTTTTCTTAATTGGTAGAACCATTTTGAAGATGTATCAATCTAATTTTAATTTTATTGTTACTAAATCTTAACTCTTAATCTTACAAAATTTTAACACTGCTGCTTTAATTTATGAAATTTATAAGTTTATTATATAATAGGATTTAGTACAATTGCAACTACCTGATAAGTCATATATGATAATATACTGGTATAAATGGTATAAAATGATAAAACTGGTATAAAACAAACTTATAAAAAAAAGCTAAAAAATAAAAATTAAAATAAAAGCATTACATATGAAATGATCAAAGCACGTTTAAAAACTAAATTTATTGATATTATATAGTTAATAACAATATTAATTATATAATAATAAAATATTAATTTTATATATAAAATTTATTTGAATATAAATCTTTACCATTATTATATAAAGGAAAAGAGTTTGTTTCTCTGCATAACTGAAAAGAGTTTTTGATATAATATATCTTGGGAAAAAAATTATACATATATAAAAAAATATGTAGTAGTGGATGGAGGTTTGTCGGTTGTAGCAAAAACTTTAAATTGAATTAATGAACCATGAACAGGGTTTGATCTGAATGAATTGAAACAATCAAATGACTAATATTACATAATAATAGAATTAAATTTACATTAAACAAAATAATCTATCTTATATTTCATTTCTAAATTATATTATATATATATATTATCTCATTAGTTGAGAAATTTGCTGGTTGAAGCACAAATTTTAATGAACTGAATTAATGAATTTTGAACTGTGAGTGTCTACCACAGTGTGAGCTGGGTTTGAACTGAATAATTATAAATATCTGAAAACCAATTTCTACATTTTTTGAAATTCCAAGTTTCAAGGGTTAAAATGGATTTTTGAATTTTTTTCAATTTCTTGGTTACAAATGAAGAAATCAACCTGATTTCTGGTTAGTGTAATCTTTAGTCAAAAAACCATTTCTAGATTTTTGAAATTTGACCTTGAATGGTGAAGAAAGTTAAAAAAAATTTGAACAATGATTGTAAAAGTCTTCCCAATCCAAACTATATTTAACAAGATATTCAGTAGATTTGGGCATGTAAATACTATTGAGATAAATATTTAAAAACCATTTTTGGTTTTTTTTAAGGAGTGTTGAAGATATACACCACTGTGGCTCAACCAATAAAGCCACTGTCACTGTTACTATATGTGTGACTGGCTGCACCTGTCTCCGGTTACTTGACTAAAAAACATAAAATAAAAAAATTGACCACTATGGGAAACGCAAGTAACTATATAGTGCAGGCAAAGCTCCGATAGGTAGCTAGTGTAAAATATGTAAGTTCTTAAAGGGACTACTTATGCAGAAACTTATTTAGTTTACATATTGAATATATTTTTTTTCTTTTAAACTATGTTCAGTAAGTAATAGCATCACCCTCAGAAATGTACAAATAATAATCGAGTTTAAAATATCTTGTTTTATAAATTACAACTATCAAGAATAAAACTGTTTAAACAATTATTAAAAAAAATTGTCCCTGTTATTTTAAAAATAGCAGATAAAAAACTCATTGCAAATAATTGCAGAGCAATTGGAAAGCTTTTTACATAGATTTTGTATTGTCATTTAAGAAAATTTGTAGCGGCTTCTTGAATTTCAGTTCCATTTTAGGGAGGGAACATATTTGTTATATTTACAAAAAATGCAGTAAAAGAAGGAAGGCAGATTTTTTCCATTGTTTATTGACTTGAAAGATGATTTTACTTGTATTAATCATTGAAATGAATATTCATTCATTCAAGTTAGTTTTAAGTTCAAAATTTATGAGGGATTTATACAGCAAAGTAAGGGTTGACAGTACAACTGATTTTATTGCAGTGATAAAGGACCTACTGCAAGGGAGATCCTCAGTCATTATCCTATCGGTCCAGAACCCTCAGTTCTTTGATGAGGATTGTTGGTCCCTTCTTCCTGAAATGCAACTGTACAACTGCATTTAATGTAAATATATTAACATTTTCCCTACCTAAAATGGGGCTGATATTCAGGAAGCAGTTTCCAGTTTCTACAAATTTACTACTCAACGTTAAAAAGTTTATGTAAATAGCTTTGCAATTAGTCTATAATTATTTGCATTGAGTTTATTTCCTTTTTTTTTTAAAAAATAGGCGCACTTTTTTAAAGTTACTTTGATTTTTATCTTTACATACGAAAGGTGGATAATGCACAGATTTCTCAGAGGTCTTAAATAAGAATATTCTAGGATTTATTTTTTCCAGTTCTTATATCTTAATGAAAAAAAAAAGTTAAATGCTTCAAGTTTAAGTTCTAAGAAGAATGATTAGACAGTGAAAGTCAATAATAATTGCATATTTTAAAAAAGAGAGACATGGTCATTCATTAAAAAAAAAAATCCTTTCTGGTACAATAACAGAATGGTAGAAATTATTATTGATATTTTTCTAGGTATTATATGTACATAGTATTATTTACTAAAGCCACACAGTCATTTGTTAATCAGGCAAGTTGACTTCTGATATAAAATGATGGCAAAGCAGATGAAGGTAAACTGAAGTTTAATACATATTTTTTAATAATACTTTTTTTTCTTGCTTGAATCACACTTTATAACAATTATTTTTTTAATATAACTTTAAAGATTTACAAAATGGTAATTTAAAAATTATAAAATAAATCATATTTCATCATTATGATAGGTAAACATTTAATGGCTGTACAAAATACAGAGGAAAAGAATAGTCTTCCTCAAGAAAAAAAAATTATTGTTAAAATGTTCAGTGACAGGTTAAATTAATTTATATTTTGGCATGTGATTCTGTTTTATCATTAATAGCTATTAAAAATTAAGAGTTGGTCTGTATACAATGAATTTTATATTACTCAATTGGAATTAAAAATAATTTTGATCCCAATTTAAGATGATGATGTCTTTGAAATTGTTAAAAAGGAATAGTTTTAAGTAAACTCAGTGTTGTAATATAGTGATGATACAAATAAATTTGCTTCATTAATTGAAGTAAATATTACAGAAGGTTAATTATTATTTTACTTAAAAAATTTTTTATATATTTTACAACTGATATGGTACAACTGATTCAGGTTTAGTTATGTTGCTTCATTTTTTTTAGTAAACTGTTTAACTAATGAATGTTTATTGGTGATTTACTACTGAGTTGATGTATGTTCCGAGAATTCCCCACTCTTTCAGCAGTGTGATTAACGCACACTTATCAAGAGCCAAGCAGTCAACAATATGTGAGCACAAGCAGCAGTACATTCAACAACCCAAATACCTCTGTCACCACCAAAAAGACTATTTTTATAATAATTAAAATATTTTTAGTAATTTATTCATTAATTACATGAGTTAAGTTAATTTTTTGTGTTTCAGTTATTTCTACCTTATTATTAATAAGTACTAAACCATATTCAGTGTATAAAATCTTTAGCAAAATGTATTATAACTATTGATTACTGCCATTTCGTAATTATGATATAACTGATTTTTTTATTATATGTTACACTGAAAGTAGTAATTCTTTTAATTTGTAGTAGTTATTATATGTTTTAAGTTGGAAGGTTAAGATGTTATCATAATGTCATGTTTACAGAGTAAATTTTATTTTGTTTAACTTTCATTAAGAATTATCCATTTAATCTCCTCCTAGTCTCCTATACTTCCACACATTTTAGATGTGTTTCATAGTGTTCATATGTTTCACACCCTTACAGAAATAAACTCCATTTCACCTTATGCATCTTCAAATCTAATTTTCATCTTATTATGTAATGAACGTTTATAAGCATTGGAATTTTTGTTTTCTCTTGAGCAATTTTCTGTTAATATGTTACAAAAGTATATGTACTGTTTTTCTTGTCACTACTATCAATTTTTTTACTTCTTTTATTTAAGTAGTAATAAGCAATAAACAGTTGGAAATCTTAAAATGACTAACTGTTTTCAAAAAACTTTGTTTTTTGAAAACTTTGTATTTTCAAAAAATAAAATTAAAAAAATAAGGATATTTTTTTAATTTTATTTTTCAATCAACTATATAAATATAAGTGGATCTTTCTAAAATCTAACAAAATTTTATCCATGGTAATGAATGAGGCTAAAAACCATGATTTACGGTTATGTTAATTTACAAACAGTCCCAAAATATTTTTAAACCAAAATTCCCTATGAAATACATATAAAAATACTGTTTTAGAATTTCAAAATGGTCCCCACATTAATTTTTGGAATCATTAATTATTATACAAGCAAAATTTTTTTTATTGGCTAAAATTATATTTTAAGCATTTATTATAAGAAAATTGCACTCGCAATCCCCAAATGGATAAGTAAGTAATTCCACTGGATGACTTAATTTTGTGCCAGAATTGCTAAACACTACCAATATGAGATTTTTTTTCAGTAAAGTAGGAAAGAGCTCACAACTTTATAGAAGTTTTAAAGCTAAGCAATTAGAAATGGTTAATGAAATGATAAATAACTAATACATTACATAATACAGTAGATGTTATGATTGTTGGCTGTTATGTTAACTAGGATGTAATATTTTATTACCATACCCATCAAACTGTTTAACATTTCAAAAAAATCCCTTTTCAGTATCACCAACTTTTCTTTTCAGTTGACTGAAATTACTAAAAAACCTACCCTGAAATTTTTCTTTATATTTTATTTAAATGTAAATATAAAGTGTCATTTTAAATAAATTTTAATCATGCATAATTTTTAGCTAAATAGTTGATTTCTTTCAAGAAAATTTGTTGGTAAAACAAAAAGCAGGGGTCTAAATATAGCAAATGATTACATATAAAACGTTTAGCTGGCTAGACCTTATACGACTACAAGATGAAGACACTTTTTATAAAGAGGAGGGAAGTTTTTGTTTTATAAATTAAGATAATTAAAACTTTTGGCTTTAAATATAAAAAATGTTTGATGGGAAGTTTCTTGAGATATCCTTTTTGTTTGTGCTACCATAAAAGAGTAACTGAAAAGAATAAATAAAAAAAGTTTGGTAATTGGAAAGAGAATCCTGGACATTTTAAAAAGTTGGGAAAACTTCCTGCAAATTAAACTTCAAACGAGTGTGAATGATATAAAGTTTTTGGAATAAACAAAGAAAGTGGTGTAAAAATGTGTCAAAAAATAGAAAAATTCTAATTCTTTTTGACTTAGAATAGTTGCTTAAACTATCCAAAGTTAAACTTAATGAACATAATTCTAATCTTCTTACCGATAACCAAACAGTATGAGCTACCTGCAGTCTAAGAACCAAGATATCATTAGAAGTCTAAAGTAACACAACTAGAAGCAATATTAAAAAAACACATTTTCTATACAGACATATGAAATCCTGTTACAATTTGTTTAATAGATGTATTAGAATTGCAGGACGATGTTTGTAAGAATGAAACACAGCAGACAATAGTAAGGTATTTTACAACACAAAACATGCAAAAAATAGTTTATTGGACAGTGCTGAAGAAGGGGAATGTGATTTGGTGCTTCCAGTACAACTAAGGAAATTCAAACTGAAAAATTCAGAAATGAACTTTACTCTTATGAGTAAATGGATAAATAGGTCAAACATTTTTTAGTATTGATTGGTTTATATATAAATTACTCAGGATGTAAAAAATGCAGAAGCTGAAGAAAGATGTAAAAGATAATGCTGAACAAGATGCTGATTCTGAAATCATCTTTTCAACATTGAAGAATGTAATGAGAGACATCAAACTCCTTCATGATTTTACTGCTGAAGAAACATGCCTATGGGTACGTTAAAAGCAGTGCAGTACTTCAACATCACAACAGAAAGAATATTTTATAGAAAGGTGAATTCAAAAGAAAATTGTTACAGATTTTGAAAACTAATTACTGTAACTCTTTTGTAAAAAAAATATACCTTTATTTGTTTATAAATGCAATCGGTAAACTGTAAAATAAATATCACAATGTTTTTATATTGTAAATAAATTTTTTTTTGCTTGTCCTCTGTCTGATATTACCGATTAAAAATGCTCTGCATGTATCTTTTCTAACACTCAAACATAACATCAGCATTTACTGGTTTTTTCAATATTAAAACCAAGTTCTAACATGCCATAGCACCATTAGAGACAACAGCAAACAGTTTAATCAATTCCATCATAAATTTATAGCAGAGGAGACAGTCTGACATAAAACTACTTTTTCTGGCCAAATTAATTTATCATTCTGGAATTGTAGTATCATGCTATGAAAGTATAAATCTATTTTCAACACATTTTCACTACAGACTTAAGAAGCTCATATGAGAGCGCATAAGAGTATGTACATTATAATTTTCAACATTTTTAAACTGCAACAACTACCAATAAAATTTAAAGCTCATAAAATTTAAAAATCAAAGGAACAAAATAAGAATTTTACAGCATAATTATATAGATATATAAAGTTTTTTTATGTTAAATAAATCATTATGTTATCACCATAAAGTCTGATTCCTTGGCCTAGGACTTCACATTATTGAATTCTCCATTTACAATATACTTCAAATTTATTTTTCATTAAAATTTTCTTCAAATTTTAATACATTAAATACAAATAAAAATAAATCAAAAGTAAGCAATGAATAAAAATAATAGTAACAATTATTTTCATTAATTTACCTAATTTGTTACCAGACAAAGTAGAAAACCCACAAACACAATGCATGGGCTTGTCCAACACAATTTTTCTTCCTATACAGTATTCCTTTGGATTTTTTGGGTCATGGAACATAGCGTTGTGTGATTCCATGGCTTTTACACAACATGTAGCATATGGACACTTGATACAATTTAAGGCACCACTGAAAACAATAAAAGTTCATATAGATACAAGATCTTTTAATGAAAGGATTTTCATGGGTGCAAAAATAACAAATCTCTACTGTTCACAATTCTTTTTAATTAGAAATCTCTATTGATAGAACTAGAAAATGACATGACTTTTGATGTTTTATGGTATATGATATACTACATCAAGGGTGAAGAAAAATTTTTTTAATGTATTTTCAGTGCTGGAATCCTGAAAATTAACAATATAATTTATGTAATATTCATGATACAATACTATATACAAGTATTATGTGATATACTGATACAAGTATTTTGCACAATGTTGAAAAATAACAATACTGTTCCTATATATTCATACCAAATATTGCACTTCTATTTCTAGTATAAATACTGGTTAAAATTCAGTCAAAATAAAACACCCAATTTTACATAATGTTTCATTAAATACACCTTTTCTTACTCACTAACAGGTTCTTATGTTGTCCACAAAAATTCCGAAGTAAAATAGAAAAATTTTAAACAAAACACAAAAACTTAAGAAAATTAAAAAAAATTTTCTACAGAATTAGATATTTACAACACACTAGGTTGTTAACTAACAATCAACATCTGTTAGGTAAGGGAGGCCTAAATAAATTTAATAAAATTCTTCTACCAACAACTTCAAATAAATTATGATCATCTGAATACAACAAAATGAACATGATAGGTAAAAACATCATTTTAAAGTGATCTATGAAGTGTTTTTGTCTTCATATTTTAGTATCTCAATAGTGGCAGTAAATGTACCAACTACTTAATAATACATTTTCAAAATAATTCAGTGGAATTATATCACACATCTCGATTCCCCCCCCCCGAGGGGAGAAGATCTCACCTCGTAGCGTGTCCGGTCGCTACACCAACCCCTCCGTTCCTAGCCAGTAGTGGCTTTAACGGAGGACATCTTCGCGCCCTCAAACTGATTGTGCCACACAGCTTTCAGTCCAGGCCCCGCAGAGATGCACCGATGCAGATGCCCTGAGGGACATCTACATCGGTAAAAATTCACCCCGATAGATTTACGTGTTTATGCCTTCAGAATGAAGACAACGGACACCTGCAGCTACCACGTCGCCCTCAAGAACTAAGCTAGGAAACCTAACCGCGGAAAGAAGACCCCGCGCCTAGATCCAACTATTAAAGAGCCACTTTCTGAATGTCTCAGATCCGTACTAACAACCTCAACAATAAACTTTCCCACTAAAGTTTGTACATCGAAATTTACACCTAGTTCCCTTAAGAACCCCGCATAATACTCAAAATGAGTTTCTATCTGACTTCGCTTCAGTCTGCCCGGGAGAGGAGAATTAACGTCTACCCCCGCACAGCGCCATCACAGAGTCCCACGTGACATTCACCATCTTTCGCAGACCGCCGCCAAGACTCCCCCGCATACCACTGAAGCAGTACCCAGAGAGGCCCCGCCGACAGTGTCGTTAGCTCATTTATGCCCCCGTCGGAGCGCGACCGCACCCACCGGGCAAGAATAATCCCACCCGCTGACAACGGCCGCAACTCCGCCGACAGCGTATTTAATTGCATACCAAATACAATACATCTAACCGAGGCACGCTGCCTAAGTGCCTACCTTCGGTCAATCAAATTGTCCAGACGGAACCTATCCACCCGGGCTTCTATCTTCAGGAAGCCCGGATTGAAGGAAGTCTGGAAGATTTCAGGAAGCTAGCCACTATTGTCCATTTACTGCGAGTCCTCCAGTTGACTCGCAGATCCAAAAAGGAGTGCACTCTCTCAAGTTCTCTACCAACTCTGGTACGTTCAGCTTCGTACCGGGGACAAGTATACAGGACATGGTCCACTGTGTCCTCGACTCCGCATTCCGGGCATAATCCGGAATCAACCAACCTGAACCTAGCCAAACTATTCCTAAAGGCACCATGTCCCGAAAGAAATTGAGTTATGTACCGATTGGGGGAAACCCAACTAATAGCACGGAAATCCCTAACATCTGGAAAAATACCATGCGTATATCGACCCGTGAAAGAGTCGGCCCACCTAACTTGCCAAGCGTCAAAACCTTGGTCAATTATATCACACAACTCAAATATGATCTGCAGTGAAGGTTACGATTGTTTACAAATGCAGAATTAGTAATATTATAAGCCCTATAATATTTTATAGCAGCCTGTCAAAAAAAGCTTCAATGATTTTTAAAATCTTTTTGTTACAGAATGTTCATTCACAATATAGAAAACATGAGTAGACTAAAGTTAAAAGTTAACTCCTCAAAAACTGAAATTAATTCTTTTTAATCCTGTTTTGTACACACAAGTCTTCCCTTTCCTTATATACTTTCTCCAAAAACAAGAACAATATTGACAGTATCGGCTTACTTCACGTATTTGTTGTTTAATTTTACAAAATAAAGCTAATTTACAATTTTTTTTTTCATACAAAACCTGAGATTTTTTATATGAGTTGTTATAAAAATTTTGTAAGTGGGTGCACTACGTTTAATTAATATGAAGGTCCTGTTAAAAGATTGTTTGGAATGTTTACTTTTCGAAAAAGCAAGAGGCAGTTCTCTCATGGCAGTGTATCATATTAGGATCAAAAAGGTTAAAATTGTGATATCAGTAATAATGAAATTAATTATTACTGATATCACAGGAACAGCAACAATACGGCACATGAGAATTAAACAAAGATGAATACTTGAAATAATAATATACAGATAAATAATATTTCTTCTCATTTCTACAAAGATTCTTAAAAAATAACAAAAAGTGTATATAGTATCTGCAATTTATATGCATCCACATTTCAAGAATGTTAAGAATATGAGAAAACTGAGCACTTAAATTTTCAAATAAAACAGTATAAGCATAGTTCTTTAAACAAACATTTAACATACAGCAATACTAAAGACCATAATAGAAATAAATAATATATTAAATTAAAATAATAGAAATAAAAATGTTGGCAATCCATACAAGAGTTTATTACTTACACGATATGGTCTGATGCAAACAAGTATCCCTCACATTCCACACAAGGTTTACTTTCACTAAGAGCACCAGGAAGAGATAATTTATCAAATTTTTCAATAATAAAGTTATTATTATTAGATTCCTTAGTCTTTTTAGCTAGAGGCTTTTCATTTGTTGCCACAGGTGCTAAAGGTTTAGGCATTAAAAGTACACCAGATGTTAAAACTGAATATCGCACAATATCTAAAACAATTTGAAAGCATATTATATAATTAATTAATTTACTAATCTGTTATAACTATAGACAACAATAAATCAACAAATAACACTACTGAGTTATTGAATGTTAAATATTAATATTTTATCAGAACATATCATCTGCTCTACCAATACTTTAATGTATTCCATATAAAGCGCACTCCAGTATAAATTGCCTACTGTGACAGAATTTGTTTTACGCAAGAATTTCCAAGTACAAAAGAAAATGAACTCAACACTTGAGAAATGCAGTCACCAATTCTAAATACTATTCTGGTGAGCCAACCTATTCTGAATAAATCCTGAATGGTCAATTGTGAATCAAAATATCAACAAGCTATTTCTAAAAGGTTTTGTATATTGATTGCCCTAACTAATAAACAATTTAGTAAATTATTTTAACTTCTTATCTGATTTGTTCCTCATTGTGTAAAATAATATTACCATAGAATGCCCTTTTCATTTTTAAAATTATTTTGTTTAAAGCATAACTTCAAACAGGTTTAAGTAAAAGTTAGAAATCCATGCTTGTGACACAAGAAATAAAGAAAATATTTTAGCTGATAACAAACAACCAATAGAAAACTGATTCTGACCACTTTGTAACAGCATTTTCACACCTTAATAAACTTCCCTTTGTGAGAGAAACTTATTTAAAATTAGTTAGGAGAATATATTTAATAAATACAAGTTTTAGAGATTTTTATTTAGCTTAAGTAGGATTATTTATGAATATGTGAAACATATCTACAGTGGCAAACAAATTAATCCGAACGCAGTATTTTTAACAGAAAATTTTATTTTTAAAAGAAAAGATTTGTAATAATAGTCAAACTTACTCACATTTAATAGCTTGTGTCCTTTGTTTTTGATTATGTCTCTTTGGCATTGATTCTGCTAAGGTAGAACAATGATTTTTGATTTCTTCATCTTGAAACCAAACCTGTATCACTGAATTTATTAAGGTCAGTTTCTGTGCTACAATTCATTTTCCTAAGTCTTCTTTTTAGTATGACCCTTAAATTTTCAATAGGATTCAGATCAGGGGAGTTTCCTGGCCACGAGAGCACTCAAATCATTTGGTTTTTGAAGAACTCTTTGCTTTCTTTGACATGTGACGTGGTGCAAGGTCCTGTTGGAAAATGAGTTCTGGGTTCTTCTGCATAAGTGGGACTATTTTTCTTTGACATATGTAATGTATTGGTACGATTTCATCACCCCATTCACAGGCATAAGTGCTCCTGGCCCTTCATGTGTAAAACATCCCCAAAACATCTTTTTGGCTGGGTGTTTGGGAGCTTGTTGCAGGTGTGCTGGTGTAGTAGTCTTCTCATCTGCTGACTTATGAATGCAGGCTACTCTCTCCCCTTGGACAAAGAATTGAGTCTTGTCTGAAAAAATGACTTTTTTCCACATCTCAATAGTCAATTTAGTTTGCCCACTGAAATTTTTGTCTTCATAACCTGTGTCAGTAACTCCTTTTTTTTAGGTTTTCGAGCAATCCTTCCCACTGCCGACAATCTTCTATGAACTGTCATATCAGAAACATTAGTCTCACTGGCTCTCAAGTCCCTATTAAGGTCAACATCTGACAGACGTGGATAAGTCTTGCTTTTTCTTATTAGTAATCGATCCTGTTGTATATGCGTGGTTTTCTTTTTCCGTCCATATTTTCCTTTTTTCTTTGGAGATGGAAACTATTTCCCTAAACCTTTTAACGATTTCATTTACAGTACCTAAAACCCCACACTACCCTCACTGGCAATCTGTCTTTGGGTCATTTGTGTGTGTTCGGACAGAGCATCAATTTTTAACCACTTTCGTGGGGTTTTATGTCCATCCATTGTAATAACTAGAAACGAATAACACACTTACAACAGAAACTCCTAAGGTCACCAAAAACTAATTGACAATGAATTATAAAAGCACAAAAACCACTAATTCTATTTCTATATCAACTAACAACATAACCTGAAACACCAAACAACAAGCAGTCTATCACAAAATGAAAATTACCTACAACAGAATAAAAATGTCCTTTGTTCGGATTAATTTGTTTGCTACTGTATGTATATAAATGTCTAAATTGTGTATGTGTGTTGTATGTACTCGTATATCTATGCTTAGGATTCTTTAAAGCTGAGGATGCTTAAAAAATTCAGAAATCTTTTAAATGTTTAATGTACATTATTTATTACACGATTTAAATTGAGCTGATTTTTGAAAGTTGATGTATTATAAATGGAATATTTTATTATTATATGAATGATGCTCTGTTTTTTTAAATTTAATTAAAATTTTTTTTATACTTGATGTATTTTCTACAAATAAATATAATGTAACTAACTATACATACTTCAATTATTATAAAATTTCAGTTCTGTGTTTAACATAACTCAAGGAATGAGAAATAACCAGCAAAAAAAAGAAATACATAAAAATTCTTCAGTTTCATTCATTTTTTGATATACTTTAAATGATAATGACTGCTTTGGTCATTAACATTAGATGCTAATGCAACAGAATGAATTAAAATGAATAGTGCTATATGATTAACCATTCGTATTTTATCCTCAATTCATACTCTTCAATTTCACACAACATACAATTATCCACAAATCCTGAAAAACAGTGCCATACCTGCTTAAACAGTTACAAAAGCAAATCTATTTTAAATTTATTAAGAACTGGTATCCACAAATAAAAAATAAATAAAATAGAAATTACCTGGATCTTCCTTATAGCTATGATGTTTATTTTTCCTATGTTCTGTTAATAAGTCTTCACTTGTAAATGATAAGGTACATTTATTACAACGAGTAGTTAGATTTTTTTTCTTGTGCCTCTGAAATTGTATTACAAATAATTAAATGTAGAATATAGCATCAATGCATTTTATTTAGTAGTAAATTTATTAATTTGTCTTATTACATTAATTTATTTCATAAAAAGAAACACAATTTAAGAATATAAAACTCATTACAGAAAATTTTTACTCAAAATGAATCTTTTTGACTTAATACAACTGATTAAAAGAAAAAAAACACTAATTTCAGCTCAATTTCACTTAATTTAAAAACAAATAAAAAGACAAGTAGCAAATCTGGCTAATCCAAAATACAGTAACGGAGGATTACTTTTCCATAATAACCATAAAAATTGAACACCTATTCCACTTATAAATAAAACTAAATTATGCTAAGATTTATCATCCTGTATAACAAATTGTATGAGTTTGATCTTTTAATAAGCAGTTAAACTGTTCTGCACCCTGAACTGGTTTAAGGAATTTGGACAGTAAAAAAAAAAAACCCAAGCAAATAAGAATTCAACATCTACTTACTTGCAGATGATCATTTCATTTAGCTTTCTTGGCAAGTATTTACAATAAAGTTGTGATTCATGTAATTACAATGGAATGAAAACATGAAATGGGGTTTACACATGAAATGTATGGTTTATATAAATAAACCATATTATAGTAAGGTGGCAGATTTCAGTATTTTGATTCATGGTCTTTTTTTAGAGTTTAAATGTTCTTAAAGCAGATAAAATGTAATGTTCGTTACACTTAACACTCCTTTATGAAATATTTAACAGAAACAAAATAAAAATACAACAGTTATCTTTAATTTATACAAGAAATAAAACATCATTTGCACTGAAGAGTTCACTGTAAAATTTGGCAATAACTACTTTTAGAGCCTGCTGTTAACCTTTGTTAGCACTGAAATTATATGGTTTGATAAATTATGAAAATAATTTGAAATTAAAGGAAACAAGCAGTTTGAAATTTGTACAAGCGTTACTTTATATGCTGATGCCTAATTTTTTTGCCATTATATACATATAATGTATATGTGTATAAAAAAGTATATGTAAAGTATACATATATACTTTTTTAACATATATGAGTTATATTATGCTTCAGTGACTGTATAATTTTAAAATAATAAATCAGCTATAAGGTCATTAACAAAAACTGACATTAGTTGATTCTGAAACACTTTACAGGGATGTTTTTTTCCTGTTTAGCCTCTGGGAATCACCATCAGGTATTTACTTCAGAGGACGATATGTACAGGTGTAAATGAAGTGTAGTCTTGCACAGTCTCAGATCGACCATTTCTGAGAGGTTAATTAATTGAAACTTAACCTCCAAAGAACATCGGTATCCAGATCTAGATTCAAATCCGTATAAAAGTAACTACCTTTACCATGATTTGAACTCTTGACTTCTAAATCAGCTGAGACGTGTTCAGCACTAGACCAACCGGGTGGGTACTTTACAGGCATTTTTTTTTTACCTGGATCACCATTAGGTACTGCTGAAGAATGGGATATGGTTGATTGACAAAATGGCTGTAAAGATTCATTCAATAATAATAAATATGAAGTAGTAACATAAAGTAGATTTGGAAAATACAGATTGTGAAGGTCTCTGCACCAGCACTAGTCAACATTTCAGCTTGCATGCTAGCATCCCTCATGTTTCAGAAAACCACAGGTGCTATTATGAGAAAATACAGTTGTTATCTTGTTCGATTCTTTTAAAATGTTCAAGTTTATTCACAAACTGAAAAATGTTTTTTTTTTAATGTACAAAACATGAAATAACTCGGTGCCAAATATATGGTGCCTAGTAAAAATGCCACGAGTTAAAGAATGAATAGTAAGATGGGTCAGGAACTTAAAAAAAAGGATATGGGAACATGCATGATGACTTGCATAGTCGAATTTAATCAGTGATGATTTAGTATACACATCAACTCAAAATTTTGTGAGAATAATATTTCCTGATTTTACTCCTTTTTTCCTAGATTGCCTTGTTAGGTAATCTGTTTAACCAGTGTAATAAATGTGATAACATGTTAAAGTTTTATTTTCAGCTAATTTATAAAGTATATCAAATTATTAGACTGTTTATTGCTTTATTCGACAATAAAGCATCATCAAAATCTGAAAACAACTTATCCCTTTACCATAGGAATGCTTGTGTGAGAGTACTTACAGCTCCCAGCAATTCACTTATTACTTTTTACAGCTCATAAAATAGTCTATAGCAGAGAGTGGTGCTCTCTCTGTTTTATTTTTTTAAAGTACGGGTATGTGGCACCAAGTAGAGAGAAGTAGGGAGTCGAGTAAGGAAGCTCATACAGAGAGGTTGTGTTTGTGCTCTGCGTTCTAATGGCTTATTTGGTTGGTTTTTTGTGGTTTTTAAACTGCAAAAGTAGGGTGGTTTATTGAGATAAGGTTACGGAAGAAGTGTTTAAAGTTTCATGATTCTTGGATTACAGATTGAACCATAATTTTGATTTTTCTGTGTGCATTAGTTTTTCGCATATAACCAGTGTTGTATAAGTTATTGAGGTAATAGAAGAAATATTTTAAGTTGAATAGACAATGAATTGCAAGTCAGTGACATCACTGCTAATAGCAGTAAACAAGTTTTGTTTGAAAATTTTTCAACAATTTTCACAGAGGTAAGTCCTTGCATGCTTGCATGCTTTGATTTGCATTTATGGGTAGACTCAATGATGTCACTGCCAGATAGCCCAGGAAGATCATCCTGATGGGCGATTTGAATTGTAAGGCTGTTGTCACCGATAGTCTTTACACAAACTGTCGCAGTGGGGTTCTTTCACACATCATGACGGTGAATGGTCTTTACTGCTTAAATGACCATACACCTACCTATGCGGCGAGGGGACATCCTTGATTCTGGATTTAACCATAATGGATGGACGATGGGACCACTCCAGGTGTAACTGGAGAGTCCTGCAGGGCAAATCGGCAAGTGATCGATCACTTGGCCACACTGTTATAAATTGAAGACCCATCATTTCATTTGATAGCCAGTCAGAAACCTCCAAGACTGATATGAAGGCAAGTTGCAACTGTCGTCGAAAATGTTGCCAGACAGATCAAAGATAGTAGAAATTCGTCACTGTCATCTCTCCAGAATTTGATAGTCCATGAGATTTCAAAGATTCCTAAGAGCAGTAATAGGTTTAATCCGGTATATTGGTGGACCGAGCAAATAGCGCATATGGGAAGTGAACTTCAGAGTCTATGACGCCAAAAACAGCGGTTAAGGGCTACAGGAGGGCATGCATATGGAGACTGCACAAAGATACGTAGCTGCACAACACTTAATAAATTACGAAATTAAGCAGTCTAAGAAAAATAAATGGAGAGAACTCGATTCAGATCCGTGGGGGCAGGTCTATCAAATGACTATGAAGCGATTTGGTAAGTGGCTTCCCGTCCTCATGGAAGAGAAAGCGAGATGCCAACTGATTAGATTGTTTCCTTGCGAAGATAACAGTGCTACTGAATACTTCGAGTGTGACAGAAAGTTCTTCACGCAGGATGAGGTGACAGCATACCAGCCGTGGTACTAAAGGGACTGGTCAAGAAAGTCCTGTGGGAGATTACGGACATCGCCAATCACAGACTCGAGAACAGCTTTCCCAGAGTGCTGGAAGAACTCAAGAGTGGTTTTTCTCCCTAAGCAAGGTGGAGATGAAGCAAACCCGGATTATTGTCCCCTCTGCCTATTAAATAATTTTGGTAAAGCTGTTGAAAGGATGCCTTGTGCTTTGTGCGATGGACGAGCTTAATGCAGGCACGGGCATTCATGCAAACCAGTTTGCTTCTGTCCAGGATGCTCCAGAATACAGACCATATGAAAGGTAGTGGATTGGGCTGCTCTAGAGAGACAGGACACCTGGTGTACAAGAAGAATGCCAATGCTAATCTTGTTGGACGTACATAATGCATTTGGTTCAAGCAATGCATTCTGGTCAGCAGCAGGTCAGAGGCTGAGCTAGAAGAAAGGGGAAACACAGCCTTAAATGTGATCGGGGATTGGATGTGGGAACACGGACTGGAGCTGTCCCCACAGAAATGTGCATACATCACACTAACGGGTAGAAGAATGGTGGGTAGAATAAACTTCATGCTAGGTGGACAGTTGCTACAAAAGAGAGACATGAAAGTACCAGGGGGTACAGATCAACTAATCATGTAAATTTAGTCAACACATAGTAGAGAGTTGTACAAGGGCTGACAAAATCTTGAAATCACTGAATGCATTGATCACTACTCAGTCGACCTCAAGGGCTTCCAAATGCTGATTAATCATCTCAATGATAACTTCAGTATTGTTATATGCCACCCCGGTTTGGGATGGAGCAATGAGGGACATGACAAACCAGGCACGTCTATAGAGGGTTCACAGGTGTACGATGAGTGTCACAGTGGGTTATAGAACTACATCATACAGTGCAGTGTGTGTGTTGGCGTCAGCTTTGCCAATTGACCTGCAAGGAGTGCAAGAGCTTTGTTACAATGGTATGGGTAAGAGTGAAGCTGAGGCTGATGTAATGGAGACATGGCATGAAAGATGGACAATAAAGATCAAAAGATCCAACCGAGGGGGGCTGAACTGCTGTGCTGGAGGATGGAGAGGCTCCCTTAGAGTAAAAGGATACTTCCCTGGGCTGAGCTTTACTGAATTGTATGTCCAGCCCAGGGGAGTAGGGTAAAAAAAAAGTAGGGTAGTAGGGTAATGTAGAGTAGTGAGGAATCAAACTTATATTAACCTGTTTACTGAAACATTTTCTCTAAACATAAAATTAAAAAAAGGAAAGTTCTTTAATGGAAACTTACCCATAAGTGAGAAACAAAGTAACAGATATGTCGTTCTAATGGGCTACCATTAATAAATACTCTAACTGCTAGTAAACAGAAAGGACATTGTAGATATTCCTCATCGTAATGCACCTGTAATTATAAATAAAAAGTTATGCATCAGATTTGAGTGCAATATTTCACAATATAATAATTATTACACTGAGTTAGAAACTTTCTTATTATACACAATAACTCTCATAGTAGTACACAAATTGGTTAAAAACTACATAATATGGTACATACAAATAACACTATATATAATTGTATAGAATACTGTATATAACTAACACAGACAAAAAACTTGTAACTGCTTAATCAGTTTAAGAAAAAGTTAGACATGACATTTTCATACATTTTAATCTTCAAACCACTCACTGCTAATAAAAGAGAATGATTTCACTCTATGCCAATAAAAAAAGGATCATTTATGAAAATTTGGGATGAAAAACCCAAATCAGTTGGGGTTTTGGATTGGTTGGGGCAAACAACAGACTCCAACAGTGTTTCTGCTTTTAGAAGCATTCCTGGAAATCTTTTCTTAGGGTGTTAAAAACCTCTCACATTTGCCTGGATGTCTTCAATTGAGTCAAATCGGTTCCCTTTCAGAGAAAATTTCAATTTAGGAAACAGGCAGAAGTTAACAGGGGCTAAATCAGGAGAATAGGGGGGTCACAGAAGCACAGGAAAGCAACCAAAAATTTTGCTGTTGAGAACGCAAGTTGAGCTGGTGTGTTGTCGTGGTGTAGGACTCAATTCTTGTCCCACCAGAATGAAGGCCTTTTCTTCTGCACATTTTCACGCAGATACTGAACGACACTTTTATAATATCCCTGGTTGACTGTCTGCCCTCTAGAGGCAAATTCATGATGCATGATACACATATGCTTGAAGAAAACCACCAACATTATTTTCACATTTGACTGACTTTGTCATGCTTATTTTGGTTGTGGCGAACTTGGACCCTTCCACTGCAATGACTCTATGTGTTTGTTTCTGGGTCATACAAATAAACCCATGCTTCATCACCTATAATTACTTTTAATAAATCTGGGCCAGTTTTGGCCCAATTAATCACTTCTTGGGACATCTCAAATTGGTGTAGTTTCTGATGATCTGTTAACAATTTTGGAATAAATTTCACGGACACTTGACACATGTTCAAATCTTGAGTTAAAATTGACTGAACCATGTAGAAACTTCAATTCAGTTCATCAGCCATTTCCCTAACCTCATTGAAGTCTACGGTCAGATTGCTCTAAATCATGAACATTCACAATGTTTTCATGGGTTTTGGAAGCGGAAGGCCAGCCGAACTGGGGGGTCATTTTTTATTGATTTACACCCATCTTTCAATCTGTTGAGCCAGATAAAAACATTTGACCAGCTCAAACACTTATCCCTGAAAGCTGTTTTTAAGAGTTTATAAGTCTTCAAAGCTGATTTCCTGATTTACAAATAAAATTTGACACAAACTCGTTCTGTTTTTTCATCCATTTTGCAAAATCAATAATCCACCGAGAACCGAAAACACATCTTCACTAAGCAGAACGCCACTTGCTACCAAACAGATATTGTGGTGATCTTTTCAAGAGGTTTCAAAGACAAAACAAGCATCCTCTTCCATACCCAGGAGCACACCTAACTTTTCCTACTGAGGTGGCAGTACCTATCTTAAAACTTTCCAATCACACCTATTATAAGCCACTCCCAAAAATTATACAGCTGCTCTAAAAAATAACAAGCTTTCCACATCAAGCTTACTAAGGAAAGTGAGGAGTGACAAATATAATGTTGCATAACAGCACATCAAATCCACTAAACTTGAGGTAGTATTTTAAATTTGTCACAGCCACAAGAAAGACTGTGACATATAAAGTAAAGACAAAAATTAATGAATCCATTCTGTTATGAAAAACAATGTGAGATGTGGGTACGCGCGCACACACACAGCTTCAATTTTGAATAATTCTTAAAAGTATTGAGGGGAAATTTTACAAGTAATTAAAAAAAATAAAGAATACTACTTTTTATCAGTATTCTTGCTTCTTAACTCTATGACATACATAGCGTTTTTTAAAATAATTAGTCATTTCTATAACTGTTTTTCAATGTAAATTTCACTGAAAGAAAATTAAAAAAAAATATCAGTTGGTTTAGCAACTACAGATGTTTAATTTTGCATTCAGCAGATCCTTTTGTGAATTTTGATCAGATGACTAAATAGAAAATTGGAGGAAATGGTTAAAGAAGATCAATATGAATTCTGGAAGGAAAGAAGCACAATGTATGCAACAGGCCAATAATTACTGTAGGTAAGAGGTATATAGGAAGTGGTATGCCCTTAATAGATTAGGAAAAAGCATTTGATTAAGTCTAATGGGATAAACTAATGGAAATATTAAAAACCCAAAGAGTAAATTAAAAAGATACAAGATTAAATAATTATACCTGAATCAGAAAACAAAGGAATAAGGAATGTGTGTTGCTTACTCCTAAAATTGATTAATATGCATTTTGAAGATACGGACAAAATGCTCAAACAGAATGAAGAAAAATAAATTGTATAAGTAAGATTCACAGCTGATAGGGTGTTTTTAGATGAAGCACAGGATATTAAACAGATAATTTCAAATTAGAAGACATTGTGACAAAATGCAGTGTGAAACTGAATATTAGGAAAACAAAAGTAATTAGAATAGAGATAATAAATCAATGAATGTCTTTTTTTATAAAAAAAAGAACTGAATAAGTAAACAAAATAAAAACAAGAATCGTAATGGCTAAGGAAGCATCTAACATAAGGAAAAATGTTATTATCTGATAACATTATTTGTGAAGAAGCATGTTGTGAAGCATTTTGTTTATAGTATACTTCTGTATGGATGCAAAACAGGACACTAAAGAAAAGGAATAAAGAAAGCTGGGATGCATTTGAAATGTAGGCAAGGAAAAAATTGGAGAAAATTAAGTAGAGTGATAGAGCTAACTGGTTGGGATTCATCAAAAGAAAAATGGTGACTAAAACAGGTTAGAAGGATAAAGTGCAATGAAGACAAGCCAGAAAATTTTACAGGCAATCTAAAAAAAAATGGGAAATCTTTCAGGAATTTCAAGGTTTAGCTGGAGATAGAAGAGAATCAGATAAAGTGCATGGTATATGAGTTGGTCTCATTCAATATGTAACATATTGTCCTGTGTTTGTGGCTCGATCAGGATACTGAGAGATTGACAATTGAAAATGTTTATATAATTACAATTTATTAGTTTAAGAACATAAATAAAAAAAGACAAATCAATAATAAGAATAAGAATAAGAAACGACAATAATAAACAACTCACAATAATAATCAGAATAATAACAATGACAACAGCAAACAATAATAAGCAAGTAATAATCATAGTAATCACAACCACAATATAAATAATAATAATGAGTGTTAATAATAATAAACAGTGATTACACACAAAACAGAATTTAAAGTAATTGTCAGGATTTATTTACAGGTTTAAAAATTGAAAACCAGAATTCAGTGCCAATGACAAAAGACATTAGCATGACTGCTAATCTTAACACCTTTAACCACTACTCTTTTATTAACAACAATAGTACAACAGACAAGACAAGTGTAAAGTTCTGTTAATACCTTTGCTGTCCTAACGATTTATGAATGAAATTTAGTACATTATCTCTTTCACTTATAGTCAAAAAGTAACTCACTGAACCACTTTTTATTTTCATCAACTGGAATTACTTGTAATGTCACCTTAATTGCACTGATCTTGTACATACTAGAAATTCTCTCCTTTACTGACCTACTCACAGAATAGTCTTGCTTCAAACTCGCATATAACTCCTCGCTTGGAATTCTCTCGCAGAAATAATTTCAACTCATCTTCCCTGGAGTATTCATACTACTATCCTCTTGACCTGCAGGACCAGACCCTGGTTGAGCATGAGAACGATCGACTGAGCCCTTTGAACTTTCCCATGCATTCCTACTCTTCTTTTTCCTGTTTAGCCTCTGGTAACTACCGTTTAGATAATTCTTCAGAGGATGAATGAGGATGATATGTATGAGTGTAAATGAAGTGTTAGTCTTGTACATTCTCAGTTTGACCATTCCTGAGATGTGTGGTTAATTGAAACCCAACCACCAAAGAACACCGGTATCCACGATCTAGTATTCAAATCCATGTAAAAATATTTGGCTTTACTAGGACTTGAACGCTGTAACTTTCGACTTTCAAATCAGCTGATTTGGGAAGACGCGTTAACCACTAGACCAACCCGGTGGGTTATGCATTCCTACTCTGGGTCTGGTAATTCTTCTCACAAAACAACATTTGTTTAAGTGTGTCAGTGGACAATATTACAAAGGATGATTGTTAAATGGACCTGATAACTTTACTAAAAGGGTTCCTTTTAACCCCTTTCTGGATTCCGCCCATTATTATATTTTCTATTATTTTCTTCTTAATTGGCAGGTTCCGTTACTCAGGTCCATTATACTGGTTTTGTTGCAATATTTTAATCAATTGCACCAATCAGAGATATTTTTAGAATAAGTAAATTACTACTTTTATTCTCAAATTAAATTTTGTTTTGTTTGCCACAGAAAAATATTTTTTTGTTTTATACAAAAAAACAAAAGTTTTACCAGATTAATTCCTTTATGGCTTTTTACATCTCTTACCAACAATACTTACTGGCTTATTGCATATATATGTTAGATGTAAGTTTCTACAATTTGAAATACGCATTTCAATGAAACAATAAACCAAGGTCATTGTGTTTAGAACAATTGACTGAGCTCTAACTTTCCCATGCATTTCTACTCCGGGTCCAGCAACTCTACTCACAGAACATCTGTTTAGATGTGTCAGCAGGCAATAATACAAAGGACGATTGTTAAATGAACCTGTTAGCTTTACTAGAAAGGCATCTTTACCTTTTTAATACTGCTCGTACCTCTGCATCCACAGTAAGTAGGTTGGAAATATTTTTCATTTTGCATCAACATTATAGCTATATGGGAGTATGGTGGTTTAAAAGAAAAATAAATTCTTATCTTACCTTACATTTTTTCATCAGTAATAAAAATATTCTTTATATTACAAAATTATAACATTTTTATAAAATAATTAAACAAATGGCAATTCTTACTTCATAGAAGTGATCAATCACAACAGATCTTTCTGAAGATCTAAACTGACAAATCATACATTCATACGGTAATTCTAATTCATTATGAATTTTATGCATATGAAGAATCAATGTTGTCCGATCTTTAAATTTTTCTTCGCATATTAAACATATAAATTTTGGTTTCACATGTACCTGGAAAAAAGAAAAAATCAAACTAACATGTATTACATTTTTTGTCCTACAGAGAAAATCATTTATAAACAATCAGCTTAAACCAAAAGTAAAAGAATTTACATAATAGGAATGTTATCATCTTGTAATATTTTAGATGTGAATTGCTAAAGCAGTTTGTACAATGTTTATAAAATGTAATGTTAATTATTACAAATAATACAGAATTATTTTTAGTACCTGAAAACAATCTTTTACCAAATTATTGAAATATAATTATTTCTTTAATAATATTAATTGATGAATCCACCTGGGCAATAAAATGCAAAATATTATAACAAAGCAAGAATCCTTACCTTAATAGATATTACAAGAAAAGTGTTTTCAGAGGTAGGTAATTTTAATCAATTCTTTTCTTAAGTAAGATTGAATTTTAAAAATACAAAATTTAAAAATTATTGAAATTATCTACTTTTCAGTTTAAAATGCTACACATTAGCTGCTATTACCATTCTAGAGATATTTGTTAAGAGGGATTAAATTAATGCAATCATGAGCTCGTTCTAAAACTAAAAGACAGCAGTCCATCAACCATTTAACATGCAACTACCCAGACAGGAATGTTTTCTGCATGACTTTTATTCAAGTGAATCATACAGTTAGCATTCACAACATTGACACACTTACACTAAAATTCTAAATACATTACTAATCTATGGTCAGAACCAGTTTTCTTTTCAACTAGAGCCTAATCTGAATATTATTAATTTTTCTCTATTACAACAAACAGCCTGAACTCACAATCACACCTGAAATAGTTTTTCAATCATTCACACAAATTTTGCAGCCAAAATACTCTAAATATTTTAACAATGGATTTTCATTCTAATAACCTAAGATTAAACTAACCTTAAGTGAAAAAACTAAGGAAGAAGTTTAGATTTAGACTCAACAATAATAAAACAACAAACAAATAGATACAGAACATAAAAAATATATAGAACACATGTTTTAAAGTCTGCACTCTTAGCAATCGTGTTTTTAAAAGCAAAGAAATAGTTATTTAAACTAGAAATATGACAGAGCCAAATATTCCACATTCCATTCATTCTACAGCAATACAATAAATAGTTCAATTAAGTCCTTCTACGATAGTTAGATGACTCAATTTGCCAGAATATTATAGTCCATATGGTATACAAGCCATATGGTGAAAGTTTTTAATTTCCATATATGTGTAAAAGCTAATGCATGGATAGTTAATAAAAAACATTTCAAAATTAATCTACAGGTCTTGCTAAATGAATGGCTTCATAAAGAGACACATGTATGAATCGAGGTACAAAAAAAAATTCAAAATCATTCAAATGACAAGAAAATTTTATTTAGGTAATTCAAAGATTATAAGCCACCTCTAATTTGTAGATTATGATTTATCTAAAAAAAATAAAAATGAATAAACAGAAAATAGATAAGCGATAATTGGATTTTACAATTTGAAACATGAGAATTATTTGATAATAAGAATTTAAATAAATTTTTATGATCCATAAAAACGTAACTTTATAAATTAATTTACAACAGGAAAGAGATTGTAAATGCATAAAGAAGAAAGCTGAAAGAAGTACAGTTCATCATATTAACAGAAATTGTTTATGAGTGCAGCAGCATTATCAATTAATTAACACTTGCATATAATTCATCCCCCTTTTGCCATCCAAAACAGTCAATCATTAAGCAAATATAAATAATATGTTCTTTTAAAAACATCTAATTTGTATAATTGTCGGAAGTTGAGCAACTGAAATAAATAAATGCCGTGAATTTCTATAATAATTTCATCGATTTAACTGCAATTTCATTTATAACTTGGAAAACAACAAGCTCCTAACTTTCTAACTGAAAAAAAATAACCATCTAACATAATAAGAGTAAATTAAATCATTCTTCCTGTAAGTATTAGATTACTAGTATTTTGCTTATGAGCGAGTACTTTACATAAATAAAAGTAACTGAAAGTTTATAAAATATTATACATAGATGCCTATAGATAAAAATTTAAGTATTGTATCTATTAAAATGTACAAAAATATTTATACATTTCAGTGATAATTATTTCTTTTAAATCCTGTTATTTTAACACTAAAAACTTTTACACAGTAAAATAAAATCATTAATATTTATTAAATTTACTGTTAGTAACCTCCCTTCAAACAACCTCATTATAACAAACCCCTCCTTTAAAAAAATATTTTTTCCTGTTCTGGCAACAATTTTAATACCTCCTACCTATCCAATCTCGTATAACAATACTCTATATAATAACAAATCCTTCCATGATGATGAAATTAAGCAGGTCTATGTTAGAAAATTTTCCCTCATTAGACGAATTTTCAATGAAAAATAATTTACTTTTTTGATGTACAAAATTTTAAGTGTAGGGCATTAACTATTCATATAACTAGTTCATTGTTCTAGAACTTTCTACAGCATGTGACATTAGGAACTGAAAATGAAACATCAGTAATTCACAGAGATTGAATAAGCAACTGTGCTGCTTCAAACACAGATGTTTTGCACACAGCTTGTCTGATTTCCTGCTCCATACAGGAGCAGGAAATCAGTAGGCATACATACAGTAGCATACATACAGAAGCAGTAGGCAGGGCATACAGCCCTGCCTACTGGCTTTGGGACTATACTAGTCCTGCCATATCTTTGCCAATAGCTGAAAGCTTACTACCTCACTTCATCAATTTGGTAAAAACTCAAAGATGGTCTTATTTTATTCAACTTAAGACTGAGTTACCTATTATTTGGAAAATAGCCAATTATTGGAAAACTGTTGATCCAATTTTTTTTAAAACAAATGAGAAAAGATTAGTTATTGGCAGTCACTAAAATACATAAATTTTTCAAGAAATATTAATCAAATAAATGAATTTGTTTTTATGATTAATTTTCTTTTTACTAGGGTTAATTTAATAATGCAATTTTATCAAGCTACAATTACATAAACTGAATTCTTATTTATTTTACTGCTATTGCACATACCATCATTAATAACAAAGTTGGCTACCATTATTATTGTTAAAATAAAACAATGATAATATTTAGAAGACTTTTATAATTACAGATTTAAAGCATATAGGTTACGTTTGTTTTTGACGTAGAATACATCTTACCTTTCAGGTCGGCAGTAGGCCCCCCAATCAGAAAATCAAGTGTTATATTTTCATGTAACATCTGAGATTGCTACATCTTCAAAACAACAAAAAATCCAAAGTTATACGATATACCATTTGACAAATGAAGTAACAAAGGTTATGAATTGCACAACATGACCACACTATTGCATCAGGAAAAGTAGTCTTGTTCTGCGCCACTTGCAATAAGATTAGTAATCTCTGGACTTTGGTGTGATAGAATGTTGAATGTGACGTGTTGCTGAAATTGTCTCATCGAATACTACCTATGTAAAATACTATAAACGATAATATTGTTAAAAGGTCTAAATAATTGTAATTAAAGTAGTAAAATTTATCAGTTTAGAGGAAATGTCGCAGTATATTGGCGTTAAAAGTGTTCAGAAGTATATTGCAAATGCCTACAAGAGAGTAAAAAAGACCATAGCAAATCCAAAACATATAAAATGACCAATGCTGAACATCAGAGCATCGATCTATTTGTCTTATATCTACTTCTCATACAATAGATCCATAGTAAATAAAGTCTTGCTTGAACCAACTTGTGTGATGATATTGAAAATAACATTTTGTACTTTTCAGAACTAGATTTGACATCGTTTCACTTTCTTTCACAGCACATTAGCAACTCTACACCAAACATGACATATTCTACATTCTAAAGGTTTACGGTCATCACTATGACACAATCCCTGTTGATTTTTTGATTTTGAGTGTTTGTTTACTTTTTGTAAGTTTTAGTTTACAAGGCCAACTGCTTCATTGGGCCAAACTGGTATGGCCCCAATAAAGCAATATCTGCTGAATACTTAAAAATATTAGACAAAATTGTAAAAAAAAAAAAAAAAAAATAGTTTATGTCTTCATAAAAAACTTAGATTATTCTGTCTCAAAAACATTGAAATCAAGAACAAAGTTGAAAAGATTTTTTCTTAAAATAAATAAGAAGTATACATACAGTATGTGTGTGTGTATATATATATACATAAAACATTTTAAAAGTAAGACATCTTAAATTGCTGGTGAAATAGAATAATATTACTTTGTGGTTCCTCAAGCTATATGGACTGAAGATATAAGAAAGTTAAAATGTTGTTATTGAATATAAATCATTTGTATCCATATTTAATTGTAAAAATTATCTTAAATTATAATAAAAGAAATATCTTTTTCAAGCTAAAAATCGTTCAAACCTAAGAATCAACGGTTTTATAATTTATACTAGAAATTACTAGAATATCTTGTACTACAGATAAGTCACAAACAACAAAACGAAGTAAAAATAAATCATATAAACAGAGATGTACATACAAATTAACTATAAATATGTAGGTGAACAAAAAGTACATGGAAGTTTGTTAGCAATGAAAATATATCTTATATTAAATCATAATGTACTGGATTTCAGTTTGGCTGCTAAAAAATGTACATATGCAAACAGAAAATATAAAAGAGAATATCTACTATATACTCTTTTGAATAATTACAAACTAATAAGTGAATTTTGAGATAATTAAGTTCATTGATGAAAACTAAACTCTTGGTGACTCTAAAGTTATTTATACCAATTAAATTCACCACAAGAAAAGTATAATAAATATAAAACAATTACTTACTTCTTTTACATGATGCTGATGCAATGGCTCTGATGGAAAGTCTATAACACAGTATCGACAGTGCGGTGTTAAAACATCTTCACGTTTACAACTGTTGGAAGTACTACATCCAAGAACTAAAAGATGCTTTAACAAATGAATGTTTGTATATATCCTAAGACCACAAGTACAGCACTAAAAAAAAAAAAACCATAAAATCAATCTATAGCAAGAGTACAAAACATTATTTAAAAAAATGAGCATAAGATAAATTCAGCTATAAAAAAAGAGGCAATTAAAGAAAAGAGAAACCTATAACCTCCTAGTCTTTATCTCAGTACTTAGATAGGCATACTGAACCAAATGAAGAAAACATTTATTACTTTACTAACAGAACATTGGCATTCATGCTTATGCTGTAAAATAAGAAGTTTTATTACATAATAAAGGAATTAAGAGTGGTATTTTAAAACACTTACGAAATTATATCCTTAGAAGTATTAAAATCCTACCAGACCACTAATTTTTTAAAGTTTGAAAAAATGTGATATTTAAAAAAAAATAAAAATTCTGAAAAAAATTTAAGATAGGCAGCCTAAACAGTTCAATATCAACAAATGTGGTTATATTTTCAGGCTAGTTTCTAGTTTCAACATTATTTCAATCTCACAGTCTGAATTCAGCCCTTATTCATTCATAATTTAAAAAAAATATCAAGTATATTTATAAAAATGTTTTGAATTTGGTGCACACCAGAAGCCAGATTCAAAGCAGCAACATATAGATTATAAATATAGTCTTCCAACCATGAGTAATTCTTACTCTGTTACATTGCACTCAAAATTTTAATTTGCAAACCATGGAAGTAATAGTTTTAAAGGATTTCCCAAAATCCTAATACGAAAAACCTGCAAAAGGAAAGAATTTTTCTTCACAGATAGGAAAATTACTATATTTTACCTAATGTAATTATTTAACTGAAATTTGTGAAAAAGCACAGGTGGAGAAGGCACAAGTTTCTCCTTGGTTGATGAGCATATCATTGCCTTGTGATACTAGAAATTTACAACTGTAAACAAAAACTGCTAGAATAAAAACCATACAAATCAATACTTATAAAGGGGCCAACAACATGTATTCAGCATAAAGTATATCACTAAATTTTGTAAGAATTTTGAAGGGTCTACAAAAAACAGATCTATCAGGTTAATGACTGCACTGTCACTCTATTTTAGAGTATAAGTAGCAGCTAAAAAAGACCAGAAAAAAATATTTCAGCTGACACTGAAAGAACACAATCTGTTTGGTTAACAATGTCTAAATAATAAAAAAAAATTCAGAATTTTTTTTTGGTTGGATTGTTGTTTGCCTTTTCAAACAACAGATTATGTAGACTTTAATAGACATTATCTTTTTCTATTATAACACTTATTCATTACAAAACAGGAAATTACTTGTAAAAAGAAATAGACTTTTTGAACTTTTATTTCGTTTCTTTTAGAAACATTACATAATTATACTCTGAACAAGCAATATATAATAATTTTTTAATAAAATAATTAATTTGACCATAATAAACAGGGTATTATCTTTTAAATAGAATTTTTAATAGATCACCTGTAAGATGGGACATTATTATCAAAAATACAATCAAAGAAGCTTTTTCCTTAACTGCAGAAATACAAACAGAGAATAAAATAATTAAAATATCAGATAATAATAAAATATTATAGTAAAAACTATACACTGCTGTAGAAAGGCTGTTATTTAGGACATCCATACATTCACACAGACACAGACGCACAAACATATAAATTACTTATTACACTTACTTTAACTTGTATTTTACATTTCTTTATACCCTCTAGCAGGCTTTTGTTTCCAGGAAGAGTTCCATAATAGTATGTTTCAAGAGGTATCCGCTCTTCTGGACTGGTAATTATTGATGTAGATGTTGATGGCTGTGTTGTTACAGGTGTTAAAACAGTTGATGGTGACTGGATAACCACTGAAGTACAACTGGTAGTAGGTGTTGGTGATGCATTACGTTTACGCTGCGTTCTTTTTGATGTAGTGTTTGAACCAGATCCAGATGATACCGGAACAGTATTCTTTGGTAACTCATTCTAAAATAACACGACGTGATTAAAAACAATTTACACTAAAAAATTGCGGTCTCCATCTTAAAACTCGTCCTACTACAAACTACATAGCAAGGAGTATTTAGAAAAATGTTAGAACAGAAAAACTGAAGGACAATAAATATTCAAAAATTTTTATCTTTAATATTTTGTAAAAATTTAAAGAAGGTATAATTATTACTCTTTAAAATCAGTTTTTCAAATATATCAGCAAAATTAACATGAAAAATATTTTTATCTTCATATTTTACTTAGGTTATATTCTATCAAAAACTGCACTATAGTAAAAATTAAATGGAAAAAATCTTTAACAGATTTTAACTATAATTTTTTTAAACATTAATGAGAATTCTACCCATCAATAGACCCAGAAATTAGTGAAAATAATATTTGACTACAGTAAACAAAATTACCATTAATGTTTAGGATAAATTGCTTAAAGAAGACATACATAACACAAATCACTGAAAAATTAATTTAAAATCGATTTGGATTTAGATAATTTATTTTCAAATTAACATTATTAGTATGTCCTGTGAGGTGTATGGACAGCACAGTGGGCTGCAGGCTGTGTGATGTTACAAGAATTAGTTGCATGAAATAGTGTTCTGTATTAAATTCAGATGAAAGTATAGTTTAGCCATAAGATATTCAAAATAACTGAAAGTTATATAAACTGTATAAAAGAAAAATAAATTTTGCAAAGATAATATAACAAAAAATCTAAATCATATATCACACATCAAAAAAGAAATTCTTTTTTATAGTGGTGTTTAATAAACTAGACAGTTTATTAAACTAGATCTTCATCATCCGATGAAGATCTTTATTATATCAGTTAAAACTAACTGACCATTTATTATTATCAATAACATATAAGATACCAATTAAACCAATATTCCTTAATTTTTCTACACATACTCAAGGTTCTTGAGTTTTTTAAATATCAGTTTTAAATATTATTAAACTAGAATTTTCACAAGTTTAATTTTGTATTCTTTAGCTCACAGTTTAACTAAATCTCCTTTTGAAATGCTCATGCTTCATCTATATCATTAAAAATACACTGTGGGAGGAAACATTACGTCTATTTTCACAGACTGTTTTAATTTATAATGTCAGGTGAGCTATTCTATAAATAACACAAAGGTTTTCTGATATACTTATCAGAGACGAAATCGGATTACTTAAAATACAGGTTAACAACAACAATCTGTATAATTTTTTTTTGAAATTAGAAAAAGATTAACTTAAAATGTAGAGACAACCTGGAAGAGTGCTGAAAAGTACAAATCTAAAGAGAAGTAGAAAAATTACAAGAAATCAAAAAATAAAAATGTTCTAAGAAAAAATGGGGATAAAATTAAAAGAAAAGAATAACACAACAATTAGAATTTAAAAAAAATTCCAGTGATAAGATTTAAAAATCAAGGAAGTCTTGGCAAAGGAAATCAAGTAAGAGCTATTATTAAGAGAAGATGGGTGGCTGAAAAGCAATGAACAGTCCCTAATAACTTGCAAATGAAAGAGATATTTGAATGAAACAAAAAAAAGCATGAATCCACAGTTTATTGGCTTCAAGAGCTTACCTTTAATTTTCAAAGTAGTCACTATTTACAACTTTACAAGTACCAGTTTTCCCATCTCATCAATGGTTTTTCCTTGATCTGTGAACTCACTGGGTCCTTCATCTCAACACTGTGTTGAAATTAATTTGGATCCTTAAGTCCCATTTTATTGTAGGGACTTAAGGAAAAAATGAAAATTGTGGGGCACCTAATCCAATGATTAAGAAGGATGTGGAAAGGTTTGAATTTTGATTTTACAGTATTCTCAGCAGTACCACATGATGTGTGTGGCCAAGCATTATATTATTGTGTTGCAAGATTATAGACTCAGTAAATTTTTGAACATGACACATATTAAAATTGAAGTGTTTAATATCTCTATGTATTTTACAATATTCACAGTTGTCCCAGCTAGATACTCTGTAGTGAACAAGTGACTGGCATCCCAGAACACTCTTAAGAGAAGTTATTCGCAAAGAATTGCATTCTGAATTTCTTGGATTGCGACAAATCGAATTGTGCTGGTATTTCTTCTTCTGAGTCATAATGACACATGTAAGTTTCATCTCTTACCACAATAGTGCAAAGGAAGTCATCACGTTTTTTTAAACGTGGTGACACTGACAACATAAGGAGCACATGAGTAGCTACGGCAATTGCTAATGACAAGAAAAAGTGAATTGAAAAAGAATGGAATTCCACAAGACTTGGATATTTATAATGGGGGAATGAAATTACAAGATGGCAATATAATTCACGATGTGCAGTGTTTTTCCCCATTACATGCAACTACATTACTTAACAGCTGCTCTTGATACTTGATACTGATACTAGCAGTACATGTATGTGAACATCTCATTTAATTAGTCGGTTTAAGCAGTTCATGAAACGGAAGAAATAAAAAAATATTTTTTTTTAAACTTACCTCTGGTTTATCTCTTGTACAGTAGTTTTTCCAAGTAAAATACTTCCAGATCTTAAACGGATCAGATGAAATGAGTGACAAGGACAGCATCAGTGTATTCCCTTAGAAAACATGAAAATAAAATAATGAACTTATAACATTTTAAAACTCTGATTAAATGTATTATAATGTTTGAATTATGCAGCTGGTACCTGTATCTTAATGAGGATGATTTATAAACAGATTTTCATTATGATACAGGTGTTCTACCAATCAAAAGCCTACTCTTTTCAACCACTAACCATTTAGAAGTGGGTATTGTTTAATGTATTAGCTTTTTGTTTACTTTCATTTTAATCAGATTCAATATTTAGCAAGCAGAAGTTAATTTGAAAGTACACCAATAGGAAACTAAGTTTCTATACTACACTGTTTATTCTTTTTTTAATTATGTCAGATTCTGAGGAAGAAACATCTTTAACCACTGATCAATGTTAAAGAAAAGGCAGAACTTAAGACTAATAACTATTGACACAGAAATATATTGTTATTGTTTAATGTATTTTTTGAAAAAAATTTTTAAAAATATTCCATAAACAATGTATTCTATCATTGATCTAAATCAATCATCCCAATATTATTTCAGCTGTACAAAAAGTACAGTATGCAACTCTCCATAATGGCCACTTTTATGAAGTTTACCCCTGCCAAGATCCATGTTGCAACTTACTTTGCACTCGTGCATTAATAGCTACCATTATAGGTTCATTGTATAATGTACTGTTCTTTCACAGATTTAATGCTGTACAAAAACAAATGTGCAAAACCATGCTACTTATCTATGTATGTATTTTAGATACCATAACTGTGCTAAAATTGTAAAATTTTCATTAGTTATATATTTACAAGGGCACTTGTTTTTTAAACCTCTGATCGTACATCTAAATAAACAAGAGATAGGCGGAAGCCAGGTCTGCACATCGCGCAACTGCACCATCCTCCACCACAATCTCTGTCATTGCGGGCTCCATTACATCAGTTTGAGCCGCACTACATACAGGTAACTGAACATGATTGCTACGATCAATCCTCCCGCCAAGTGTGAGTTGTAAAGTGGGATACATTTTCTGCAAGCTGAAGGAAGTAGCACTGCTGAAATCCATTGCAGAATGAGTCTAGTGTATGGTGAAAACTTTATAAGTGATAGCAGTAAATGGGAATGGTGTAGGAAATTTAAAGAAGGGCGAAGAGACGTCCATGACGAAGGTGGGCAAGGACGCAAGTCTGTCACTAATATATGCCTGGTTGAGCTTGTTGATGACTTTGTTCGCAACAAATGGAGGTTTACGATAAGGGAACTTCTGCAGAAATCCCAGAAATTTTAAGATCTTCTCTGTATACAATTGTGACTAAAGACCTAGGATACCAGAAACTGTGTGTGCATTGGGTCCCAAAAGTGTTTTTGACCCATTTGAGAAAAATGTTTCTCACGTGTTATGATAATGAGAGGGAAGAGTTTTTAAAGCCTATCATTACTGGTGGTGAGACTTGGATACAGTATGACAATCCAGAAACCAAAGAACAGTCTAAACAGTGGATGCACACTTCTCCAAACAAACCAAAAGAATTAACAGGAAAACAATGGCTATAGTTTTTTGGAACCATAAAGATGTCTTTTTGGTGGACTTTATGAAGCAAAGGGCAACAATAACAAAGGAAGTTTTTCTGTGATTCTTTACGTCACCTCCATACAGCGATTCAGAACAAATGAAGACATGCTCTCATCCGGCGTGGTTCTGAGCCACGGGAATGTATGACCGCACTGTGCCAACATAAAGCAAGACCTTCTCAAACAATTCAAGTGGGAATTTTTCAACCATCCACCATATAGTCCAGACCTGGGACCTAGGGATTTTCACCTCTTTTAAGAATTGAAGACATGGTTGGGCGAACAACACTTCGCCACCAACAAAGAACTTCAGGAGGGTGTCAAGATGTATCTTACCTCACTGGCAACAAACATCTTTGAAGAGGGCATTGGAAAGCTGGTGTTACAATGCGACAAATGCCGCAGTCGTTTTGGTTATGTAGAAAAATAAGTTAGATGCTTCTCAACGTTTAGTAATAAAATGATTTTACGTCAATACTTTTTTTTTTACAGCATATCAAAGGTTGAAAAAGAAACAGCCCTTGTATATAACTGAAATTGGCCAACATACACGTAAGATAATAAAAAAATCAATTCAGTACAAAGTACATACTTCAGTAATGAAAATATAATCTGAAAAATAAATGGTAAATTCATTTTAAATGACTTCCTCTACCAATGTTTCAGTATTTCATTGTTATTATTGCTTTAAGCAGTGCACACTACTTCAGACAAATCATAAATCATAATTTTTTTTATTATTAACAAAAACTCCTGCTATTATTTCAATTGATAAATACAACGAATTAATACAATAAATACATAAATGAAAATGGTTTTAAAAAAATTAATGACCTAACCAATAAATTTTTAAAAATTACAAAAGATCTCATAGTTAAATACAAGGAAATATTTAATTATAATAATAAATTAAAATATCATAGCAGGTTATATCCATATATCCATATATACCTTATGCGCCAAAACTGACAGGTCTCCCAAAATTACATAAGGAAGTTATACCTATGAGACCATTAATTAATTTTAAAATAGCCCCAAGTTATAAAATTACTAAAATTATTGAAGTAATTAGATCAAAGATAAATTTAGAATATAGATATAATATAAAAAAACAGGTATGAATTAATTAAATGAGTTAAAAATGATTAATAATGAAACTAAAGTGATTAGCTTTCATATAACTAATATGTACTCAAATATACCCATTGATTATACAATCTCAATAATAGAAAATAAATTAATAAAAGCAGGTGAAGACCAAAAATTTATAAATAATATTATAACAATAATCAGAAATATATGTAAGCAGAATTATTTTGAATTTAATAGAACCTGTTATACACAAGAAAATGTTTTACCCTTGGGAATTCCCTTATGTGCTATAATGTCAGAAATTTATCTGCAGGAATTGGAAAGTAGAATAGTATATGGCATAAATCACGTACATAAAATTTTATTGTTGCTCAGATATATAGATGATATTTTAGTTATATACGAACCAGTTATAAATAATGAAAAAGTAGTTTTAAATAAATTAAATTTGTATCATAAAACTTTAAAATTTACATATGAAATGGAACATAACAGAAAAATAAATTATTTAGATGTAAATATTAAAATAAAAACAAATAATAAGTGGAATATATAAAAAAAAAGCCTACCACAAATGAAATTATTATAAAAAGGAATTCTAATCATCCTTGGACCCAAAAGGTTAATATTTTTAAGAACACAATAAACAGAGCAATAAAATACATAAATGATAAACAGGAATTGTATAACAAAATAAATAATATAAAGAATATAACAGTAAAGAATGAATATCAACGTCATTTATTGATAATATATGTAAAACTATAATTCACAATTTTTCAATAATACAAATATTAATTACTAGATTATTACCCATAAATGATAATAAAAATAGCGAAAATCTTTAAGTAAAATACTCTTATACAAATAAAATTATAGAAAACTTAATTAATGCGTATAATGATAAAACATATAAACCTGATAATCATATAATAAAACATTTTAAATTTTATAATAATGAAAAAGTAACAAATAAATATAATTCTTCTGGTATTTATAGAAATTAAATGTGACAATTGCAAAAAGATATATATTGGTAAAACGAATACATCATTTAAAGATAGATTAAATGAACATTTTAGATCACTTAAAAATAGAAAGATGGGTTTCTCAAATGCTGCTGACCATTTGATAAATAAAAATCATAATATAAATAGTTAAGAAGATAATTTGGAAATAGTTGAAAAATTGTGTGTGTGTGTGAGTGTGCGCGCGTTTGTATATATATATATATATATGTATGTGTGTATTATATTTATTATTAATTGAGAAACCCATCTTTCTATTTTTAAATGATCTAAAATGTTCATTAAATCTATCTTTAAATGATCTATTCAGTTTACCATATATATGTATAAAATTCAGCCTTACAAATCTGCAAACAAAATTTGAAGGGGATATTCTTATTAAAATTATTTAAGTTGGTATACAAAGATAAGATATGATAAATTAATAGTTATTGTAATACTTTTAATTCTTGACTGAACAAACATTTGTTCTAAATTTATTTTAAATGCTTTTAAAGTTTTTTAAATTTACTTTATTTTAAACAAACAATTTTTACAAAATGTAAAAGCTAATAGTTATTATGTAAATTGTAAACAGTGTAAGAATTTATATAAGATATCGCTGAGGATGGGCTTAGGCTTGAAAGCATTGATAAAGGAAAAATATTAAAGGTAAGAGTGTTTCTCTAATTCTGTGCTTTGTGGAGGTTGAAAAAATATTAATTATATTGTATATACAGATATTTACGTACAGAAGTAAAGAAGAGACTACAAAAAGTTTAACCTAAATATATATATATAAAATCATTGTAATTTTTGTTATGGACCTACTCAGTACTGCGAGTTATACTTCATCCTTTCCTGAAATAAATTGATCACGAGTTTTCTTCAAAGAAAGCTGTTGTAGTGTTTGGTTTTTTCTGAGCTTTGCTTTTATTTATTTCTGTAATTATTTTCGATGTCATGGTCTGTTAGGCTGTATTTATCCACTTTTATATACAATTTCAATTAAGCTTTTATAGGTCAATATTATATATAGGTCAGTCAGTGCCTTCACTTTTAATTTATTTTTCTTTATATTTTCAAATGAAAACATCTTGTCAAACCTTTGTCCTATCCAAATTACTCAAATTGAGTTTTTTAAATTATCTAAAAAACCACGGTATCATTTAAAATTATTATATTTATAAGATGACATGTCAACTGATAACAGATAGTATATTTTCTATTAGTTTTCACATAAATTCACATGCATACACATGTTAATAGTCTTATGTTGGTGGATGTTAATAGTCTTATGTTAATTCTTCATCCAGTAAGTGAATTATGATTGATGTTTATTATATTTTTACTACTATGCTAATAAAGGGTAATACATTGTTCCTCCCAAGCTAGTAAGCTAGACTGAACAAATAAATGGTCCTATAAGTTAAACAAGCATATTCTAATTTTCAAACTTGCACACGTTAAACTATCTTATATGACATTACCAAACACACCAAGGACTTCATTTGATGTTAACATGCTTTGCTATGCAGTTAGTTCAAGAAATTATTTTTGAAGACATAATATTGGTTTTTAGTCACTCTTCATTTCATTTTAGAACAAGTAAATTTAATACCTGAATCTATCTTTGTTTGGTCAGCAATATGTGCAATCAATGAATCAAAAGCTCTTGAAGGAATGTAACCCCATCTTTCTCGCCAAACAAGCTCATCCAAAAACTGCTGAATGATTTGTCTAGAAAGCAGTGACAAGGTATTCTGAAAGAAAATTTAAAATTATAATAATAGTACAGCTAACAAAATAAAACTAGAAAAATTCACAAATCCCCCTATTGTTTTTTGATGCTGAAAACGAATATGAACTCAGAATCTTTCTATAACCCACTATTTTTGCAAAATTAAAAAATTTTTAAATTTTAATTAAAGGATTTTTTCATTTTTCAACATATAGTTAGCATTTTAAGTTCCTATATTATATTTTGTTAAGTCATTTTTTATTGCTTAACTTAATTTTTATTGCTAACATAATTTTTAAGCTATAAATAACAATAATACTAGACAAAGAATTAAATCATATCATAGTCACATATTATGACATTGTATCTAATAATGAAAAGCAAGCCTTCATGAACAATATTAATCATGTCTGTGCAGGTCAAAACATGTAGCTAAAAACACATTAATTTTGTTTAGTCTTATTGTTATCCAAGTTTGTTAACAGTGCGGTGTCATAATGCCTTGAAATTGTGTAAATGATGTTGATGCCTTTTGTTATGTATGTGGTGAATTTACCATAAAATCAAATAGAAAAAACATTACACCTTTAATTAAAAAAGCATATCATTTGTACTTTCATTGTAAAATTGGTGATCAGGATAAGATGTGGGCTCCTCATATAGTATACACTGTAAATTATTGTTCTATATATTTAAGAGGATGGCTGAAAAGTACATGGAAGGCTTTGCCATTTGGTGTACTATGGTTTGGCATGAACCAAATAATCATGTAACCGACTGTTACTTTTGTTTAATATGTCTGGAATTTCTAAAAAAAATCTAAACATACTGTAAAATATCCTTCACTGCAATCTGCAATCAGGCCTGTACCTCACAGTGAAATTATTCCAGTTCCTGAGCCACCTGTGAATTTATGTTTTGAAAGCAGCGATGAAGAATCAGGCAGTACTGAAGAAGACAACAATGATTTTGATTTTGAATTATCATTATCTTCTAATAAACCACATCTTATATCACAAGGTGAATTAAATGACTTGGTTAGGGATTTAAATTTATCAAAAAATCAAGCTCAACTGTTAGGATCAAGACTGCAAGGTTGGAATTTACTTCAAAAATATACAAAACTTTTGGGCTTTCAAAGCCTACAAAAAGAACTTTCTCAGTACTTTATAGATGAAAATATTTTGGTTTATTCCACAAATATTGATGAGCTTATGTTGCACTTAGGACAAGTTTATAAACCTGAGGACTGGTGCCTTTTTATAGATTCGTCCAAGTATAGTTTAGAAGTGGTTCTACTACACAACGGTAACAAATATCCTTCGATACCAATCTCTTATGGTATTCATTTGAAAGAGACATACTACGATGTGATGAAAGACAATCTTGAAAAAATAAATTATAAAAACAGCTGGAACATATGTGATTTGAAAGTTATAGCTATTTTTTTTAGACATACAGTTAGGCTATACTAAGTACATGTGTTTTTTTTGTGAATGGGACAGCCAAGCTAGAGATAAACATTATATTACCAAAGAGTGGAAGAAACAAAACAACTTCACCAAATGGCAAAAATATTATTAATGAGCCCTTAATTGAACCCAAACAAATATTTTTACCCTCTCTCCATATCAAGCTAGGACTAATGAAACATTCTGTAAAAACAATGAAGAAGGATAGACCCGCATTTTTGTACATCAGGCAGAAATTTCTGAATGTAACTAAAGGAAAAATTAAAGAAGGAATATTTCTCAAATAAGAGAGTCGGTCAAAGATGATGTATTTAACTCATGTTAAATAATGTAAAAAGTGCAGCTTGGGCTTCCTTTAAAGAAGTTTGCAAAAATTTTCTCAGCAAACAAAAATCTGACAATTACCACAATATTGTTAATCAACGTCTTACTTCATACAGAGCTATGTGTAATATGTCTTTGAAAATACATTTCTTCCCTCACATCTGGATTTTTCCCCGGACAAACTCAGAGATGTAAATGACGAACATGGTGAACGTTTCCACCAAGACATTTCAGTGATGGAAAGCTGCTATAAAGGGAAATGGAATGCCAGCCGATTACTGTTGGACATTAATTTGGGATGTGCCTGAGGTTATTTAAAAAAAAAAAAGCATCAGCGAAATCACTCTAACACAGGTATGGCCATGCAAATAATAAATTTTACAGATTTTAACTATATTTTCCCTTAATTTTTTTTTGAAGCGTAATTTACTTAAAACTAAAAGTGATAGAACAACTGTATTTACAGATCTGTAATGTACACATAAAAAAAAACAATTCAAGAAATGGTGTCATACTTAGAGGAACATTAAAAATTTTTTTGTCTATCAGTGTTATTAATCCATTAGCAAATTCTGGTAATACTAGTTTGAGTTCATAAACAACAAGTAAATTAACAGAATTTTTTAATAGAATTACCTCAATACATTAAATTTATATTTTTTGTAAGTGCAGATTTAATAAGCCTTTATCCCAAATATCTATTGATTAAACATCTTCAAAATACTACACTCACTATACAATGTAAATAATTTTGAATAAAAAATAAATAAATAGATAAATAAAACTCCATTAGTTCCAATTACAATAATAAGAGAGACTTTTTATTAAGATTTTTAATATACAATCTGTTGGGTAAAGTTAACAAAAAACACACAGCTAGTATTTGCCAAAAGAAATTGGACTTTATTGAAAGTGTAACAAATGAACTTATGTTATAATCATAATCTTAAAACATAACAGGAAATTATGAAATTAGCATAACTTAATAATACTTAGCATAGCAGCTGAATCAACAAATGAATAATGATGTTAAATACAAAAATACATGAATAAACATTTTTTAAAATACACAATGTAACAGAGCCTGAAAATAAGAGAACATAAAACACCTTAAATTCAAATTAGATACTTAAGACATAACATCAATAGAAACTGGAACTGGAAAACAGTTGCACTACTAACATATACTGTACTATGAAGATTAGCAATGAACAGATTTCATTAGGTTAGGAAACATTAATTACAATAACTTCAGTATAGAAGGCGTTAAATCACAATATAATCACATTAAAATAATTAATAATACAAATGGAGTTTATTTTGATAGATGAGAATTCTTGAGAATACAAAAATCACAAAGTCCTAAAACATACCAGCACATCAGGAGTAATTTGCTTTAGGTTAATTTGCGAGAAGTATGATGAATACAGTGCATAAGTAGCAAAGAACTAATCTCGGCGATCAACAAGTTGCAGAAATAAATTAAGAGTTAATTACAATAACAAATCGTAATAATTAAACATGTAAAATAGGTAAGCCACCTATCATGAATGCAATTAAGTGAATAAATGGTTTTCTTTTAACTAAACTTGAAATCGTAAGCCATAAGGTATGATGAACTGAATGTTCCACAAATTTTAATGATAAAATCACTGTTTAACGTAATAATGAAAATTGAACTTGCCTGTAGCACACAAAAAATATCCAGAGATGAACTCGTGAATGCAGATACATGAATACATACAGTAATCCTGGGCGTAGTCCGCACTGGTGTATCAGGAATACAGAGGTGTGATGTGGTTTAGTGGTAGAATGATGCGTAGAATCTCAGATGTGTAGTGACGAGTTTTGAGATTCTGCTTGAATGAGAATATTATCACAAAGTTTGCAGGAGAGTATGGCCATAGGCGACTGCACTGGTGAAAAGTTGGATCTACTCTGCCGAAAAGATGGCGTGAAAGAAAAAAGGGGGAAACCAGATCCAGGTAGTGGACAGGAGAGAGTGTGTGTAAAAGACGAGAGATGTGTGCATGTAGTAGTTTGGGAACGAAGAAATAACGGGTGTATGAAAAGGGTAGTCAAAAATAATTCGATAAGAAGAATGGACGCGGTCACTAAGGATGACGGAGGAAGGGTCGAACACGAGAACAAATAATAAAACAGGTACAAATGACAAGCCCAAAAATACGAAACAAAGTGAAATTTAACATTCCTGTAACAAAACAACGGGACCCACCCTAGCTTGGAATTCATTGAAAATAACGGAAACTTTACGCTAAACGGCGTAAACACAATCTCTATTTTGTTTAATACATCTCTATTTTTATTGTAATAAAGATCAAGTTGAAATTAATTCAATTTCAAAATAAGACTCCCTTTTGAGGATGCAAAAATTAGTCATATTTTTAAACATGGAATCAAGCCTTCATAGATCATTTAACCACAAAACACAATACATTTTTGGAAATAATGGTGAGATTCTTTCAAATTACCCTCAAATTATTAATTTGAATAAATTATACATTTAAAATCCATGACGATTTGTAGTATTCTTGGTTTAAATGTTAATGTTATACCTTAATTTCTTATTCTACGGTGAATCTCTCTTTTAACAGTGTTACATTTAACAACCTCCATTTTTCTTGGTCTTGAGCATTTTCATTTCTTAATATCTGTCATCATCCCAATCTTTCTTCCCTTTCACTCCTTCCTTTTACTTTTCCCTCTTGGATCTTTATGAAGATTATTATAATCTTAATTATTCATGTACACAATGCATCCTATGAAAAGGTCTATCTTTGGTTAAGTACATTAATTTGAAATTTCACACAGATACTGTCCAAAACAAATGACCAAAAGTATTTTGTAAAATAATATCCTATTTTGTTGCATATAAATAAAATAGGAACCCTTCAAAATAAAAATAAAGAACTATTTAAGAATATTATTTTGCAGCCAATAATGACCATTATTGATTTAACAAGCCATATTTACTTTCATGTTATTAGAATATAATGACTACTACATAATTGAATTACTATGTAAATAAATTATTTCTGAAGAGACAAACCTGAAACATTCGTGGAACTATTCTTCTTAGATACTCCATAACACCTGCATTCGAGTTTTTATAATTAGTAGAAGAGGTATCATTGATAGATACTTGATGTATTGTAGTGTAACCCATACTCATCAGTGTAGCTTTATCAACTGTAAAATCAGTCAAAATTGTGCTATCTTTATGAACCCAATCTTTTAATGGTTCAAGAATTTTGACAAAACGTTTCTTATAATGCTTTTCTCCATCCTGCTAAACACAAAAAATATTTAAAAAAAAAAATGAAATAAAAAAATACAACAGAAATAGTTCTATAATAACAATTAAATGATTAACAAGATACATCTTTTAAACAGTATGTATTAAAGTTAAATAATTTGCTCAAGAATCATGAATTCAGTTAAAATAGCTAAAGAAAAAAATGTGACTCAGAACAGAAGTAATGAGTAACTGGCTGAAAACAAAACCTACCACTTTTACACAATATACTATTATTTTCCAAAATTTAAAGCTGTGAATTTCTAGAAAGATGATTCATACAATTTTGATAAAATTTAGTGTTTATTGTTATGCAGAATATTAATTTCTTACAAAAAAAATATTTCCATAAATGTCTTGATTTTTGTATTATGAATTCTAATGGAATAACATGGAAATTTAATACACATTTGTAGGTATTTCTGAATAATTCTGAATGAGAATCTAATAAAAATTAGCTTGATATGGTGACCACTGTGGCGAAGTAGTCTGTACTTGCCTTTCATTATGTATATATGAGCCATGGTTCAAAGGTAAGGGCCAATCGGTAACAAAATTAGAACAGCAAAATGAAAAATATATTAATGATCTCAAAAACTTACATATTTACTTTATTTTTCTACATACTAACACTTTTGATATCATGAAACAAGCTTCTTCAAACTGACTGTATAAAATTCCACCAACTGGGATTGTAGCCACTTTTGCACTGAGATTTTCAACTCTTCACTTACCTCAAATCGTTGAGACACAAGCCAGTTTTTGATGTTTAGAAAGAGATAGTAGTCACTGGGTGCAAGATCAGGACTGTAAGGGGGATGATAAAAATCTCCCATCTGAATTTTTCAATTGTTTCTGTTGTACATGCAGCCATGTGTGGACGTGCATTATCGTGAAGAACAATTCCTGATCTCAGCATTCTCTGTCATCAGTTTTGAATGGCACAAGGTAGTTTAGAAAGTGTTCACAATGGACTTGTTGTGTAACGGACATTCCGGGTTCAATGAAACCAATCAAAATTATACCTTTGGTCCCAGAGTACAGTTGCCATGAATTTCCTTTGAGATTGGGACTGGACTTGTTCAAATTTTTTCGATTTAGGTGAACCAGAATGATGCCACTGCATGGATTTTTTTATCTCAGCATTGAGGTAAGAAATCAACGTTTTGTCACCAGTGATGATAAGGGAAAAAATCTGTCTAACCTCAAGAGGTTAAAATGATTTAGAAAAGCAGATGCAGATGCCATTCTGTGATTTTTGTGAGCACTTGTTTATGTTTTTGGTACTCATCATGTACACAGTTTATGATAGCTTAGAATGTTCACGATTCTCAAAAATGTTATCTTTGAAACTTCTGAATTATAAAGAAAGATTGCCTACTATAAACCAACAATTTTGCCTCACTTTTGCATTCACACGTTCAACAAGATTGTCAGTCCAGACATTAGGCCTGCTACTTTTCTATTCGTCATGAACATTAGAACAGCCTTCCTTAAACTCATGAGACCACTGCCTCATTTTTCCTTCAATCATTGTGGTAGGCCCGCATGTTTCACAGAACTGAAGGTAAATTTTAGCAGCATTATGTCCTCTTGCAATTAGAAATCTAATCACTGATCAAACTATAAACTAGCAGGATTTGTTATTACTGTACTCATTTTTCACTCTCTCACAAAGGTAAACAACAATAAACTGATGGCAATATAGCTGTTACATGTCCAACAGATCACTTAAAGCTAGTGCACAAGCGCAAACCAATCAGTATTGCCAATCACCAATTATAACTCATTGGCCCTTACTTTTGAATCGTGCCTTGTATGTTTACTGTTTGTAAACATTAAACAGCTAATGAGAACAACTGCTAAGAACTTACTTGATTTTATCAGTATATAAAATAACATTATTCAAATCATATTGGGACAAAACACAGTGGGTAATGTATCTAGACACCTATTCAAACTGCCACTATGTAATATACATATACACCAGTTTGGCACAGTAAATGAAAAAAACATAATCTAGTTGACCTGGGATTGAGCTGTCACCACAAATGACTGAAAACAAGTATATTCATATTTGAAAGTTAAAAGGTTAAAGATTCATTAACACTTTTAGGTATTTTTTTTTTACAGCACAATATGAGTACAAATCTTTTATTCAATTATATATAATTCTCATAAATAGAAATACAACACTAATCTTGTAACAAATAAATACACATATACCTGCAAAGGTTCAACAGCACGCAATCTAATCAATTTGCTTTCAGGATCCAAGACACCAAGAACTTCTACTTTAACCTGACGCATATTACCATCTTGTGATGTTGTACCCAAGCTGATAACACCAACCTTTAAATAAATTCAGGAATATAAATAAAATATAATTAATACTAAAATACAAAAAAAAAAATGTAATAGTCTGACAAAAAGCATAAGGTAGAATGCTAATGGATGCCAGTGTAGACTGCACAAGATGATATAAAAAATATTTATAGTAAAATCACCTTAAGACGTATGTAAAGAATCACATACTGATCACAGTTTAGATTTATTTTGTATAAAATATGGTATTACAAAGTATTAACTGCATTGTCTAACTTCCTAATAAACTAAAGAAACTAGTTTATTTACTGTAAATGGCTCTGCTAATCGGCATTTGTCTTACTTCACACCCTTTAACCTCTAGGATGTTACTCACAGAGACATTCCAGGGGTTATGAAACCACTGGGTACTAAGGAATTCAGTCTCCTTTCTTACCCAAGACCTCTTTTACTAATTATATAACATTTTAATATTTATTAGTAAATGTTTATTAGATTCTATAACAACTACATTGTAATTAATCAGACAAAATTTAAATTACAATTAATTAGTTGTCATAGTATCTTAGTATCTTAGATGCATTAAATGTTCATTATTTTTATATCTTTAAACATTTTTAATATATAAATTTATCATCTTTTTTTTAGAAAATATTGCTAAATTTCTTTGGAATGTGATATTGGTAGAGAGCAGTAGGTGGGAACATATATCAATACATAACTAGAAAATATTCTTTTGTTTGCTGTCAGACTATGTAAGTATCCACATTAATTAAACTGATACAATGAATGTAATGAAAAGTTAAATTAGAATTACACACCAAAACTGGTTAGGTAAGATTAACCACTAGACTATCTAGCACAAAATAAGTTATCATAAAAAGTGCTGCTAAACAAAAAAAATATCTTGGAGAAATAATTCCAATTATTTTAGAGCATATTACTTACAAAGTAAAAAGTAATATGTAAATTTTTAATGCTGAGTAATGTACTGATAAACAAGCTATCGAGAATCACTAAACAAATACATAAAGAATCCCATTACAGAATAAAAGGATTTACAACGTTTGGATAATTTTGATCCTTCTTTGTTATTACATTGAGTATCATATAATTAGCTGCAGAATTATTTTGTGAGAAAACTAAGTTCTGGTTCACAAAAAAGTAAAATGGTACTAATAGAAATGCAACCACTTACTATGTAGGCCATATAATTAATCTAAATAGAGAAAACATCTTTTCAGTAGAATAATCATTTAAACCAAAATCTATATTCATGCATGAAAATACAAAACATTATTAAAAAAAAGTTTTCTAGAAACTACCACTTAATATCAAACAGTTTTAACCACTCCTAGGTCCCAGCGTAAAGGAAAATTCTTAAGAGAATCCCTGCATTAACAATACCTAATGGTAAACTACACAGCTGCACCTTCCAACAGCAAAAAATAGAAGTATGAGAGAGCTAAATTTCTAATAACACTAGAGTCTACTTTAACTTTAGCCTTGCATATGTGTATACTCTACTTCTTTACAAGGTGTCATAAAATTCTGTTAATTTTAAAAATGTTCAGCATATATATATATATATATATATATATATATATATATATATATATAAGACTGAAATGCTAAGTAGGTGAATGGGATCTTAGGAAAAAAAGGTCTAAAATTTACTTATTTATGACATTGATAATACTATCAAATTTTTTTCTGAAGGATATTAAAAATATTAATTTTTCTAATTTTAATGGTTTTTATCATGTACCAAAAAAAGGATAAAATTTATAACATACTTTAATTTTATGTACACAAAATACAATACCTCTATTCTCTTCTTTTGTCCACCTAGTTTTTCATAATTTTCATGAATAGCAGCTGTACATACAGCTCTCAAACTTGTATAGAATGTTTTTACATAAAAACTATCAACTTTAACCCACTGTACAACATTTTGAACACTTGTCTGACAACACCAATGGTACATAAGTTTTAAAAGTACATTAGGAGCATATGGTGCAGCTTCAAAGATCGATCCACTAAATACCTAACAAATAAAAAACAAACCAATATCAGCAATCAGTAAATTACATACTTTTAATTTTAAATACAAAATAACAATAATACTTAAAACCGTTTGTTCAGTGCTTATTATCAAAAATTCTAAATTCTAAATATGAAAACTGTGAACAGTTTTCATATAAAAACACAAATCTCACAGTTAATACACAGCTCCTTTTCTGTGGTGTTTCTGACAACAATGTTGTTAATGGTACATTTTAAAAAAGTTATCAGAAAACCCTTTAGGAAGCAGCCCTAACTCTTGAGCAGAAGAAGTATTATCCTACAAATGAAAAAAAGCTTTCAAAACTGTGTACTATATAATATCTTTGTACAAGACTAATGTGTGACCTATTCTGGAATACTGATCAGAGATTTTGGTAGTAATAAGACTTCCACTAAATATGATAAAGCTGTGTGAAACAAGTTTGTCACTTAGCCTAAGAAGAAAGGTGACGTATACCAAGATTAAGAAATATAAATGACAAAAGAGAGCTGCAGATGTCTAATACTTTTAAAACACTATGAAAGAACTTGAATAAGAAAACCTGTATTGGTTTTCAAGGTCCTAGATCGTAGTAGTGAACTAGACCAGAGACAGTACTGAGATATTTAAAGATGGTAAGGGTATATCTTAATAATTAATTCGTCATTAATTTTGAATAAGTAAATTAATAACTAAGCTCTCATTTTACAATAATTATTACTTTGATCGTATTCAATCAATTTTAAAACTTAATTTAAAAATAATAGAAAGTATAAAATATTACAATTTGGGTATATATATAATTTACATTCTAAATAAATATTTGAAAACCTACATGTTAGCAACTCTCTTGAACAAGCTAATTCATACTCAGTTCAAGCTCTGGACATAATGAATAGCAAAATCTTGACATTGCTTCACGATTAACTTACATTCCCAGAAAACATTCACAGACTACTTTTTATAAAACTATAACTACAATTAATAATAAATGAACATTAAAAATACCCTGCCCAACAATAACTACCTCTGTACAGTTTGTACATTTGTATGTAAAATTACTATGAAAGCAACTGAGCTCATAAGCTGTACTAATGTTATGAAATGCATCTTGACCACTTTTCTATAATATACATAAAAATTAGAGTACACATTTTGAAATGTTAATAATACTTATATTTTAATCTTATTAGTAAATTTTGAATATTTTTTGATTTTGAATAGTAACCGAATGCAAGTCGGATCACACCAGATCCATACAGTAACCAAGTCAGCAAAAGGAAGATCATCATACCTTTATTCCACATAGACTAATTGGCTTTCGAAGTACTGCTGTCCTTTATGATAACTAACGTACCTTCAATAAGCTATATTCATCAACTTACTGAGGATGTGATATCAACCTCCTCTTCATTATTCTTATGTACTTCTTGATGCTAATTTTTGACTGTAATATGTGCGACTTTATTATTGCACCTGAAATATTGCTTATTTATTTCTACACTGATACATCCTTCGATGTAATTTTCTGTTACATTCTTGCTTCCTTCAATTCCATTAACATCACTTTTACTTCATTACTGAGAGAAGTTTTTCTTGTTAAACTTGGTATTTGTTTACTTGCTACAGTTATTGGCCATATTTCATTTCATTGTACTCTAGAGTATAATACAGTACACCACATATTGTATTTTATGACTTAAATAGTAAGTGTAAAGTGGCTTTGTTTTGACTGCCAAATTCCTACTGGCACTAATTCATCAATCTGCCTTTGAAAATACCAACAACATAATCTATACAGTTTAATTTCTTTCAAACAGTTTGTTGATTTTATGTCTCAATTGTTATGCTATGACAGTAATGTACACAGAAAATAAAAATTCAGTTAAGAAAGATCTCAGTTACGAGTCACTATTGCATTATACTTGAAAATGAAAGTTATGTATAAATAAAGAAGACAAATGAAAAAAGGCACTTGGATGCAGTCATACCAAAATTCTATACCAGCCTTTGTTAAGTTTGAAAAGGATTGCAATTTCTTTCAGATATCTTCTTATTTTTTCTTTAGGATTTGTGGGGATTTTAATAAAGGAACTTTTTCCTGACTTATAGAAAAATTTTGTTTTTCTTCATATTACTGCTTGGCTATTGGACTTTCTTGGCCATTTGACTGAAAAACATTTACTTTCTTTTTCTTGTGTGGGTTTCATAGATGTAAGGTGATCATAACTTCATATTTATCACTTTTGATGACCTATATGTCATATTTCTATAATTGCATTTACATAGTACAAATCATTCCATATAGTTCTTTACCAACAGAAAATTCAAAGAAACTAAAATAAAAATTCACAGAAATGATTCTTTTCAGTACCAATAATGTTCTTTTTTAATAGTAGACAATGAAAATAAGGAAAAGTGAAAATCTTAAAAATATACAATGTTTTTGAAATAACACATTTAATAATTAGCAGTGAAACTGTTGGATATAAAATTTACTAAGTGATAGATGGATTGAGTAATTCTACAATTACAAAACCCTGCATTTAAAAAAAAAGTAACACTCAAATCAGCAACACATTTTCATTTAAATAAATTGAGCATTAAACATAATAAAACTAGAAAAAATAAGCAAAAAGAATAATTTATAAAATTACAAAACTGTAATGATGTCAAAAAAGCTAAAAATGAAAGGTAAATTAACAAAATTTGGTATACTTACAGAAACAAAGCGATTTGGGCAACAATCATTAATCCAGACATAGCCACCACTATGAGGAAATTTTGTAACATCTGAATACATACCAAGCTTTAATTTTACTGGAGTCTTATCTGGATTACAGTGTATACTACAATACTGTTCACTTCGCACCAAGCCTTGTTGTATTAACCATTCAGTGAACTTTGTTGCACTAAACATTAGTACACCTTTGACTTTACCATCTGAAATAAAAGTTAAATGCTAGAATATAACAGTAAGCATATTAAAAAAGTAAAATTTCAAAATATTTCTGAATTTTGAGCACAGCTTACTTCATAAACACTAGAGGATTAATAACCACTTTTTGTAAATACATAAATATAATTAAAAAAAGATAAGTAGTTCATAACAATGATAGTTTAATGAACTTAATTCCTTATACTGATGCCCACACCTTTTAGTTACACAGAAGTATAAATGCAAGCATTAACTACTACAATGAGAAATATAGGGAAAAAGTTGGTCGGTTTTCGATTTGATTTTTATAGATTTGGAGAAAGCTGATAAAATTCCAATAAAGATGCTATACAAAACATTTCAAATGGCTGATATCGATAGTGCCATAACCACTGAGAGAAGAAAGAAGAAATATTTTAACATAAACTTTTCTATTATATGGTTTTTAATTTGTTTAAGGTAGAACACAAAAAATTGGACATCACAATATCAAATATTTAATTTTATTTTAATTTTGAAATTCAGTATTGAGGAACCTGAAACTCTTGGACACCATCACTATTTTAATTTTTTACTTATACGTAAAACACATTTTGAAAAATGTTTTTGCACTGTTACGTTTCAATTTGAGCTCTTTTGGTATGAGCTCTTTTGGGGACACAAAGGGTAGAACCTCTTCTTCTCCTCCTACCGATTTAAAATTTTTTTCAAGGGAGACAACATTCTGAAAAAAAATTCAAATATTGTCATTTTTTTATTTTTTATTAATTTAAGTAGCAAGGAGTGTTGACGCAAGGTGGTGATCCTCTCCTTCTCCTAAATAGTATTTTTGTATTTTCTGACATTAAACACATATTCAAAAAAAAAAAAGAAGAAAAATCATTTTGCAGTATTTTAATTTGTTTATAGGAGTTAAGGAGGTCAACTGTCCATACCTATTTCCTTAGGTTTTGGATTAATGGTATAGTACACTAATGTAATAAACATATAATAGTAACAACTGAATATCATCTACATCTTATCACGAGGTACAACCATGGCTACTTCAAGTCAATCAAGAAAATTATACTAAATTAATAAGCAATTATAAAAACAAAAGAGGAAATAAAAACAGGGGAAAAATCAATAAAAATAAAAACTAACAATAACATAAAAGTAGTTTAAAAAAATATTTCCTTCATAAAAAAGATCACATGAAACTTCAGCATTCCAGTGACATGAACATTATTTTATCACAACAGTACCCCAAAAAATCAATTAATTTTACTTAATCAAGTAATATCAAACACTGTAATGCCCTTAATAAGTTATCACCCACAGCCAAATTAGTAGCTTCTACTGTAGGGAAAAAATGATACACCTTTTTATATATTTTTTGGGTTACAACTTAAAAAAATCAGAGCATTTTTTTAGTAATTAACTGCCTTATTACTTTATAGCACACAACTGTGAAATAATAATTACACAATTGATACAAAGCAGTGAACAATATTTCCAGTCAATTTTAAGGCAAATATAACACCATACATATTTCTTTAAAACATGCATTAAGGTTCAACACTTCTCCACTGAAAAATGTTTTTAATTCACACAAAAATAACAGAAATAAAGTGCAAATATGAAAAACACAAGTGATCTGTCTTCAAAAAAAAAACCTTAAATCAGTAAAATTGTTCAGCAGCTGTGATTTGAAAGAAAAATTCAAAGTTTCAAGGAATACAAGTAATCAATGGACCAAAAAGTACTTCCTATGTTCTCATGAAAATCAATTAACTTTTTTTTAGAACTGGAATTGTATATTCAACTTTTTGATGTACAGTTATTTTCTTAGCTTTAGGTAAACAACCTCTAAATGATGTCTTTCATCCCCCATTTCCACTTACCTCACAGATTTTTGTTGAAAATCTATTTCCCAAATAGTTATGCAGGCTTGTCGGCATAATCACCACACTTCAAATATATAGATTCTTTTTGTTTAAGTTCTCAGAGTGGATGTGTCACCTTACCTTAGAATTTAAGAAGGCTTTAAAACTCATATACAATAATATCGAAACAACTGAAGCACGATGTCAGCATCAGAAGCCTTTGCAAAGAGTACGGAGTATGATTTGGTGTATGTTGTAAATAAAAATTGTTTCAACAGAATTCTATAAAAATTGTTGGAGTTATTTTAGATAACATCATCAATCTCATTCCTGAGAAATTTTTTGTTACGTATATATTTCTTAATACTTACATCCCTGATAATTATGCTCTGTTTTGTCAGAAAAGCTTATTTTCTAAAATATCCTGATCACCGTATAGGAAGACACTTGCCTTGTGACAATCCTGGTCGCCAGACCACTCCCTCTGTTTCTAGCTCTGATGGGCTTCTAATCTTTTAGATCCCCTAAACCTGATAACACAACACAGTCATCAGTTTGGCCTCTGTCAGGATGCAAATACCTAAGCAGACATTTCCATCAGTGTATTAATGCAACTTACTATCACCTTTGTATGACCTCTTCCAACCACAACCACCTACAATAACTTAAAACCCTAAACTATCAAATTAACCGATTTGCAGAAGCACAATCCCCGTGCCTTCCTCTGGATTGAAGGTTTCACACAAACTCTTCCTAAATATAATTTCAATTACATTATGAACTCAAATCATTGCAAATCAATACTATCCTCAAACTAACAAAACAAATGTTCATTGCAACAATGACAATTTGGTCCTACAATTCAATTTGCTCAAAGTCTTCTTGATTTACTTAAAAATCAAGAAGCACACAGACAAATTTAATAAGCATCTAATGAAAATATACCCTATCTCTCTCTGCTCTGGTCTGCTTTCAGGAGCGAGGTCAATGCCTACATCCTCTCACATAGCAGCCCCATCACAGAGTTCTCCACACATCCATTCTCATTCTAACAGTGAGCATCTAAGTTAACCGGGATTTGATGTCAAAACGCCTATCTTGGCAAAGTAAGGACTCAAGCGAGCCCCTAGCCACCTGGGTTGCTATTCTAGTTATACTTCTATAACAGTATCAGACCCACTCAGCATCCTCCATAGGGCTAAGAATCTAAGGAAGTCAGCAACTATGTTCCATTCCCTTCTGGTTTTCCAATTAACTTAAGATCAAACCCAGAATTGGTCCGTACAAGCTCTCTAGCTACTTTGGTACGTTTAGCATCATACCTGGGGCAGACAAATAAGACATGGTGCACATCATCAATGACCCTACAGTCTGAACATAAGTTTGAATTAATCAAACCAACCTGACCAACCTATCTCTAAATACACCATGTCCAGAAAGAAACTGTGTAGTATACCAACTGGGGGAAATCCACCTAACTACTTGCATATTTATCATGTTCAAAAAAATAGCATGCATTTTAACAGCTATTGAACAATTCAGTCCACCTGACCTGCCAAGTATTTTCTAAAACACTAAAATGATTTAATACATTAGCTACCATAAAAATAGTTGCAGACAACCTGTTACATAATACTACAAAAAGTGGAAGATTTGCAAGAACACAGGGCCGATAAAAGGCTTACTAGAAAAACTAAGTTGAAGTGAAACAGTTTCCTGTTGCATTCTTTACACAACTGAATATACTGCTGCATGTCAGCAAGCTGAACCCACCAAAATGCAGGTGATAAACAGCCTACAGAATTGGCACTTTTATTATGTTTACCTCAAGTACTGACAGTAAGATGATCATCATAATTCTCATAGAAAGTAGCTGTGACCAGTGACCCTTTTACCTCAAGTGCTTTACCATATCTAACCATAATAAAGAATGGCAAAGATTAAAAAGAACAACAAATTGATGACTCTCTTTCCATAACAAAACAACGCATTATGTACACTGCCTTTATGCTGTAAAGAAAGTGATTAAAATATCACTAGCAAAACAGTTAATAAAAATCAGAGGTTCATAAAAGCTATACCGACACACATGCGCGTGCGTGCACACACACAAATAAGAGAAACTGTCTATGATGATGAATGATAGAGAGATAAGTGAAATTCTAATAATTACCTAAATATGCTCGTTCTTGGCTAATTCCAGCTTGTGACATATCTTTAATTTTTAAATGTGGCCGTGCTACAACAACAAGAGATGGGAAGGTTTTCCCATTCAATTTGTTAAAGGTAATTTCTCTTGAATCAGCCTCAAAAGGTTCAGTTGGATCTAAAAATATAGATAATCTATAAATATAAATAAAATATGGATATAAAGTGCAATATTTAATTCTATAGATTGTTTCATTAAGGTGAAATATATTTAAACATCAATAATTTTCATAATTTAACATTTTCCAAAACACAATCATGTTTTACTACTATTCATATCACTCTTCAAAAAATGAGGCAAGTGCATAAATTACTTCAAATTTGTAAGGCTTATCAAAGGAACAATGTATAATTTATGTATTTATATAATTTTTATTCAAACAGCAGGAAAAAATAGCATTACAGGGCAAATACCCAGGATATGAATCATATTCACAATGTCAGAATAAGATTTTTCACTTGATTCTGCTCAAAAATTGCAAAAAAATTAAATAGTCATTGGTTGAAATCACACTGTTTTTCTTGTATATATAGCAAATGAGATTTTTCCTGTACCTGCATATGAGATTTCAAATGTTGAGTGTTAGCAGTTTAGGATTTTTTGTTGAAATATACAAATGGTCACAATACTGACTTTCAACAAAGCCCTACCATTTAAAACACACATATTAATTAAAGAATTAGAAAAATATAACATATTGAGTATTAATTTAACAACAATAACAACTACCAAGTACACTAATAAAATAAAACTCACTGATTAAGATTTCATGCAATCTTATCTTCAGTTGTAACTGAATAAAACAATGAAATGAATAATTTATCAATGATAAAATGAACTTTTGGTATATTCTTATATATAATTATTAAAGTATGCATATTAAAATACCTGTTAACACTGTCACTTATTTTAAAATGTCCTCAAACATGTCACAAATTTTAATTTTTAAGTATATTTTAATAGTTTCTGTATTTTATGGGTGAATTTTTATATTTATGTTTTAAAACATTGAAAATTCACTAAAACTGTATCCTCTCATATATGCATAACCCAATCATTCATCTGTAGGTATTTAATTTGTAAAAAAATTATACAGAAGAGACAGTGTCTAAATTGCATTTAATGAGACTCTACTTTAATTCTTGGGACACAAATTTTGACGCAAGATTGGTGGTTTGAAATCGATTTCAATCTGAGAAAAGAAATAGATCTCAAAACTTCATCTCCAGTAGTTTCTGAGAAAAATGTTATAAAGCCAAAAAGTTTAATAGGAAAATAAATTTTTACTTTCCTGGCTATAGCAATATTTGCTGCTATAGCAGTTGTAGCTGTAATGGGAAAGTATATACATACAAATTGGTAAAAAAAATCTACAAAAAGGTATTTTTTTTCATTTTTGTATCTTAAGGAGACATTTAAAAAAAAAAAGTAAATTTAAATAAATTGCAAATAATCAGTGAACATTTTTTTTATTCCAATACTCCAAAGACCTAAAAATCCATTTTTGTCAGATGGACGTTTGTGTGTTATGTATGCATGTACTAGTACATACATACCTGTATGTATTTTGGCCTGTAGGCCTTATAACACTCCCAGAGACTGATTTTCTTCAAACTTGGTAAACAGATACTACCTTTGGGAGGGAAATTAAATTATTAAATTTTTATTTTCCTGTCCATAATGATATATGCTGCTATAGGTATCATGAGAAATATATACAGACTGGTAAAAAATCCTGAAGCTGGGTACAGGATTCGAAGGTACCCAGATGTACAGGCTGATCTGCCTTATCAACACCATGGGCAAACTATACGAACGACTCCTGGCCGAACGTATACAAACAGAACTAGATGTGGTGGGGGGATTTTCCTCTAATCAATTTGGGTTTGTTAGGGGAAGTCCACCATAGATGCAGTAAAGCATGTGGTCGGCTAGGTGCAGGACTGGGCCACAGGGACATGGCACCGGAGAAAGATCCCGCTAGTTATTCTATTAGACATCAAGAACGCATTTAATAGCATAGTGGGTGATAGGGAGATCACTACAACAGAGGGGGATCAGCGGATACTTGCTGGCAATGGCCAACAACTATCTCCATGATCGCTCCTTGATGGCACAGATGGACGATGGGACAGTTGAGTTTGAAATGCATGGCAGGGTTCCTCAAGGCTCAGTGCTGGACCCCCTAATGTGGAACTTGGTGTACGACGATCTACTGCAGCAGGAGTTTCCTGGACATGCAGGTGATCGCATACGCTGATGACTTGGCACTCCTGGTGGCAGGCCACACGGTAGATGACGTGGAGCAAAATGCGAACGGGGCCATAGCAATGGTGGGCGAGTGGTTAGGACAGCGGGGCTTGAGTTTAGCCCCACACAAAACGGCTATGGTCCCAATTGTTGGTAGACAAGGCATCAGGGAACTGTCAGTCAGGGTCAACAATGACACAGTGCAGGCATTGAGATGTGCCAAATATCTCGGTGTCTGGCTCAACAGGTTGGGCCTGTTCAACACGCACTAAGGGAGGTCACTGGCAGGGCAGAGTCCTTTATGAACAACCTCAGAAGACTGATGACCAACACAGAGAGCTTGGGCAAGAAAGAGAAGAATGATCCTCTCTGTTGTGGCTTCCTCTATTCTGCTGTACATGGTACCGGCATGGGCTGATGCGCTGGACAAGAAGAAAAATGTCAAGATGCTGACATTGCTGCAACAACAGATGGTCATCCGGATCACATCGGCATACAGAACTGTGTCAGGAGAAGCAGTGGAGGTGATCACCAGCATGCCCCCGATTCAGCTTCGAGCAAAACAAGTGGTTAACACATTCAAGGGAATGACCAAAATGGAGGCTAGGGGGAGGACGATCCAGTCATAGCAGGCAGAGTGGGATAGGTCGAGCAAGGATGCGTGGACTAGAAGACTTATCCTGCGACTGGAGCCGGGGATTTGGAGGAAACATGGGGAGGTGGATTATTACATGACCCAGTTTCTCTCCAGCCATTGACGATTTCGGGACGTACCTTCATGGGTTCAAAAGGAGAAGATCTCCAAGGTGTGTCTACTGCGGACTGGAGGATTCCCCAGAGCACACCTTATACATGCATCACAGATGGGATGACGTCAGGAGGAGATTCAGTTTGAAGCAACTCATGCCAGAGGATACCATCACCTATATGCTCCATGGGAAGAGAGAGTGGGAATCAGTGGGCAGGATGGTCACCAGTATATTAAAGACAAAGGAGGAAGCCAGCAGAGAGTGGGGTGAAGACTGCTCGCTAGCAGTATTCACGACAGCTGTCTCAGGGATAAAAGAAAACAAACGAATGTAGTGTAACGTTAACGTAAAGTTGTATCATAGCCATTCCTTAGCCTTAAGTACTATTCATGGATTTTGTAAACATCGTAATGTTAATTTGCCAGAGGGCTCAGACGCCTTCTTGTAGGCGCTGAGAGCAGGCACCATAACTGGGGTAGAGTTAGTTAATGGAATTATGGAAAATTGTCATTGTTAGTTACAAGTATTAATTGAATTTTGTTGTAAAAGTATAATATAACCATGGATTTTATATAAATGTGTGATATTAAACTGTCAGAGAGCTTGGACACCTCTTGTGGGGCTGGGTGCAACCCCCAAAATAGGGGTAAGGTTAGTTAGTTAACAAACTTATGGTGAAACTGTGATTGTTAGTCTTAAGTATATAATTGAATTTTGCAGTAAGATTATAATTAATTAGTGAATTTTGTGAAAAAAGTAATATTCAAATACCAGAGGGCGCTTGTGGGTGCAGGACACAGCCCCTATAATAGGAGTAAAATTGTTAATAGCTCATGGTGTATAGATATTTAAGGCCTGGAGTGCTTGCTCATTTCAACAGAGAGTGCAAGGAGCAATACTGAGACTAGGGTGTAAAATAAAAATTGTCATTGTTAATTTTCAGAATTCAACCACATATATGTGAATTTTGTGTACATCATGGAAAATTAAATAGTATCATAGTCTTAAGTGTTTGATTGTATTCTGTTGTAAATGTACAATATTCTGTATTTTTGTGTATATTGTGTGTTGTAAATTCGCCAGTGGATCCAGATGCCTTCTAGCAGATGCTGGATGCAACCCCCCCCCGTAATAGGGGGAAGCAGATTAACTTCCCCCTGTTACAAAACAGAACAGGTGCTGAATGACTTGGAGTGCTACCTTGGATTGTCAGCAAGGGCAAGGGGGAATAAAAAAGGAGGAGGGTGTTAACATTAATGTAAAAAATAAAGAAAAAATTCAAGGCGTAAAAAATACTGATGCCTGGGGTTGAAGCCTGGCTTCGTGTAGGGCCAGGGAGGTAGCCTACCCGCTGAGGACATCTTGGCACAATCACATGCAAGACTAGCTAGGTTGGAGCGCTTCCGATGACGCATTAAGGACCCTCATGGTACAGGGGAGGGCACGTGCGGTGGGGGATGGGTGTGCACAATGCATACCCGAACCCCAATTAGGTTAGGGCCACGAAGGGTAGCTCTCCTGAAGAGGGGCATCTCAACCATCCAGAACAGGAGGACAGGATGCTCTTACGATCCAGGAGAGATCCCGAAGAGTGGTTCCAGGGCGGAACTTAGACAGGGAGTGGGCAGTCTACTGCCACAACACTTGGGAGCAGCTGATTACGGCGGATGCCTGTTCTCCCGGGGTGTTTAATAAAATAAAAAATAAAAACATCTAAAAAATTGGTATTTTTTTTTAAGTTTTGTATCCAAGGAAACATTTTTAAAAAAATTAACAAAAAATAAGATTTAAATAAATTATAAATAATCTACGATAAAATGTTTTATTTTAAGTTTGGCATAAACTGACTATTAAATTAAAGTTTCCAATAGACAAATAAAATGTAAAAAGATTTGTGTACAATTTAATTCTGAGAAAATTTATACAAGCAAGCTCAAAACAAACAGTTACAAAATATTTTTTTTTTAAACAAAAAAGACCAGAACATGGAACAAAAATGATATAATTTAAAAATAAAAGTCTTTTTGCTATAGCAAAAAGATTAATAAATAATATTAAGTGCTCAAAATAATTAAAAATTAATGAAACCAGGTTTTTTTTAGTAGTTGAAGTTAATTATATTACATAAAATAGAAATAAAAAATTATTATTTATATATGAACCTCCATCTTAAAAACTGAAAATAAAAACAGAATTACAAATTTTTTTTTATTTTATTATCTGGCAATATTAACAGCTAATTAGCAATTAATTAATTAATTAATTAGCAATTAGGTTTTATGTATTATTTTCTAATAATTTTACACCATTAAAAAATGGTATAAAATCAATTTATTTTAGTGAGAAAAATACAGTGCATATCACAATACAAATTTTCTAATAAAGAGTACATGGGCGTAATTCTTATTTGTAGATTTCATAATGTAAATGCACTAGCTACACATTGTGAAAGGTTTCCTAATATAATAAGAGTTAGGGATGAGAATTGTGCAACACTAATGAAGTAATAAAAAACAACCTAGACGCAGCATGTACAGCCAACCAAGGTAGGACAGGTCAAGTGAAGTTTTGCATCAGCAGTAATGAAGGATATTTTGAACATATAAAATAATAAGTTTTTTAACAAATACCACTTTAGATGAGTTTTGTTTTTATTTGACTTTATTTACATAAACAATCTCAGAATTAGCTTTTACTAACTTTAACTAACAATTTTGTTATAAAGTAGTTTTATCTGTTTATTGGTAATTAAACAAACTAAACTTACAACAAATCTACACAAAATGAATTTTTTGCCCTTTACAGCAATTTTTTTGAAAATTAGTGGAAGTACAGCAAAAAATATTAAAATGCTACTTTTGCACCCACAATTTACATCACAAGAACTCAATATGGTCTGATTTTACTACTGAAGAAATCAAGACAAAAATAGTTTTCATGTTTACATGAAATTCCTTCATCATTTTAATCTGAGGAATACACCTGTAAAATTTACCATAAACCTCTTGGAAGTTCCTTTATATATACATATTTAATATCTTTATTAAATCACAAAAATACAGTTTATATAATATGTAAGATTACATTAATACAGGGCACTTTCATAATTAATATTAAAAATTATCATGTCACCATTCAATTTATTTTAATTATAAAACCACATAAAAAAGTGGACTAATAAAAATATATAATGTGGACTTTATAAAACTTAAGGATAAGAATTCTGTATATTAATCTTCTCCCTACAACATTCATACATGGCACTTCCTTCTGCTGTAACTGCTTGCATATTGGAGAATCACTTGTCCTCCACTTGTATATTTTAAACAGTGTAACAACTTTAGTTATTTACACAGCTAAATATGTGTAAGAAATCATATTAATTTTGCTCAGTAAATTATATAACCTTTGAATATTAACTGCATCATTGTGTTTAGTATCATTCAATTTACGTGAAGAATAGATGTATTAAATGTCGAAAATGAATTGTTTTCACTTTATAAGGATTCATTTCATTCATTGTGTTCTACCAATGGGGCAGGTCTTGCCATGGCTACTCTCCACTTGTTCCTGTTCTATGAAGTGTTTTTGTTTCCATATATTTTCCTCTTTCTACCACCCCATCAATCAAATGAAATCTTCTTCTTCTCCTTCCTCTAATTCCATTCACCAATCCTTCAACTGCATCTATTAGTAAGCACTTTCTTCTCATAGTGTCCTAGCCAGTTTTTTTTCGCTTAAAATGGTATTAACACATTCCTTTCCTCTTCTACTCTTTTCAACACCTCCTCATTTGTTACTCTACCCTGCCAATAGACGTTTATCATTTTACACCACACCCAAATCTCAAACGCCTCAATTCGTCGTTTGTCCTTTCTTTCTTAAAGTCCATGTTTCTGCACCATAAAGCATAACATTCCAAATAAAACATCTTGCCAATTTCTTATTCAAGTTTAAATTAATAAATCTAATTTCCCACCATAAAGCATAACATTCCAAATAAAACATCTTGCCAATTTCTTATTCAAGTCTAAATTATTAAATCTAATTTCCCACATAGCAAACTCATTTTCCTACTAAATGCCTCCTTACCCACTGCTATTCTCCTTTTGATTTCTGTGGTACTGTTAAGATCTTCTGTTATGAGGCTATCCAAGTATGTAAATTTCACCACCTATTCTATACCTCAGTCTCAACACTTACATTAATAGTTTCATCATTGTCACCTAATACCATACATTTTGTTTTATTTTTATTAATTTTCATCCTTAGATTTTCACAAGCCTTATTTAGATCGTTAAGCATTTCATTTAACTTTGTTACACTTTCTGCCAGCATCACCATGTCATCAGCAAATTGTATATATTCTATTCTTCTACCACCTATTGCCAACCCTCTATTACCTTTCAAACCACTGTTGATGATTTCTTCTAGAATATTAAATAGTGTAGGTGACATGCGGCATCCTTGTCGCACTCCCCTTCCTATTTCTATCTTTTGCATTGTCTCACTTCGTATTCTTACTTTTATTTTCTAGTTCACATACAACTCTTTCATAAGTCTCCTATCTTTCCAATCAATTCCTTTCTTTTCAAAATTATCATTAATTTATCCCATCTTATTCTATCAAAAACTTTCTCAAGGTCTACAAATGCAACATATACTCTCCTTCTCTTTTCCATATCACCAATAATTCAAAGCAGTTCTATGACATCCCTAGTGCCAACTCACCTTCTCAAGCCATTTTGTTCTGTAATATTTTCAGCCAATTTATTGTACAACCTCCTATTCAGAATTCCTGTTCAAAATCTTAAGAATTCTGAACAGGAGACTTCCTGACTGAACAGAAGACTTTAGACTAATATTCTTCACACTTTCTAGCATTAAATTTCTTTATAATGGCACCATTATTGTATCCAGAAAGTCTGTAGGCCATCAACCCTCATCATATATTTCATTGCACAGATCAAACAATGGAATTTCTCCATTCTCTTCAAGAGCTTTAAACAACTCGATCAGCAATTCATCACATCATTCAGCTAACATGGCCATACTTCACATTTTAATATATTATAACCCTTGTATTCTTCATGAACTGTGCTCCTTTTTCTATTCCTAGATCTACTCCCCTTGGCCTATCATTCAGTGCATATAAATTCATGGTGTGTATAAATCCTCTTCCCATATCTTTTTCACTTCATTCGTCTCAGTTACTATGTCCTTGTTCTTTGACTCGATCTGATACACTACAACTTTCTCCATTTGTCTTGAATACTATTTATGCAGCTTCTTTATACATTAGATCTTACTCCCTTCTTTTTCTTGTTTTTCTATTGTAGCATACTATTCCTGAAACTACTTTCCTCTTGCTATCTTAGTTTTTGTTCTTAATTCATTATTAAGCTTTCAATAGCTCCTTTTACCTTTCTCTATCCTAACATTTTTCCATTTTCTCCTTTCACTCATTTTTTCTATCATTTCTTCACTGACCCACTCCTTCCATATTCTTTCTCTGCCCTGAATTAATATAGTTTCCTCAGCTGCTTCTTTTATACTGTTTTTAATAAATAACCAATGATCATTCACACTATTTGGCTCCCCTCCCATTCTTGTTTTTTCCAGTACACTATTTTGCATCTCTTTGTTTCTTAGATTTTTCAATTCATAGGTACTTCATTTCTGACCAACCTTTATTTTCTTGAGCTTCAAGTTGATTTCTGCTACTACTAAGTTGTGATAAGAGTTTATATCTCCACCTGCGTAAGCTTTTGCATTTTTCATAGAGTTCTTATATCTTTGTTGTATGAGTATGTAATTAATTTGATACTTCTCTCCATCCAACCTTGACACCCATGTATATCCTTTTTTTATGATTTTCACACATTGTGTTTTCCACTACCATATCATTTTCCATGCAAAACTCAACTAATCTCTCATCTCTTTTGTTTTTATTACCTAAACCATATTTTCCTATTACCTTGCCTTCTTGTCCTTCACATAACTTTTTATAAGGATAATTCTATTAAAATTACATAAAGTTTTAACAATATGCTTTATAATGTATAACACGTTTAATAATAAAGTTCTTTTTTTTCATCTCAGTAAGAAATTATATGTTATTATAACACAACAAGACTTGAGATTTTCCACGATAATACGATGATGTTTATAGTAATTTTTCAACAATAACATATGATAATTCACTTTTACAAAATAAACCCATCATTTTCGCATTTTTTTTTTTTTTTTTTTAAACGTATTATCAAAGATATTTAATACCATATATCCAGACCAATTTGCTGTCAAGATACTTTAAATACATTACTTTTTTACATTATTTCAGAGCAACATTTCTTTTGTAATTTTGATCTAATTTTTTTAATTTCAAGTATTTACAGCATTATGAAATACCCGCAATTAAAGGAATTAATTTTTTTTTTCTAAATCAAAAAATTGAGATTTTTAATATTTACCCAACAGTTAAGTAAAACAGTATACATTACAGACCCTCACTGAGCATTTATCTACAAACAAGCATTAGCTGTAGTAGCCACAACAGCACAATGAGCTCACACATCCCTTTAAAGTATTATATAGTGACTGTATTAAAAGCATATTATTCCAAAAATTAATCTTATAAGTAATATTTGAATTTATTATTTACACACATTTATTAAAAATTTCTTCCAGTAAGTTTATACGAGGGTAAGTCAATTATTATCTGCAATTTAATTATATTTTTGTTTATGTTGATAGTACTGTCGTGTTGCATAGATGACACATGCGTGGTTTAATTGTTGTTATGTCTGTGCAGGTTTGATGCTGCTAGGTTAGTTCCATTATTGCTGCCCTGCCTTTAATCATAGCTGCTCCGTTTTCTGTTTGCACCAAAGAAGAGCAACATTCAGTGATCCGTTTTTTGTGATCAGAAGGTGTATCAGGGGCAAAAATTCATCGAAAACTTTCGGTACAGTATGGGAACAGTGTGTGCCGCAACGGAGTGTCTACGGGATTCAAAAATGGTCGCACAAGTGTTACGCACGACGAAGGAGCCGGACGACCGTTTACCACCACAAATGAGGAAAACATTGAGCATGCACGTGACATGGTTTTCTTAGGCAGACGAGTAACTATTGATGAAGTGCAAATTAGTCACGGTTCTGCCTATAAAATCATCCACAACAGACTTGGGTTTCATAAAGTCTGTGCAAGATGGGTCCCAAAACAACTCACACAGTTGCATAAACAAATATGCTTGGGCATCTGCAAAAACATTTGGATCGCTATGGTAACGAACGGGACATCTTCTTAGACAGAATCATCACTAGCGACGAAACATGGATTCATCATTACGAGCCGAAGAGTAAACAGCAGAGTATAGAATGGAAACATCCAAATTCACCCTGCAAAAAGAAGTTCAAGATCCAACCATCTACAGGAAAACTGATGCTTATGGTTTTTTGGAACTCACAAGGCCCAGTACTAGAACATTATGAGGAAAGGGGCACGACAATAAACAGTGCGTGTTATAGTGAGATGCTTACTGCCAAGCTGAAGCCTGCAATTCGAATTAAACGCCGAAGACTGCTGTCGAAAGGTGTTGTGTTGTTGCACAACAATGCCCGTCCACATACTGCTACCCACACTGCTGAAACGCTCCAGAAACTCAACTTTAAAGTACTGGCTCATCCTCCGTATAGTCCTGATCTTGCCCCTTCTGACTACCTCTTGTATGGTCCACTCAGAGGCATTAAGGGGCAGTCAATTTACCTTGGACGAAACGTTGAAAGAAGCGGGGCACTCCTGGCTCGCAGCTCAACCGAAAACCTTCTTTTATGAGGGCATCAGGAAGCTTGTGCAAAGATGGACCAAGTGCGTTGAAATGCAAGGGAACTATGTTGAAAAATTATGCACATGTAAGTTTCCTATTTGTATTGCAAAAAATTTATAACTACATTGCGGATAATAATTTACTTACCCTCGTATACTCTGAACTTAAATTATTATAACCTCAGTAGGCAATAACATATTTCCAGATTATGGACCCTTTTCCACATTAACAGATTATACTGTGTTCATTAATATCAAAACATCTTTTATTACATTAATTATGATGAAACAAATTATTCTGATGTAACATGGATTATTATATGATGTTTTAGCATTTTATCATCTAAATTAAATATTTGGTAAAAAAAAAATCAACCAATCATTCTGATATGTTTTAAACAGCAATCAAAACCTCCTTAACTAGAGCACTTTTTTCAAATTTTTTAATAAAATCTGGGTGTGGCAAAACATGCAAAATACTCAATGTATGTTATAAAGCAAGAACAGCCATTTTGCATGCAGCCCATCCTTGTAAATCCAGTAGCTTAAAGCAAATCCTTTAGTATCCTTTAGTACAAGTTCTAAAGGGTACTCAATTATTTTGAGGATTCTTGCTTTAAAATCATAAAAAATGCAATTTGTAAAAACACTAGCATTTAATGAATCATATAAACAAACAGCTATTTCTAAACAGATTTTAAAAAAAGATTATTAATTAACTCACTTGTACACAACAAATTTGTTAAAATAACAGAAAAGAAATAATAAATACACACAAACATTTTATTTATTTTGAAACTGAATATAATGATAAGAAACATTCTAAAATTTTAGGAAACTTACTCTTTGGTTTGGGTTTTAAGATATTTCCTACTGAACTTCCAGCTTCAACAGGACGTAATGTTTGATTCGGCAGTGGGCTTTGAAGGGCAGATGAAGGTTTAGGTTTCATTAGCCTGTATGTGGGTTGTGTACTAACTGTAAGACATTCACAATGATATAATTAAGCTCACTGGTTAAAACATCTATCGGTTAATCTTAAAACTAGTTAAGCTACTGGTTCAAACCTCTGCATTAGAATGTCTAAGTTTTGTAAAGTACTTTTCAAAAACAACGTGTACTAGTACTGAGAAATAAGAATTCAGAAATTACAGCACTACAAAAACAGAGCTCTTGATCTTAAATTAAATATGAAACTAAAATTGATATGCGTGGTGCTAAGTATTAATAACCAACATATATTCCTTAAATATAGGTGTTACATCTTTTAATGATCCTTAAATCATTAATACAGAATTTCTAAAAGTAACAAGATTTTTTTTATTTTGTCAGTATTATAGTTCATAAAATAATCTTATAAACAATTTTTTATTTCCTTTACAATAGTAACAAAAATTATTTGGTAGAGGTTATGATAAACACTATATATCTGAACCGACAAAATTAATCACAAATCCAGTAATTAATGGTAATTAATAATACTTAAACATTAAGACAGCTAACTACTACATTTACTAAAACATTGATGTCTACACATTTTGGTAAATTTTAGCACATGAAATAAGATATCAGAACTAAAAATACAATAAAAAAACAGGCCTATTTAAGTACTACAGCTTAAATTTAAGCTTTCTACTTTTTCCACAATCTATCAAAGAAAACATACATTACAAAATAGGTTAATATTTTATTAAAAAGAAAACTAAAAAAAACATTTTAATTAAAATATAGATTTTTATTTAAGTGTTACTAGTAGAAAAGATTAACCATTAGTATTTTTATTACAAATTATGAGACTTGAGAATTACATGTTGCCTATTTCAAATTACACAGTCAAATCGCAAGTGTAATAATAACTCAAATCCACTTTGTTATACGGCTCCTCAATTTATGTTAGATAACAGGTGAATTTAGTTAGACCTAATCAGAAAATGTATGATTTTTTGACAGGCAGTATATTCAATCATGTAAGCATGTTCTTTATTTTTGCTCTTATTTGTTAGTGCTGTTTCATCTTAGTTATGTATTACTAGCCAAACAGAGCTTGCTTCGCTCACCCGACTGACTAGCAAGGGGACTCTGCCCCCTGGACCCTCGACGCATTCGTATCCTAATGTTTGTGAGAATATTAAGTATTTTATAGAAATATTTTAAGAAAAGAAATATTAGTGTGTAGAGAATATTATTCTGAACATTTTGGTGTTTTTATGTTTAAAATAAGCTCAAGGAGTAAGTAGATATAGAATTTAATAATTTTTAATAGAAATATAATGTTTAACACCAACCAAATTGATAATAGGGAGTTAAATTGTGTGTGTTCATCTGAGATTGTTAGGTGCCAGTTCAGCTGCTGCGATTGGTGCAGAACGGACCACGTAATGCACCGGCCAGATGCGTGCCAACGACTCTCTACTGCTAAATAAAGAATCCTATTTTTTTACTGCTATATATTAACTAATAATCCTTTTTTGAATTAATAAAATTATAAAATAATAATAAATAAATAAAAATACAAATATAAAATATATTTTATAGACTGCTTCTAGCGAGAGAGTCATGGAGGGAACCGTGTGCAGCCACCCAGCACACCACCATTGGTCTGCTCCGCACCACAATTTTATTGCTAAATATTAACTAATAATTCTTTTTTTTTATTAATAAAATTAAATAAGTATAATTAATAAATAATAACAAGTAAATAAAAATAAAAATAATATACGCTTACAAATTAAATCAAATAATTTATAAATTAATTGACAACAAACTGCTTCTAGTGAGAGAGTCATGGAGGGAGCCGTGTGCAGCTGCCGGTGCACCACTATTGGTGGTATACCGCCAGCAATGGTACAATTCACCATTGAATGCGCCATTATAAAGATAATAAAAAAATATCTGAAGGAAACAAAGGAATATACAAATGCTTTGTCACCATTGTACCACTGTGAGGAATATTTGTCTCCAAAATTAATTCCAATATGAGAACAATTGTTATTCACAGACAAAGGGTTTATCTATGAGTTCACCTATTTCTGCGATTATGTCAGAAATTTTTATACAATATTTCAGAAGTATTACAGTTTACGGTATATTGGGTGTGCACCAAGTACTATTATGGATGAGATATGTAGATGACATTTTGGTTACATATAATCCAGTTATAGATAATGAACATTTGATCATTTTGAATAAACTTAATAATTATAATGATACTTAAAAATTTATGTGTGAAATAGAAAAGAAACAGAAAAATAGATTTTTTAGATACTGAGATTGAAATAAATGAAAGTAATGTTATGGAAACATCAGTTTATAAAATAATAGAAAAAATTATTGATGTTTATGATAAAGGTAAATTTAAAAAAGCTTACAAAACAAACAAACATATTATAAAATATTTAAATAATAATAATAAGTAATGGAAAGGATTTAGGTGCAAATTAAATGTAATGAATGTAATACAATTTATATTGGTAAAACTAACATATCCTTTAAAAAGAGATTTATGGAACATTACAATGCTTACAGAAACTGAAAGAGAGGTGTATCTAATATGCCCAACCATTTGATGTTGTGTAGGCATAATATTACAGATTAAATAATTTAAAATTTTGGAAATTTGTAACAACAGTAGAAGAATGGGTATACTTGAAAAATATTATATTTATAGATTTAAACAAAAGCACGATTAATCAACACATAGTTTTTGAAGATGATGATTTGATTAAGGACATAGTTTATTGCAGCAGTTGGAAAAATTTTTATTTACATAGTTGTATAATGTTTTAAATTTATTATCATTCTAGTTGGCATTGAGTTATGTTGTTCAAGTTTTGCAGATATTGAAGTTAATGTTTCTAAGTTTTTAGTTTTTATTCATTTATTTTTTGTTTTTGCTGATGTATTTTTAGAATTTTGTACCAACTGATGATGCAGGATACCATGAAAGTTGACTTTTGGTATTAGTTTTCTAAGTTCTGTTACAGTGTTTGGTATTTGTTTTTGAGACATATATATATGTATATATGTATCAAAACCAAAGTATAAAAATCGTTTACCACCAAGAGTACAGAATTCGATAATGCTTCTTACCTTATACTTATTATTTTTTTCTAATAGTGCTTTCGAGGTTTTCCTTCATCATCAGTTAAACTTGTCTTTCAAACCACGCATTAAATTCAAACCATTAAAATTACAACATATAAATTTTTTTTTTTTAGTCATCTAACTGGTTTGATGCAGCTCTCCAAGATTCCCTATCTAGTGCTAGTAGTTTCATTTCAGTATACCCCTACATCCTACATCCCTAACAATCTGTTTTACATACTCCACACATTGCCTGTCTGCACAATTTTTTCCTTCTATCTATCCCTCTAATATTAAAGCGACTATTCCAGGATGCCTTAATATGTGGCCTATAAGTCTGTCTCTTCTTTTAACTATATTTTTCTGAATGCTTCTTTCTTCATCTATGTGCCGCAACACCTCTTCATTTGTCACTTTATCCACCCATCTGATTTTTAACATTTTCCTATAGCACCACATTTCAAAAGCTTCTAATCTTTTCTTCTCAGGTACTCCGATTGTCCAAGTTTCACTTCCATCTAAAGCTACGCTCCAAGCATATACTTTAAAAATATTTTCCTGACATTTAAACTAATTTTTTATGTAAACAAATTATATTTCTGACTGAAGGCTCCTGTGCTATTCGGCATTTTATATCACTCCTGCTTCATCCATCTTTAGTAATTCTACTTCCCAAATAACAAAATTCTTCTACATATAAAAATATGTAGTCATAAATTTTTTTTTTTTATTTTTATTTTGTCTTCAGTCATTTGACTGGTTTGATGCAGCTCTCCAAGATTCCCTATCTAGTGCTAGTCGTTTCATTTCAGTATACCCTCTACATCCTACATCCCCAACAATTTGTTTTACATACTCCAAACGTGGCCTGCCTACACAATTTTTCCCTTCTACCTGTCCTTCCAATATTAAAGCGGCTATTCCAGGCTGCCTTAGTATGTGGCCTATAAGTCTGTCTCTTCTTTTAACTATATTTTTCCAAATGCTTCTTTCTTCATCTATTTGCCGCAATACCTCTTCATTTGTCACTTTATCCACCCATCTGATTTTTAACATTCTCCTATAGCACCACATTTCAAAAGCTTCTAATCTTTTCTTCTCAGATACTCCGATTGTCCAAGTTTCACTTCCATATAAAGCGACACGCCAAACATACACTTTCAAAAATCTTTTCCTGAGATTTAAATTAATTTTTGATGTAAACAAATTATATTTCTTACTGAAGGCTCGTTTAGCTTGTGCTATTCGGCATTTTATATCGCTCCTGCTTCGTCCATCTTTAGTAATTTTACTTCCCAAATAACAAAATTCTTCTACCTCCATAATCTTTTCTCCTCCTATTTTCACATTCAGTGGTCCATCTTTGTTATTTCTACTACATTTCATTACTTTTGTTTTGTTCTTGTTTATTTTCATGCGATAGTTCTTGCGTAGGACTTCATCTATGCCGTTCATTGTTTCTTCTAAATCCTTTTTACTCTCGGCTAGAATTACTATATCATCAGCAAATCGTAGCATCTTTATCTTTTCACCATGTACTGTTACTCCGAATCTAAATTGTTCTTTAACATCATTAACTGCTAGATCCATGTAAAGATTAAAAAGTAACGGAGATAGGGAACATCCTTGTCGGACTCCCTTTCTTATTAGGGCTTCTTTCTTATGTTCTTCAATTATTATTGTTGCTGTTTGGTTCCTGTACATGTTAGCAATTGTTCTTCTATCTCTGTATTTGAACCCTAATTTTTTTAAAATGCTGAACATTTTATTCCAATCTACGTTATCGAAAGCCTTTTCTAGGTCTATAAACGCCAAGTAAGTTGGTTTGTTTTTCTTTAATCTTCCTTCTACTATTAATCTGAGGCCTAAAATTGCTTCCCTTGTCCCTATACTTTTCCTGAAACCAAATTTGTCTTCTCCTAACACTTCTTCCACTCTCCTCTCAATTCTTCTGTATAAAATTCTAGTTAAGATTTTTGATGCATGACTAGTTAAACTAATTGTTCTATATTCTTCACATTTATCTGCCCCTGCTTTCTTTGGTATCATAACTATAACACTTTTTTTGAAGTCTGACGGAAATTTCCATTTTTCATAAATATTACACACCAGTTTGTATAATCTATCAATCGCTTCCTCACCTGCACTGCGCAGTAATTCTACAGGTATCCCGTCTATTCCAGGAGCCTTTCTGCCATTTAAATCTTTTAATGCTCTCTTAAATTCAGATCTCAATATTGTTTCTCCCATTTCATCCTCCTCAACTTCCTCTTCTTCCTCTATAACACCATTTTCTAATTCATTTCCTCCGTATAACTCTTCAATATATTCCACCCATCTATCGACTTTACCTTTCGTATTATATATTGGTGTACCATCTTTGTTTAACACATTATTAGATTTTAATTTATGTACCCCAAAATTTTCCTTAACTTTCCTGTATGCTCCGTCTATTTTACCAATGTTCATTTCTCTTTCCACTTCTGAACACTTTTCTTTAATCCACTCTTCTATCGCCAGTTTGCACTTCCTATTTATAGCATTTCTTAATTGCCGATAGTTCCTTTTACTTTCTTCATCATTAGCATTCTTATATTTTCTACGTTCATCCATCAGCTGCAATATATCGTCTGAAACCCAAGGTTTTCTACCAGTTCTCTTTATTCCGCCTAAGTTTGCTTCTGCTGATTTAAGAATTTCCTTTTTAACATTCTCCCATTCTTCTTCTACATTTTCTACCTTATCTTTTTTACTCAGACCTCTTGCGATGTCCTCCTCAAAAATCTTCTTTACCTCCTCTTCCTCAAGCTTCTCTAAATTCCACCGATTCATCTGACAACTTTTCTTCAGGTTTTTAAACCCCAATCTACATTTCATTATCACCAAATTATGGTCGCTATCAATGTCTGCTCCAGGGTAAGTTTTGCAGTCAACGAGTTGATTTCTAAATCTTTGCTTAACCATGATATAATCTATCTGATACCTTGCAGTATCGCCTGGCTTTATCCAAGTGTATATTCTTCTATTATGATTTTTAAATTGGGTGTTGGCAATTACTAAATTATACTTCGCGCAAAACTCTATAAGTTGGTCCCCTCTTTCATTCCTTTTGCCCAGCCCGTATTCACCCACTATATTTCCTTCCTTGCCTTTTCCAATGCTTGCATTCCAATCTCCAACTATTATTAAATTTTCATCTCCTTTTACGTGTTTAATTGCTTCATCAATCTCTTCGTATACACACTCTACCTCATCATCATCATGGGCGCTTGTAGGCATATAGACGTTAACAATCGTTGTCGGTTTAGGTTTTGATTTTATCCTTATTACAATGATTCTATCGCTATGCGTTTTGAAATACTTTACTCTCTTCCCTATCTTCTTGTTCGTATGAAACCTACTCCTGCCTGCCCATTATTTGAAGCTGAGTTAATTATTCTATAATCATCTGACCAAAAGTCGCCTTCCTCTTCCCACCGAACCTCACTAATTCCTACTACATCCACATTTATCCTATCCATTTCCCTTTTTAAATTTTCTAGCCTACCAACCTTTTTTAAACTTCTAACATTCCACGCTCCGACTCGTAGAATGCTATTTTTTAATTTTCTGGTGACCCCTTCCTTAGTAGTCCCCACCCGGAGATCCGAACGGGGGACTATTTTACCTCCGGAATATTTTACCAAGGAAGGCGCCTCCATTATTGCTATGTGAAAATGCAGACAGCCACATTTTCTTGGAAAAAAAGCAGCTGTAGTTTTCCATTGCTTTCAGCTGCGCAGTACTCAGAGGACTGAGTGATGTTGATACGGCCGTTTAAGTCGTCCTGACTCACGCCCCTAACAACTACTGAAAGAGCTGCTGCCCTCTTTCAGGAATCATTCCTTAGTCTGGCTCTCAACAGATACCTCTCCGATATGGTTGCACCTTCGGTCCAGCTACTCTGTATCCCTGAGCACTCAAGCCCCCTCACCAACAGCAAGGTCTCATGATTCATAGAGGAGGTCATAAATATTAAAAAATATAAAATAAAATTTTTTTTTTTTTTATTACCGAGATATTAGTAGAGGGGAATATGTACAAATAAAATAACAAAATAATTGTTTTTGCTAAGTTAGTATATATATATATATATATATATGTACACATATATAAATATTTATGTCACAGTGGAGATCTGCTGGTTGAAGCATAAACTTCAATGAATTGAATTAATAAACTGTGAGCCTCTATCACTATGTGAGTTGGGTTTGAACTGAATGATTCAAATCAGTTGAATGAATAATAATACAAAAATAATAGAATTAAATTTGTGTTAAATAAAATAAAATAAAATAAATTTAAATATTTATGTTTAATAATAAGATTCCTGTGGAGGACTGCATGTGAGGCTAGTGGTGAGGTAATGCAAGCACCTCATGCAAGGCTAGACCAAACATCACCAACTGATAACACACAGGGTGGCCCTGTTTTGGGAAGTGCAATGGGGTGTTCTTATAATATCTCTGCAGCAATCATCCAATTTTCAAAATTCAGACAGGGTATTTGTTAGTAGGTTGAAGGCTAAGTGCATGCGATCAGGTACATTCTCAATCTATTAGATCATGGTTATTTGGAAATGTTGTTATATCTTCGCAACTAATCTTGTGATTTTCAAAATTGAAACCGGGTATTTGCTAATATAATACAAAATCACAATGGAACCAAACCAGAACAAAAATAGCAATGTTTGTCAGCAATGGTTTTTTTGGCAGTCGTGTTTTTTTAATATTTATTTAATTTTGGCACTATAAACCTATTAAATATACATTTTATAAGAAAATTGTATGAAACTTTATCATGTGCGTTAAAATCAAATTAATATAAAATATTAAAATTAAGCAGGAATCAATCTACTAACATACATACCTTGATTATAAGGCAATAGTACTTTATTTTGAGATTGTGTTACACCTGTAACACTATTCTGAACAACCAGTGTACGCCTAGGTCCACCAATAGTGGTAGCACGAATAGGAGTGACATTCTGAGGTGCTTTTGTCACAACTGAAACTGGCTTTCCTCCAACTATATTTCCCTGAGAGCAATTCAGAAGCAAATAATATAAAAACATAAAATACACGAACAGAATATAACTATAAATATCAGAAAACTTAACTTAGAAAGAATTACTAAATGAACTACTACAGACACAAACAATAGACCTCACACGTGAATGTAACAAAAATGTTCATAAAAAAAAATCAGTAACAGAAAACAATTCATTCACAGACTAATGTTAGATAAAAAAGAAAAAACCCACATGAATTAAAAAATCCAGGGAGTGAGGATACTTAATCATTAGATATGGGCTTACTCCAACAACCCTATACAGTTTACTGTCATATAGTATACTATGAAAAAAAATAACCACATCTTTGTTATTCAAATTCTACTAAGTCTGAACTTCCAGTAACCCAAGATGTCTTTTTTGAAGGCTAACTAATTAGAAAAATGTGTAATATATAGCTATTAAAAGATGATTAGTCAAATAAAAATGTAACAACACAATAAAGATTGGCAGCTACGGTTAAATTCAGTTTATTTTTTATATACATAAAATATATATTTTATTTATTTGATATAACTGGTGTAACATTCTTAGATATGTAGAAGACATATGCAGTTTGATTCTATAGCCAAGAATAACAAAAAAAGTTATGTAAACATAAAACTGTTAGTTCATTAGCGAGTTTCAGTTCGCAAAACATTTAGTCTTGCTTTCTGTGAAATCCCTCTGTAAAATTAAATGTACAAAATTCTAGTGATACAAATTTAGGGGTAAATTTGGTACTTCCATATGGTTTTTGAAATTGAATAAAAGTGGTCCTAGACCTCTATTTCACTTAGGTTTAAAGAAAAACCGGAGGGGGAAAGAAAATGTATTGTCAGAAAATACACTTTTTTAGGTTTGGAATAAAATAACTTTGTTAATTTACCAATAAACAAATAAAAATTTCTAGTTATCTTGATAGAGTTAAAAATTGATGTAAATAATGTCAATTAAAATTAAACACAAATTTGAGAAGTAATGAGATCTGAATTTAATAGAGCATTAAAAGATTTAAATGGCAGAAAGGCTCCTGGAATAGACGGAATACCTGTAGAATTACTGCGCAGTGCAGGTGAGGAAGCGATTGATAGATTATATAAACTGGTGTGTAATATTTATGAAAAAGGGGAATTTCCATCAGACTTCAAAAAAAGTGTTATAATCATGATACCAAAGAAAGCAGGAGCAGATAAATGTGAAGAATACAGAACAATTAGTTTAACTAGTCATGCATCAAAAATCTTAACTAGAATTCTATACAGAAGAATTGATAGGAGAGTGGAAGAAGTGTTAGGAGAAGACCAATTTGGTTTCAGGAAAAGTATAGGGACAAGGGAAGCAATTTTAGGCCTCAGATTAATAGTAGAAGGAAGATTAAAGAAAAACAAACCAACATACTTGGCGTTTATAGACCTAGAAAAGGCTTTCGATAACGTAGAATGGAATAAAATGTTCAGCATTTTAAAAAAATTAGGGTTCAAATACAGAGATAGAAGAACAATTGCTAACATGTACAGGAACCAAACAGCAACAGTAATAATTGAAGAACATAAGAAAGAAGCCGTAATAAGAAAGGGAGTCTGACAAGGATTTTCCCTATCTCCGTTATTTTTTAATCTTTACATGGATCTAGCAGTTAATGATGTTAAAGAACAATTTAGATTCGGAGTAACAGTACAAGGTGAAAAGATAAAGCAGGAGCGATATAAAATGCAGAATAGCACAAGCGAAACGAGCCTTCAGCAAGAAATATAATTTGTTTACATCAAAAATTAATTTAAATGTCAGGAAAAGATTTTTGAAAGTATATGTTTGGAGTGTCGCTTTATATGGAAGTGAAACTTGGACAATCGGAGTATCTGAGAAGAAAAGATTAGAAGCTTTTGAAATGTGGTGCTATAGGAGAATGTTAAAAATCAGATGGGTGGATAAAGTGACAAATGAAGAGGTATTGCGGCAAATAGATGAAGAAAGAAGCATTTGGAAAAATATAGTTAAAAGAAGAGACAACTTATAGGCCACAAACTAAGGCATCCTGGAATAGTCGCTTTAATATTGGAAGGACAGGTAGAAGGAAAAAATTGTGTAGGCAGGCCACGTTTGGAATATGTAAAACAAATTGTTAGGGATGTAGGATGTAGAGGGTATACTGAAATGAAACTACAAGCACTAGATAGGGAATCTTAGAGAGCTGCACCAAACCAGTCAAATGACTGAAGACAAAAAATAAAATTGAGAAGTTCAACTTTAATTAAAAACAAAACACACAAACTCGATTGGAAAAGTGATACGATTTTGAACAGAATACATACACAAATGCTAAAAATTATAAAAACAAATTTGAAAGACATCCTTGTAAGATATATTAAACATGTTATTCTTTCATAGGGTGGCAATAGCAGCTGATCAACACTTAAGTTTGGTGTCTAGCATCTGAATATTCATTTGAGCAGTGTTTGTGCTGTTATTGTTCAGTCAATCATTCACAATGGGTGATACCATAAATTTGTTTTCATTTGGAGAGTTGACAGAAATATTGTTAATTTATGGTAAAGTAAATAAAAATGGATTGACTGCTGTGCGTGAATGCCAGGAAAATTACACAGACCAAAGAGTACCAGATCGAAAAACATCTGAGGCTTTGGAGAGGCAAGTTTGAGAAACAGGTATGCTTAAACCACAACAATTCAATGCTGGTTGTCAATGTTTTGTGAGAAATGCCAATGCTGAAGAAGCAATACTGAAAGTGGTACAATTATCTCCCACCTCAAGCATCAGAAGGTTGTCATATTGCTTTCATGTTTTGCAATCAAAGTGTGTGGCGAACGTTGTGGGAGCAACAATCATATCCATTCCATACATCACATATACAAGATTTATTACCACCTGATTTTGATAAATGGATGAAATTCTGTCAATGGTTAATTAGAAAATGTGAACATCATCTCAATCGATGATGTTCACATTTTCTAGGAGATTGATCCTAGTGATATTCTAATTGCTGATGAATCCTATTTTACAAGAGATGGCATTGTAAATTATCAACACACTTGGGCAGAAGACAATCCCCATGAGACTGCTGCAAGTCATTTCCAATGCACTTTTTTATTTAATGTGTGGTGTGGTCTTCTTGGTAATAATTTCATATGCCCTTTTTTCTTACCGCCAAGGTTTAATGGAGAGCAGTACTTGCATTTTTTTTCAAACAAATCCGATTGAACTCTTAGAAGATACTCCACTTGCATATAGAGTGCACGTGTGGTTTTTGAATGATGGTGCACCTGCTCACTACTGTTGTGATATGATGAATCATTTAAATACATTTAGTAAGCAATGGATTGGTTGAAACAGACCAGTAAAATGGCCACCTTGATCTCGCACTAGTGAACTTTTTTCTTTGGGGCTGGACGAAGTCTAGCCCCAAAGGAAAGGACTGGAATAGACGTTAGTCTATTGGCATACAAGAAGAATTGAGAGGTCGAATAGAAGCTGGAGCTATTTTTAGGAATAATAATGGTGCTATTAGATTTGTCCGGCTAGCATGGATTCGCCAAGCTGAAATAAGCACTAAACAAAATGGCAGCCATATTAAGCAACTGCTTTGAAGAAATGTTTGCATCTTTATCAAGTAACCACTTTGATATTTAATAATTTTTAGAAAAAAACCAAAAAGAATGTGATTTTTATTTTTTTAAATCTATTTTTTATTAATTTTTTTCTGTAACTAATAAGTTTTTTCTTTTTTTTCTTTACATTATATTGTTCAAACATTAATGATAATTATTCTTTTTAAAATCATACCACTTTTCTGAATCAGTATGTTCTGTTCAGTTCTGTTTCTAATTAAAGTTGAATTCCTCAAATTTGTGTTTAATTTGAATACAGGTTATTTATATCAATTTTCTCAGAATTCTGTACAAAGTTAACTAGAAATTATTTGTTTATTGGTAAATTAAAAAAGTTATTTTATTCCAAATCTAAAAAAGTGTATTTTCTGACAAAAACCTTTTCAAGTTTTACCCTGTTTTTCTTAAAATAAAAAGTGAAATAGAGGTCCGAGGCCAATTTTTATTCAATTTCTTACAACAAAAACCACAAATAAGTACCAAATTTACTCCTAGATTTGTACCCCAAGAATTTTAGTAAAATTTAATTTCACACAGGGAACAGAAAGCAGGGCCAAATGTTCTAAAAGCCAAAACTCGCTAACAAACCGTTTTCTGACCTATGTTTATATGAACTTTTTTTGTTATTTTTTGCTATAGAATCATCTCCCGAGAGATTGCCATACAATTTTGAATCACTTGTAATACAAAAATACAAAATAATAATTATATTAAAAAAATATATATAATAAAATAAAAAAATAATTAAAGATTATAGCCTATAAAAAGAAATTTCATTCCACAAATAAACAAAATAGTTGCTATTCCTAGATATACTCAAATCATGTAAGTTACAAAAATTTTGGCTTTAAATTTATCAAGCATTATTATAACTATAAAATCAATAAATAAAAATACAAAAAATTATAAATAATTAAAATAAATACAAAAACTTAATAAAAAAACAAAATCCTCCTTAATTAAAAATAAATCCCTAATTTCAAAGTTTTATGCAGGCAACTTGCTCTCAGAACACAGCTGCCTGTTAGATGCCAGCAAGATAACCTACAAAGGCCATTCAGAAAGTATGGCCTTTTATCAGACTGACAAATAAACTGCAGGACTTTTCAGAATTTTTTTTCTATTCTTCAACATAACCACCTTAATTTTGAAACATTTAAACAAATGACTTTCCAACATTTTAATACCTCATAAAATTTAATTGTCCAATTCTGCAAAAGTAGTTGCTTCAGCTTTGACTTATCATTTAAGTGAATGTCCAGCATGCTATTTCTTCAGGTTTGGCAAGAGGAAGGAATCACTATCCAGTGAATACAGCACATGTGAAAGCACCTTGAAGCATAGGTCATGGAGTGATGTAGCAACAACTTGAGACATCTTTGATCAACTTTCTTTTTGGCTAGATGTGGACATTTAGCCTGAATAGCACCCTTAAAATAGTCTAGTAGTGAAGTCCAGTGATGATCCTGCTTTTTTCCACATACTCACGAGCACCACACCATGAGAATCCCAAAAATTTGTAGCCATGAATTTAACATATATTTTTTACTCACCTGTTAAAAATATATGTTCCTTAGTTTGACATTTTTCCGTTGCTGACTTTTTCCATTAAGGACGGTAAATGAAAGAATAGTATGCATATTATTAATAAGAAAAATAGGGGAATATTAAAAATGTAAGTAACTTGAAAAATTTAGCTATTAGATAAATAACCATGAAAACAGATGTTTCTGCAGTTGTCTGTTGTTATACATTTTTATTAAAAAATTATTGTGTCAGGATTTTTTGGTTTCAAACTGCTTCTCTCCAAAAGAATTTTGCCTGTTTTGGAGAAAACTCTTTTGGATGGTACAGAGGTCCCAGGAATGTGTAAATATTTTGTAACTAATATCAGCAACTGTGGGAATATTGCTTTATACTTCATCCAAAATGTTCAACAACTCGCAAGCCTGTTCTCATATGGTTGCTCAAAATATTGCCTCAGAGTAAATTAAAGAGTCACTAGATTTCACACTTTCTGAAATTTCTTGAACTTTACTGTCTAAAATATTCCGTAAATCTGATGTCTGCTGTTTACTGGGATTTTTTCCATCCAGTTTTTCAGTTATTGACTGCTTCTGTTCATCTGGTTTTAATAACAAAAACAATTCACCTGTCAATAAATCTACCATCTTTTAAGTTGCTCTCATTCCCAAAAGCAGTTTGTTGAACCATGGATGGCATAATTTTATTTTTTTCCCAAGAGGTTGCTAATCTCAGAGAGGTTTTTTTTAATTTTTCGCCTATGGAAGAAGTTACAGTTTTCTGATTAATGATATGTACAATTTCTCTAAGAAATAATTTTTGAATGTGGGACAATTTTCGGCAGATATCTCTATTGTCATAAGCTTGAATGGTTTAAGTAAACTTACACATTCAGTTAAAATATCCCATTGAACATTTGTTATAGATTGTGGACTATTCAGCAATTCTGCAGTACAGCTGACAGGGGTTCCTTCAGTCCTATTAACCTTTCAAATATCGCAAGTGTTGAATTCCACCTTGTAACATCAGATTTTTATTTTTTTTTTTCCCCCCATTTGTGACTGTACTAGTCTTAATTTATCAGCTGCAACACTATGCCTGGAATGCCACACAATTTTTCAACAAATTTTAATTTAATATGGTAGAGCCTATCACATTGAAATTGCATCATTTACTACTAGATTAAGCATATGAGCTACACACAGAATTGTAGGGAAGAACCTACAATTTTAACAGCACATTTCATATTAGCACCCCCATCTGAAATTACTGCCACAATTTTATTACGAATATTCCATTCGTGAAAAACCTCTTTTAATTTTTCGGCCGAATACTGTCCTGTATGATTTTCTGGCAATTGTGTTGTACATAAAACGAAGGACATTAACTCAACTCATCCTAGTTCACAAAAATGACTAGTTATGGTCAGAAAAGAAACCGTGTTTTTGATGTCCAAATGTTCATTGTTATAGAGAAATAAGAAATTTTGTCCAATATGTTTTTAACCATTGATTTTGCGTTTTTATAAATATTTGGCATAATAGAATTCATTAATTTTTTCCTGTTCAGCAAGGTGGAGCGCGGTTCAAGTACTTGTAACAATTTTTTATAAACCCTTTTTTTAAACCCGTCACCTTCTACAACAGACAGGGGTTGTAATTCTTTGAAAATCATTTCTGGCACTAAATTATCAATTTTATTAACTTTCTTCATAGACAAATTTTTAGATTTATATTGTAGATAAAACTGTGTTAAATGTTTAGAAAATATGGATGATGTAGGCAATGGAAGAAATACGAAATTGATGTGGATGCCATGGATTATCTAACTAACTAATTAACTATAACGGGATGGACCAACTAACTTAAAATTACAAAAAAAAAATTATTTTACTTATGTTCCAGACCTAATAAACTACATTGAAAAATAATTATAAAATAAGAATGAACTCAGTTTTTTAAATAATTACAGAAGATTATTACCGTTCAGTAAATATAAAGAGCAGAAATTACAATTAAACACATAGTTTTGTATAAGACATGTTGCACTAAATATTTATGCGGATAATTAGAAACTACAATGGAATATTAATAATGGGAGGTAATGATTTATTTGTAATTAATTCCACAATGATGAACAAAGCTGGCATCATCTGAGTGTGTATGGGCACGCCTTATTTATTATTTACTTTTCCCAACTAATGACTAATATTAGTCCAAAAATTAAGTCTGACTAATTCAACTCCATATGACTACTTCGACTAAGATTAGTTGAAGTAGTCAATTAAAGGAATTAGTCAATGGTCCCATGTCTACTACTGACTGTCTCTGCTGGTCCTGGCTGTAATTATATCCTGTCCTGCAAAACCAGTATCTTCCTGATTCCTTAACTGTTGAAGTGTAATAATTCTTATCATCTATGCTCTTAAATTTTCCCATAAATTCTTATTCCAGTCTAGCATCCCTTCTTATCAAACAACAGCTGTTGGAGGTGCCATTGTTTGTATTACAAAGAACAGATTGTTAAACAGATCTGGCAATCTGAGAAAAGGATCCCTTTTAGTTCCTTCTAGATTCCTTTCATTACTATTTTCTCATTCTTTCTTCTTAATTAGAAGGAATCTGTTACCCTGGTCTATTACACTGCTCCTGTTAAATATCTTATTGTCTCCAACAGCACAGTATTTATTAATAAGCTTATCAGTTTTAAAAATGACAAAACAGGATATCTTACAACAGAATGGGCAACATCATCAGGGTCAACCGAAGAACAAAGCCTGAAAGAGTTATCCAAAATAAATTCATATTTGCTTGTATTTTAGTACAATATAAACTTCTTTTTTCCATGACCATTACTCACTAGTCTTAACCAGTTACTGAATGTATAAGAAATATAGTTTCCCAAATTCAAGATTCCCAAGATGCCTGTAAACTTCACTATAGCAGCTGTTCAGAAAAAATTTTATATCACTAATAACCAAACTATTTTCAAATGAGACTAAGAAGGACTGAAAACTCCTCTGCACCAACAATGGGCACTGCTAAAGCCAAATATCTTCGGCCTCAATAAGACAGGTAACTCCAAATTCCAGATACCCAACTAAACGGCATCTTAAAGTCTCACTACATCCTTTATCATTATATACCATCACTTAGGAAGATGATAATTACATATAGCAAGCAGGATCATCCCCCAAAATAATATCTTAAAAATTTGAAACTCAGTATGGATCATACCCATCTCAATCCTGGTGTATGCAACCGGTATAGTATTCCTTGGCAGATGTAATAGTAACTGTAAAAAATGTCAGCTAGCCATGTTCAATTAAATAATTGTAATCAGAATCCCACTCTCCACCAGGAACAAAAGTATGTTTTCAGAAATGGAATCATACAGTAATCTTTCTGTACCTTTTGTCACTCTTTCAAGACCTTACAAGAGATAAGACTGAAGTAGTGACAAGCACATTCTTGGCAAGAAAATAATTAACTCAATCTTTCTGAAGGTGAAAAGGGGACTTCCAGATAAGTGAAGTTACTAGAATGTTCAATAAAATAATTAAATAACTTACTCCAGAGCCTTTGATGGTTAACTGAGTCAAACAATCTTTTAAATCCACCAAGTCTGCAAACACCCTACTCTTTTTGAGCCTCAAGTTAATATTAACAATTGAAGACAAGACATTAAGACAGCCATGGCAGCCATTATTTCAGAATTAGGTAACAATATTCACTCCAATCAAGCATGTTATTAATAATCCTTGTAAAAACCTTAATAATATAGTTAAAACAGCTATATCTCAGTTATCATATGGGTCTGAAGGGTTTCCCTGTTTATAGGTTAACCTCATTCTTACCAGTGATGACACTTTAGAAAAGTGTTCAAAATGAAAAACCAGAATAAATAAGTTCATTAAAATTTCAACCCAATAGCGATTGAACAAAACAGATGCCTTAATAGGCTTAGGTTCTCTGATACTCAAAAGAACTTACTTAAAAGTAATATCTCCAGCTGGTAGGGAAGACAAAGACACCAAAAAAACAAATATCATTAACAAAATTGTCAGGCAAAATCCTAGAGTAAAACCTTTCCCAGCCCCAGCAAGGAATTCATTACGGAACAGACAACTTCCTTCTGAATTTATGCAACAGAACCTAAAAATCAGTAGGGTTCTTAAAATTCCTTAACATGTATTTAATATAAACCATATAAGATTGCTTACAAGAATCCACTAAATATTTATGATATTTTTTTAAACTACAATATTTATTTAACAATTTATCATCAAAAACATTGGCTATGATGTTTAAACAATGTTTCAATTTCTTTTGTAAATGGTTAAAAGAATGTGTAAATGGTTGCAAATTGGTTTTATTTTAACCTCTTCTTTACAGCCTAAAAATGTTTAAACAATAGCTTACTGTCAATCCTCCATTATGTGAAAGCAGCTCTACATTGCCAGGCACTTGCCCAGAATCCAAGATGATTTTCTGAATATAACTCATAAAAAAAGGTACTTATCCTTAACAAGCTTAGGGAAATTCACACAGGATCACCCATTTCCCTAACAAAAAAAACTGAAACAAATGTAGTGTACCAACATTCCTCAAAAAATACCAGCAGGCCCAGCTTGAATATCTTTAGTATTATAGTAGTGTGTAAATTAATCCGAACACAGGGAATTTTTTCTTTATTTCTATGTTGTGGCTACACTGCTTGACTACACCCGTTCTTTAAGTTGTTTGTGTAATGTGAGGTTATTATTCTTTGGTTATTTAGCCATTTTCATGTAATAAATAGTGTTTTGTGAAAGTTATTTCATTTTTTATTACAAAATCATATTTTCATATTTTTTGTTCTGTCTGATTTGAATATATAATAACGGACATAACTTCAAAAAAGCGTTCAAAAATTGTTTCTTTTTCTGATCATACCAGTATAACACGATGACAAATAGCTTCTGAGCATGATGTACTAGGGACAGTGAATGCTATTATAAACAATTTAAAAAAATTGGTTTCTTTTCACCTAAAAGAAAAGGCAAATGTAGCCATAAAAGAAATACTACTCCAACACAGTATCAGATAATGAGAAAAAGTAATTTAGATCTACAATTATCTGCTGCAAACTAAAATCGAGAATTAGCAGCCAGTGGAACAGCTTTACATGTGACAGCTGCTAGACGCAGACTTCTTGCAACTGGGTGAAAATCTTGTCAGCCAGCTAAACAACAGCTTTTAACATGGCAATGTGCAAAAACAGCTCTTGTCAGCCAAAGCACATACTAAATGAACCAAAGAAGACCAGAAAAATGTTATTTTCTGATGAGTCACATTTTTATATTCAGAGGCAAAGAATTCCGTATGTTAGAAAGCATCAGATAAAAATACATCACTGGTTCATATCCAACAATCACTTAAACATATCCAAAAAAAAAAATGTTTTGGTATTGTTTCACATTTGAAGGCCCGTTTTATTACTTCCAGTATTTGATATGTTGAAAAGTAATTGATGTATCAAGATTCTGAAGGAAAGGTTTGTGACACAACTACAAAACAAATTTTCTCAAAGCAACAGAGAGTTCCAACAAGATTTGGTGCCATGCCAAACTGTCAAAAAAACATTTTAGAAGAATGCTCCAGTGGCTAGGCAACTCCCCTGACTTAAACCAAATTAAAAATGTTTGGGCAATAGTCAAAATATGAGTCTCAAAAATGATTTGTATCACAAAAATTGACCTTTAAAGCAATAAGATCGGTATGAAATCAGTTTCACGAAGAAATCAAAAAACGTTTTAGTACACTTTTTGAATCGATGCCATATTATGTACATGAAGTGATTAAGAATAAAGGAGGAGATATTAATTACAAATTGATAGATATATACATATTGATACAGATATTCACAAATTGTACAGGTATGATTTATTTTTTCTACATAAAGTTACTTTTCATTAAATAACATCAATGTTCGAATTAATATTATATGAAAGGGATTTCATATAATATGAATCCTGTAAGCCTCCTCTATGAATCATGAGACCTTGCCGTTGGTGAGGGGGCTTGAGTGCTCAGGGATACAGAGTAGCTGGACCGAAGGTGCAACCATATCGGAGAGGTATCTGTTGAGAGCCAGACTAAGGAATGATTCCTGAAAGAGGGCAGCAGCTCTTTCAGTAGTTGTTAGGGGCGCGAGTCAGAATGACTTAAACGTCCATATCAACATCACTCAGTCCTCTGAGTACTGCGCAGCTGAAAGCAATGGAAAACTACAGCTGCTTTTTTTCCAAGAAAATGTGGCTGTCTGCATTTTCACATAGCAATAATGGAGGCGCCTTCCTTGGTAAAATATTCCGGAGGTAAACTAGTCCCCCGTTCGGATCTCCGGGTGGGGACTACTAAGGAAGGGGTCACCAGAAAATTAAAAAATAGCATTCTACGAGTCGGAGCGTGGAATGTTAGAAGTTTAAAAAAGGTTGGTAGGCTAGAAAATTTAAAAAGGGAAATGGATAGGATAAATGTGGATGTAGTAGGAATTAGTGAGGTTCGGTGGGAAGAGGAAGGCGACTTTTGGTCAGATGATTATAGAATAATTAACTCAGCTTCAAATAATGGGCAGGCAGGAGTAGGTTTCATACGAACAAGAAGATAGGGAAGAGAGTAAAGTATTTCAAAACGCATAGCGATAGAATCATTGTAATAAGGATAAAATCAAAACCTAAACCGACAACGATTGTTAACGTCTATATGCCTACAAGCGCCCATGATGATGATGAGGTAGAGTGTGTATACGAAGAGATTGATGAAGCAATTAAACACGTAAAAGGAGATGAAAATTTAATAATAGTTGGAGATTGGAATGCAAGCATTGGAAAAGGCAAGGAAGGAAATATAGTGGGTGAATACGGGCTGGGCAAAAGGAATGAAAGAGGGGACCAACTTATAGAGTTTTGCGCGAAGTATAATTTAGTAATTGCCAACACCCAATTTAAAAATCATAATAGAAGAATATACACTTGGATAAAGCCAGGCGATACTGCAAGGTATCAGATAGATTATATCATGGTTAAGCAAAGATTTAGAAATCAACTCGTTGACTGCAAAACTTACCCTGGAGCAGACATTGATAGCGACCATAATTTGGTGTTAATGAAATGTAGATTGGGGTTTAAAAACCTGAAGAAAAGGTGTCAGATGAATCGGTGGAATTTAGAGAAGCTTGAGGAAGAGGAGGTAAAAAAGATTTTTGAGGAGGACATCGCAAGAGGTCTGAGTGAAAAAGATAAGGTAGAAAATGTAGAAGAAGAATGGGAGAATGTTAAAAAGGAAATTCTTAAATCAGCAGAAGCAAACTTAGGCGGAATAAAGAGAACTGGTAAAAAACCTTGGGTTTCAGACGATATATTGCAGCTGATGGATGAACGTAGGAAATATAAGAATGCTAGTGATGAAGAAAGTAAAAGGAACTATCGGCAATTAAGAAATGCTATAAACAGGAAGTGCAAACTGGCGAAAGAAGAGTGGATTAAAGAAAAGTTCAGAAGTGGAAAGAGAAATGAACATTGGTAAAATAGACGGAGCATACAGGAAAGTTAAGGAAAATTTTGGGGTACATAAATTAAAATCTAATAATGCGTTAAACAAAGATGGTACACCAATACGAAAGGTAAAGTCGATAGATGGGTGGAATATATTGAAGAGTTATACGGAGGAAATGAATTAGAAAATGGTGTTATAGAGGAAGAAGAGCAAGTTGAGGAGGATGAAATGGGAGAAACAATACTGAGATCTGAATTTAAGAGAGCATTAAAAGATTTAAATGGCAGAAAGGCTCCTGGAATAGACAGAATACCTGTAGAATTACTGCGCAGTGCAGGTGAGGAAGCGATTGATAGATTATACAAACTGGTGTGTAATATTTATGAAAAAGGGGAATTTCCATCAGACTTCAAAAAAAGTGTTATAATCATGATACCAAAGAAAGCAGGAGCAGATAAATGTGAAGAATACAGAACAATTAGTTTAACTAGTCATGCATCAAAAATCTTAACTAGAATTCTATACAGAAGAATTGATAGGAGAGTGGAAGAAGTGTTAGGAGAAGACCAATTTGGTTTCAGGAAAAGTATAGGGACAAGGGAAGCAATTTTAGGCCTCAGATTAATAGTAGAAGGAAGATTAAAGAAAAACAAACCGACATACTTGGCGTTTAAAGACCTAGAAAAGGCATTCGATAACGTAGACTGGAATAAAATGTTCAGCATTTTAAAAAATTAGGGTTCAAATACAGAGATAGAAGAACAATTGCTAACATGTACAGGAACCAAACAGCAACAGTAATAATTGAAGAACATAAGAAAGAAGCCGTAATAAGAAAGGGAGTCCGACAAGGATGTTCCCTATCTTCGTTACTTTTTAATCTTTACATGGAACTAGCAGTTAATGATGTTAAAGAACAATTTAGATTCGGAGTAACAGTACAAGGTGAAAAGATATAGATGCTACGATTTGCTGATGATACAGTAATTCTAGCCGAGAGTAAAAAGGATTTAGAAGAATCAATGAACGGCATGGATGAAGTCTTACGCAAGAACTATCGCATGAAAATAAACAAGAAAACAAAAGTAATGAAATGTAGTAGAAATAACAAAGATGGACCGCTGAATGTGAAAATAGGAGGAGAAAAGATTATGGAGGTAGAAGAATTTTGTTATTTGGGAAGTAGAATTACTAAAGATGGACGAAGCAAGAGCGATATAAAATGCCGAAGAGCACAAGCTAAACGAGCCTTCAGCAAGAAATATAATTTGTTTACATCAAAAATTAATTTAAATTGTCAGGAAAAGATTTTTGAAAGTATATGTTTGGAGTGTCGCTTTATATGGAAGTGAAACTTGGACGATCGGAGTATCTGAGAAGAAAAGATTAGAAGCTTTTGAAATGTGGTGCTATAGGAGAATGTTAAAAATCAGGGTGGATAAAGTGACAAATGAAGAGGTATTGCGGCAAATAGATGAAGAAAGAAGCATTTGGAAAAATATAGTTAAAAGAAGAGACAGACTTATAGGCCACATACTAAGGCATCCTGGAATAGTCGCTTTAATATTGGAAGGACAGGTAGAAGGAAAAAATTGTGAAGGAATATGTAAAACAAATTGTTAGGGATGTAGGATGTAGAGGGTATACTGAAATGAAACGACTAGCACTAGAAAGGGAATCTTGGAGAGCTGCATCAAACCAGTCAAATGACTGAAGACAAAAAAAAAAAAGAAAGGGATTAAGAAATAAATGACCACAAACATTAAGCTCAGTTAACTACAAGTCACAAAAAATAACAAAATCATATGTAGTATGCCAATCTGTCTGGACAAGCGCCCCTCCCATCATGCCAGCTGACCATGCAACACTCCCACTCCAGAAGCAAGGTTGCAACCCCACCACCAATTGTAGACAACTTTATAAGCAGCAAATGGCAAATCAAAAGCTATTCTCTCATGGCCACTACCGGAAGACAGAAAAAGAAGGAAGAAGTTCCCTGGCTGGCCCAACGTGGGGGCTACCAATGAATGTCAACATCCCTACTGGAGCGGATGGCCTGGCTGGCCTGTCGAGGGAGGAGCTGGGCGTCAATGCTACCTTCCTGCCCCAGCTTCCTGGGCTTCAAGAGCCCTGGCTGGCAGGCTGATCAATGACTCCACCAGCAGGAGCCGACCCAGTGTGAGAATGCAGATCATCTTCTGCTAGTGTGGTCACACTAGCAGAAGATGACCAATGCCGACATGACACTACAGGGCGCTGGGGGCCAATACTGCCATGCTGTAGTGGAAACCCAACTGCCACTGTAGGAAAGCTTGATTTGATTCCAATGGACGAGCCTCAACTCCATGACTGCAACCATGCCAAAAATCGCTAGAGACAAACGTCTGGACCCAAGAGCCCTCTCAGGGCTACCTCACCAAATATATAAAAAGCCCTTTTCAAAACCACCACTACAATAACCTCGATCAACCCTTTCCCATGGTACCACAAGGTTCTAAGAAGACACGTGCCATCAAAGTCACCACTGACTGTGTGTGTGCATATATATATATATATATATATATAGTGAAGTAAAATGAATACACAAAACAAAGCCAAATATTGTAACATCTTCAGAAAATATACACAAATATTTAAAATACCTTTTTAATTTTATAATTAGATTATTCTAATTTCATAGCCAACCAAATTATCTGAACTCCTTAAAGTTTATTAGTCAAAAAATCATTCTGATATAAGTGGAGCGTTATTATTTTTTCCACAAGGGTAAAGACAAAAATCCATACTTAACAGAATTGCTTTATGGAAAATAATTAAACTCAAAAATTGTAAATACCAAAACAAAAGGGGTTAAAAACAGTGTTTTCCCATGTTTTTTTTAAACATAAATTACACATTTCTTATGACTTAGAGCAATTCTTTATCAAATATCATGAAAGAGAACAGGCATTTTTGGTGTGTATTATGATTTTTTTATACAAAGTGTTATTCAAAAACAGCTGAACTCAGGTAATTTCTTTCATTAACCTAATTACAGTAGTATTCAATAATAAATTACATACGTAATACATATTTCAACGCAATAAATTATTTAGATAAGATTTTGCTGATGATCACAGCAATAAAGTGTCTTGTAAACAAGATTCCAAAAACCTGAAAAGCCAACATTTTTTTGTTTAGAATTTTTGGGAACAAATGAAATCATATCACTGACAAGCAAAGTTTATTAGGATATGTTTTCCTTGACCTGCTGGATACTTTTTTGTCTTTACAACCAATTCTTGAGTTGAAGTGATACCTTTTAAAATAGGAGTTAAAATTAATATTATCATCAATACAAAATTTTCTTTCATTTTGGAGTATACTCATAAGTTAAATTTTTCTCACAGAAGTATCTAAGAATTTCTTTAAGTTTATCATTTTTAATTTCTTTACATTAATCAGATTCACTTTTATACACACCAGTACAACCTGTTTACAATCAGATTCACTTTTATACAACCTTGTCGTAATTACAAGGTAATTACGACAAGGTTGCAATCTGAACAAAAGCTACTGTTACATAAACAGATAAAGGAGTGAAACTGGAAGATAAAACAATTTACAACTACAGAACAAAAGGGGGGGTTTAAGTGGAGAGCATCATGCTCACCATCTTGCAACTTTACCCCCAACAATAAAGGCAGAACACCTGTTAAGCTTGACTAGTTGAAGAACTATCCATCCATTAGTTTGCAGATTTTAACTGATCAGAGCCAGATTCAAAACAACTTCAAGATTAGAAAGCCAGCACTCAACCATTAAGGCATTCTATCCCCAGGTAACACATATATTCTGTTTTCTTACAAGATAAGACATTTAAAAAAATTTTGAAAAAGAATTAATTGGGAAAACTGAAACTATAATATTTTCATGTACTTCATGTTTTCATATGTAGACAATTGGTCAGTTTCTGAGCACTCTTCATCAAAAATTTTATATGCCAAGAATTAACACCAACAAAACAGAACTGAAAACCTAATCCAGAACAAAAGTCTGTAGTTATAGATTTATTAGTATTAAAGAGCAACTAATTCTAAAAGTCTTTTGTTAGAACCAGAAATACTTGCTATTTCTTTTTAATATAACATCACTCACAAGAATTATACACTATTCCATAAATAAACATTTGAAAATTAAATTTATAAACCAGCAATGCATGTTACAGGTAAAATAGTTTATGTAGTATTGTAACAGGACCAGTATAATGAATGAATTTCTTCCAATTAAGTTGAAAGAATGAAAAAATAAAGAATCAAGAAGGAACTAAAAGGGGATTCTTTTCTTAGAACAAGTCCATTTAACATTTGTTCTTTGTAATACAGATAATGGCACCTCCAAAAGCTCATGTTCAATCAGAAGGGTTACCAGACCGGGGAAAAATTTCTAGAAAAACATAAGGCACAGACAATGAAAATTATTACACTTCAACAATTAAAGAGACAACTTGGGTACTGGTTCTGCAGGCCATAGGATATAAATATCCCCTGGCCTGGTTATGCAGGCCGGGGACCAGTGGATGTAGTCAGTGGTTCAGCGCAGTCATGATAACAAGCGATAATGGTGAGTAGTCGGCGAGGCCATGTTTGGCACAGTCATGATAGGCGATAAGTCAATAGTTATCCAAGGCTGTGTTCAGCACATTTGTGACAACAGCAATATTAGTAAGCAGATGGTATCTACAACTGAAGAGTATGTCACAAGTATAGCAGTGTGGACAGTGGATGAATAAGAGAAGTTGTTCAGTTGCGTAATTGGTAAACAGTAGTGAAAGAAATATATTCATTCATAAAGTGTAGGGTAGTTCTCTAACAAGTAGTAAAAGTAATAATGTTTGCAAAAATGGAATTGTATGAACTTTCGACTTTTCTAGTATTATCTTGTTATTACAGTGATATTAATTTCTAGCAGTTGTTATAGTGTTTTTAGTGAATTAGACCGTATTCTGGTTTTTATAATTTAACTGTCATTAAATAGATCTTGTTTTTTTATTTGAATTACTATTCTGTATGTTACATCCATTTATTATTATTATTATTACATTAATTATTATATTTATTACTTATTTTGTTTATATGTCTCTAGAGTAGCAAATTATGTTTATAAGAAATTTTTAGCTTATTCATCTCTCAATACCCTGGTCAAACCACGAACATGCAACAGTATCTTCAACGTAACATGCTAATTATGTCACAGAAATATAGGCTTTTATTTGTTTAATTTTAAAAAGAACACACTACAACAGACAGCAAAAAAGTTAAATGACTGCAATTTTACTTCAACTTGATGCTGTCACAGACTGCACTATGTACAGTCCTAAGAATTTGCAAATATAACTGGCAACACATCAATTTCTTTTTTTAAATTACTATTATTTAGACTTTATAATCATAAAATATGCTAACAAAAGTAAAATAAAAAATCACTCATTACTTACAGGTGGTTTAGCTACATGTGAGACTTGACCGACAGATCCTAAAAAAAATAAATAAAGATTTACAAATATCTTTCATAAACATGTAACATAAGAAAAAAATGCACACTTCAAATTACAAAAAAGGAAATTAATCATAAGCAGTAATTATGTAACTAATTACATAATAATAATTAATCAAAAATAACCTGTAAAAAATATAATTAATAAAAGGAAAAAAATTCCCGATAACTATTTAATTTCAATGTTAACAAAACACAATCACTTCTTCAGAGGTAACATTTAGAGGATAATCACACAAGTCTTTCTGACATGAACTATAACCAGTCCGTCTACTCTAAATAATAAATAGCCAGTTGGTCAGCATTCTCCACGTCTTTTCATCAAGGTACAGGGCTATACCTTTTTCTCTCAAGCAGTACTATCATGAACAATTCTGTTGAACTAATTAAAAATTATAATTTTAGTATACATTATCTTATTCTACCCCTATTAATTTAGACAGGTACAGCAAGTTTAGTAATTTATTATTGTTTTACCTTCAACTCGCTTATTGATGTAAAAAATAGGGAACATCACTGTAAAAAATATACAAGTTTTTCCAGCTTGGTATAAAGTACTGTAAGGTGTCTTTGAAATTATTTTGTTTACTCTTCTCTAATCACAGAATACACAAACATAAAGATCCAGATAAAATATAACCCTATTATTACATGGCTGCATCATGATCACCCTACTACGTACATGAAGCATGAAAAAAAAATCAAAGAATGTTTATTACTGATCCTTTACACAAAATTCATTTTTTCACACTCTAATACAAAAGAAATATTTTAGACTACACCTTCCATAATTCATAAGGCATATAAGTGATGAATTGAAGAAAATAATAAATTAAAAAATCTAAAAACGTATAATTAAAGTGCAAAATTAATTGTAATATTTTTCTTATAGAGAAACATAATTAGTGTACAACTAGTTTTACACTAATACAGAAACAAGTTATTTGTTATATGAATTTCTGACTGCAGAAAATAAATTACAATTCTACCACACAAGAAATTTAAAGAAATGTAACCACGCTGCAAAAATAACAAAAATATAAGAACAATGACATCAAAAAAAAAACTTGTTATAAATTTAATGTTTTGCTTTTCATTTTTTTTTTTTTTTATAAAGATCATGTGGATCATATTAGGTTTTAGGTTTTAAGATCATATGGAGACAAATCAATTACAGCTGAGCAAGAAAGACAAAATTAAGATTGTCTAATATAATTGATGAGGCATTATTTATTTTTTGAGCATGTTACGGAAGTTGTGTACAGACTTTTGACAATATGTTTATTTTATAATAAGGTAATAATCAGATCAAATAATTCATGGAAAGTATGATGTATACAAGAGTACTGTGTACAATTGATCTGTAAAAACAAAATGTTATTTTATATCTATTTCTTAAATTACTTCATTAATTTATTTTATAACCATCCTGTTGACAATTCTTGGGATCTTCAAACAGCAAAGCTATTTATTTTTAAAATTAACAAATTCCAAATTAAACTGAGTTATTAAATTAGAATACGGTTCAATGATAATTTTTCATTTATATCCATTGTCATTTATCTCAACTGAATTGATTGTATATATTACCATTTACTACATATTGTATTAAGCTTTTAAAGAAAGCAGTTTTTCCATACATACTTGCTACAATTATTGTTATTTTGTTCAGTGTGTACACTACTGTACAATAAAAAATAGAATGAAGTGAAGAACATATTCCATTCACAAAAAAGCTATTCATTATGGAAACAGTGAAACAGAGTCACTAAAAGATATGTTCGTCTGTGAATTCAACATACCAGACTATTTGTGAGTAGATATTGGGGATAAAAATAGGATCACATGGAGAGAAATCAATTACAGCTGAACTAGAAAGACAAAATTAAGACTGACCAATGTAACTGATGAGACATGTCTTTGTAAAACCATTGCAAAAGAATGTAGTTTTCTGAACTGATTCTGCAATCGAAGCAAATGAAATCTCACAAAGAACTGTACAACAAACACAAGTTTACAGTGTCAAATAGATCATTATTATCTTGGAAAATTTCCTAAGGTGTAGTTCAAATAATTAGAGCAGAAGAATTTAGTCCCTCTGACAGTTCTAAATCTGAAAAATTCACACAAGTATTACAGAAAGAGATTGGAGTCATTATAGTTAGTTATGACTAATTATAATGATGTAAAGACTGCTGTCATGAGCAATCTTTTATAAAATCCTTCCAACCAAATCTCTTGATTTAAGAAACATTCAGAACAAGTACATAAGAAAAAGTAATATAGAAAGCACCAGTTCTCTTTTGCGCCAAATAATACAATAACATTTGTAAATTATAGATGTAAAAGCCCACAATGTTCCTAGCACTTAAATATGACATTTTTGTGAACCATCAACAGAAGCAGTAAGAATAGTTTAGATGATCGGTAGGATTTTCTGAAATGATTAAATGTTGAATTTATACCAAAAGAAAATGTCTTACAATTTAGATTTTGGAGGTAAAAGGTCTTCTTCTAATTGATAATTGTGTTGGTCCATATATTCTCTTTAAATAACTTAGTAGCATACATAAAAATTTAGAAAAAAGAACATTAGAATAAGATAACTAATGTAAAAATACATACTAACACAGATACTATAACAATATATTTATCAACAAACTAACCAGCAGGTGATGCAGGACTTGGTTGTGTAACTGTGCCGACAAGTAATCCTAAACGTGGATCCATTAATAACTGGTAAGTTCCTCCTGGCTGTATTGGTGGCCTGGTGACAATGCCACCAGCACCTTGAGAAACCTGGGCTCCCTGTGAAAAAATGTTGAACAATTTACTACAAATAGCAAGAAAACATCATACTAAAAATATTAACTCTTTTAAGTGCTACAGTAGGAATTTAGGCATAACCACCTCAAAGAGGGTTCTGTGAAATATTCATTTAATAAAGTACGAGGGGCACTCAAAAAGTTATCTACCTAGGGGTGTTACGTATTGAGATGTATTCAATACCTATATGTAGTTCATTATATATGTGTGCTATGACCTAACTGTGGTTGAATTTCTTTTACATGTGTTGATGCAGTAGTCCTCTGAAGTTAGTAACCCGGCCATGGCAATGGATTTGCAGAAATTGGAGCATCGATCATTCAAAAAGTTTCTCACCAAAGAAGGGAAATGTAGAAAGAAAGGACTTCCATAGTAGGATGGTGACTGTGTATAGTCATAATGCGCCTTTACAATACCAAGTGAAATTCTGGTCCAAACAATTTAAGTGGAGCAGTGAATCCATCAAAGATGATCCCCGCAACAGAAGAATCTGCCAGAAAGTGGACAGTTTGGTTATGGAAGACAAACATGATAGGGTTGCAATACTTGCTACAGAATGTGGGGTGTCCGAAGGAACCATTATAACAATATTTCATGAACATTTGCACATGAAAAAAATCAGTTCCCAATGGATCCCATGAAACTTCACACCACATCAGAAGCAATGTTGTGCGCAGTTGAGCAAAGAGAATTTGCAGCTCTGTGAAAGGAATCTTATGGACTTTTTCAGGAGGTTGGTGACTGGTGATGAAATATGGGTTCATTACTGGGATCCTGAGACCAAATAAGAGTCCACGCAATGGAAACACAAAGGATCCACAACACTCAAAAAATTCAGGACCCAGCCATCAGCTGGGAAGATCATGGCCACAAATTTTTGGGATAGAGAGAATTTTTTTGATTGAATACATGGAGCACAAGCAGACTATCATTAGTAATGTCTATGCTGAGTATCTTCAGAAGCTACAGGCAGCAATAAAGGGAAAACAGCGAGGGAAGCTAACCAAAGGTGTCTTGCTTTTGCATGACAATGCTCCAGTCTACATCACATGTTGCAAAGCAAACTTTGAAAGAGTGCAGATTTCAAGAACTTCCACACCATCTCTACAGTCCGGACCTGAACCCCAGTGATTTTTTCCTGTTCAGAACTTAAAGAAAAACCAACAGAGTAGATGTTTTCACAACGATGATCTATCTAAAGCAGCTGTTTCAAGGTATTTTGAGGAGCAACATAAATTTTTTTTTCCCCGGCATAACCTCTGTGCAGGCTAAATGGAGCAAGTGTGTGGAAGTGCAAGGAACCTATATTGAAAAATAAAAATGACACTACCTCTCCACCAATACTCTTTCTACGGTAAGTAAATAACTTTTTGAGTGCCCCTCATACATGGAAAAGTGGTGGCAACAACTTCTGTTCATAACTGCCTTGTGACAAGAGAGATCCTAGTCCTGTTTGCATTTTTTCCAAAGTGAGGGTTGTAATTGGTGACTGTGTTTCTATATATATTTATATATATTCATATAGATTCACAATCAATCCAGCTGCAGCCAAGATGTATGAAGAGTGACAGGAGAGCACTTAGGCACTGCCTAGTTTACTGCATGCTGTTATCACACTTGCAGGTTTTAGCCCACAGAATTAATAGCAAGCAATAAACAAAGATAAGCTAGGACACAAGCGTGTTGGCCATGTCAGAAACCAAATTTTAGGAAGTTAGAAAGAAGCCTATGTGGGGAATGAGTACAGTAGTCATCATGAGAAAGGAGGAAAGTTCCATTTCTTTTGGCGATTAATAATTCACAAGCGCTACTAGGTTCCAAAATCAGACTTATAGAAAACTTCTTAGAAGCCAAAAGCAGACTCAACAGCTTTATTCCTCTGCCTATGGCCTCTGAGAAGAGGCCACAGATTAAACTTTCTGCAGAACCCACAAAGCACAAATCTGCAATCTGCTCATCAATGTTCAATGCATTATCAGAAGGTTTTGAGGCATCAATCTTCAAACCCAAATAGGTTAAGATTATCAAAGAGGTTTCTGTCTTAGCCACTGCAGAGCATAAGTACTAGTATGCAGGAGTAGTTAGAGGTAATCGGGAAGCCAGTCAAGGGTGTAAAAAGCCTGAAGCGTTTTTCATTAATAAGAATGAATCCACCAAATATCAGGCAGATGAAGGATTTTGAAGTTGCTCCTTCAGGCAATCAAAAGTATCAGAAAGCACAAACCCCTTAACGAATCAAATAAGAAATTAGTTGTAGCAGACGACAAGGAGACTGTTCTATCATTTCTGAATCTCTGGTAATCAGAAAGTTAGATTTCAAACTGGGCAGAAAAAAAAGGCACAGACCCCCATGTCACGGTTTATGACATAATCAGTGCCTTTCTGGAGAAGTTGTCTCTAATTCAAAAGCAGAAGACTAACTTAAATGGAGGTGTATTCAAGGAAGAATGCAGGTTTCTTTTCAGAACTGGTAGACATTATGCCCAGAGGTATATTGTTTGAACTAGGCTCCTCTTTAAGCAGTTCATGTTTCACAGTAGTAATTTTATTTATTTTTCATCCTGTTATATTATATTGAAGTACAGAAATACTAGGAATATTGCAAGTTCAACCACAAGGAAATGATTTGCTAACATCCTGCAATCTGTGTGCACGGTGAAAAAGAGAACTAAAGAGGAGTAATGCTTCTACCTGAAAAAATTGTAAAAGACTGCACAAGAAGTACAAGTATATGCACTCTGTAGATAATAATGACTATGGCTGCTATCTGTGGGCATCAAGTTATAAGTTAATTTTTCAAATGGTTAGGTACAACAGTCAACTGAATGTCCAAGATGCCTACATAGTCTGGGTAGAATTAAATAAAAGAGTTGATCGAAGAATCCTTGATGTTCTTCTACACCTTTTGTGTATGTAGTAAAGGGTGATTTGCCAGGTTTAAGACATTGAAATAGGTTTTGACTAGAATAGGTCCACCATTGTGCAAATTTGTAGTGTCTTTATATAAGTCTTGACAAACATCAGGTTATTGTTAAGCTTATTGTGAATAGTTCAGATCAGGTTATTATTAGGTCATAATTACAATGCTTAGACCCTACTGAAGAACAGTTGGAAAAATAGAATAGTTTTCCAGGTACAATCTTGATAGGAGTTGATACAAATGCTGAATCACTTCTTTGGCGGAGCAGAGTTATATCTGACAGCAGTGAATTAGTTGAAGGCTTAACAGTATGACTTAATAGGTTTCACTGGCAGAGGATTAGCTAAATTTGCTGGCATAGTTAATGGAAGATTATTCCGCAGTACTAATAAAGATGACATTATTATAAATAAGGGTACTAATATAAAGTGGCAAGTGATCCCAAGTAGGATGTCTAATTGGTCTAGAGTTGATAATTGTGCAAGTGATCACTGGCTAATAGTTTTTTATTTAGAAAATGGATTGCTTAATGTCTATAGAAGTAACACACCAGCTCTGTATGGACATTTTCTGCACAAAGACCAAGTTTTTAAAATACTTTCAGCTAGGGTTCATAACTTAGATCAAAGTCTAACAGAGCTAAAATTAGAGAGCCTGACAAGAAATTTTCTTTGGCAGTAATCAAAGCTGCAGAAAATTCCATTCCCTGTAGCAAAAATTAAGAATAGTAGCATGGTGGACCCAGGAATTGTCTGTGATGAAGCAGACTATGAACTGGCTCAGGTGAAGAGCACAATGTGAGTGTGACCCTGACCAGCGGAGAAGTACTAACAGCTAAGTACTATAGGTATAGGACCAAGACTTTAATAAAATTAGGATGTCTATGCAAGATTACTGCCATTTCTTTACTTAGCAATAGTGGAATAAGGAACCTTGGGATGCACTCTATAGAGTGCTAGGGCATAAGAAGAAAAAAGACATTTTACAGTTAGCTCTCTTGATCCAAGGAGCACAGTCTTTGATTATAGAAGGCTGCCCCAGATTTATCTTAGTCATAATTATATTTGTCTAAATGTAGATTAGTGAATTACAAAATAACTGGAATACAAGAAGGTTTATGGAAAGGTGTTTTAACACAATTTATAATTAGGTAGTACTAAAAGAAATTAGTGGACCTAAATTAGTGAGCTAGTTCTAAATTTTGTTACAGTTTCATAATACAGTTTTTGAGTGACATGAATTTGTGATCCACATAATCTAGTTACATATTTAGACATTTTTATTGTTGAAAATGTTGAATACTTTAATAGATTTTAAACACTGAAAACACTATCTTGAATACTACTAATTTATATATAATTTTGTTATTTTAGTTATTCAATTCTTGCACTACTGAAACTCTTTTTTTTTTTTTTTTTTCTTTTTTTTGTCTTCAGTCATTTGACTGGTTTGATGCAGCTCTCCAAGAGTCCCTATCTAGTGCTAGTCGTTTCATTTCAGTATACCCTCTACATCCTACATCCCCAACAATTTGTTTTACATACTCCAAACGTGGCCTGCCTACACAATTTTTCCCTTCTACCTGTCCTTCCAATATTAAAGCGACTATTCCAGGATGCCTTAGTATGTGGCCTATAAGTCTGTCTCTTCTTTTAACTATATTCTTCCAAATGCTTCTTTCTTCATCTATTTGCCGCAATACCTCTTCATTTGTCACTTTATCCACCCATCTGATTTTTAACATTCTCCTATAGCACCACATTTCAAAAGCTTCTAATCTTTTCTTCTCAGATACTCCGATTGTCCAAGTTTCACTTCCATATAAAGCGACACTCCAAACATACACTTTCAAAAATCTTTTCCTGACATTTAAATTCATTTTTGATGTAAACAAATTATATTTCTTACTGAAGGCTCGTTTAGCTTGTGCTATTCGGCATTTTATATCGCCGTACTGAAACTCTTAAGTAAACTAAAAAAAAAAATACACATAGGTGCCCCTGATGACACCGGGAAACTGTTTTCAATTCAAACTATACAGTGAACATAAATGACTCATCATCTAAATAGACCATATTGATTATTCTGGAATAACTTACCCAATTCTACTGAACTATCTAGAATAAACACAAAAAGAAACTTACTCCAGGGCTCTTTCTTAATCATTCATTCTATCATTTAATGTACACTAAGATCGAAAAAAATATTCTAATTTTAAATGTATTTCTTACAAAATTTTAGGAAAAGTGTCCCTGATCTCTAATCAATAAAAACAAATTTAAATGTTACACTACCCTCTTAACTAACTCCTATTTGAAATTTAACTTTTAGGATTTTTTTAATGTCGAATGCGCCTTAGACCAATGCACATGCACAATTCTAGAAAATATTTTAACATGATCAGAAGTCTACTAGTTTTACACATACTCAAAGTTGCCTCAAACTACATTAGGAATTGTACTAACTAATGTTTTATAACTGCTTTTTTATATTAAAAAGTATATGAAACAACATCAATTAAATTAGCTCAAGCAAGCAAACTAAGTCTATAATAATACCTGTAATGTAACTAAGGGTGCTGTAGTTGCAGGCTTTATATTACTTGTTGCAGCAATAGGAACTGGTGCTCCCGAAACAGAAGTAGGAACAACTTTACTTTTCATAATTCCTGTATTTACAGCAGTAGATGTACCTCCAGTTGACAACGTAATTGCTGACTGCTGAAGTTGTTGGCTGAATTAATTTTAAATTAAAAAAATAAATAACTATTCAATTAAAAAAATCATAAATACAAAATCACAAACAACATTAAAAACCTATCTCTAAAATCTACAGAAGCCAACTGTTTGCGTCAGTATACATTTATACCATAATTCTCTTATAAAAAACTTCAATAAATTCATTTCACAAAAAAGCAGAAAATGATTACATAATGTTACTACATGATTTTAATAAATTTTCTTTTTCACACTAAACTGTATAGTATTAACTTTTAACGTAACTGTTTTTATTGGCTTAACTTGAACCTGACTTGCATCAATGTTACCACTCAGTAATGTCAAGTACTATTTTACAGTTTTCCAAGAATAACAGAAAATGCTATTCTTATCTTATATATAAAACAGATTAGTACATAAAAATTTTAATATAATACTCTACTAAACACTTATTTTTTGGTGGTATTTTATCAATACTTTCACATTTTTTTCTAACTAAAATACATTCCATGTGATCAGCGCATTAAAATATGCTAACACAAAATATTCATAATATGTAGAATACGCCCATGAAATCTTTGGTTGAAAGTCGTGATAAATGTATTTTCCAATAACCTAACAATCCATTTATGTTTGCTGAAATCTGTTATTCTTTTAAGTTTATTACTTTCTTCTTCTTCCTTCTAGCATCCATTTACTATACCTAACCGAGTATAGTTTAAAGGGACTACTTTACTTAACTTACAGAAAAAAAAATGCTAATGCACATTTGTTAAATTACTTCTAATTTACTTTCAATTTTATACTGATAATTAACTAATCAATAAAATCTAATACAGTACAGTATCACAATCTTATCAATTACTATTAAAATTGATAAAAAGAAGCACTATCTCACTGTGAGAAATTTTATAACACAAACTACTAATGCTACGTATCACTATAGTGCTCCATGTGACAAAATAATGCAATAATAAATCAGAAATAAAATCAACTTACACTGCAAAAATATATTTAGTAAACTTTTTTGTATACTGTTTTTATTAATAACACAACTTATTTATACTAGCACCTATTTGCTATTGAATTGTTGATTTTTGAACACAGATTTGTTTATAATTACAAACAAGATTTTTTGCAAAAACCTTTTTTTCATTTTAATCCAGTTTTTGTATTTTTTTTTTCACAAAGATGAAAAAATTTGAACAGGCAGGGGTTGGGTATGCAGTTTTCACCAGAATGATAAACATCCTTATAGCATTCTATCAAACCTTTACAGCTTGTGATATCACAATAGTATGAGAGAATGGACAGAAATTACCCGAATTCTATCCATCACTCTTCCTACATCAAATCTCCTATCCATCATCTCACTCACAATTACTACTAGTTATATTCACTCTGGTCTTCTCAACCTCTGCTCGCATATTCTTTGGCAATACATTCACATGTTCATAATTAATATGATTAATTTTTTCTTATAATTTATGATTCCTACACTGTCTTTCCCAAGTGCAAGCAATGAGATGTAAGCGACTACTAAACATGACAAATTTTAACCACAAATCAAATCAAGAACCTTGATTATATAATCAGGTGCTGTAAAAACTGAACTACTGAGGGGATTAAAGTGTTCATAACACATATGCTGAACATTACCTACTTCAGTATGAATGTATCAATATTATCTACTTTAATATGTATGTATTATTAAATTTTTTCACAGCCTCAAAAATTCTGATGTGCTGTTGGGGGATGAATATCTCAAGTTGGGAGCCATCATATAATGCTACAACTCATTAACTATCCAAAATCAACATCATTCTGGCAGAGATAATTTATATAGTACAAATTCTGAATGTAGGAATATCTCTAGTTGACATTTAAATATAAAATCAAAATTGGATAAATGGTACCGTTGGGAATTGAATCTAATCAAATAAACCAAAAGGGAACAAAAACCCCTGATTTTTTCAGCAGGTTATAAGTAGCTTATTTTAATACATAAAAATATGAATAACTTATTTCAAAGAATTATTTCATACTATCATATCAGTACTAAAATTAAGCCACATTTGCTAAAAATTACATCTTACCCAATATTATTTTGGAAGCGGATGATGTTTTGATCAGTAGTATCTCCAGACTTTCTAATAATTGCTTCAAGTTTTTTCAAAATTTCATTGAAATCACTTTCACCTTTGTTTAAGGCAGCAAGCTGGGCAGGACTCAATTCTTCTTCCTTACATTCCATTATTAATGGAGTTTCCATATATTTTCTTCCACTTGGCTTTTTTCCCGACATTTTTTTTTACCTAAAAAATAACTTTAGGGAATTAAACAGAAAACAAATTGCAACTGAAATCAAACCAATGACAATACGCAGAATATTCAACAAAAAAACAAGTAAGTAGCCTAACCAAGCAATTACGTGTAAATAAAAAAAATTAACTTTTGAAGTAAGTAACACAAATCTCCTACCCAATTCTCCAGCCACCCATCATCTCATTTTCAGTCTCTTGTTAGTATTTAATCTCTTCAGTCTCCCTCCCCTCCTCTAAATACAGAGCAGACTTTACAGACTGACACTGACCCACTACATTATTTGGCATTATAAAGGAGAACCTACATAAAGGGGAACAATTATTTATGCTTACACCTATTAAATTCTTCTTACTTAAAAAAAAAAAAGTAAGAAAGGAGAAAAAATTTAGGTAATTCTGAGCAATTCTTGAACTTAAATATTTTTCATACTTTAATATATCACAGTAGATATGCTTAGGATCAGTTAAACACAACATCTAAACATCATAAAACAGGTTTGGATAGCAGGTGGCCTGTATAAGGTCAACAGCGTCTGTGCTGCACTATCAATACTCTAGTCCAGCATTTCTGAACCAGGGGGGTCACGAAATTAACCTAAACTTTACGCATAAACAATAATGAAGTTATTTTATGAAAAAAAAAAAAAAAATCATTTAGTATAAACATTTCACTTATATATATGTGTGTGTAAAGAAATTAAATTAATGAGATAGTTGCATTTGTTTTTCATTTAAAAGTTTCTCCATATGTGGTTCTATATTACAAACTCATGAAAGCATATTGTTTTCAAGTGATTAAAAACAATCCCTACATTTAGTGTTTAGCACAACCATACACAAAAAACCCTTTTCACAGAGGCAAGATGTGGCAAAACGGATTACTATTTTAATATTTTCAATTTGTCTGTTACTAAATTTCCATATTCACTTTGACGAGTATGACAAAACATATTTAAATCTTCAGATGCGAATTGTAGCTGTAACGTTTTATTGGCAGACATTTTGATGAGCTGGTCGTGAATCTCAAGGATAACATAGCAGCTGCAACGTTTTCACTATATGGATTCAGTACCCATCTCTTTGAGAAATCATTTTTATCTTCCAGGAAATACTCCACCAACTGAATTTTTAGCTCACATAAATGCATCTTCATGCTATCCAAACGGTGGTGAATAATAGTGTCTTCTTCATCCAAATTTTTCTCAATAAATTGTAAGTGAATGGAAAAATATCAAAGTTTTTGCTTTGAAGGCAAATAATCCAGATATCAAGCTTCTTAATGAAAGCATGAACTATCATTAATAAAATGTTTTTATCACATCTTTGTAAATTCACATTCAAGTCGTTTAAATGCAAAAATACATCAGCTAAGAAAGCCAACAGCAACATATGTAAAAACACTGAGAATGGCATTTGTTTATCCTGTAAAAATATTATTAATTCATATCGCAATTCCAATAACCAGGCTAACACTTTCCCCCAGGATATCTGACTTCTGTATGGAAAAGAAGTTTTTTTTCTTTTTGCCCATTCAATCACATAGTTTAGCAGACAGTCTATTCTGTAATGGTCGACCTTTAATAAAATTAACCATTTTACAGCTTTAAAAGAATTTCTTGAGATTTTCCGGCATATTTTTTATGGCAAGAGTACGTCTATGAAGGAAGCAGCACGTCCAGTCCACCACTGGTATAAGACAATCTTTTAATTTTTTCAGAAATGCACTGGTTTCCTATTTTCACCTTAGCACCATCACTACATACTGCAATACATTTTGTCCAATCTACATTATAGTTTTTAGTAGCTTCATAAAAAACATTATAATGCCATTGTCCTCTTGCATGACCAGCTATTGATTTGCAAAACAACATATTTTCTTTGATTGATCTGTCCCTATCGCATTTATATCTCACAAAACATAACAACTAAGAAATGTTGGCGATATCTGTTGATTCATCACACTGAATACTAAAAAATTCACTTGAACTCATTTGCTGAATTATCTGATTGAGAACACTGGCAGCCATGTCACTGATTCACTTTGATACTGTGTTGAAAAAAATCCAGTAACACCGTTTGACTGCACACTAAAAAACCAAAACCTCAATTATTATTTTCAATGAAACTACACTTTTAAGAACTTAAATAAAGGCACCAGAAGCATACTTTGCATTCAAAACTAAACTGATGTTCTGCACTCCCTTATGCTTCTTTTAAACTGCTGAGAGCACAACGCGTTCAAACGTATCATATGCATGTTCAAACATGATGCTCTCACAGTGAATATTGTGCAGGCAGACCAAATTACAAGGAGCACATACACATCAAGTTGGAACTTATAAATTGCTCATTTGTACACTTTATACATGCATATTCATACCCATCGCTATCAACACAACTAAATAGTTTTAACTATGTTTCTTTGGGCTGGAGTTGGGGGGGGGCCACAAAATATTCATTATAATTTTATTTTACTTTTTGGGGGTTGTGGAGGTAGAAGGGTTGAGAATTGCTGCTCTAGTCAATTAGCAATCGGTTTTGTGAGTTACAGTGACCTGTTCAAATGCCAATTCATTCTGTGGAGAAAGGTTAGGTGGAGGTTAAGGTTAGAGATAGTTTTGTGGAGAAAGGAATAAACCATAAACTAACCTTAACAGTTCTCAAGAGTCGGACTTTGAGTCAGCCATTTAAGATGACTGAAAACGCTCTTTGTAAGGTGATGAAAACTCTCTTCGTCGTACACATGATTAATAGCAAGAAATATGTAGTGTAGTCTCCCTCTGCAGTGACTATATTTCCATTTAAATATAATTTTGGCTTAGTGTCCTACAAGATGGTATTAAGTATTGCCATAAACATATCCCTAATCTCTCTCCACAAAAGACTAACCTTAACCCTAACCTCTATCCACAGAATGGAATAGCAACTGAACAGGCAACTAAACTTCAACAGACAACTGAATAGCAACTAACTCATAAAACTGATAGCTAAGTGAATAAAGTACTGATAACATGATACACACTTTGACCTTGCATGGGTCACCTGCTGTCTAAACCTGCTAACATTTAGACCTTGTATACTACTATGGTCAACTAGACTGTATTATTTTAGTAATAGTTTTTTATATAGTATACTAAAGTAATTGTCAACTATGGTATATTTAGTATCAACAAAACTGAAGTTGAACAAGTAATCTCTCAGAATTACCAAAATCTAAAGCAAAAATAAGCCTGTTAAAAATAAAACAAATTAAATACAACTGCATAAAAACAGGAAGCAGTAGATGAAACTAAATTCAATACTGTGCAAAAGCAGTGTATAAAATATAACATATGCAGTATATGCCTAATTTTATAGGTAAGTTTTTAGGCCCTACTGTTTTATTTTTGTAATTAGTTCTTACATAAACACCTGAATGCAGCTGCTGAATGCCTGTCAAATAATAGGTCAACTTAATTAATCTTCTACTTACACCAATATTCTTAATATAAAATCCAATAAGAGTGGCATATACTCAAAACCAATAGAATAAAAATTATTTATACAATCTGAACAAAGGTTTAACTAATATCAGTAAACATAATATATATTGAGCAACAAATGAGTTGTATACAGCTAAATTATAATTACAGACATGTCTTTTGCTAAATATTAATTCTAACATTGCTCCTCTGATAGGCATTTGGAAAAATTATACATATTTTCAAAGCAAAGAACAAGAACCATATTGATCAGTAAACGTGAATAAAAACGTCTTAAAGAAACACTTAAAACAAATGAAAAAGTTTCTTATACAGTATTTCATCTTCATGATTAGATGAACTCCATATCAAAATTCTTTATTAGCCTACATGAAGCATTCACAAATCCAACAGAATAATTAATATATCTCACCAATGATTCTCCATGAGAACAGGCCTATAATAAAACCCAGTAAAAATTCAAAACGAAAAACAATACAAACAGACAGTGTAATATAGTAGCACTAAGTCATGGCTTATCAGTAACCATTTCCATTCCACATCCTATATTGTGACTGATTCAAAATAATGATGAATTGTAATTAGATAATTTAACAAGTTATGAAAGATTTAAATAAAAATATTGAATTAACTAAAAATGAATTTAAAAAAAAAAGATGTTAATAAAAAAGCAGATTTGTCTGATTGAGTTACACTTCACTAAAATTAGCAGAACTACTCTAGTCAATGAGATAACACAACTTTTGCTTACAATTTAAATTTAACAAAGCTCTATTAACAATAATTTTCTTCTGTACACTGTTACACAACAAAAGCATCATTAATATGAAAAATAAAATTCAATACTGTGATATTATATAAATATAGAACAAAACAATCTTTCGCTTTATAAATGGCTCCACAGAAGAATTTTTTAGACACTGTATTCCTACTTATGATTCCTAGGTACACATAATGCAGTTTATTTATTTTTTTCAACGGGATTATATTCTTTACTAGTGCAGATTTGTCAAGAAGAAAGGATCTATTGATCACCTAGAAAGATTACAACCAACCATTTATCAAAAAAAGGTAAAATGCTATCAATAATCATAAAAGATAAAGAATCATGTTCATTCACAGTCATGTATCATTGTAGTATATCGCCCCGGAGTCAAACCAGATAAAAACTGAATAAATAAATGCAATTAGAACAATTTTAGCCAAGACTGAATAAATGGAGTAGACTAGGAGTCACTATATTAATGAATTTTTTTTTTTAATTTAAATACAAACTACTTTTTTAAAAAAATGCATTTCAGAGCACTACCAAATTAAGAGTATAGTTGATTAAGTAGTATAATTAGTGTAACACTTCAACTTTATTTGGGTTTACTGTATTATACAAGATAACACCAAGCATGTTGTAATCTAATCAATGGAAACATTTATAAGTAATGTAAATTATAAAAATATACTGGAAAGAAAAGTAATTCTTCTTCGATATAAGGGACAGAAGGAAATCTTTCACATCAATGATTTAATAGTAAAAAAACAATTCTTTTTTTTTATTTTAACAAAGAAATTAACATAAACGAAGAAAACAATCACTGTAATTTAGTTCAGTTACTTAATTCTACTAATAACAAGCAAATAGAGTAAAGCCGGCTAATAATTAATTTAAAGGCACGCTGCAAAATCCTTCATTTTCTGCTTTACAATAGTTATGGAATTCGAAAAATCGTAAATATGAAAGTAATTTTACAATTATAGTACAATCAAATCTACTATATTAAAAATGTAACAAGATTTTGAGGTTAAGTACATCCATCATTTTATACTTACTTTTCAAGCACACGGCTTAGAAATTAAAAAAAATATATATATACATATATATATATATATATATAAATATTACTTAAAACAGTACATTCAGATGAAAATTAAATACATTATTATAAACTGTAACAAACACTGCAGAGATATTTAGAAAGGCAAAAATGTTATAAACAGACACTTCTGACAGCGACTCATTAGCCTTAGTTCCACAGCCTTAAAAATGGTGGGAAAGAACAACATATTACAGTACCAACCTATAATTTCAAACTACATAGTCCACGTACTCACTACGAGAACAACTTACTTTTAATGCGTGAATTGTTTAATTTCCTGAGATTAGTTGGAAAATAATATTAAGACAAATTATTAACAATTATGTATTTTAATAACATCATAGAGGATTAGTAGAATGAATATGTATGAGAAGTTAGAAAAAAACAAGCATGGCACTTGAGTAACTTTCAATCTTAAAGCTTTCGGACGCGATGTAATATCGAGTTTAGAGCGAAAATGAAAAATAAACGATATTCATGAAAAATTTTCACCATTTACATTTTCTGAAACAGAGCCGCCATTCAGACTATTTTAAGATGTATGAAACGATTTTTATATCCACTAAAGTACTTTAATTTAAGATTAAATTTATTTTTTGAGTCTGAGGTCGATTACTATATATAAAACTTCTTCAGAAATACATGTTTAAAAAAAATCTAAATATTTATTAAATACATAATATATTCATAGGATTTATTCAACTCGCCACGCGCCATATTTGATGTATATTTATTGTCTCAACAGTTTTCACAACAAATTAAATTTCAATCTCTATAAAGTATTTAGATGATCTTAATTTTCATAAAATACTTAAGAGTTTATATTAAATTATGCTTATATTATTTTCTTAACCAATGGAATCTCAATAATTGAATTTTTTTGAAATAATTAAAAGTATGATAATAAAAATAGTTGGAAGTACACTATCAGAAGATTTATTTCGAGACAATAATTCAGTCACTTTATTACTGGTATTGCAGATGCTTGTTTCAAACCAATTAGGAAACATTTTAGTAGTAGTTAAATACCACATTTCATCTGTATTGCATTTGTTATTCATGGAAAATATACTTGTGGTTAATTTCTTTTTATGACTGTTTCAATGAGGTGATTAGCATAATTTGATTCTTATGTGTGTAATGTTTAAGTAAATTCTTTGTATCTGTGACTGAGACTGCAATTGGTTTGCCCAAAATAGCATTTAGTTAAATCATTGTGGTTTAATTTGAGTAAAATCAGGTAGCTGTGTTAATTGGTAATTGTATGTTTTGAGATTCCCATTTGCTTGTATGCATGTGAAAAATTTGGACCAATTTTTTTCTTTACATAACAAATAAAATTATGTAACTGCTACTTGGATGAAATCATACTTCTGCACAAAGAACAAAAGGAAGTGTACACACTTCTCACGGTCATCAGTAAACAATACCTTAGCTTAGATTCTAATCCAAAATATGAACATGACAACTTCCTAGATCTCACTGTATCCTAAAAAAATAATAAGCACAACTTCAAAAATATATTCATCACTTGACCAACAATAATTAGCCTTACTTCTGCTACTTATATTGATAATATTTTTGCAAGTTTTTCTGAAGATGATTTTGGGACTTTTAGGTACAGATTAAAGCTTTGTTTTTCAGCTCTGTTTTTCAGAGTTGTCAAATCATAGAAGCACCTATTGTAAGAGGAAATACCTGATGACGATTACATTTACTCATATAAAAGAATACCAATAAAGAGATATTCCATAAATAGTTGAGAACCTTATCATAAATCTGATTAGAAAAAGAATTCAAATATTACCTTTAATGAAAAGTTTGGTTTTTCTCTTAATACTTTTCAAAAATATTCTTTTTAGATTTCCCTTTGGTGAAAAAGAAACATTCTATGTGAACAAAGAAAAGTGCATTGATTATTAAAGGATTATAAATCTAGTTCTACCTTAAGTAATGTCTATGAAATTTCCAAGTTTAATTTTTCCACTTACTTTCAAAATTATATAAAAAAATTGTAGAAGAATTTATTCAGTTATTTATAATACAAACAGATTGTGTAATGATAATAATTTAATTAATATGCAATTCCAATAATAAAAATTAGACTATTTCAGGTAAAAGTGAAAGTGAAACTTCCAGAACAAAAAATAAAAGACATTCACTAAAAAAATATGAAAGACCTCTACTTCTGTAATCACAACTTCTATTTCTGTAGCAGAGGAATTTAATAAATACTGCAAACAGTAATATTGATACGTTTCAAACAAAGTCATTCATGTGAATAGTTTTAATGATGAATCGATATATTTATTACCCATTGAAGTTAAATTTTACATTTTAAAAATTAAAAGTAAATATTCAGTTAATAATGATGAAATTCCTTCCTCTATTTTAAAAGAAGTAAATTGAAAAGAGTAATAAATTGTTCCTGTAACAAATTTAGTCAAAAAATCTTTTACTATTGCAGAATACTGCAATAGACAAAAGACAAATGGGAAATATTCCATTTGTCTTAAGATTTCCATTGCTCCATAAAAAAGTTCTATACTTGATTTACAAAATGATAGACCCACTTTTGTTATTATTCATATTTTGTGTTGAAAAAGATATGCTGACTCAAATTTAAAAAAATATATATTTACTTATCTTCAGCATGCTTTTGGAAACAATTTACTACAGACAGAGGTATTTCTCAATTTTTAGAAGAATATTACAGATAAAAAGAAAATCCCTTTTCTTTTTTGTGATCTTTTGAGGTTTTAATTTATTTTACATTTCTTACTTTTGAAAAAAAATTAGTAATTATGGAATCAAAGGAGTGGCTTACAGCTGGTTAGTCAAACCTTATTAACAATTGAAATTTCATATTTTGATAATAGAATCCATAAGAATGTAGGTCATTGTTTCAAAATGTAAAATGCAGGATATTCCCTAGTACTAGTGTATTTGGTCCCTTGCTCTTCATAATGTTTATAAATGACCACCCTCAAAATATAACACCATTTGCTGCACCTTAATATAACACCTTCTTTGGAGATGATGCAGTTGTGTCTGTTACAGTTACTTATCAGGATTTGTTAAATTATACATTAGCAGCTAAACAATCATTCACCAGATGGACTAACTTTCTAACTTTAAATAAGGATAAAATCATTGCAAATCACATGAATAATATTCTCATTAATGATAATATCTGTTCTTTGATATTTCTCTTAACCATACAATTTTTGGGCATTTTGTTAAATGATAAATTTTCATTTATAAAATTAAACCATACTATTTCACTTTGAAGCATTTTAATCAATCAATAAGTTTGGCATCACTGTTTAATATTTATTGTCTATGTATACTTTCATCTAATATATATTAGAAATTATGAATACTTAACAAAGTTAGAGTAAGTTTATAATAAACAAAACGGGCTGTGAAATCTTCATTTGGTATTAGTAAAAGTGATTATTTAATTAAAAATTCTAAAATTTCAATGTGGTTATATTTAATAATGTGCAGTATTTACTAAAAAAATGTAGTCATGCATAAAAAAAAATTAAATATTCAACTTGTATTAAACCACACAAACTACTTTCATGTTAACAGTGTAATACTTTGGTCTATGTAAGAGGAGCTTATTATACATCAGTTTTCATTTTTAATAAGTTACCTAATAATTTAAAAGATCTTCTAATAAATTTACTTAAAATTATATTGAATTAATTCTGTAATTAATTTTTTTCTTTTACAGAAACAACATTTCTCTGTTTATGAGTTTTTAAAAAATAGCTACTGATTACTGTGAATAAAACTGAATATTTTACATACTTTGTTAATGTGTACTAAATAAAAATACCTAGATATTTAGCATGAATGTCTAAAATTTTTATTCTATTGTGTATTAAATAATTTTTTTTTTCTTTACACAGCTGTATCACTGTTATTTTATTTTATTATTTTTATGAATTAATGAGAGCTGTACACTCTTTCCTTTTTTATTTATAGTTTTGTACCCAGTATTACTGCCCTGATCCAAGGTTTGTCCACTACTTCCCATGATTATTGCAGGTGTGGAAGTATTGCAGGAGCAGTTCCTTTATATATCTGAATATAACATTACTGCTATGATTTATACAATGAACAATTACTCTATGATCTGAATAAAACATTTATTTGTTTATGTAAAATAAACCAACTATCAGTGAACACTTAAAGATACATCTAATTACTCTAAACAAGAAGAAAAAACATGCAGCTTTCTTAAACATATTACATCTCTTAATACACTGTCGCTGGATGGCTTCGAGAGCAAGTGGCATTTACTAACCTTATGGTAGTCCTGAAAAGGGCAGTTGTCATCGAATGGCTTTGACAGCTTGTAATTCATAACCTTGTAGTGGCCCTGAAAAGGCCGTTTTTTGCGTTAGCTCTGAGAAGAGCTGTTAAGTCTGGAAGCTGGTCTCTGGCAAAGTCAGGGAGTTGCGACTCAAGCCCGATCTCAAAAGTGACCGGGCTTTCCCTCAGCAGCAGTTGGGTCCCCACTACAGTGTGGCAGTGGTGGCCCCCAGAGCTCCACAGTGTCGGATCGGCGTCTGTCGTCCATCGCCGGCGGTTCTCCCCGAGCGATACCTCGCTGGGCCGGCTCCTGTTGCTGAGTCCGCCGGCCAGGGCGACTGTAACCCGGCGAGCTGGAGTTGGAGCAGAAAGGTAGCATCCGCGTCCAGCGGCTCCCTCAGCGGGCCGGCCAGGCCTGCTGCTCCGGCGGGGATGTTCGCACCTGCCGGGAGGTTCCATGTTGAGGCGGCCAGGGAACTTATGTCTTCTTCCATATTCTTCTTCTTCTTGGTCTTCTCTAGGTGGTGGTCGATGATGAATTGAAAATTCACTCTCGTGCAGGCACTTTTATTGGAGCCTGAGAGTGGTGGGGCTGCAGGGCTGCTATGGTGGGAGAATGGCACAGTGGAAGTATCTGCTGTATCAGTGCATGCATATACTGTGCTCCAGCTCACATCGTTGCTACCGGGTTCGCCCACCAATATTAAATTAGGCAAGTATATGGTAGCAACACACACCTTTACAGCCAACAGCATTACAGAATTCAGTACAGTAAAACATTTGGTGCAAGTTAATAACTACTGACCCTCACTAATAACACTGAGAAACAAAATTAAACTTATTTTTGTTTGCACACGAGGAACAAAGTATGTGATCCTAACAGAATTTTTCACACTGAATTCAAAGATTTTTGCTATCACCCACATTTTTTTTTGTGATATGTAGGTACATTTTGAAAGAAATGTAAGAATTTACATGCATGCATGGCATTATTCAACTTACCTAAAATGTAGTACTTACTTTCCTTTCATTTTTGGCATCTGGGACATTCCTCTTTAGTGTTCAATAATAATTTGTGAGCATTCTTGTACTCCTCTGCAGCTGGTACCACCTGTTTTCCATGACTGACATTTGCTGGTGGAAGTGTTCCCCTTGTTTGTTACTGATGACGTTGAGCTTATGTTTGTATGACTAATATAATTCACCCACAATGCCACAGCATTCAGGGGATTTATGATTTCCTAAAAAGGCTTACAGAACACTTTTAAATGACTTCCATGCTGACTTTTCAACTCAGCTTAACAGTTCTTTGAATTATCTCTAATGAAAGTTCTTATTTGAAAACCTCTTCCTTGAATTTAGCCTCACTAACATAAGGAAATTCTTCTTTCAAACAATGAAATCCAGCACCATTTTTATCCATTAGCTTAATAAAGTTTCTGAAAAGCCCTAATTTTGGATGGAGTTGAGGTAGAAGAATCATTTTTGAGTTAAGTAGTGAGGGATGTCCAGTATTTTTCTGTTCAGGCATAAGTGCTGTACACTTTGGCCATTTCTTCCTGATATAATGATTTGTCTGGTCTCTGATGCCCCATTTGCACAAAAAGCAACAAAATTTAGTATATCCAAGCAGCAAGGAGTGGCCAAGGTATATCCAGTGGCCAAGGACCTGGTTTCCGGTGACCCCTTCTTGCCGAGGAGATCAATCGGTAGGTCACCGCCGCGGCCCCGGTCTTCCGATAAGGAAGTCGCGGAAGCCCCTCGGGTAGTGGAGCGCCCGAGTGATGCGGTCTGCACGAAAATCCTGCGGGACAACTCTGTCTCGAGCGGTGCGGGAAAGGCGAAAGCCGGATCCGTACAGCGAGGACACGGCACAGGAGGGGCGCCAAGTCCGAAGGACGCCTCGCTGCGAAGTCGGGGAAGGCTGAGAACAGCAGAGCAGATTTTATCCTTGAGCGTGATGTGTCTGGGGGGGAAGCCTGTGTTAAATCAGGTGACCTCTGGGGCGGATCGCTTGGAGCGAATCGAGGAAATGAGGGCCGAATGGGCCAAGATTTCCTCAAAGAAGGAGTCTAGAGTTGCTCTCGAGTTGAGGCAGCTCGTAGACTCGTATCTAGGCGAGTGTGGATTGTTGGTATCGAACCTGCCAATTAGATGTGAGGGCCTCCAGGGCGCCAACCTTGCTCTTGATTCGGTCGTTACTCGACTATCGGGCAAGGTGGATCAGGTTGTGGAGGGAGTCCGAAGTTTTAAACCGGTAAACGGTCAAGCTTTAGGTGAACTCCAGAAGTCCATAAAAAGGGTGGAGGAGAAGGTTAAGAAGCCTATCTCCTTCGCCTCAGTAACGGCCGCGCCTGCGCCTAGGCGAGTAGGTCTGCCGCCGCCAGCCCAGGCCCCGGCAAACAAAATTAGGCGGGCCACTGTCAAGGTGGTCCCTATAAAACCTGATCAGGGGGCTTCATCAGCGATGACGGAGCTAACCCTCAAGAAGATCCAGGACCCGAGGAAAGAAAAGTTCCAGATTTCCCGGGTCACCAAAACAAGGGATCACGGAGTGGTCCTGGAGGTTATAAATGAGCAGCAGGCTAAACAACTGCTGGAGGCCACAGTTCTTACTAAGAACGGACTGAAGGCTCAGCTGCTGGCCGAGCGTAGAACGCAGATATTGGTCTACGATATGCCGAGGGCAACGAGGGTAGAGGAGCCCGAAATCCTCAAAGCGATACACAGCCAAAATCCTGTGTTGGATATGACTGTCGAAGACTTCCTTAGGGAAGCCAAGGTTGTCCGGCAGTTGGGGAGGAAGGATGCCCCGAGAAGTCACTGGGTACTCGAGACCTCGCCTAAGATCCGGCAGGTCTTAGTGGCCAGTGGAAGGTTGTTTTTGGGTGGACTGCCTGTAGGGTAGTCGACCATGTAGAAGTAGCCCGTTGTTTTAAGTGTCAGGGCTACGAACACACCGCCCTCCGTTGCAGAACGCAAAAGGAGATGTGTGGTCACTGTGCCGCTTCGGGGCACAGGGCAGCCAATTGCCCTCACAAATCATCGCCCGCGAAGTGCGCCGCCTGTGCCCAGGTGAAAGGCAGCAATGTTGGACACCGGGTCGGGAGTAGGCAATGTAGGGCGTACGAGACCGAATGGGGTGGTGGTGGGAGAAATGACAGCTAACCAAATATCCAAGCAGCAAACTCATTAATAATACAATAATTTTTAGATGGCAACATTTAGTCCAATGATACTCATACTGAATTTTTTCTAACAAGATTTTCAGGTTGTCATATGTTTCTTTCATTAGTTGTATAAGCTAATGTTACAGAAGGAAATTTATTGCCATTATGCAATAGAACAGCCTTTAAACTAGTTTGTGAAGAATCATCATTATTATGTCTTTCTTCTCTTCTACATTAGGCACTTCCTCAAAGTTCTCTACTTCATCAGAAGTATGAATATATATATGGAAATTCAGATTAAAAAGACACTTAAAAAATAAAGAGAGGTGTTTATCATCTCAGTCATCAATATAAAATTAGTTATTCTATTGTTATTACAGCCTGCCACAGATAATAAAACTATTGTTTATTGATACATTTTATTGTTTATTGAATATATTCTTTAATGTAAATTTGAGTAATTTAAGTGTAATTTTCTTAACATTTGGCACCATTGGTATTTATACAATGTGTTTTTCTTATACGGGGGGCTGTTCAAAAATTAATGACAAAAATGCTCTACAGAAAAAAATATTTATTCAATCTTTCAAATCTACATGCTCTTTTACAAAGTAATCCTCCTCACTCCTAATACACTTTTCCCACTGTTCCTGCCACTTTTTAAACATGAACGCCAGACCATCTTTCTCGAGCTCCTTGCAGCATGCCTCCACAGCTTTGATGTCCTCATGATTGGTCTTGAATTTCCATCCCCAGAGCGAAAACTTGACTTTGGAGAACAGCCAGAAGTTGCAAGTGGCCAAATCTGGACAGTACAGCGAGTGGGTACAGCTGCGATGCTGCGAGTGTTCAAGAAATCAACTACAGTGTGAGTGACATGAGGCCGCGCATGGCCTCACATGAATGGATGGTAGGCAGATGGTGGGTTTGGTAGATTTGGTAGGTTAAGGATAGGGTTTGGTAGGCGCCTGCTGTGCTTGGCGAGGACCGGATGAGGAGAGAGGTTGAAAAGCTCTTTCCATGTGTTGAACAGGTAGTGGTTGGATCTGTGTTTTTTGAGAGGAGGAGGTTCAGATTTGATGAGGTCATTCTGCCCATCAACAGACTAAGGAACCAAAGCAGTCCGGGACCGGATGGAATCCCAGCTAAGTGCTCAAGGGATACCCCCATGGTACTAGTCCCAAGGGTCCATGGTACTAGACCATCATGGCTGGTCTAGTACCATTGACCCTGACAGATATGATGAATAATGAACTGGAGAATGGATTATTCCCAACCTGCTGGAAGGAGGCTGAACTAGTCTTCCTTCCCAAGAGTAGAGGCGAGAACCAGTGGAGGGGTACCGCCCATTGTGCCTGCTCAACAATATGTCTAAGGCTATGGAGAGAATGCTGTCGGTCCGCATCCTTGAAGAACTGAGCCACGGTGAGCGCATACACGAAAATCAATTTGAATATTTAAAGAGCAGATCGGCCATACAAGCAGTCACATGGCTGGTTACCTGGACTTCGGAAATTCAACTGGGCACTTGAAGGACACGGGATACACCTATGATGGTATTGCTCAATATAAAAAATGCTTTAGGGTCGTTGCCGTGGAACATTACTATGACTGCATTGGCTAACAAAGGTATCAGCGATTATTTGCTGAAGATGGTTAGTTCATACTTAAGTGATAGAAGGATGATGGCGGAGACGTTGGAAGGGCGTCTTCGCTTTCAGATGTTTGGCGGATCCCACAGGGGTCTGTGTTGGGTCTCCTCTTATGGACCACTGTTTTTAATGATGTTCTTAGGATCCGGTTGCCACCGCATTCAGAAGTTATCGGCTATGTGGATGACTTGGTGCTGATGGTCAGCGGGAAGACAGTGCAGGAGGTTCAAGATAAAGGTAACATGGCTTTTACCTTGGTTGATGATTGGATGAAAGACCATGGATTGCACCTTTCACCCTCAAAATATCATTATATAACCAGGAGGAGAATGATGGATCCAATTGTGCTAACAATTGTGGATCATCATATTCGGGCGGTGAGCAAGGTGAAGTATCTTGGTGTCACGATAAAGCAGTCATGTAAATTTGGTGAGCATATAATAGAATGCTGTGGTAGAGCTGAGGGGACCCTAACTCCCTTGAACGGGTTAATGATGTCATCACATGTGGCGCTAAGGGCTTCAAAAGCAGGGTCATTATGACGACTTTGTTATCCGTTATTTTGTACGCTGCACTGGTGTGGAGTGCAGCAATTAATATCAAGCGGAATTGAATGAGGCTGGTCAGAGTTCACCGCAAATCCCTACTAGGCGTGGTGGCGGTCTACCGGACAGCATCTTATGAGGCATTAAGTGTTTTGGCGGGGGTTCCCCTATCAACCTTCTGGTCCAGGGGCGAGTTGGCAAGCATTCTGGTGGCACTGAATTGAGGACAAGGACTCTGCGCATCTGGCAAACCTCTGGTCTCTTTTCACGAATAGAGGTTGCGTTGTATAAAGTCTTTTTCAGTGCTATTTTTGAGCTGGTGGTCGAGTGTGTATCTTCCCCAGTTTCACAGTCTTGCTGTCTGAGAACTGTTACTTGTCTGCGCCCTTACTGTTTAGACGATTCATACCCTTTTCACAGGGATTCAGAGGTTTTGGCGCACGATTTGTTCGAGCACCCGTCTCATCGTGACGAAAAGAGTGGCAAGGACTCCTGGTCGCAAGAAGTCCCTGTTACGAGCAAAGGGACCTTTACCCTTAGTCCTGCTCAGGTTCTTTTAGAGCGGGGGCCGTAATCTGTAACTGTGTGTTGATCTTTGATTTCACATATTTTATCCAGTAGTGGCGAAGAGGTGCAAAGAGTGACAGCAGAATACAGAAGGTCTCCAGCTATCCGTGGCTCGTTGCGGATAGTCGTCACGCTTGTGGGCTTGTGCCCAACATCTAAGTAGAAGGAATACAGCAAGCAACTTCTTCGTATACTCTTAAGTCAAGGCATCTCCGACCATGACGGTTGTTAGTGAGGTAGGTAAGAAGCCTAGCCGGAGAGGGGGCCGGAGCCTTATCCTTCGACCTCCTCGAACACTGGTCCTGACAACGACAGTTCAGTGGTAGTTATAGGGGTGACCATCCGGAAGGGTATGAACCCACTTATTGAAGAGATTTTTCAAGCTGGGGACAGGCCTAGCAGCTCTGCTTCTTCAGTCCGTGATGTTTTGGCGGAACTGGGTGGCTTGTCTTTCTATTTAGCAAACCCCAAGTGTACTAATGCTGTTAACAAGAGGAGCTTATTGTACCGGCTCGAATTCTTCCGAGCGGCTTTCACAGCTCTCGTCGAGGGGTTCGAAAATCTTGCCTCACGGCCTGCAGAAGTAGCTGTAGCTCAGAAACCGGCCCCGGCTCCGATGCAACCGCGTAGGTATGCTGAGGTGGTCAGGGGCAGACATGGAACCAGCCACTCCTCTAAGAAACCTGAGGTTGCGTTTGTTAATAGGGCGGAGGGCTCGGCTGTGTCCAGCAGCAGTCAGCTGAAGAAAGAGCTCCAGGTTGTCCTTCGGGGTGACCGGAAAGGTCTTAAAATTAGGAACATTAAAGAGACCGGCAAGGGATTAGTTGTGGTAGCAGATGATACGGAGACCATTCAGGCGATTAGAGATTAAACAGCGATTAAGCGACTGAATGTGAGAATAGACCCTAAGAGAACGCGTAGGCCCCATATTATAGTCTATGATATTGACTGTAACCTGACCGACGAAGATATCTTGTCCGTCATAAGAGAGCAGATCACTGATTTGGATGAAACCGCCTTCCGGCGGGACTGCAGGTTGGGCTTTAAAACGGGTAGGCGTGATACCCAGAAATATCACGGAGTCTCTGAGGTAAGTTCTGGTCTCCTTCAAAGATTTACATCTGCGGCAGACTATTTATCGATTGTCCTGTCGAGTAAAAGCGTACGTGGACGTCCAAAGATATTTCAAGTGCTGCAGATATAATCACAGGGCTACATTTTGTAAGTTTTCTTTGGTGTGTGCCGATTGTGGCGACGAGGGCCACAAGCGTGACGATTGTTCGCATAGGTCCGAGGCTCCGGCCTGTGCAAACTGTAAGAGGTTGCACAAAAATCATGAGCACCCAATTGCTAGTAAGGAGTGTGGCTGTTACGTAAGGGCCGTTACGCTGTACTTTAATTCCTTAGATGGTTCGGTCAACTAAATGCCCAGGGTGCTTATGTAGTCCAGATTGAGTTAGGTGAGATTGTAGAGAGACGGAGCCTCGATATTGTCCTTCTGCAGCACCCATATGTAATTAGGGGTGATCTTTCACAACTGGAAACGTTTTGTGTAGGGCGTACCTGTATGTCTGCTATTATATGCAGGAAGTCGCTTGATAGTGTCTTCATACCGCAGGTTTCTGACGCGCATCATGTTGTTGTCAGACTTGCCATTCGCGGACAGAACCTTACAGTTGTTAGTTCATTTTCCAATACAGGGATCCCACTGAGAAACACCTAGTGAGATGGTATAGGGTTCTTCGTATTGTGGGTAATGGCCCAGTCCTTATTGGTGCCGATGTTAATGCAAAGTTGCTTTCCTGGGACAGTGGGAACACTGATCATGGCGGTGACCTAACTGACAATTTCATCGCGCAGCACAATTTCGAGATCTTTAATGTTGCAGACAGGTTAACCACTTACGTCGCTACGCTTAACGGACGAAGGGCCTTTTCAGAAACAAGTATTGACATCACCATTGGTAGGGACATCCCTGGCAGGGTCCTTGACTGGTCTCGGTTGATACTATTTGATTTAGCGGATGAGCTGCGCGATGGCCATGAAAGACACTTTCCTGTTTACCGGGGGCGGTTCCTGCATAGGAGGGCGGACTGGCCGAAATTCTCCTCTTTGTTGGAGTCCAGACTGGAGATTTTTTCTCGAAATCTTGACGGCCTGCAATTAGATGTCCTGGCAGCAAAGTTCACTTCTGCGGTGGTGGCGGCGGCTATAGCCGCCATTCCTAGAGGCACTGGCCCGGAACGTATATCTGGTTGGTGGTCTCGGAATTTGACAGCAATGAAGCAGTCTGTGAACCGACTCAGAAGGGCTGCGCAATGAGAGGGTGATGCCGATCGGCGTACGGCCCTAACTGCAGATTACCGTAGAGCGAGGGTTAGGTACTTTCACAGTATTAGGTCCTTCAAGCGTAATTCCTGGCGTTTCTTCATTCAGGAGCAAGGGAATAGAGACCCTTGGGGGCTTGTGTATAGAACTCTTGGACATAAGCGCAGGAAAGATGTCCTCCTGTCAGCCTTGTCAACCCGCGAGTGTGTGGTAATTGATAAGGACCGTGTCCTTAACATTTTTCTGAATGATTTGCTTCCAGATAACACTATGGTGGGCGAGTTTTCATGCCACCGGCGTGTCAGGCGGGAAGTCGCGATTTTCGAGACCGACTTACAATCTTCTGAGATCACTGATGCGGAAGTGCGCCAAGTGATCTGTAGTATGGCACGGCACACGGCCCCCGAATATGATTGTATCACAGTGGAGCTTTTCGTCCGAGCGCTTCCAGTAGTCCTTGGTCCTCCAACTAGAATATATAATAGGTTGCTCTTCGCCGGCCACTTTCCGGCGTGTTAGAAGCGTGGAGATTTGGTGTTGTTTTTCAAAGATCCTTGGTGTGGTGACAAAGATCCTACCGTTAGTTCTTCTTACCGTCCACTAACGCTCTTGCCCATGATTGGCAAGGTTTTTGAGAAGGTCCTATATTTACGTATTAATGTTAGATTGGCCATTGATCATTTGTCGGTATGGTTTCCGCCCGGGCAAGAGCACTGAGGATGCCATACTAAAGGTGATGGATATAGCTTTTTCTAATCCATGTAAATATGTATTAGGGTACATATCCGGGGCATTTAACAACTTATGGTAGCCCTCTACCCTGTTTCAGATGCAGAAGGAGATGCAGAAGTATAAGTGTATACGAAATGAACTAGAAGTGCTCTCAAGTTATTTCAGCCATCGGACCGTTTCCCTGCGTGGCGGCGGCTCAGAGGTTCGCAAGACCTTATCTAAAGGATTCCCTCAGGACAGTGTTCTGAGTCCCCTTCTTTGGATCATAGAATTCGATTCGATGTTGCGTTTAAGGTTGCCATGTGGTGTCGTGTCATCGCTTACGTCGACGACGCGCTGCTACTGATTGAAGGGAATTCGCGTAACGAAGTAGAGTTCCCGACTGCCCGTGCTTGTGAGACACTCCGACTCTGGAGTCTCAACATAAGATGATTTTCAACCCAGAGAATACCACAATGATGTTGCTTAAGAGCCATTTATCTGCTACCCAACGAATCCGGGTCTGGATGGCTGGCCTCCACATTAGGTACGTTACGACTCAAAAATACCTGGGTGTTATCCTTGATGAGAATTTTCGGTTCAAGGAACATTTGCAGTATGTAGCAAAAAAAGCCACTGGTGCTTTTTATGGAATCCATAGTCATTTATCCCGATTGGGGGTTGAATTACCGTATCATATCTATCCTTTACGAAGGCAACATACAGCTATTATGCTGTATGCTGCACCTGTCTGGGCTCACCGCATGGCGTTTAGGTACTGCGCGGACATTTTGCTGCGGGCCCAGCGACTCCTCTTGCTGGCTGTTATATGCAGTTATAGAACAGTCTCGCGGGAGGCAGTCTGTGTTGTAGCCGGAGTCAAACCAATAGATATTTTGGCTAATGAGCTTAAGGAACGCTACATTTCCAAGGTAAATAACCTATTGACGTCAGAACGAAAGCAGGAGATTGAAGACCGGGCTTTGCGTCTTGGTAGGTCAGGTGGGACGAATCCCCCACAGGTCGCTCACGCATGGTATGTTTCCTGTAGTGCCTGATTTAGGTTCGATTGCATGGATTTCCTCCAATCGGTATATCAAACAGTTTCTCTCCGGGCATGGTGCCTATCGGGCGAGTTTGGCTAGGTTTCGTTTGGTGGATTCGAGTCAATGCCTTGATTGTGGGACAGATGATACAGTGGATCACGTCCTCTACGTCTGTCCCCGATACAAGGTTGAACGTTCACGAGCTGTTAGGGAACATGAGATAATACATTCCTTTCTGGATTTTCGTATTAACTGGATGATCCGCGAGGAGTGTTATATAGTGTCTGGTTTCCTCCACGCCCTTGCGGTGTGTAGGTCTGTAGAGGGAATTTAATCGAGGTACTCGATCGTCGTAGGATCCCGAGTGGCTAGGTTTCCGGTTTAGGCATTGGATTGGTTGGAGGTAGGCGCATTGGCATCGTGCCACGGTTATATTGGTATTGTTTGTGATTCGCTTTGGGACTTACGCTGGGCCGCCGGGGTATGTTAACTCGTGCGACCGGGGGTGTGGGGCTTCCCTTCGCAGGTGGTAGTCCTGATCGTGACTTGGTAATGCCACGCGAGACACCATGATGGGACCGCGTGAGTGTGCGGGGTTTGTCCCCGGCTCCTACGCGGACCGGAATGAGATTGCGTTCCCCTTCTTAGGTGACCTAAACTGGTCGACTTATTTGGGTGTAGGTCTAAATTTTTATGTTGCGTAAAACACAATTTTGATTGGTATGAGTGTAGCATTGATTTAACTTTAAACTCATTCGTTTTGTGAGGCAATCACAGTCACGAACGGTGTTGTCAAATCTGTAATAGGCGGGGTGTTCGCGCTTCCGCGGTCTTGGTTAATTAGTTTGAGGGAATCATATTAGGTTGGATGTGAAGATGTCCGTTTGGGGCCTACGTGAATGCTAAATTTGATATGTGTTTACTGATGCAAATGTCTGCAGAGGCATTTAGATCGGTGGCATCCCGACCGAGGCCTGGCTGATGACTGTGAGATGTAATCAATTAGAGGGTCTAAAGATACCTCCGGTAAAGCCCCTCAGGCCTTGGAACGAAGAGGTTGGTGTGACGACCGGCAACGTCACAAAGTGACTGTCTTCCCCCTAAGGGGTTGGGATGCGCATCTGGCAAAAGCAATGGCGCAACGGGTGAGAAGGCAGCTTGGACCAGACGGTTTTATATTCGATTTGACCGCATAGTATAGTAAAGGTAATGGCGAACTGGGTTACATGATGCAACTGTTATCGGGCCACGGGATCTTTGAAGTTTATTTACACAGGATTGTCAGGAGAGAATCATCGGCTTGCATATATTCCGGTGTTTGCGATACGGTAGAACACACACTATTTGAGTGTCCAGAGTGATGGAACAGCGCAGGCACGCTGGTGCTACTGACCTGAAACCAGAAGAGTTGATAGGATATATGTTAGCCTAACATATAACCCCCAGGGGGGGGGGGGCTCATTTGAGTTAAAGGACATTCTCTTGCGCTGAACTTTACTTGATTTTATGTCCGGCCCAGGGGAGTAGGAAATAAAAAAAAAATTTTAAAGGCGGATGGTGGGTGGTTAGTGGGCGAAGAGTGGGTTGAAGCCCTGAACAAATTTAAGGTAATATCTATTGTACACTTTGTTTATGAAGAGAATACAAAGCTCCGTACTCAAGCTCGTGAAATATTTAATGTATACGATTCTATGAAGAAAGAAACTATAAAAAAAATGAAAATTAGAAGATGACAAACATTTAATACGCATTCAAAAATGTGAAGAAAGAACTGCTGCAGCTGCAACTTGTGCGATTTCAAGATCACAAGTTCAAAAACTCTGAAAAGAAAAGCAGGATCTTCTTAAATCTAAATCGCAGTCGTACTCATTCAGCACACCAAAAAAGTATAAACAGCGTTCAAAACCAGTTAATGGATTGGACAATTTTGAACAAAGCGTTGTAAGACAAACAGTTAATGAGTTTCACGCAAAACGTAAAGAACTGCCTACATTAAATAAATTACATGAACTTTAAGAGTATTCAATTTAAAGTTTTAGAAGAACACTAGCAACTGTGCTGACATAATTAAGGTTTAATTTGTGTAAAACTGATAGTAATAAGAAACGTTTAATTGAGAAAGAAGACATCCGGTGGAAGAGGGTAGAATGATTGAGAAAAATGACCAACTGCAGAAGAGAAAATTCTTTGATTGTTTATTTGTACGATCGTATATTTTATCCTCCCATTTAACGACAAAATTGTGGTCGGATGATAGAAGTGCAGGAGTAAAAGTGCTGATTAATAAAGGTGATCGGTTAATCATAATCCTCGCTGGAGGAGATTGGGTTATTTCGAACGCGATGTTAACTTGGAAAACGAGTTCAAAAAGCGGTGACTATCACGACAGCGTCAACAACAACAATTTCATGAATGGACATATTTTAACTAATTCCTGTTCTCTCCCCCCCCCCCAGTCTGTGGTTGTTACTGACAATGCGCCATACCACAATTCACTTCTAGTGAAGCCTTCGTTCAAATGATAGGGAAAGTGGCATGATTAATTGGTTAGAAAAGAGCAATATTCCATTTAATAAAGCAATGTTAAAACCACAATTGTATGACAAATCATAAGAAATTTAAAAATAGAGTGACGTTTAGATTAAATATTAAAAAACGTACAGCATCAGGTTCTGCGAATTCCATCTTACCATCTTACGGATTTAAATCCGACCGAGATGGTACGGTCGGCTTTGAAAAGATATATTGGTAGTAATAACACAACACTTTTAATGTCAGATATTAAAAAATTAGCTGAAGAAAAAATTAATGAGATGAATGAGGATGATTGGAAACCATATTGCGAACAAGTAAAAAAAAAAACTGAAACTAACCGCTAATCGACGAAATGACGGATAAATTTATCATACATCCAGACAGTGGTAGTGAAAGTGAATGTTCTGATGAAGGCAGAGATTATTTGACAATGATCATAATTTTCTTTTATGGCCTTCACATCTCCCCTTACAACCATCCGAACCTCTCTGGAAAAAATCCCTAACAGGGAAGCAAAATAGCCTACTCTAATGTGAAGATAGTGCATAGAACAGTAAAGAGAACCTTCGTATATGCACTAATCCTGTTAGGGACGTATGAAGCAGGGGAAAGTCAAAAATAATACTTTAAATAAACAAATACACAAAAAAATACAAAAAACAAAATATTAAACTAACCTGACACTAACAAGAAATTATACTCCAATAAACTTACACGTTGCAGGGTTTAACAGGAAATACATCGACCACACAACCATACTCGTTTAGTCTACTAATACACCTAGCTATAGATGTCAATCTAGTATTGTTACACCATTTTAACAGACAGTGTCTATTAACGCGAATAAAAGGAACCCGTATGGTTATGTTCCTTAAATCGCATTCAATAACCCCATTAACCATTTTATGGGCAAAGACAAACTCTTGTACAGTGCGCCGGACCTTAAGCGGCCGCATCTTCCAAAAACAGCACTCCTCTTGATATCTTTCAAAGGAAGAGATATTACAACGAAGACCCAGCATATAGAATAATCACTTTTGCACTGCTTCTATGCTATTACACATTATAGTTCCTAACACAATTCCAGATGACAGCACAATATTCAAGAATAGGTCTAACCATAGTTTTACACTTGGCCCAACCAATGAACAAGCTTGTGATGTTACGATCAGATTTGCTTACTACTACTCGGCCTAAAAACATCAACTCCGCGTATACTTATGTTGCACGCGGTAATAACTATCATATTTACATTTACTAATCATAAACAATACGTAATCAATTATTTTATAAAATTTATTTGTACTAAATTATTAATTTTTAATAATAAACAAAAGTTTATTTGAATTTTCTTCATGCATATAATTCAAGCTTCTAGCAAGTTTACCATCCTCGCTAAACGAGGATGGATTCAAATCAGGATGGTACGGTGAGAGCCTAAGAACACGATGTCCATGTTTTTCAAAAGTTCATCCAAGTGATATTTTTGTACTTTAGTTTTATGTAACTTTACTAATTCATATAACTGTGGTTTCGGCATTTTTGAACCATACGGAATATGGGTTTTCTCCAGCCAATCGGTCATATCTTTTCTTCTGGAGTTAGAATTTGACGCTTTATCAATACCTGTATTGTGATAAGGGGCGTTATCAACAACTAATACTGACATTGGTGGAAGATTTTGAATCAATTTTTCACGCGCTCATTTCATGAAATTGTCTGTATTTATGTTGTCATGGTAGTCGCCACTTTTCAAACTGGCTTTCCAAGTTAGTAATGCGTTCGGAATAAAACCGATTTCTCCTCCAGCATGAATTAGTATTAAACGGACACCTTTATTAATCGGCACATAAAGTCCCTCAACAATACCATCAAACCACGACTTTGTCGAACAATGCGAACTTAAAACGTACGTTTCATCCAACTAAACAATTATAGCATTGCTTTGTCTGTACTTAGCCACTGCCTGCAAATATTCAATTCTCTTCCACCTGATATCGGATTCTCAATTAAAAGTTTTCTGTTATTTTCAGTTTTACGCCATTTGAAACTTAACTCTTTCAACAGCTACAAGTTGATTCACTGTCTTTAAAATCAATAGATGACAGATGTTCTTGCCTTGTTTTTTTTTAAAGTAGGAAATTCATTCTTCTTCGAATGAAATTCATTATCTGTTTTTTTAACTACACATAAATCAAAACTGTCCAGTCTACTGACAGGTTTCGAACGTCGTTTATAATTTTTCGGCGTGCTGAAAGAACACGATTGGGATGTCGAATGAAGAATTGTCTTCTTTTTTTCTCTTCTGAATTTTTGAACCTGTGTTTTTTATATCCCACAAGCAGCAGCAGTTCTTTCTTCGCATTTTTAATACCCATTATATGTTTGTCGTCAGTTAATTTACCTACTTTTAGAGCTTCTTTTTTTATAAAATCATAAACATTATTGATAATTTCACGTGCTTGACTCCTAAGTTTTTTCTCTTAACTTCGAATTTAAATTCTGCCATAACAAACCGCACTAGTAACACACGAACAAAAATAAAACAAAAAATAGTATATTACAAAAACTTTGCGAAAAACAATGAGTGTAATCAACTCAAGTGAAAAGATTTGAACATACAACAACATAAATATTGTATTGTTTAGGCGCCCGTATTGTTCGTAAGTCGAAAAACGAAATAAAAATAATAATTACGCGCAAAAATAATGTTTTGAAGAACAATAATATAATAAGATGTTAGCACGTGACGTCACAAGCTCGTAGATTCGGTGGGGGAACTATATATAGGTTCAGGATGGTATTTGCATACTGGAAATGCCAACTAACCCAAAGAAGTAAACAAAGATTACTTCTGGACTTGGAGACTATCCTACTTACATGCTCACTGAAAACTAATTTTGAATCAAAATAAAGACTAAGATCAGAAATACCATCAACAAATTGTATCGGGTGCTGACCAATCCTGTAAATATATTTTGTTACGAGGGTTTTTCTAGAAAAAGTTGCAAGAGCTGTTTTTGCCAAATTAAGCGGTATTCTGTTATCAACTGACCATATATGAATTTAAGATTGAGATGATTAGATAAGATGAATTGTAAGAACACTTACTGTTTTTTTCCTTTTTTAAATTTCATAGAAAAAAAAGGAAAAAATCAATACATGTTCTTCTTTATTTGATTGATAGTTGTAATAATTTTACTGCTACGATGCTTATTAATAATTTATTATTTAACATTATTAAATTATATATGTCAGATGAAATGGTTAATAAGACACTTACATATTTTAACATTCTCCATTTTTTCTAATTTAAATAAAATTGATGATTCATGGTTTTAAAACTCAAAAAGGTAGTAAAAAGGAAACATAATTTAAATAAAATTTTTGGAAATTAACACTACTATTGATTTTCTGATTTATCCTTGGAAGATTTCTATTATGATTGTCTCAATTTTTGATTTGAAACATCTTTATTCTAGGTGGCTACAAAAGATGTTATAAATTGAAGAATAAAAAAGCAAATGTATTTTTATATTTTATTATAATATGTAAATAAAAATGTGTTGTAAATAAAAAATATATAGTAAATAATCATTCAATTTTATTAATACAAATTGTTTCATTACCTATCTCTACTTGTATCAGTTTATCAGTACAGCTTCAAATCACACAGATAAACCTACATGAAAAAATTTACAATACTATCACACTACTTTTTGATACTTTTTTAAACAAGAATCTTCAAAGAAGATTAGAGATACTGTAAAATGTATATTTTACTGTCCTTAGGCGGTATCACAGACTGTACCTTTAATTGCTTCTGAAACAGGGGCTTTAAATATTCTGTAGTTAACATCTTGTGTGTCAAGTTTTCCATGTAAATAAAGAGGTAGCCTATCTGTAAGAACCCATAAATTGCTCTCTGTATCGACTTTCAAGTCATTTGGGAAAATCATTGTTTCATTATCAGATGCTACCAATCCATTTGTGTCTGCAGAATATTCAGTTCCATGCTTAAAAGAGTTCCAACAACCAACTCCATCTTTATTTATTTGTGTGTAGAGAAGCACACCAGATTTCTCATCTAAAAATGAAGCTGTAGCTTGAGAATTCGGTCCTCGAGAACCAAGCTGTTTATATTCATAATAACTGTTTGAAGCAAGTGTTTCGTTTTGCAAAATTCTTGATGATACTGCAAACTCTCTTGTACTTGATAAAGCATGGAAGTATACTGTTCTGTAGCCATCTTCTTGAACGGGAGACAAGGCCATTCCAAATACTCCATCAACCCATTGGAAATTGACACCACCAACATGATAATTTCCTGCAAGAGGATCCATATGGAAGAAGTGGTGTTCTACTCTCCAGCTATCATTAGATTCCCAACTATAAACAATGACAGCATTACTACCAAGATCAGGAAGATAAGCAAATGCTTTATCACACTTATCACTTGTTACATCAATTATTACATTAGCAAAAAAAGATGGTTCTTTTATGTGCTCTTTTTTAATGTAATATTCCCGTATAAGAGTGTCAGTTTTCAAGTCATATACTAGTAACTTTGGACTAGTGATGTGTTCAGAGCTTCCAAGAATATCAGTCACACCTGTGTCCATAACCCACAGGCGGTGGCATTGATCAGCTCTTACTCGAAAGACAGAAACAATCGTAGTTGAGTTATCCTTCTTATGAATATCATTAGCTTCAAAATTAGGATAAGGTATTAAATTTGGAGACTTATTTGATGTGTCTGAAACAAAAATATAATTCAATGTGTCAGTAATTAATATTGTTTTGATGCAAACAAAGTTAATATTTTTCTATTTATACATATTAAAAATGCATAACTTTTCAAATGATACCAAATGTAATATGTAAAAACATAATTAAATTAATAATGGCAGATGAAAACAAAATTTCATTTCATACAGCATGATTGGATACACTGTATTAAGTCATGAGTATTTAAAGTCCTCTTTTAAAAATTGTGCCCAGTGATGCAATTGTAACTGATCACAGAGGGGTAGAATTCAATTTTTATATTTTAGATTAAAATTGTCTCTATTAATTTCTCATATATATTATTCACTCATAAATGAACAGCAATGTAAATAATAATGAAATCACCAGTATCCATTTTGGTATTTTATCAATGTTCAGATTAATAATACTAAGCTAATAGAGTAGATTATTATTAACAGCATATTTTACAATTAACAGCATATAATATTAACAAAATTTTACATGTCTAACAAGTTCAAATTTTTTTTTCATGATAGCAAACAGTGAGGAGACTTATTTAATATTATACATCTATTATAATGAGATTTTTACACCAATAAGTTTATGTGATTATCAGGGTATCAATTTTTTTTTAAGTTAAGGATTCTTATTGATGAATGATGCTGATTTATGAAAGGATGTCAATAAAAACAGTGTTAGATAAACTTCCTAAAAATATTATTAAAACTCAAGTTAAAATTATAAATAATAAAGTTATTAAAACAAGTTGAAATAAAAAATTGTGATGGTATTGACTGTCTGGACAGAGTTTCTTCCTAAGAAAATTGGGGTAGCCTGAAATTTTGTTTGGGGTCAGATATAAATAATTAGTTTTTTATATAAATAATTTTCCTGTGATTTCAATAAGGAAATCACAATTATTATTTATATCCTGATGAAATTTTAATTTATTCTAATATAAATGAGTTTACCAAAGAAAGAGATGTACAGGCAATACAGCGTCTGAGTCAGTATCTGCAGATAAATAAGTTGATGCAAATAAAGTAACTGCATGGAATTTCAAAATGAATGTAGTAAGTATGATTAACATCGTATTATTATCTGCCCTAATGCAGACACTATGTTCATTTCCATTCTTTTCTATCCCTAGCTAAACATTTAAGATCTTGATAGTCCTCATTATTTTTAAAGTTGTTTACAATTTTTACTTGCTCAACGTTTTCTTTTTTGTATGCAGATATTCTTACCTTTTATTACCTCCTGTTATCATTATTTTAGTTTTCCTGACATCATCTTCATTTGATATTCTTTTACAGTGCCTTCAAATTTTAAAATCATCTCTTGAATATTCTGTATATAATTCATCAACTAAAAAATCCAATTCATCTCTGAACTTTTAACAATCTATTCTTCTTCCCTTTACACTGCTCCTTCATTTTCTTCTAACACATTTTTTAAGATATCTTCAACAAACTTATTAAACAAGATTGGTAATAGCCAGTATCTTCTTTCTAGATCAAACCACTTAGTTTGAGCATCATTTTATTTTCATAATTGTTTTCTGATTCAATTCTTTAATTAATCTTTGATCTTTCCAAGATATCTTTGGCTTTTTAATATTGTATTTCCATTAGTGTTTCCTATTTGACATGGTCAAATGCTATTTCCCTATCTACAAAATACACAGTATACGCAGTATAATTTGTTGAAGCACAAATTTAATGAATTGAATTAATGAACTGTGAACTGTGAGCCTCTATCACTATGTTAGCTTTCTTTTCTTTCTTTTTCCTGTTTAGCCTCCGGTAACTACCATTTTAGATAATACTTCAGAGGATAAATGAGGATGGTATGTATGAGTGTGAATGAAGTGTAGTCTTGTACATTCTCAGTTCGACCATACCTGAGATGTGTGGTTAATTGAAACCAAACCACCAAAAAACACCGGTATCCGCGATCTAGTATTCAAGTCCGTGTAAAAATAGCTGGCTTTACTAGGACTTGAACGCTAGAACTCTCGACTTACTAATCAGCTGATTTGGGAAGACGCGTTAACCACTAGACCAACCCGGTGGGTACCACTATGTTAGCTGGGTTTGAACTGAATGATTCGAATCAATCAAATGAATAATATTACAAAAATAATAGAATTAAATTTACCTTAAATAAAATAATATTAAATAAATTTTAAAAAATCTCTGTTTAATAATATTGGGCTTCCTGTGGGAACTGCATGTGAGGCTAGAGTGGTGAGGTAATGCAAACATCTTGTGCGAGGCTAGACCAATCACCATCAACTGGTAACAAACAAGGGTACCTCTGGGGCGATGATTTGGGAGCTTCAATTGCGTGTTCTTATAATATCTCTGCAAACAATTGTCCGATTTTCAAAATTCAAACAGGGTATTTGTTAGTAGATTGAAGGATTTGATATTAAAGTTCTGATCAGGTCTTACATCAATAAGAAAATTTTATCCTCCTACGAAAATATTTAAATGCAGTCGCGCAGCTCTGAATAGTAATTATCAAACATTAAAGAGCCCCCAACTGCATGTAAAAATCTTCGTTGAAGGATAAATTTTCTTATCAGTGTAAAACTTGGCGAGTAGTTAATCATTAAGTAACCTTAAATGCGTGCTATTTCTACAACATAAAAAATATATATAAACTGTCTGAAAGTTGATTGGTCATCCATTATTTTATTTAATTAAATACTGCTTAATGATATTTAGTCCTTTATTTCCACACCTTGTTTTCTTTTTTTTGGTTCGATTTATTGTCGTTTTCTAGTTCAATTTATTTATTTTTTTGTTTTTTGGCAGTGTTTTTTTATTTTTATAATTGTTTTTATTATTAATTGTTATTTGTTCAGAATTCACAGAAGAATTTTTGCTGAATGCAAAATTTTACTAGCTGTTCTGTTCTGTTCTAAATATTGATATTTACAACACTGTGCTTTCTGGGGATTTGAATCATGGTTCTTTTAAGAAAGTTTTCTGGTAACATCCCACTATTTTAGATTGTATTATAGTATCACTATTTCTTGTAATCCTTTTTTAGTAAGACATTTAATCACTTTTATTGGCAATTCCTCTATTCCTACAGCATTTCCATTCTTCTTATGTATTATTGTTTATGTAACTTTATTTCCCACCTACATACATGTGTTTGCCTTGCTCTGCAGTGAGAAAGGCGTACCATTCGAGGCAGTCAGCTGGTTAAATTTACTTAACAATTGTAATTGTCTATAGTAAGAGTAGCAGTAATAGTAATATGAATTTATTTACACATTCATTCAGTTAGAAGACAGTCTATATTCAGTAGTTGTAATCAGTTCATTCTTGTGGTTTATGAAGAATAAATTCAGACTTTTCTTCTATTTCATAGTGTTAATTCAGTTTAAGACTTGGGACCTATTCTTACATTTTGGTCCTCCGGGCCGGATAATAAGAACATTTTGTAAAAAAACATTTGTGCGTATGATACACAACGATAAAATATTAAGCATTATTAACATTATGTTAAAACGTTGAAACATTGCAAGTGGAATAGTAAATGATTCCTAGAAGTCGTGACTCATCGAAGACAAACAACCGGTAACCAAAACAAACAAATGCCTGGCAACCGTAGACTAAAACAATATTTCAACAAATATTGAACTGTAATTAATCAAAACGGGAAAGAAACGTCATAACCGAAGTAAAACACTAAATTAGAATAATTTTATTGACTTTCTATGTATACATTTTGAATAATACTTTGTAATTTTTATATCGTTCATGTGTATTTAAAAAAGGTTGCATTTTTAAAAATCGTTTATGCTACTTGTTTGTTTAGTCAGTAATCTGTTTATATTTCAAATCATGGATTTGAAAACATTAATCTTCAAACGAGGGCTAATAAAATCCAAATCATTTAAGAACTTGCTTAGTTCATGTACACCTGGTGAAACACAAAATATCGCTCAGTTGCAATTACGATTAGGTAAGTTTTAAGAAACATGGGAAGAATTCAATTAAATACAGGATGAAATCGAGATTTTAGACTCTACTCCAGAGCTTGAAACAAAAAACTTTAATGAACGCTTGGAATTCGAAAACCCATTTTTTGAGACCGTTGCTCGTTGCCCGAGCGGAACAGTTGCTTAATTCATTTCAACACAGAAATTCTCTTACTTCCATTAAACAAGAAACACTTTCATCAGAATTACCACATTCTGTTAGGGTTAAACTCTCTCAGATAGACGCTCCCAAATTCTCTGGAAAATACGAAGACTGGATTAGCTTTAAAGAATTATTTACAGCTGTTATTGACAAAAACCCAGATATTTATGAGGTCCATAAATTTTATTATTTACGGCAATCGCTGAAAGGGGGAAGCGCCGCTAAATTAATTGATTCAATTGATTTGACTGCACAAAACTATAAAGGTGCTTGGGAGTTACTCACTAAGAGATTTAAAAATGAAAGGCTCATTGTTGAGCTTCATATTAAGGCATTATTTGAATATCCTAAGTTAGACAAGGAATCAAGTTTTGCGATTAGGAAAATTATTGATGAAACCAACATTCACATTAAGCATTAAAATCTTTAAAACAGCCCACTGATACTTGAGATTCTATGTTAGTTTACCTGTTAACAACTAAATTAGATTATAATTCAGTAAAGGAATGGCAAATTCACGCCCCTCCTGATCGTGTTGCTACCTTTGCAGAGTTTCTAGAATTTCTTAACAAAAGCGTGCAGACATTAGAGGCTGTTGCTTCTACTTGTCAAGCAAAATATAGTCTTGCTCAACCAGCCAAATCAGAATTCAAATGTAGTCGCTTAGTTACCAAAATACACAATTCCATTCATTTTACCACCAAAAGGAATGATACAAAACAAAATAATTACCTAATATGTAAGCAAACACATAAAATCTTTACTTATGTAGAATTTCATAAAATGTCTTCTCAAACACGAAACAGTTGTGTGTAATGTGAAATTAAAATTGTGTCTGAATTGTCTAAGACAAGGGCATAAGGTTAATGAATGTAAGGTTACTAGTCATTGTAAATTATGTTCTAAGAATCATAACACTCTATTACATAACCCACAAGATATTCAAGAAAAATCAAACCAGTCATCAAGTACAATTTCTACATCAATTTCATATATTTCTCAAATCAAAAACCGTAATTTATCTCAAGTTATTTTAGCTACCTCCCTGGTTGAGATATTATTTTTTTCTGGTACTCCTTATACATTTAGAGTGTTGCTTGATCCTGGCTCATCTATTAACATTATAACAGAAGCGCTCTGTCAAAAGCTAAAACTCTGTCGATTGCATATACAAGCTCACGTTAGCGAGATCAATAATGTCAGTATAAACACAAATTCACTTGTTACTACCACAATAAAGTCAAAATTCTCTAACTTTGAAAATCAGTTAGACTTTATAATTCTCCCTAAAATTACTCAAATGCTACCTAGTTCAAAAATTGAATTGTTTATTCTGCCTAAAATATTCTTAGCTGACTCATTCTTCTACCAGCCTAACAAGGTTGATGCTATCATTGGAGCAGAAGTTTTTTATCACCTGCTATGCATTGGACAAATGCAATTGGCAAATGGCTGTCCTATACTGCAAAAAACTTCCTTAGGTTGGATATTATCCAGAAGGGAATTAGAATCATATTCCAATGTCCCATCACTACACTGCTGTCATGCATCCTCATCAGAAGATATTCAACAACAAATGGAAAAGTTTTGGTCAGTTGAAGAACTGCAATTCAACATATCTGATACATTATTGACAGGAGAAGATGCAGTTTGTGAAAAAATTTATTGCGATACAGTAAAGAGAACAGAAGAAGGAAGATTTATCGTTCAACTACCAACTAAAGCAAACATCATTAATTTGGGTTCAACTCAGGAGGGTGCATTAAGAAAATTTCTTTCAATAGAAAACCGTTTACCCCGAAACCCAGAATTAAGGCAACAATACGTCAAATTCATGAAAGAGTATGAAGACCTCAATCACATGGAGTTAGTCAGTGAAGATGACATTCAGAAATCAGAGTATCACATTCCCCATCATGCTGTCTTCCGGGAAAATAGTACTACTACCAAGCTTCAGGTTGTGTTCGACGCATCTTGTAAGTCAGATACTAATTGTTCATTAAATGAGAGTTTGATGGTTGGACCTGTGATTCAAGAAGAACTATTCTCCATTGTATTACCGTTTTCGCTCTCACATTTATGTCATGACTGCTGATATAGAAAATATGTATCAGCAAATTCTGGTAGATCCACAATAGACACACAATACCAGCTAATTTTCTGGAGAGAGGATTCATCTCAGCCGATCAAGACGCACAGATTACTGACTGTAACATATGGGACAGCTTCAGCGCCGTTCTTAGCCAGCAGAACTTTGAAGCAGTTAGCACTTCAGAGCGCAGATACATTTGTTAAAGCAGCAGAAGTTATTCTCTCAGACTTTTACATAGATGATTTGTTGACTGGGACAAATTCCATATCGGAAGTTTTAGAACTACAGACTCAATTAACAGATTGTTGTAAACAAGGGGGATTTAATTTAAGAAAATGGCGAGCAAATGACCGTTGATTGATTGAAAATTTGTCACCAGAAATTTGTGAATCTGGACAAAACTATGACATAAAAAATGACCTTACAGTTAAAGCCCTTGTCAGCTTACATCTTAGCCCTTGAAGGCTAAGATGATTATACAAGACTTATGGAAGTTAAAGTTATCCTGGGATGACAGGGTGCCTATCCATATTCACACCAAGTGGATACAATTCAAACAATCATTAATTGACCTTCATCAACTAAGAATTTCTAGATGCATTATCTTTGACTCCCAAATCATTTCACTGCAGCTACATACATTTTCTGATGCATCTCAAGCAGGTTATGGAGCCTGTGTGTATTTAAGAAGTGAATATGCAAACGGAAACATTGAAAGCCGGTTGATATGTTCCAAAACAAGAGTAGCTCCTATTAAGGCTGCAACACTGCTGAGATTAGAGTTATGCAGTGCTACATTAGCAGCAGAGTTGGCTCAAAAAACATTGTTGTCTTTGAAGATTAATGTGACTGAAAAATACTTCTGGACTAATTCAACGATAGTTCTGTCACGGCTATCATCTATTTCCACAAATTGGAATGTTTGCATTGCCTATAGAATTTTGAGAATTCAAAACTTAACAGATATTAAGGACTGGAGACATGTTCCAAGTAGCGAAAACCCAGCTGATCTGGCCTCACGAGGTATCAATGCCAATTAACTGATAGATTCTTCGTTGTGGTGGAAAGGACCATATTGGCTATCAAGTGATTGTACTTGGAATAGTTCACAAGATGTTCAGTTACATAAGGTCCTCCACCTTATGTAAGTGAACATCTTATTGAGCTTTCAGAATATAAATCACAACTATGTGTTTGTGTTGCAATTGATAACAATAGTTTTATTTATAAGTTCTCATAATTTCATAAGTTACAGTATGTCGTTGCTTGTATTCTAAGGTTTATCAATAACTGTAGACTAAAGGACAATCAATATCTTCTTTCTGGATGTTTGACAGTTACAGAATTGCATGATTCATTAAACAAAATTGTATACATAATTCAGACTGAAAATTTTGGTGAAGAAATTAAAACGTCTTCAAAAACAAAGGAACACAATTCAAATAGCAATTTAATACAATTTTGCCCAATTTTAGATAAAGATCAACTTCTCAGGGTGGGCGGAAGATTACAAAAATCTATGCTTTGTTACGACTGGAAACATCCTCTGTTACTACCATCAAACAATCCTTAATTACATCCTTAATCATGAAACAAGAACAAGAAAGATTGTTACATGTCGGACCTCAAGTTGTGTTAGCATCAATACGACAAAAGTTTTGGCCTCTCAATGGACGAAATCTTGCCAGAAAGATAATACATGATTGCATTATGTGCTTCAGAAACAACCTAAGGGTAACTGAACAGATAATGGGGCAACTCCCCACCAGCTGAGTTCAACAACTTCAACCTTTTCTGCATAAGGGTTACATTGCAGTTTTTGTATGCATGAGCACAAGAGTTATTCACCTGGAGCTAGTGCAGGAGTTCATTACAAAGTCATTTCTGGCAGCATTAACAAGATTTACATCATGAAGAGGCAAGTGCATTCAAATTTTTCAGATAATGCAAAGAACTTCATCAGAGCTAGAAAAGAATTACGAGTCATACGTGCCTTACTTTCATCAAAAGAACATCAAGATACTGTTGTGCAGTCCATCAGCGAAGATGGTATTCAGTGGAACTTCATTCTGCCTCGATCATCTCACTACAGCAGATTGTGGGAAGCGGGTGTGAAGTCAGTTAAACATCATCTTGTTAGGGTTGTAGGTAAGACAACTTAACCTATAAAGAATTAAATACAGTTTTATGCAAGGTGGAAGGTTGCTTGAACTCCCGTCCGCTGACTTCTTTATCCTCCGACCCATCCAATCTCACTCCCTTGACTCCCGGTAATTTTTTAATAAGCCAACCACTACTAGCAGTTCCAGAGAAAGACGTAGCCCAACTTAATATCCATAGACTTGACAGATGGCAATGCTTCTCCCAATTAACTCAACACTTTTGGCAGCGATGGAAACAAAATTCATGTCTGAACTTCAAGCAATGGTAAAGTGGAGGAAGACCTCATAAAATGTAAAACCAGGTATGCTTGTGGTAATTAAAGAGGACAACATTCCTCCTATGACTTGGAAATTAGGCCGTGTTGTAGAAGTTTTTCCCGGAAAGGACGGTAAGGTGCGAGTAGTTACTGTGAAAACTTAAAATCAGATTTAAAAAAAAAGTGTTCTTAAACTGTGTGTTTTGCCAATAGACACTGAAAATAACAGAGACAATCATAAAACTGATTAGAATCTTAAATCATTTTAAATTTAATGTTTATTCCATTAAGTTCTTTTCATTATGATATTTTTTCTGTATTAACTTCACTGCTTATTTTTTTGTGTTATTCTTATATTTTGATGTTTTTGTTTATGTTGAAAACTGATGTTTTCAAGGTGGACGGTATGTTGCGTTCCTAACGCATTTTGTATTTCCCGCCTACATACATGTGTTGCCTTTCTCTGAAGTGAGAAAGGCATACATTCGAGGCAGTCAGCTGGTTAAATTTACTTAACAATTATAATTGTCTATAGTAGCAGTAATAGTAATATGAATTTGTTTACACATTTATTCAGTTAGAAGACAGTCTATATTCAGTAGCTGTAATCAGTTCATTCATGTGGTTTATGAAGAATAAATTCAGCCTTTTCTTTTATTTCATTGTGTTAATTCAGTTTAAGACCTGGGACCTAACCCTACACTGGTCATATTAAAAAATAAAATGTTTTACCAAATGAAAGGTATTTATTGCTTTGACAAAATTAGTACATTATTATAAAAAACATTACTGTACATTATTATTTAAATTAGTATTATTATATTTTCTAATTCTTCTAGACAATAAAACATTCAGCTAACTGTCTTTTTGCATAATTTTTTAATAAATGTTTTTTTTTATATTCATTTGTTTGTCTGAGTATCAATTTCATGATATTTTGCAATAGTGCAAAATGTCACTAATATAATGGTTTACTTTTAAACATTTCTGTCTAGGGTTTCTGCTCCCGTTGCTGTTTACGTCTTTAAATAGTCCCTGCACTCTCTTCACATTCCTTGTTCTCAGTTGCATTATTATTTCAATAGTTTTTCTCTTTTCACATACCATTTACGAAACTGGATTTTGCATAGTCATGTACTAACTTCAGGGAGGGTAATGCACATTTTTCTGTGAATAACAATATTTATTATCTAGTATGATATACTGTTAGTTTGAATATTCCTTTGAACTGTTTGATTATTTTGCAATAATAGAAATAATGGTATTATTCATCTTATTTTAGTATAAAATTAATTTTTTTTCAGATATGTTTAATGTTATATGTATTCTGTACTTTACTTCAACTGCTTTTTTTACAACATTCAAGGTTCAAGTTTAATTTACATTGGTTCTGCTGTTAATGTATATTTGTCAAAAGCACAGGAAATGAACTAATACATCGAGAATATCTGCAAGCAGAGTTGTATAAATGTAAAAATAACACTATTACATAGCAGGATAAATTGTTTGGTTGATTATTCATTTATAATTTTGTCACTGTAATCATTAGTTTTAATAGTGTCAAGTGTAATTTTTTGAAAAAGTTAATATGTATTTTTTTCTGACAAACTATTTTCTTACAAAATATCTACTTCTTTTTCAAATAGCCCAATTCATCAAGCATGTGATTACAAATTTGAAAGTATCTTTTTCACTTTACACCATTTAAGATACTTGACTTAATCCAATAGATCAAATATTAACCTGTAAAGAAGTATTTTGCTGCAACAAACTGTTATCAAATAGGATGCACTGCTGATTTGATTATTCATAGGAATTGTTAGATTATTTTATGATAATAAAAGTAATAATCTTATTCATTTAATTTATGTTCATTTTCAGATGGGTTTATTTTAATACATATTCTCTACTTTATGACAACTTCTTCTTTCAAGATTTGAATTTCACAATTGGTTTACATTGGTTCTGCTGTTTTCATTTAATGGTAAAGAAGACTACCTATTACATCAAGCAACACCAAAAGCAGTATTGTATAAATTTATAACATACATACTGTATTACATACCTTCAAATTTGAGGAATGTTATTCTAAATCTCTTCTATTATTTCACGATCCTTTTCATGAAATGATTTTAATTTCAAGATATATAATTGTCTCCTGTGTTAGTATAATAGTCAAGATTCTGAATTTTCTCCAATGCATGAAATAAGAACTCCATGAGTGGTAACGTACAGTATTATATCAGTAATAAAATATCATTTATCATGATACACTGCTTGTTTTATTAATCATATTTTGTATAGAATAAACACATGTTATAAAAATTTATAAATTTTTATGGTTTTTTTTAATATGAAAATTTTTTCTGTTTTCAGATCATTGGAATGTAACTAATATTCGCAACATTATTTAAACATGTCTTTTTTCATTTTTCTTTTTATGTCAATGAATTACATTGGTTTTATTGGATTATGGTAATATTCATAACAACTGGACTTTGAGCATTAAAACAGAAAGATCTCCATAGATACAGAATATGTAATGTACAAATTTATATCTATTACTATACTTTATAGGAGGACATACTGCTGGTTACTGATTGTTTTGTTATATTGAATTGTTGTATATATATATATATATATATATATATATATATATATATATATATATATATATATACAAGAGTTCATTATGGTTAAAATTAGCTTCAATTTATTTAGAATTTTAAAATATTTTCTATTTTCAGATGTGTGGATTTTCCTAATATGTTCAATCTATGATCTCATCTCATGTTTATGGCAGTGGTTAAAGCAGTGGCATATTTCCATTTTGCTCTTCTTCCTTTACCTTATTGATTAACTGGATTTTGCATTATAGAAAGATCAAGTATTCACTTGAAAAGGGGTAATGTAAAATTTTATGTAGCACAAATTTAATCCATTCTGGATAATATGGTTTAACTGAATATAATACATTATGTAATTTTACCTTCAAAAATTTTTTAATTTAAAGTTTTTTTATACTTTCAGATTTTGGAATGTCACAGAAAATCTCTAGCATGATTTCATGACGTTCACTCTGCCTAGATAGTGTTTATATCTGTGATATATTTCCTTTTCACTATTATCATATTCATGTTAGGAAACTGGACTTCTTCTATTACATAGAATTCAAACTCCATGAGGGGTAACAAACAATTCTATGTTACTATCAATATGTTATGTAGAAAGATATAATGCTGGTTACATTAAACATAGATTTAAAAGAAAAATACCATAGTAGATTTAACAATGCAATTATTTATTATTTTTAAAATTATAGTTTATTTATGTTTTCTGTATCATAAATATTCACTACTTTAATTCAACATGTCCTTTTATCGTTATTGTAATAATGTTGGCATGTTACAATGGCTTCACTGTTTTCTTATAAAACTTAGAACAGATGGAATTTGACTAACATCATGCAGGAACTCCACAAAGCATAATGGACAAATTTATAACTCAAATATTATAGCTTATAAAATAATATATACTACTAATGGATACTAATCATTTCTAATATTAAACTAGCTCTATTATCTTTCTTGTAAACTCTTATTTATGTAAAGTTCAGCTGAAATCATTTTCAAGACATATTAAGATATTTCCATTCAGTTGATACAACCAACCTTCCAAAGCCAAAGGAACCAAACTATGACCCCCTGTGCTAGAGTTCAACCTGTCATAGATCATATGAACCGAGTATCGAAACACCACTACACACCTGGGAAGTTCTTTTCTATTGATGAAAGTATAATACTAACTAAATTGCACAACCCTCTATTACAATAATTACCTAAAAAACACCGTAGATTTGGTTTGAAGTTGTGAGTGCTTTGTGATGCAGTTTCACACTACTGTCTCAATTTTTATGTTTACAAAGGTGCCAAGCATTCTGATGCACGGGAAGTGAAAGAAAAAGGACTTGGCTGTAATGTAGTCATGAAAATTTTAGAAATAGCTGGTTATCTAAATAAAGGGTACCAGACATTTGTGGGTAATATTTTTCACTTCAATTAGAGTACCCAAATTTTGTATACCAAATTTACATTTTTGACAGGTATAATTAGACAAAACAGAAACGGCATCCCTTTAGATTTGAAAGTAAATTACTCAGTTGGTCAGAGAAAATACAAAAGGAAAAATAATATGTTGATGTTAGGGTAAAGGCAAAGAAAAACATAAAAGAACTCAGTATTATTGTTTTCAACTGATGCTAAGGGTGGGGAAGAACAAAAATAAAAAAAAAGAGGAAATAAATTATACATTACTAGTAAACCTAAAATAATACGCGATTACAATGCCTATATGGGAGAGGTGGACTGTAATGATCAAATGTTACACCAATACATGAATGACCATAAAAGTGTTAAATTCTGGAAAAAGATAACTTTTAATTTGCTCAAGTGAAAGTTATTAAATATATATATTCTGTGCAAAGAAAATACCGCAAATTCTATGTCTAGACTTAAATTTACAGTTACATTAGTTAATGTATTAGTCTCTGAATGGTTTTATTTAAAGAAAAATGAAAACAATGGTGACTCTGATAATGATGTCGAAGAGCAACGAAATGGTAATGCTGTCACATTCTTGCAGTTTTTATGAAAAACTGCCCAATAAAAGGGAAAAGAATTGCTATGTTTGCAAAAGCACCAGAATGGGTGGAAAAAATCCACCTTTATATCTGCTAAGTGCTAAAAAGGTCTACATACAAAATGTTACCCACTATACAAATGCTAGAATTACTCTTCCTCAAACATTTACACACCATAGAGTTACTTAAAATAATATTTAGGTTAGATGTTTTTACATTAAAATAAAACTGTTCTTATTACTGAAAAATTATTTTTTGTATAAATATTTTTCAATAGTGCTAAAACCTGTGTTGGGTTATAAATTCCATTCTTACCTAAATTAATGAAGGCCTTCCCACAAAACCAAAAGTGTGTTAATTTACAAAAAACTTTCTGACTGTTATTTGTTGAAATAATTCAATGAAATTTGGTGTGTGTTAATTTTTAAGTGTACTTTTATAATATGTACATAATGGCACCAGGATTTTTTTTTGGGATTACCTTTCACTGCACTTCAAGAAAAATATTTCAAATCTTTTTTTGGATAAGTCAGTTTTTCTATACAATTTTTTATTTTTTTGCATTATTATGTATTTATACCATACTTAATGTTTTAGAGTAGTTAATAACAAGCAAAACAAAAATATCATAAGATTTGGTTAACAAAAAAATTAGTTATGAGTTTTTTAGCTAAATACTGCAAAGGTGCTAAATTAGGGCTGGGATTTTATGTAGATAGCACAATAATAAGCTCTGGGATTTTATGGAAGATATCTGTAAAACCTTTCTGAGAGCCAAAGGGTTAACAACAATGCTATTGGTTATTGCTCTGAAAAATGAACTCCACAATGAGCTTTGAAAACTCCTTTGGATTAATGAGTATTATGTAAGTTGAGAGTTATAATTTTCAGTAACTTAAAATTATAGGTAGATAATGTGAATTTGACACCTCAAGAATCATGATGATGTAAAGAGTTTTTTAAAATTTTCAAAAGATATTTGAAATTGTGTTTTATTCAATTAATCCCTGTTTCCTCAATACTAGGTGGCAGCCTATTTGGAATATGATGTTATTACAAAAGAATTTTTAAAATAAAATATTATGATTAAGTTTTAAAGGAAGCTAATAACAAAATCCTACAAGAAAAATATTTTATCATTAAGAAGAATTTTGAAGTTTGATGGGTAATATTAATTTACAGATTAATCACATATATAATCTACAATTGATAATAGATCATATGGATCTCATATTAATTTATCTGTTTGATGTAATTAGTATTAATAATTGGAATTAAGTTGAGAACATTATTCAAGCATATAAAAGGATTTAAAAACATCTTCAGGCGTGTAAATGTATAACTGCAATATTTCAAAACATAATCACAATAGAATTAATTTTTTTTTTCTTTAGCATCATTCATTAGCAAAAAATTATTGCATATAATAAAGGAAAAAGTATTCATTTAAAAAAATTAGTTTTTGTAATCACAAACCAAATCAAATTTTACACTGAAACATTTTTAGCAACTAACTTACTCCAGCAGGAACATCGGCTGATGTTACTGCTGGCAGTACATTTTAATTAGATATTCTGTATTTAAAATATGGTTGAAAAGTGATTAATAGATACAGTTCAAATAATTTTAGACCAAATTCTAAAAATATGTTTGTAAATTTGAAAAACATGTAATATTTACACCTGGGCCTGGCCCTTGGCAAAGATGTGAGTGCTCAGATCTAAGACAGCTCTATCTAGGGTAGTCTCTTGAAGTTTATGTACTGTCACAGCCCAGCACAATATTAGTGGCAGCATATGCCATTCCACTTTACCCTGTCCCCCTAAAGCATCAATTTAAATAGCAGGCTCGATCTTCAGTTTGATACCAAAAGCATTACCTCTAATCGTACTGTCATCAAACTAAAGATTGTTTGTGGGAGCTCGCTGGGCTCAAGCTGGTCTCTGCGTAGCACAAGTCACTCAATTTTTCTGAGTATATCAGTTAATCTGTGTTATGGTTTGGTTCCATCATGATTTTGTACTATACTAGCAAACACCCCATTTGAATTTCGAAAATTGAAAGATTGTTTGTAAAGATATAACAATTGTGAATAACCGTGATCTGTTAGATCGAGAGTGTACCTGATGCATGTAAAAGTTAGCCTTCAATCCACTAACAAATACCGTTTGAATTTTGAAAATTGAACGATTGTTTGCAGAGATATAACAGCACCCCATTGCACCTCCCAAAACAGTGCCCCAGGGGCACCCCGTTTGTTACCAGTTGATGTTGCTGATTGTTCTGGCATCGCGCAAGGTGCTATCTTCACCTCAACACTAGCCTCACATGCAGTCCCATGGGAAGCCCATTATTGTCAAACAGAATCTTTTAAAATTTATTTAATTTTATTTTATTTAACGCAAATTTAATTCTATTATTTTTGTAATATTATTCATTCGATTGAGTTGAATCATTCACTTCAAATTCAGCTTACAGAGTGATAGAGGCTCACAATTCATTAATTCAATTCATTAAAGTTCGTCTTCAACCACCAAATCTCCACTACTTCTTGTATTTATTTATTTACACATATTAATATATATATATATGTTATGCACAAATTTATATGTCCTATGACATTCCTGGTAATGTAAGGATTCCAACATGGGGTCATACATCTAAATCAGTTCAACCATTGAGCTGCTACGGTGGAAAACATACATACATATACCCTAAATACATTACACTCCTTTTTGGGCAATCGTAAAAAAGCAGCACCAGTCACTGAAGATACAAAAAAAATTAGTTTTAGTCATTATAAGTTACTAAGAATGTTTTATTATAAAATCTGATCAGGTTTGTTGTTAACAAAAGTTTATATTTTTTAAATTATCAACAATCGTCACGAATAAAAACATAGGAAAAAATATATTTTACATATTAGAATATAGAATATATAAATAAAGTCATACCTTTCAGTGAAACATAAGTAAGAGTGGCAAGAATTCCAGCTTTCCATCTTGGTAATGTAATGAATAATTTATCTTTGTATACTTCAAGCCCGAGTGGCAAGTTATGTTCCTTAATGAATGCTCCAGAATCAATAGCTGCCTTTCTAGCCGCTTCACTTGGAAAAGCAAAATCCACTTGTTTCCAGCTAAACACTTCTTTAAGTTTTCCATTTTTTGCTTGCACCAGAGCAAGAGTAAGCATTCCAAATATTACAGTTTTAATAACTTTAAATTCCATCCTGAAAAATAACAGATAAATAATTATAAATATACCTTATTAATTTTTTTATCATATTTCTCACTAGAAGTGCATAAAAGGATTTTTCTAGGCAAATAATACCAGAGGGCTACAATTATCTGAATCTGTATTTCATTTGTACTTTACATCAAGCACTGGAAGTAAAGACTTATTTATTCATTACAAAACAAACAACTGATGTATTATACACAGAATAAACTTTACTAGACTGCCAACATAAAGGTTGGATGTAGGATACAGAGCCCACATACTACTATTTGCAATATTTAATGTAAAAAAATTATTTCTATTAGTTCCTACTTGTCCATCAGTTTTTCATATGTTATGATTCCAAACTAAGATATATACTGAAAAATATACGGGCAATGATTTACAGAGTATTTAACATCACCAGAAGTTTAGACACATAAGTTATTATCATAACTATTTTTTCTTAATCTTATGATAGTACTCGTACTTGATGTTTGCTGTTCTACACTCTTTTGTAATGCCTAAATTAACTCAAAAAAGGATTATACATGTACTCATATGAATATTATATATTACATAATACGAGTAGATTATACTTTTAAAGATTGTGATAAATTAAGCTTGAATCCAGATCAATTGTTTAGATTATATCGCTATATTTTAACTATATAAATTTTGTTAACAAAGTTACTACCGTCATAAAATCATTTTGATACAGAAACTGGCGATGGAGGTATAACTTTTTTTTTTACAAACTCGCTACCACCGAAGTAATCGTGAAATAAACCAAGAAATATAACGATTAAAATATAAAGTGTTAATTATATATTTTATAGACTTGTTTTGTGAAAGTTACGCTCGGAAATTGTTTGTAGAAAAAAGGGTGTAAAAATGGTTTTCTTGCCTTTTTCTTTAATGCTAGACGCGTTCATTACTGTTTAGACGATTTGTTAATAAAATGTAAAACAGAGGAGGCTTTTAATCGATATGTATTGCGCTCTTTAGACTTCTCTGTTGAAACAAGTGGTAATAGCTCAAACTCAAGTGTCTTCTTTCGTTAACCAAACTATAATTTGATTTTAGTTGTACAAAATTATTTTTGTTCTTACCAAATATGTACGAGTGTAAGCGTGGTAGAGCCTACCGTAAAACTAATTTTACTAATGGATGACTGATTTTTCAAAATTATTTAAGCGAAACAAATATAAATACAGATAATAATAAATGCATCTCGTTTATAAGTAAGAGATTAGCCTGATTTAAAGATGCGTGATAATCTATAATTTTCCGGTTGAATTTTTGATTTTAAAACAATCGCTTTCCATTGTGATGCAAAGATCCAATGAAATAATGAAGTAGATTTTATAACAAGAGATAAATATTAAAAATTAAAAAACACGACTACCAAAAAAAATTTGCTGATAAACATTGATCTTTAATACAGGATAATTAATGAGCGTGTGTGTGACAATTTTGTATAGAGTACAATTTTTTTTTAATTTATTTAAACATATGTATAGAACAAACATATATACGAGTGCATAGGGGAATATATAAACATTCATAGGTGTGTATGTACACACCCTAAATACATTACACTCCTTTTTGGGCAGTCATGTAAAAACAATAGTAAGACAACTTCACACGTATAAAATACGAGGTTTCCAAATCATTCAGAATGAAGCGTTAAGATGCTAGTTAATCACAAACGACTCGTTCATCCGATAGATATTTTTAAGTTTTTTATATTTATTTAAGCATATGTATTATATAGCCTATATAACACTCCCGGTAGTGTAAGGATTCCAACGCGGGGTCGTACATCTAAATCGATTCAGCCGTTGAGCTCCTACAGTGGAACAAACATATACATACACACATCCTAAATATATTACTCTGGGCAGTCGTGTAAAAATAAATAAATAAGAATTCAAAAAAAAATTCTCATATATGCTCACATAATTCTATTAATATTATAAATAATTATTTATCCATTTATTCGTTCGCTATATTACTCGTCATTTATCGACTAGCATGTTGGGAAATCAAATGAACTATTGATCTCTAGTTGTCACAATTTATTTCTATTGTCTAGTTTGTAGTTTTTTCTTTAAACGTGTAGAAGTGTTTTTACACTTAATAGTAAGCTACTGGTCGCCAATTAGTGCAGCGACTATTAAGTTAGCTTCTAGATCGGCGATTCTCAGCAGCTTTCACAGATTATACTTTTATCCATCTCATCTTTCTGATTAAAATACATGTTAAAAATACTCGAGGTCGTAATAATAGAAATAAATATTGATCGTGTAATTTATAGATTTATTTTCTGTATTTGCAATGCGGAAATTCGGAAGGCCGATAAAATTACCCGAAGTCACCTCGAAAAATGTCAATAAAACGGTCAGCGGTTCGTATCCAAGTCTTTCCTGTTCGTTAGTACAAGAATTTACTGATCGATAAATTCCATTTATTAATATGCAGTTCTTTTTCTTCAACTTCCGTCTATTATAAAATATGAAGTTTGTTAATTTTGAATGTGAAAGTTTAGTAGAGAATTTATAGAAATCGCATGACAGTCCCAGATCGACAATTGGATGCTATACGGATAAATTTTTTTTTTTACAAATGTTGAGCTTCTTACATCTACGATGTTTTCGTGCGCACAATATCTAAGCCTTACCTAATGTGAATACCGAGGCGTTACGTCCTTAATTTGACCTTCCTCTATTTCGATAACTTTTCCGTTATATATGAGACGTTAAGGTGAAAATCGGTTCAAAGTGTTAATATTGCAAAAATATTATTTTCGGCATTAAAATCATCGTAACGATAATTTAAAATATTAATTTAATAAAAAAAACCATTGTAGTTGCCAAATTTTGTACAAATTTATTATTTATTCATTTCACTTTTAATTATTTTAAAAGTTAATTTAATTTATACTCTAATTTTTAAGTATTATTATAAAAATAAGTGGACCTAAACGGGTGCATACAAATGAATATATCAAACCGGTTTGGTTGCTTTTAGCTAGACAGACCTGTTATTACTTATAGTAACTTTCTGTTTATTCTGGTTCGTATTAGAGATAAAATATTTAAGACCGATTTTATAATGGTACGTATACAAATTTAATTTACGTTTGATTTTTATCTTTAATATTATTTTATGAAAACTTTAATTTTTTTAGAAACGTAAAGTAGAAATTCTGATTATTTATTAAAGCTTTTTATACAGATTATATTTTTCTCTAATGAATAATTTAAGAAAATGAGATTTTCAATTATTCACCTAAGGACGTATTTTTATTACTGATTTTTTTTTATTACTGAAATAATATTAAAAAGAATTGTTTATATGAAATTAAATTAATCGACTAAATTACTTTTGTTGTCATGGATACTTTTGTTGTTATGAAACCAAGGAGCGTCTAAGCACGCCCAACACAACCTAATAACGTTTTTTTTTTATTGTGTAATAAACGGTGACATATATACCATACCGATGTGTTTGGCTATGATGACACCTGATTTCTTCAATTCAGTCATGACATAATCGACGGTTGAGAATAAACAATTCTGGGATAGTGTTCGTACGTTTGAATAGTTTCACAATTGAATTTAAGTCACGAATATCACGTTGTAGGCAGGAATACTGTCAAATTATATTGTTCTTCAACCAAGAGAAAACATTTTTACCGTCAGGTACATCTAGTCCTGAAATAGGTTTTAAATTATTTTTTGTTTGTAAACGAATTTAAAACTTGCATAGGACGTACACATAATTAACGTGTTTGATGTGTGAAATTAACAAAAGTTTGCGTTGACTGATAGAGTGAGAGAGAACTATCTTGCGTGAAATGCTAGGCAAACCTGACTTTAAAACTACGTATCTCATCGATGAGAAATTTCTAAAATAGGATTTACAACTCATTTTAAGGGTTTTGTTCATTTTTCATTAATTAATCCACAACAATTTTAATAAAAACTACATTCCTAAATTTTTTGCTATCTTAGTAAGACTACCAATGAGTTTGAATAATCTCGCCAGGAAAGATAATAATGGATTGTATAGAATGGAATGATTCGATAGATTTTAATTTTAAGTAGAAATTAATGGTGTCAGTCTTTTAAATCTTAACGAAATCTGTACACATTTTATGCGATATTTTGAACTATTTATCAACATTCAAACATGACCAATAAAATACACTTAAGACTATTAACGCTCAAATTTCGCTGAGGACACGATTAAAGAGACACTACAGCGATGAAAGCAATTAAATCTAGGTCAGCGATCGGTGTCGACTCCATTCCTCCATTTGTCCCAAAGGGAATCTGCGAGTGAAGATTTCCTACACTCCGTTAAAATTCATTCCCGGGGGGGGGGGGTTAAGTTTCCGAAGTAGATATGTCTAGAGTCTTGAGGAAAACATCGATAGAAAAGGCAATTAATTTTAGAGCCTTATAAGGAACTTTCGTCCGGTATCTGTTTTCGATTCGTTTTCAAAGGTAATTAAAAGAGTCTCTTATAATTACATTCTGATAAGTGTACAAAATAATATAGCTGATAGTTTACGTAGCCTATTATCGTATTTAAGTACTGCGGAGCCTGATGTTGAGAATCGTGGACAGGCGGTTGCCGACTACCTAAATTTTCACAAGTCCTTTGATAAGATGCCACATTGAAAACCGTATAATAAAATGCATAAAATTGGTTTCCCTGAGTATATTTCTCAAAAGATTAACTCGCCTTAAACAAACAAAACGTATAAAGTGAAGTTTGGAGTAGTCATATCAAATATTTTTTTCAAGTACGTTGTAACTACCTCAGCCGATCTTAGTTCACGTTATTCCTAATATTTCTCAACGTACGTCGGCAATGTTGACGTTGAAATCTTGATCGATTAAAATTATTGATGTAGATTTTGATTACAGATGGAGTAAACTTTGATTATTGATGAATTTAAACTGTTTGTTTGTACAGAACCAAAAGATCGATGATGCCATTGAATGGCCTAAGAGAACCGTTTGCCTTTTAACTTAGACAAGACCGCTGTAGAAACATTTACGAGGAAGTGAAACTTCCCTTGCCCAAAATATATTCTGAATAAAAAAAAAAATTGATTTAGACATATGGGTGTTCTTTTCAATTTTAAACCTCTACTCAAGGAACTTTTGAAAAAATATATTCTAAAGCAAGGAAAAATTCGGGCCTGATGAAAAAGATCGGACGTAATTTTAGCGGTATTAAAACACGGTAACATTTTTCAAACCTCTAATAGGATCCCATCTTAATTGTTTGGTATAAGACCGCGAATGTACAAGAAGTAGGAAAGCGAAAATTCATAGTGCTGTAGAAGGTAATAGTTTCTTGCTTGATAAGAACAACGGTTACGATAATAAACCAAGAAAGAAGATTCTCAATCGTTTTAATTTCCATCAGAGTAGATTTAAAACCGACCTGATATTTTTTACAAGAGTTTTCGTTCCGATTTAAATCACATTATAGAAGTCGATTTATTCAAAGATCCTTCGATCCTTTCATTCGGAATGTTAATTCACTCTTATTACTCCTATGAGAAGGCGCACGTTGTTAATAAATCGCTTTCATTAAAACTTCTTTGACTTTTACTTCCTTTCTTGTTTACTCTGAGGAGAATTGCATTCAGTTACGACTATTCGGAGATGATTTTTATATCAATAGAGAAATACTTTTATAAAAAAATCCAAGTTCGATGTGCCATAGACTTTTTGGTTTCATAATTTATCCATTCCTTCTATTTTCGAACACGTTAAAACGTGTTTTATTTCTATTTATATTTGGTTTTGCTATATTTGTGACTTCTTTTCTGTAGTGCAGCCTATAAAAGCTTTCGATCTACTCTGTTGTGATCTCCCCTTTTTTTCTGGCTACAATCTTTTATCCCCAGAGTGAATCTAGAATGGTAAGGTTGCGCGAGGGGTGATGGATGCAAAATTAAAAAATTCAATTTGATTAAAGAACTGAAAACTATAAAAAAAATAACACGACCTCGCTGTGAAAGCAGAAAGCAAAAGAATAGTCTACACCGTAGCTTTATCAGAACTGCAGTTCGATTTTCCGTATAGTGAGGTAAGATAAACGTTCATTTTAATTCCTTGAGAAAAGTCTCTATTTAAAGGACAAAGGGTAGAGGTTACTGTAATTCTTGTTCCTAGTTCATTTGTTAATTACTCTTACCGAAAGTGATTATTAGTCTGCGATAATTTTAAAATTAAAAAGGCTCACTATTTAATTTTTTTTTGGAAAGCGATGCTTCCAGAAGGTCTTTTCAGCCCTTTTATTCGGCGCGTTGTAGGTTGCAGCGCTGTCAGTAGCGTTTAAGCGGGTTAGGAAACCTATTTATTATTTGCAAAAGAAATCTTCACCTAGAAGTACATTTTCAAATATGTAGAAACCGAGTAGCTTTTTATATTTTCCTCCAAACGTTTTAGTATTATTTTAATGCGCATGTGCGATTCGGATTTTTAAAAACGAATACCTCCATCGTTAAATAGAAAATATTTAATTTAAAATACTTGTACAACACGAAATGTAGTGGAATTGTAGAACGTGAAGCGCATAACTAAGTGTACATTTCTAAGAACTAATTTTATAATGACACACCTAGAAATCACTTCACTGCCAGTAAAATATTGTTTTAAATAAACCCGTGTATTTTCCATTTATTAAACCGATTTTACACGTAATATTTGTTACTTACAAAAAGCGTAGACTGTATTTGTTATTTTCCGCAAAAAAGGTTTTCAGTTCTAGAAAAAAAAACCCGCTTTTAGTGCCCGGCGTTAAAGTACAACGGTGAAGTCTTTACAAGTACCGTGTTAAATTTTGGGGCAGTGATAGAGACAAAAAGATGTTTTAATTTAGAAGCTTTTGTACCGAACTTAAACTTATTTCAGTAAATGCTTACCTCATTCAAGATCCCCAGCAACTGAGTAGCAGTTTATCGTGTTAGTAATTTGAGAATTTTCCAATTGTTTTGTGAATGTGAAACCTATTCTATTCACTTCAACGTTTCTTTGTGTCTAAAAAATATAATTTTTAAGGCTAATCATCCAGTCATATCAATACAAAATAAACGAAATAAAATTTAAACTATAATAGGTAAGTACTGTTTGCGTAACTCACTTACTTCTCATTTGAAGTTAGTAGCGCGTAAAAAAAAATTATCGTTTTGACAAATCGATTCTGCGAGATGTACGTGAATTTTTCTGCTATTATGTAATCAACTAATAATTATTATAACCACTTATTCCCGCCTTTGTAAGTTTTATAGTTAATCACTGAAAATATATCTATATCTTTGAAAAAGTATACACATTTTATTATTATTACATATATTAAATATAAAAAAACCTCATAACATCGCACTACAATATTTATTACATATCTACAAGAAGCACGCAAACAAAATCTCCATGTTATCCGGTCTGAGTTCAGGCCTAAAAAGACCAGATAAAATGGCAATTGTGCTTGCGTGCTTGTTGTAAATAAATTAAATATCTGTATATATATGTATATATAATATCATTAAATATTGGAATTAATTAAATTTTAAATATACAATTTTTTTTATTGTTTACAAACCTTAGTAAAGTGTTTTCTGCTATGATACGACTGAATTTTTTTTTAATAAATGTTAATTAAGTAATTTATTATTACAAAAAAAAAATCGAGTGAGATTTCAAGTTCTTATAAATGCAACAATTCTTTATAATGATGATTTGTAAAAAAAAAATAATAAAAATTCAAACTTTTCCAGTAGTAATTCATTAATACACGACTTAATTATTTAAAATTACAATTGTCATTGACTTCTGTATTACTGTATAAAATAACGCGGGTAAGTTTCTGAAAATAAATGAGTGAACCTGAATATGATTCATTCGTTTTTCCATGCGTTTAAAAAATACTTTTTTATTAGTCGTAAAATATTATTTTGTACTTACTACACATTTTTGTACGGTACATATTTATAATTACGATACGGTAAAATTACGATACGGTACATATTTTATAATTTTTTGTTAACCGATCGCCGTCGGCGGCACCACCTCAGAAGCGGTTCATGAAAACTTAAATTACGTCAACAGTAAGTAATAATATATGATATTTATTTATTTAATATTTTATTTTTTGTATGTTTCATTGTATTTTTGATCTCGCATTTTCCTTATGTAATCGGTATGTAGATTAACGTTTTAATAATAGGCGGAGATTTTAATTTTGTATTTAACATCGTGTGTCTCTCCTGTTTCTAATAAGGTTTTTTACCTATAAAAAACCTTATATCTATAAAAAACCTTTTTTTCATACTCACCGGTTACTTTTTAACGATTGTTTATGCCGTTTAGTATACGATTCGGAACCCAATTTATCGATACTTTTTTACGCGTAATATTAAAAATCCGATTATCTGATATAATTTCTGACTATTACGATTTCTTAATCGAATCTACAACAAGCGACAAAATAAAACAAGGATAAATAGTTATTATCGACTCCCTTGTTTCAAAGGTTTGTCTTATGAAACGCCAAGTATTACCGTATAAAACTACTTTCTAAGGGGGCTGTCGATACCGCGGAAGCGGAAAGCGTCAGTAAAACATTAAGAAATACTCTCATATTAATGAATTTACAGGTGTACTACTGATCATATTCTACACTCGTCCTCACTTTTATTAATATAGTTTACTCCCCAATCCGTAAACTTAGTGATGGAATATATTTATGCAAAATTACTATTTTACTGACTTCGAGTGATGTGGATTAGAAAAATTGTTTCTTACTGCGTACTTTATTTTAACAAAATCTTCTATTTACGTAATGAATACGATATTTTCGGCTTAAATTTTTTTTTTGTTCACGAGAAAACCCAAAAATTTACGAAAATTTTATTTTTTCATAAAAAACTTACAACAACCAATTTATAAAAATAATATCTGATTAACAATTTTCTAAAATTAAAGAAAGCATTTATTGACAAAAACTGTGAGAGAATGATTCGTATAATAGGCGATCTATATGACCGATCGTAACGCACCTCGGTCTGCCATAACTTCTACGTATTTGATATAAAGATGTATATTATATACACCCTACAAAATAAATACACATCGTACATAAATTTGTAATTTAATGATATAATGACAGTTGCCATTTTATATTAATAGTTAACTACAGATTTTGATACAGTTATACTTCGCTTTTCTACATTATAAAATCGCATGGAATATGGATTACCACGGTATTCCGATGAACGATTCTGTAAAAAATTACTAGTAAAAGTACTGAGATAATTTTAAAAATGTCGTATTGCAACCAAACTTAAAACTGAATTATTTTAACTTCCATGGTGATATTTATTGTTTAGAAATTCTTTGAAACTTTATTATTTAATATTACAGCCAAGACCTTGACAGAGATTGCAATATTTACTTATACATTCATACTGCTTACTTATATATTATGTATAAGCTTATGGATTCCTAAAAAAAAAACTATTCGTGATGTTCGAACGTGCGCGCGCACATTCGCGTACTGGTATGAAAAACACACCTAATACATAAATTATATATATTTTTTTAAATTTAATATTATATAAATATATTAGAAGGTAATTTAGTATATTAAAGTCAATATTCATTCTTTCTGGCTGTTTTACCGCTTATTAACTATTACAAATTTTTTTTTACATATATAATTTATAATTCGTGCTTAAGAGAGATGCTATCAGGCGACCGACAGTTGCAGTTCAAATTTTAGATGATGTCAGTTAAGACCGAGCAAGACGAAATCCAGAGATCAACATTATCCAAAATTCTCAGTAGAATGAGAATTATTTTCAGTACGAATAAATTTTGAGCAGATTTTTTTAATCGGCTTGAAATGGCACAATTTAAATTTTCACTCGATTCTATTTTTCTAGATATATAATACTATAGGCGATGATGAATGTTGATCCAGAAGCGAACACTAAGTAGTATCGGCAAAGGAAATAATGAAAACCGGTTTAAAAATCATACTGAACATTTTTAAAAAAAAATTAATTATAAACGATTTCAATTCAAAAGACAACACACAATAAAGACACATTTCGTACAACAAAGTACACTGTCGTAAAATATAACCAAAATATCTGAAGTCTATTCCGGATAAAGTAACAGTTCAACAAAAAAAAACTTTCTGTACGCTCATCGCTTGCACATCCGACTGTAGTTATACAGTATAAAAAAGCACGAATGAGTCGAACCTCTGTTAAATTCATCCGGTTTTTTACCGGTTTTAGATAGTCGGGGCTTTATATCGAAAACGTTTTTACATTAAAACTCTGAACAATAATGGTGTTATAGGAGTGTGAAAAGGAAGTAGCCGGAACTACGTACTCGGCAGTAAAAACTGTCTGGTTGCCCGGGTGAGATGTCCGCATTCGTGACCTTATACTACAAAATATCATGGATCGAATACATAATTTTAATACTAATATATATTTTAATTACACTACTCTGTGAAAATCAGCCTCGTAAAAACTTTGCTTCAGACGTTTTAATGTAAACGATTAATCGAATTTTTGTTATCATTTGAGTTATGTTAACGTAGAAGTAACGTAAAGAGTAACCCACCGGTTTGGTGTAGTGGTGAACGCGTCTTCACAAATCAGCTGATTTCGAAGTCGAAAGTTCCAATTTCAAATCCTTGTAAAGGCAGTTACTTTTATACGGATTTGAATACTAGGTCGTGGATACCGGTGTTCTTTGGTGGTCGGGTTCCAATTAACTACTCATCCCAGAAACGGTCGACCTCAGACTGTACAAGACTACACTTCAATTACACTCACACATATCATCCTCTAAAGTAATACCTGACGGTGATTCCCGGAGGCTAAACAGGAGGAAGAAAACAAAAAAAAACCGTAAAGGGTATATCGACAAAGTGTTTATAATCGGCGGAGGGATTAGGTGGGAATTAATATGGAGGCTCGATCACAAATCCAGCTTCTTCTCGAATTTCCATCTCTCTAAGGTACAGAAAGCAGAAAAATAGTTTTTGTTAAAAATATCCGTTAGAGACGTTTTGTCGACCAAAGCTCATATAATTTCTGTTGATATTTAATTAATTCATCGTAAAGTACATCTTAATAAAAAAATTTAACTATACGGATAAGATTTTAAAAACGTATATACGCGCACGCGCAATAGTATATGAAAACAAAAAAATAAAAACTAATATAAAATTAGCGAAAAAAGCAGAACCCTTTACAAAAAGTAAAAACTCTCTTACTAGGAGCGCATTTTACTTTTAAACAAACAATAATCATCGGTAAGTACAAAAAAAATCATTAAACATCGATGCAAAAATAAAAGTTCAAAAAGATAAGTAGTAAATTTCACTAATTTTTCAAACTTTAGTAGAAATCAATATTAAAAATTTTATTTAAATTAAACCCTTTAATAAGATATAACTATTGCGTTTTCTACTCATGAGTCATCGTCAGTTAAGATAAGTAACAAAATTATTTAAACAATATTCTGAAACTTAACTAGTTGTCCTTCTATTGATAAATATAAATATATGCAAACAAATAATATATTTCAATATGTATAACATTAATGTATATATAACATTAATAATGCATATTATTAATTTTATATAATTTTTTTTTCTATTTTTTTTTTGTACTTATTTAATTTTTTGTGATCTACGTCTATGTATTATAATCTTTACTTATGATAATTGTTTGACTTTCGAAACGGCCGCCTATTTAATTCTTTATCAAAAATTAAACATAGATGCTTAATTTTTAATTAAAGGTTTTTGAAGGTTCTTATTTTTTTTATTTTTTTAAATGATCGTTTAGCACAGCTTATCACACAAGCATCCTAACGGCGAATGAAAATGAAAAATAAACCATTTTGTTTTACATCTTTAGAATAATAAAAAAAAAAATATGATATACATTAATTCTACTAGAATACGATAATTATTTAGATCGGGGTAAATAAAACTAACCTTATAATGATGTTTTACCGCTATCAGAAGTTTTTGCAGTTTCTTTGCGATACAAACTTGCCTGAAATAATAAGTCGTAACTCGTAATGCGGACGAATACGCAATAGGAAGTCGACTGCGGTGTTCAGTATCCACTCGTTTTCCTTTTCACATCATGGCATTGCTTAACAAGGCCTCCCACCCTTCTCTTTTTCCAGCACCTGTACAACTCTCTTCAAACACTCCCTTGTTAGATACATATAAGACAAGAATGTGTCTGATGTATATGAAGATTTTAGGTTTCTATTAATTTACTTGTATCAATCACGAATAAACTTTCAAAGTTACTTTTTTTCTAAAGGAAGTACATAATTATCGCGTTAGTACCATCGCAGTTGTAGACACCATTTTCCTTGAAATAATACACATAAAATTAATATTTATCGATAAATGCCTTTCCTTATTAACGTCTAATAGAATACACGTCGAATAACAACCGATAATTTATGCGCATCGTCATAAGGCTAAACACAGATTAAACTGTTTAAGCGATCTGTGATCTGAGTTTAACTGTTTAAATGTTGATAAAGTATATCAAAGTGACCTCGGAAAGTTACTCGTTCATTTTCCCCCCGGAGGCGAATACAACAGATAAGCCATCCCGAGCCGAATGAAAAACCTTTGGTGGATTCCTTTGCGTCGCAAACGTGACTTCTCTTTTACAAAATTTCATTATTAAATATGTTGACAAAGGTTCGTAGGTTTTCGGTAAAATAGAATAGATGCTGGAACGCTCGAACCTAAGTCCGGATTGTACGGTTGAATTTCCGAGGAAAGAAGTGCTAAAACTGTAGAGTAAGGACGCGCTTTATCGTATTTAAAGCCAATCATCAGCCGTCTCCGACGACTGATCATCGGTTAGTGAGGTGTAACTCCCGCAATAACCGGTGTTTCTTGCAGCATGAAGTCGGTCGGAAAGACACCTAGCCGATCGCAAAAGATCCTGTCTGTTCACTTGCGCACAGACAAATTTTGTTTAAACTTTTTTTGTTTTTTCAGTCAGTGAGAGCGTTGATGACGTAAATGTTTCAGCTATTATTCTATATAATGGAAGAAACATTCTTTTAGAATAGTAAGCGACTTAATTTACAGTTTAATTTGTAGTTTTATCGCTTTTAAAATAACTTTTTTTTCAGTAGTAAGTAGATAGACTTGCTTGCAGCGAATTGTTATATAGTAAAGAAAAAAAGAAGTTATATAACAACGAAGTATAAAAAATATGTATTCATGAAAATATAAATACCCCGATCTAAATATCATTAATAAAAAAATCTACAAAAATTATGTTATTATTTATTCTGAGTCTTAATTTCCTCACAGTTGGAAAACCTTTCTTTGTGTGTTTACTTTGTAACACGACTATTAATACTGTGTAAATAATTTTAATTTGTTACGTCTGTATATATTTTATATAAAAATATAACTAAATTTATTTATTACGTTCATGTGATCTAATAAGAGTAGAATAACGAACAAGATTATATAGTATAGAAGTTCTACAAGCGCTGATTTAGGCGACATATAAGTTATAGCTTTATAATGCAGTACCGAATACGATGATGGAGTTAGTTCCTCATCGGTCGACCCTCAAAGCACAATAATAGACGGCAGCCTAATAAAATGTATGAAAATATAGACTCAAAACATTAAGAGCGTTTTTAAACAAATGACGTTAAGACGAAATAATAACTTATAGCATCTATCACGAAAGAATAGGCCAATCTTTGAAGACGTATATATTACAAACCGCTGTACGGAAAAAAGTGAGTTATTATGTGTTAAATAGTGTTATTTTATGGATTATTGTTATTGATAAGTAGCAATTTAGCTGAAAAAGCCTGTAGCAATTATGCAAAATTGCACGAAGAAAATACTCGTTTTTCCTGTTAGTGTAATTCATCGTCCCATAACTTCATTAAGAAAATAAAAAGTAAAAAAAAAAATATATTTATATATATAAATATTAAAAAAATTAGTGAGTATATTTAAGAAAATTTTAAACAGTTGTGTTTATCAATAACACCATTACTTAATCAACAGCGCGAGGAATAGATGATATTTAAAGAAAGAAGTATCCATTAAAACTGTAGGCAATCTTGACAATCGTCGCAGAAGAATGCAATCGCTTCACATCCTACACAGAGAAACCTCTCTTCAAACAGTTCTGAGATTTGAATTTATTCTATGCCTACGAGTACCACCACCAACAGGCGTAGAATACTGTGCATATTACTGCAGTACAGTACAACACAATATACAAACTGTACTGTTTTACGTGTATATGCTACAAACAGTATAGCATAATACAGTAGAAGATATAATGTTTAGCGATTACCGGTTATACAAAAATTGATATAGCGGGGTATTGATTTGTTACAATATCTCTTGGCTGAGGTGTATAGTATTGAGTTAAGGCTACAATAAAAAACAGAAAGGACAGTTTTAGTCGCGTCCACGGTCGTAGATTGATTCACTATCTTTATATTTGGCAACGCCACTAGTACAGACGGCGGCAAACACTCTCGAACAAAAGCCTTCTGTGTTTTGCAGTTTGCTAAATGTAAATCGGTAGTTACTGCTCGACGCGCGTTCCGTAGAAAGTTTAACGGTGATCTTCCGAACGACAGAAACATTCGTCGATGGCAAAATCGGTTTGAAACGACCGAATGCCTATATAAAGGGAACTTTACATAGACAACCGGAGATGTCGGATGACGGAGGGTGTCGGAAGAAAATGCTGAACGTGTCGGGGAGTCTTTCCTGCATAGTCCTAAAAAATTTTGTTAGGAAGGCCGGCCACGAACTAGCGATACTGGTGATGACACTGTAGAATGTTTAAAGGAAACGCTTACATATGCGTCCGAAGTTTGCAGCCGTTACAGGCTTTGAAGCCTACCGACTACGCTGTGCGTGCCGACTTCGCGATAACAATGTTGCAGCATGAAGACGATGACTTTCTTGATCGTATTGTTTTAGTAATGAGTCAACATTTCATCTCAGCGGAAATGTTAAAGCACATAATTTCCGTATCCGGGATCAGAAAATCCCCGCGAACAGTTACAATACGAAGGGAACTCCCCAAAATTAAATGCTTTTTGCTCAGTAGTTTCTTTAAAATGTTAATCAAGTTTTTGCCGAAGCAAGAGTTACAGGAGTCGCTTATTCGGATATGCTGGCATATTCGGAAATGTCGAGTGACATTTTAGCTGACCGCCTGGAACGGTCGGCACGGACTCGAAGACAATACTTGTTTGCGTTGGCCTCCAAGTCACCCGATCCGACCCCCATGTGATTTTTTCTATTCAGGTTTTATAAAGGGTATTGTGTATGCGCTTTCACTACCTACTCATCTGCTCGATTCGAGGCACAGGATCGAAGCAGCTGTCGTTTCCATCACTCCAGACGTGCCGGTTAAAGTACGAAAAGAACTCTCCCGGTTATATCCGTACGGACGTTATGTCGGTCGGATGTGTGCCGCGCGATGAAAGGCGCTTACGCTGAACACTTATAGGGAAAAACTAGAAATTACACTTACATTTTATTCGCCATTCAGTACTGTAAGCCAAAGTTAATAGATATTAAATCGCTTTAAAACCCCGATATACTACTTTCTACATCCTTATTTCTCCCCCGAGCAGAAAACGACGCCGTATTGTTTTTTTTTTTTTTTGTTTTTTTTTCAAGAAGTTTAATTTTATCTTTAAACACATTTTTTCACAGTCATTACTGTATTTCTTTTTAATGTTTATAAACTTTTTTTTATTCCACTTATTGTAATGAAGTTAGCGGTTTTTTAATTTCAAAAATTATCATTCGTTTTTTAGCCTGACCGAGTAGGCTATTCATCGGAAAATTGTTGTTAACTGTAAAACCATAAATTAAAGACATAAAGTTCAAACCGATCAAAAATAATTAGATAAAGCGGGAATAATTAGGTACATTTTTAGAATCTTTTTGTGAGGTTCACGTAGGCGTAAACGCCAGTCGGTTAAAAATTAGTCAAAAAGAGAACTTTTATTTAATTCTCTACTAGATATTTGAAGAATTTTTTTCAGCTAAAATTAGATTTCACAGGTGTAAGTTAAAACAATATTAGAAAATAAAATAAGGTCACAGTTAATTTCTTAATGTAGTTATGAAGCAAGTCGCTAAGCTTTAAACCTGTAGAGAGAGAAATAACGCACCTCGTATAGGCCTATTCATTTTTTTAAATTATTTTAATGGTGTTTTTACCGCATTTTGTCTTGTAATATTATTTTTCACGAGTTATTGTGTTAAAAATGCTAATAATTCAAATGCTGTATATATTATGTAACGAAATCCTTTCGTATGAGCTACATAAAATTGTCAAGAATATAACCAACCGCATCAAAAAAAAATAAAACAAGCTAATAACGAAAATAATATTTTATAGAAAAGATATTGAGAAAGACGAAGAACATGAAAAATGCATTAAATAATAAAATCATATATATTAAGATCAATTCATTAATAAAAACTAAAAATCATATATTTTACCTACGCGATATAAATCTCTAGACCTATAATTACGGCACCTTAAGGGTAACTAAGACTAGTTAAGGACATAAACACGAAATTTATGCGGTAAAGATCGGGATAATTTATTACGGTACAATGCATGAACCGATAAACTTGTTATATAACCGCCGAAAACCCGGAGAATCAAATATCAGATTTCGGTGAATCATTTCGGCTATCATGAAATATTTTTTTAAATTTATAAGTTTTACGCTAAAGATATGTACCGATGTTCTCTAAAGGCGCGTTTTAATAGAAACTCTCCTGGTTCAAAAAGCATCGTGTAAAAATGTAATTTAATTTTTAATCGATGGGAAATTAGAAGGGTAATGCGGTAAATCTATTAGGACCGTTAGAGAAAGCGAGAAATAAGGACTAAAAAAAACGAGAATTAGTTTTGATCGTAATAGACTATTTACAAATAAACGGAATCGATACGATAAATTACCTTCCCATTAGTTAAGAACGACGGAACGCTTACCTTTCGCGTATCGACTAGCAAACGAATTATAATCGAAGGTTTTTTGTTCTTTCGTATTTGTTCGTGGCCGATACATCGTTTCATTTTCATCGATGTTCGTCCACGTTCAACCACTTATCGCGGATACGTCTCGGGTCGGCCCAAGATTTATAACTCCGGTTATTTGTCTGATATTAGGTTAATTATGCAGGTTTTATTTTTTTAACTTACAAAGAGCAAAATATAAAGATTTACTGTAATTACTTCTTTCTTTCGTGAATATTTAACAGGATAAGATAAGCTTTATACTGAAAAACAATTACAAATAGAGACGGAAATCATTATAAGCAGTGGCTAGTGACTGGCGATTGAAATAAATCGGAACTCTTTTTTTAAGTAGCCTAATTATTATTGCGGTTAACAATTGTTTTAAGCCTTATTACTAATTTTCCGAAGTGAATAAACTAAAATTTTGTACCGGAAATAATGTACAACGATGAGCGAGCGATGTGTCGCTTCAACGATATAAAAAATTAGATTATTTTAATTCAGCGACGAGCCGGTTGATGATTTAATAATCAATGAAAAAGAAATGTTTAGAGCTCGTATGAACATTCGTCGTCGATTATATTATATTTTTTTTAATTCGGGTTGTTCTTTTATTCGTAACCACGACAAAAACTAAAACTAGTATCCATCTTTTAACATTTACAACATTTTAACGTTCACAACTTCGCCGTGTTGGTTAACATACGCGTATTACTTTCTAGTAAATAATAGCATTTAAACTGCAGAACACTAACTCGGATATCTTCAGATAATACAAAAGTACTTTAAATTCAACTGTTGTTATACAAAAAAAAAAGATAAATAAAGAAATAACTTCATGTACAGAATACTTTAATAATTTAATCCTTTTAAAACATTTTAGTCCGTTGAAGTGTAGGAAACCGAATGACAAATACGAAGTTTTTTATTCTCTCGTTTTAATACACGTTCGCTTAGATTACTGAACACATTTTCAGGGAATGAAACTTCGATGCGTGAATAATCCGAGGAGGAGGAGGAGGATAGTAAAAGGAGTTTGACATAGAGTAGACGTAACTCCAGTGGAAACTTTTTTATCGCTGCTAGAGCAGGTTTAAAGTAATACATAGCCGAAAACAATTTAAAACTGCCGTTGAAATTTGGAGAAAATGTGTGCTTTACATAGCTCACTTTTTAAAGGAAAATTGAAAAGAAATAACGAAAGAATTAATTGAAGAGGAAAACGTTTTTACATTTAAAAGTAATCTTTTCAATTTGCAGTGTACGATCTATTTCATTTTACGAAATGTTTTGCCTTGAAAAACTGCAGTCTATTGATATATCCTGCATACTGCGTCTACTTATTTACTGTCGACGTTATTAAACGTAAATAACGTTTATTATTTTTTTAATGCCATCATTAGAGTCATTTATAACTTATTTAGAAACGTCAGAATTATTTTAAACTATGTGTCCAGACAATAAAATTTTCTGAGAACGGAATGCCGGATATGGGAACTTAAATTTTATTTTCCTAACTCTTGTGATTGCTGTCGGTCGAGAAATTACACCATGGATTTCAGTTTTTCTCGAGAATTCGCATTCAGAGGTACGCTAATATTTGTTCGAGTAGATACACGACTTCACTCCACCGCCATCAAAATTGTCTCCAACTCCTTCATTTAATGCAAAAACTAACGTCTGTCATTGTAATATGGATTAGTGCTAAAATTTTCTTTTATTAAAAAGCTTAAGTTCTCGATTCGTATTTAGTACTATAACGAAGATATTCACGAAAATCAGTAGTTTTCAGAACGGTATTAGGTAAAGAACACCCGGGTAGTTGTTTTATACTCGCTACTGTTTCGAATAAAAATGTTTATTGCAGCAAAATACGACTTATAAAGTCCATCCTTATTCTCCCTTTCAATTTTTATTAACTAACTTCTTAGCAATCGGTATGTTGATCTTACATCCTGTATAAGGTTCTTTTTTTATTTTTTGTACTCGCCCGTGCGTATCCGGTTATAATTACCGACAAGGTGATCGTTAATTATTTTTTGCGTTAATCAGTATTATGCACAATTATTATAAAAATCCACGAAAAAATTACATCTAACTGGTCTTCCTTTTATTCTTGTTACAATTTTCAGGAGGACTTAACTCTCTGTTAGACTGCAGCACAGGGTTTAGGACCTTTCTCTCAATTTGCATGTCGACTTCTGCGGGAAGACTCTTCTTTCTTACGATGGCGATTACAGAATACTGTATAGATTTAAAATGCTCTTAATAAGTCTTTCCGTTCAGAATCTTTCTTTCCCGTTGGCGTCATCCTGGTGAGAAGAAAATTGAAGAGTGTGCGTAGCCGACAATTTTTCCGACTAGTTCTTGAAATGAAACTTCTTCCATCAGAGCAGTAGCGATGGATAGCGTAAATACCAATCTCTACTCTGTCTCTATCACAGTCGGTTGACAAACAATCCGATCGTACGAGACTCCTCCTACCGCACGATCGGTGGGCCGATCGTACACGACTGCCGTAAATTTTCGGCTAAATAAATTGTGTCCTTTGTAGATTCAAAACATAGAGGCAGACGACCGCCTCCAGCCACTGTATGCAACTATCTCTTCTACGAAGGGAGTGCATTGTATCTTCCGCAAACGTAGGGTCCCTCCTGGCGCACACCTATAGGTTCGAAAGGCTCTAGCACCGAAAGGCCTTTAAAGGATGGGACTGAAATGGAATCGCGCCGGTAGAATAACGTAAAGATTTTGCGACTCTCCCGACAAATAACACAGTAAAGGTTTTAAAAAACTCACGGACTACAAAGGATGGAAACGAAATCCCAAATTCCGTCCGTTTAAAAATTCAGAAACAAAATAAACTTAATTTATTTTCGTCAGTAAAAATAAATATAGCGATCTAATTTTTAATTAAATCCTGGATCTAATTTATGGATCTTTCCAGCTGGTTCTTGGCAGGATCTTGATGCTGCATCTTTCTAGATCCAGCAGCAAGGGTAAATTTCCAGATTCTATGTTAAGTAGGATTATAAAAGATCCTCCGACACGTTTGCGTTCAAAACGTAATGTGATTTTAGTACTACTGCTGCTGCTACTCCTGCTATCACTGATGATGATATTTCGTCGTCGAGTGCTGCGTCGGATATCTGGTAGATAAAAAATTGTTGGGCGAGTGGTGCAGTCTAGTGTAGGTCATAAAATTTACGGTAAGGATAGTATCGCCATTCGATAAACTAAAAAGTATATTAAATATTTCAATCGATGATCTCTATGACTATTGATTCTCCAGAGTGTAGTGAAAGAGATCTTCATCGTTGTCCATGAAAAAAAGAGTGTCAAAAATCTAATTTTGAAACGTAAAATGCCCTAACGAAAAGCAATCAGCCCCTTAAAGTCTACACATTTTTTGAGATTATATAATAGGCAAGTATGTGAACAGAGAAAGATTTGAATGAACACACACGCATACGCTCACGCGCGCGCACACAAGCATAAATCCATATGTACGTACGTTTTTCGTATGTAGGTGACTTTTATTATTTATTTTTTATATTTTTTTTGGAAAAATGAAAAGGAATGAATAGATTTATTTAATATTTGTAACACACGTAGATTTTTAAAAAACGCGTGAGGGTAAATGACGTCGGTATTTCTTAAGTGGATCGCTATGATTTGAGTTCAATCTTGCATTCTTTCCAAAGAACGACATATCCTTCGCCACAGTAGAAAAATCCAGCTTTCACTGAACGATTTAGATTCGGACGCGCATTAGTATAATTTCCTTATTACTTCATTAACTTCGGTGAAAACTTTTATTTGTTCATCTCCGAGTTTCTTATCTTTAATTACCATTTTACAATCTGATCTGATCGTATTTACGTGATTAGAAACTACGTAATGAGGAATATTTAGCACGAGTAAACTAGTCGCATACCGACAGTCGATTTCATTGTGCTCACCATTTAATCGAAAGCGGAACAGTCCGAACAGTTAGTAATATTTTTGTGATCCGTTGCGTGTTCGTTGCGAAATTAGTGGGGTTAAGGACGTGGAAGCAAACGTGAAGCTTTTTTTGTAAGTAAGAACGATAGGACGAGTTATTATAGTTTAAATGAAGTAAAACGCGCATTTATTTTTTATGAATCTTAGTTTCAAGAAAAATGTGCTACAAATCCACTCCAAAAGACAATACTACACCGCATTAAGCAAAACAGCTGTGCGATACTGTAAGGTCAACGCTTAATTCTTCTGTTTGAGCAGTTGACAAAATTGTAAACTCTTATTTAACCTTTTATAAAGTTCAAATGTTAAAACAATACCTATCGTTACACCATCAAACACCGTTTGATTCCCTAAACTGATGGACTCATTCAAGCTCAAATTAATATTAAAAGTTTGTTTCTTAACTGAGTAGTATGAAACTGTATCTGTTTCGTTTATAATTCAAATTTAAACCACTAGTACCCACGTCCTTTACTAAACGCATCTTCAATTACCTTCCAGTACACTTCAGATGGCAATACTGATCACACATTACTATCACGATTGTGGCGAACAGTGTAAGTTCTGATGAAATATCGTCCGGTTAGTTATTAATGAACAATAAAAATAGAAATAATCGACGGGTGATATCTTTACTTTGTGAAAATCCATAATCAAGAATTGAAAAATGAAAAAATATATTTTTTTCACAAGTTTTATTTAAACAAGAAAGAATTGTTAAATAAAAATTGGGAAAATCAAGAAACGTATTGTTTTCAACTATTATACTCATTTTTCAATTTTTAAAAATAAAAATACTCCTAATATTGAATTAGGTGAATTGTAAAAGTATTTTCTCTCATCTGGAGAATGTAAAAATCCTGTTGAAATCTATCAAGTATGTTTCAAAGAATCTTATTCTAAACTACACCATAAAACTTTAATTTGACTAACAAGCAGTGGTGACCTACCCGACAGAAGGTCTTCAATAAGTCAGAGAATACTCTTACCATCTACTAAGAGTAATTTAAACTCTGTTGACCAATGATTAGCTCAAATAAGATGTTGTTAGCGCATTTTCCTTGGCAAAAACAAAACTACATGAAAATCACCATTTCTTTCATTTTGATAAAATAGGCGGTGTCACCCACTGGTGAAAGCCACAGGGTGATAATTAGTGACTGTTTTTGAGTTGCCTTTTTTAAACGCTGATATAAGAATTAAATATTTCATTTTTATTAACTTTTTTTATATACATATCTAATACATAGTTTTTATTTTCATTTTATGTATTTCTGGAAATAAATCTGTAAAGAAAATAGTTAATAACATATGCATGAACAAACTGTCATTAATCCGGAACTTCATCCGATTTTATATTCAAATAGTTAAAAATTATAATATATAATTTTCAGAAATCTTAGAAAAGTAAAAATGGAAATGATATTAGGCATGTATAATAAATAGTTCGGAGATTTTTGGATTGAAGTTTTTCCAGTAAAATCTTTCACAATATTAATAAAAGGATTTCTAAGATTTATACATGTACAGAATAACAGATTACACTGATCAACAATAATTTTGTTAAATGAGAGTGAATAAATGATTCTTAAAATATTTTCATGCTGATTTCAAATATGAAATCAGAATTCTTCTATCAAACTTACTTTTTTTGTAAGTACCATTCTTATTTTCAGGTAGTATCATGCATGACTCCATAAGCACAGCATTTTGTGAACGTATTTTATTATATTATTTATCACTAAATAGCTTTTGTTTATTTATTACAGTCCCGTAATTGATGTCACATTGATTTTTTATACATTAGTCATCATGTTTATTATTTACACTCTAATTAAGGTGAACAAGAATGTGACTCATTCTTCCAATTTTCATCGTACTCTAAACATATCATCCACTCACACACTAGTTATTTCTGTTGTAATTATATTTACTTGTAAACTATCGGGCAGACTAGAAAAATATTTGTAATTCTCATTCGAGTGCGAGTTCTCGTGTGTGTAACATTTAGTTTTATAGCTGGCTTTCGTATTTGCGGGTATATGTTGTTCAGTAAAGCGAGTGTATGTTTAATTAATTAGTGTGTTTATAAAGTATTTCTTTTTAAACAATATATAACAATGCCTCGCAGTTGCATTAATCATCCAAACATCTTTTGCTACATCTGTCGTGAGATAACGTTGAAGTCACAGAAAAGAAATATAATTCCACCGATAAAAAAAATCGTATGAACTGTATTTTGGGTGTAAATTAGGTGATCAGGACAAATCTTGGCTTCCTCACATTGGCTATGCTTTTTGTGTAACATTGTTGACCGGTTGGCTAAATGGATCTTGTCACATGCCATTTGCAATTCTAATGGTTTGGAGAGAACCAAAGGATAACACCAAAGACTGTTATTTTTGTGTAAAAAGATATCTGGGATAACAGTTAAAACTAAATGTACTGTTAAATACCCTGATATTCTCTCTGCTATGTGGCCAGTGCCGCCACATAACCAAGAGCCTCCAAATCCAGTACCACCAGAAACATGGAACTTAGATGAAGATGAAAATTTCAAAGCTTGTACTGACTTACTAGGCGATGAAGAAAGATCAAAATTTTTAGAAAGTAGATATACTGAACCCCGTTTAATTAATCAGTCAAAATTAAATGATCTGGTTCGTGATCTATAAATTTATCAAAGAATCAAGTCTGGTGTCTTTATTTAAGTTTTTTAAAGCGTAGTTTCATTGCAAATAATAATTGAGATTTCGGTTTTTTTTAGTGTGCGATCAAACAGTGTAACTGTTTTTTTTTTCAATTAGAAAATTTTTTTTCTGATGGAAAATGGATAAATTTGTGAAAAAACGAATGAGTCATCTACATCCAGTGTGAATCGATCGATAAAAGTACAAGATTGTACAATGAAGGTTATTTAAATTACAGTTTTACCTCATCGGATGGAAAGCAATAGTGTGTTGTTTGCTTTCAAGTCCTTTCCGATAAAAGCATGAAGCAAAATTAATTCGACACATGGAAACTAAACATCCAGGTCATAAAAGTAAACTCTTCAAATTTTTCGAAAGAAAATTACATCCTTTAAGAAATCCACATGCTTCTATTTGTAAATCAGAATGAAAAAGACACTATTATTCACCACAGTTTGGATAACATGAAAATGCATTTGCGTGAGCTAAAAATTCAGTCGGCGAAGTATTTTCTGGAAGATAAAAGAAATGTTTTTCAAAGATGTGGGTACTGAATCCATTTAGTGAGAACTTTGTTGCAGCTGCTAAGTTACAGTTGAGATTCACGACCGGCTCATCCAAATGTCTGCCGATAAAACGTTACAGCTACAATTCACATCTGAAAATTTAGATACATTTTGACTTGATCGTCGAAGTGAATATGGAAATTTAGTCACAGAATCATTGAAAATAGTAATCCCTTTCGCCACGTCTTATATCTCTGTGAAGAGGGTTTCTCGTATATGGTTTCGCTAAAAACTAAATATAGAAATCGTCCTCTATCACTTGAAAACAATTTGCTTTTCTGTGTTTCTAACATAAGCCACGCACGTAGAAATTTTTAAATGAAAAACAAATGCAACCATCTCGTTAATCTATTTTCTTTTCATGTGTGCTTATAAATGTAAATAAAATGTTTTTAATAAGTGATTATTACTTTCACAAAATGATTTCATTATTGTTTACGTGTAAAGTTATTGGCTAATTTTGCAACCCCCTTTCATATCACCGCGACCCCCGTGGGGTTCGCGAGGTGGGTTTCTACGTTTTCCACCTTTTGACTGGACATGGCTATTTTGAACGTGTATGTTAGACACAGCTGAACATACGTTCAGGTGTGTCTAACATACTATATTGTGAGTATATGCTTATTGGAAGGAGACAGTGGGAGTTAGTCGTTAATTTAGCAACATGTATCCTCAAAACTGAAGATCGGGATGCTAGGAAGCGGGACGGCTTATGATAGGTAGGAAATTTGAGGGCAGCCCTGCTCAGATGGCGGCTCACTGAGGTGGGTCGCCTTTGATGAGTGACCGAGGACCCCTCTTGCTCTGGGTAAATAAAAGACCGTAGTCCCAGCTGGAGCTCTCTCTCACCGGAGGGCACCGGTTAGAGGCAAAGCAATGTAAAGATCGGAGTCCCGGATAGAGCCCCCCCTTACGGGGGGCACCGGTTAGAGGCATGGCAACTAAAAGGACTGAGTTCCGGCCAACCTCCGTGGGGCACGGCATAGCCGGATCTCACGGGATCACCCTGGGGCTTAGAGGCCATGGCACCCGCTAAGGTTGCGCAGTGCTCCTGCGCAGGACCAGCCTCGGTGGTAAGAATAGGGAAAAAAAGAAAAAAAAAGTTTGAGAAACGCTACCCACCGGATTGGTCTAGTGGTTAATTCGTCATCGCTAATCAACCGATTTCGATGTCGAGAGTTCTAAAGTTTAAATCCTAGTAAAGGCAGTTACTTTTATGCGGATTTGAATACTAGATTGTGAATAACGGTGTTGTTTGGCGGTTGGGTTTCAATTAACTACACATCTCAGGAACGGTCGACCTGAGACTGTACAAGACTACACTTTACTTAAACTCATACATATCATCCTCTGAATTAATACCTTACGGCAGTTCCGGAGGCTAAACAGATAAACAAAGAAAAGTTGCAAAACGCTGTTATAGACTGATCAATCAGAGAGTATTCTTCTACGCCCGTAAATTGGGCTTTGCGTTTACAGGGTTTACTCTATACTCCTTTTTTAAAGGCATTTTTCCATGTAAAAATAGTAGTCTGACTCTACAATGCCCCTCTGAAAAATCTCACATTATTGATAATTTGATAATTTTTCGTTTATCAGGAAATAATCGATAATTGATTTTATATCCCCTATCGGTCTACATAAATTTATGCATATCTTTGTTTAAAATATGTGATTGTAATTTTTCTAAACTTCATTGTTTTTAAATTAAAAATGTACATAACACACCGCATAGAAAAATAACATCTTAGGATTACTTGTAGAGTTTAAAGATTAATTACTTTTAAAAATAAATTATATTCATTTGTTACGGGAGACGAAATGTTTTTTATCCATATTCATTCAACATAATCGGCGATCACCATTTTGTATATAACGTTATTAATATTTACCAAATTTATTGCACTCTATTTTGAAAATTCTTTATAATTTTCGTTTATCCAGTGAAATGTGAACGAAAAACGTGAAAGGAGTTTCCTGTATGCATTTGAATACACGAAATTTGTACGTATTCATACGTTAGAATGAGAATTTCCTCGTACGAGAAAATAACGTGTGTGTGTGTGTGTGTGTGTGTGTGTGTGTGCGCACACACACACACACACACACACACAAAAATACACAGAGCTTAGCAATAAAATTTTCCAATATTCTAATAAAACTATTTATTTATTTTTTTTGTAATAAATAAAAATGTAGTTTTGGTAAATATTGGTAAATATTAAAACTACTATTAATCTGTGTATGTCACAATATGGAAGATGTTAGAAAACATGTTCATAATTTAATTATTTGGTCCCTTTTTATGCAGGAAAAAATTGAATTTAATATGCAAATTATAAAACAGTTGTTGAATAAGAATGTTAATTTCCACGAATTGACTAATTGGATGTAAGGTTTTAAGTAAAAAAGAAATATATTAGGTTGTTTCCTTTTAAATATTTATCCTCTACAACTGTATACGTAGACTATTTTATTCAGAAAAAGACTGGTTATTTCAAACTTGTAACGATATTCTTATAATTAGAGCTATTATGTACTCGTATAAATAACTACTATCCTTAGAATACCACAGACTCCTATTACAAAAAAAAAGTTAACTCTAAATTAAGACTAATCTCTAAGTATAATGAATTTTCTTAAAATGCAAACAGCATATCCTTCTATTTGTGTCAAGCGATTAATTTATATCTCTTGTTTCAGATTTGGCTTCCATCCGGTCAGTAAGAATTATTATTGTACTCGTTACACTTATCATCTCCGTACGATTACTGCACCTTTTAGATTGTAAAAAGGAAGTAAGACTGAAAAATTTAATTATTTTTAAGTATATATATTTATTTAATTTTTCCTTTAACTTTTTAATGTTACCGATTAAAGTAGATGACAGTATAGTAAAACGGTGATATTATCAATGAAACGTACAAGCATCCTTTCGCAAATAGATTACCGACCGATAGATTCGATTTAAATATTTTCATAAAGGTACGTTTTTAATTAACCACATCCAGCCCTTGCGTCCTTTTGATGCTAAAATTAATTTCATCATGCATTCGTATACGAGTACTTCATTCTTGTTCGAAATTTAATTAGTTATACGTGAGTTCGTTCAAGCGACTGCGCTTTTTCGTAAATCCCAGTTTTCAAAGATACATCGATTGAAGAATTGTTTTTCACAGGAAAATAAAGCTAGAAGAAGTCGTCCGAAAAAGAAAGAATAATCATCAAAACGCACTTAAGGCATCCGTACAATTGAGAACACTACGATCCATCTGCAAAGGAAGGGGCTATACGTGGATCCACTCTTTACCGTTCAACGAATTAAGCCTGTTTCTATGTCGCATATGGAAGAAGGCTCATCACAGAACAATCTAAGTCGTTTGGAGGGACTGTATAGCAGAAAAACATTTTTTTTTTCAACGCTAATATTTATTTAACAGAAATATGACATTTTCTTGTTCATAATCGGAACGATTTGAAAGATTCTTGACTACGTTCACCAAACTTGAAGTAAAATGTACTTATTTGACATATAGGAGTGCGCGCATGCACAACATACTTGTGCACACACCCGTTCATATAGAGTTCGTTATTTTTTTAAAAATATTACCCCTTGTGTTTTACCGTTAATCTTCAAATAATCACACTCATAGACGTTCCCGCCCACAAAATTATTTGTACAATATATATATTAAACTTTTACTTCCTCATACATAACCTCCTATTTTATGTTGATTCATACCACTCATACTCTGAACTCCTCACTATTTTACGATCGATTATAGGTTTACCGGCGTTACTTCTACTATTTTAAATGGATCTATTTGTAGCGAAATAGGAACAAATCTATTCCTAGGAACTCCTACTAATATTTAATTAATGAATGGTCATTATTTATATAAAGACAAAAACGGAAAACTAAGTTACAATACAAAAGATTAAAGAATGGATACATCCTATTAAACTATAGTCGAGTATGTACCCCCATGACGTAAATAAAGGTATTACATATTAAAATTAGATTTGGCCTGAATTAAAGTAACTCGGGAAAATATTCCCTTTTTCCCGAGTCGCACCTATCCGAGTCGTTATTTAGCCGTATGATCGTTATGCCAAGAAGTACCCGTAAGTTATTATAGTCATCCCGGTAAATTTAGGTGATTAGCGGATCGACCTCCCAAAAGGGCCGAGGCTTCTCGACTTCAGCGGTGATAATTGAACTCGGTGAACTTATCGAGGAACATTTCGGCTCGCGTCACACATTAATAGGTCATTTTTCTTCCTTATCTTGAAGTTCGTGGATGATACCGTATCGAGCACTTTCCGAGAGTTGGGCAGTGAAACATAAAAACTTCTTTTGATCGGTTCATTCCTCCACAAGAACAATATTCATCAGTAATAGAACAAACCAGTTCATATATCAGACAAAATTACCACGGTTAGAAAGAGGGTTAGAGGTTGTTACTCTTACACAAATACCAGACACTACCGTCACTGAAGTCTGATACAAATCTATGTAAGAACCTTCCCTTAGGTGAACCATTTTATCGGTCCAACGGTGTTTTCAAAAAGAATGTTTCAACCCTCTTTTTAAAGGCAGTGTAAGACAACAGTAAAATTTGGAACTGCAGAATCACAGGCTACGCTTTTGCGGGGCAGAGTTTCATTGACTGGGAGTCTCTTACCGAATACAGTTCTGTCTTCTGGCCTCTTTGCAATTTCCACATACAGCCCGCATCTTCATAATGTAATCTGCTCGGAAGGTCTTCTCCAGAACGTTAGTAGCTTCCATGGATCACGTTTTAACAAATCAATATATACGATTAGGACTCTGCGTAGAGCATTCAATAAATGTTAAATAAAGCTTTTGTTTAAAAGCGCACACCACGATCGCGTTGGTCTCTAACGCAAGACAACAATGGACCTCACACTATTGTTTAAAATACCGCCGGATTTACTGCACCCTGATCGTTTAAAATCAAATTTTCGGTTTTGCCACTATCGCACCGCCTTTAGTCACGAGACTTAACCCTGCATTCCAAGCGGCTCCTATTGCCGTATGTACATTTCTCTGGTAGTATTCTAATGTATTTTGATCATTATGATTCAGTGAAACGCCTTAGGAACGATACATCAGCATCTGGAAAACACGTCTCCTCTTTTTTTAATTATCCTAGCTAAAAAAATGTCGTGAGACAAAATATCTAGTAATAGAAAACCGGGTAATCCTAAAACTAATCTTTATAAGTAACCTGTTAAACTAATGTAAGAAATGAACTTTACTTAGAATAAAACAATAAATAAAATATTAAAATTAGATTTTACTGACCGAGCGAGAATGTTTTGACACCTTGCCAATTTCTATTAGCCATCCGGTGCTTGGATACATGTTTCACTTATCAGATCGTTTATCACGTCCGATGATAACCAGTGGCGGCTCGTAGCTAAAATTAGTAGGGATGCTGCTCCAGAAAATGTTTTTCCGGGCCTTCTCAGGGCCATGGTTAAAGTTTTCTGTAAAATAAAAGAACCGAAAAAATGAATCAAATAGAGTAGCTGGAAGCAGGATAATAATCTAATTCTACACTTTATCATACTCAAGAATATGGTACACGGTTTAACCTAATAAATAACAAAATGTCAATACAGATTATATTTTTTAGTATTATTCGATAATAAAATGTTATTATTATTATAATAACTTAATAAAATGTCCGCTTAAAAACACTATAGTAAAATTGGTGCTTAATTTAAATTTCTATGTACACAGAAAGAAATACATAATTAGTTTTTACTAATTACCTTCTCTTTCGCCCTTTCAGCGTTTTTTAGACAGATTTCGCAATGAAAGCGATCTTGCTTTCCATCATTTTCTGAGCACCACTGAAAAAACAATTAAATCACTTTCATATTCCTTCCACCGATTAAACTAGAAAAGGGAACGAACAAGGAAAGTTCCATACACACGCAGAGTAAAAAAAAACTACCTTCCACCAGCACGCCAGGTTCGGCACTGCGGGAGCGACAGTTCTTTCTCTCCTTCGCAGCCTCGCGTGCAGCTTCCTACGTGCTCATGCGCACACCAGCCAAACGCCACGCACAGTTCCATACAAAGATTTTTGTGTATTTTTTCATAAACTGGGGGATGGCTACTGACATTAAGCTTAAGGATTATTATATATTGTACAAGTATAAAGAAAGAATTAAAGAAAAAAGGATTCGTTATATTAAATGTTATCGATAATATCAAGTGGAAATAGTGGGTGCTGCAGTTCCACTCTGCCTGTACGCGAGCCGCGACTGAATGTATGGTTTTTTTTATAATTGGTTTGCTTGGCATTTCTCCCGCCACTACCCCACTCGGTCGCCCTAAAGCATAAGACCAAATGTCTGTCGCAATCTCCACATGGCTGCCCGAACATTCACCACTAAATCGATTGGGAGAACGTTTCCCAATACGGTGGTAGACTCGTAGGAGGTTGTTTTAAAAACACCAGTGCGTACAATTAAGGCTCTGTGCTCTAAATGTTGAACAAGTGCTCTATTCATATCCAATCTATGCGCCCAAACCGGCGTCGCGTATGAGCTCATGCTTTCGAAGACGCCTCGGTACACCGTGTATATTTGACGGCCTGACAACCCATGGTCTTTTCGAGTAATCCTCCTAAGTTTGTGCACTACTGAGACGGCGTCCGCCGCTATTTGCCTAATGTGGTTGCTAAACAGTAACTTTTCATCAAACAAAACATCTAGGCACTTATTAACTCTAACTCGGTTGATTACACAGGCTTTATATTTAATGTAAAGGTTCGACTGTAAGATAATTTGTCTGCACTCTTGAGAAGCATAAACTTCGTCTTGGGCACAGAAATCTTTAAATTTTGAATCTCCATCCAGCCCTCTGCGGTTGACAAGGCCGCCTGCGCCCGGTCTTCTAGCTGTGGTCGTGAATTACTATGAACTAAAAGGAGACAGTCATCGGCGAAAGCCTGGGCCATGACCCCTTCTGGAAATGTCAATCCCAGAAATCCGTCGAATACCAGGTTCCACAACAGTGGACCGAGAACGGAGACCTGCGGGCTTCCCCTGACAACGGAGTTTTACACAACTAGGTGCGCATCCTTAAATAGAGCCGTACGGTTAGACAAATAGTCACTACCACGGCCTGCAGGGCTACGGGACCATTGCGGCGTTCCAACTCATAGAGGTCAGAACTCCAACAGAAGGAAGGAAATGCTGCCTGTGTCTATAAAAATTGCCAAAACATATTTACAGTCGGCGCTTTCCACCTCGGCAAGAGCATTTAAGATGCAATCCTCGGTGCCAAACCCTTTCGTGAAGAAATACTGACCTCGATGTAGAAAACAGTTCACCTCAATGCTTTCCCAGAGCCGTTCCACAACTAACCTTTCAAGCAACTTGCCAATTAACGGCAAGAGGCTGATGGGTCGATTACTGTCGACCTCACTAGATCCTTTCCTGGTTTTAAGACCACTCTCACCAAAGCCACTTTCCAACAAGTCGGGAAGCAGTCCCAGCTTAGGCACCCCGAGAACAACCTATCAAGCGGTTCTCTTATGGCAGGCAGTAAATGGTAGAATATATCCGGGTCAATTTGGTCAACCTCCAGTACCTTTTTCAGTGCCATTCGAGAAACCACTTGTTCTATATCAACGGGATCCACAGTCCTTACGCCAGGGAAGGGTATAGCTTTGCCCTAACGCCGACCTCTGCTTCACCTTCCGGAGCATTTGAAAACAGAGTATCGAACGCCTGGTAAGTCGCCACAGATGTGAAAGTTATCATTTAAGAAGCCAGTCTCTTTCGTCTCAGTTGTTGCCGCGCCTGCGCCTAAGTGGGTTGGCCCACCGCCGCCAGTTCAGGCGTCGGCAGCCAAAATTAAACGGGCCACTGTGAAGGTGGTCCCGCTTAAACTTGGTCCGGGGGCTTCGTCGGTAGCGACGGAGCTAACCCTTAAAATGGTTTTGGATCCGAGGAGAGAAAGGATCCAAGTCTCCTGGGTCACAAAAACAAGGGACCATGGCGTAATCTTGGAAGTCTTTAGTGAGCGGCAGGCGAAGCAGCTGCTGAAGGCAGACGTTCTGCAAAAGAACGGGCTGAAGGCTCAGTTGCTGGCCGAGCGGAGGCCGCAGATATTGGTATATGACTTGCCAAGGGCGACAACGGTAGAAGAGCCCGAAATCCCCAGGGCCGTGCACGGTCAAAATCCTATCTTGGATATGGTCATCGAGAACTTCCTTAGGGAAACCAAGTTGGTTCGGCAGCTGGGGAGGAAGGAAGCTCGAAAGAGTCGCTGGGTTTTAGAGACCTTGCCTAATATCCGGCAGGTCTTGGTGGCCGGTGGATGTCTGTTTTTCGGGTGGACCTCATGTAGGATTTTCGATCATATAGAAGTCGCTCGATGCTTCAAGTGTCAAGGCTTTGATCACACCTCTCTCCGCTGCAGAGCGCAGTCGGAGATGTGTGGATACTGTGCTCTTCCGGGGCACAGGACAGCCAATTGCCTGCCAAATCTGCGCCTGCCAAGTGTGCCGCCTGTACCTTGGTGAAAGGCAGCGATGCTGGACTCCGGGTCGGGGGTAGGCAGTATAGGGCGTATGAGATTGCTCGGGCGAGAGCAGTAAAGAATACAGCTGATGGCGACGCCTGAATTGGGGGAAGCCTTTGAGGGCGGAATTTACCATGTCGAACGCTTGCGCCTGAGGCAGTTAAACCTGCATCTTCCCGGGCAGCCACCAGTGAACCCATGAGGCTCCTTGAGGAGTACAACCTCGAGGTCCTCTTGGTCTAGCAGCCGTATGCGGTCGGTGGTAGGGTGGTCGGTTTCCACGGGGTGATGTTATTCATTCTCGTGGGGACGGCCGCTCTTCGCGGTCGTGGTTGGCTCAGATTCGTTGGGTATTGTCTGGATGCTCCATTGGTCTGATGAGCAATTCACCGTCGTGCGAATCACGAGGGGTACGCTCGATGTCGTACTAGTATCAGGATACTTCCAGCTTGGATGGAGTATCGATGACTTGCTGGCAAAGTTGGGCACGATTCTAGACGGTCTCCCGAGTATCAGAGTGCTGGTTGCTCTGGACACTAACGCTAAGTCTCCCGCCTGGGGTTCACCACTCACTGACCGCAGAGGCGCTGGTCTCGAACAGTTCGTGGAAGCCAGGACCTCTACTTGATTAACGACGTGGTCGTGTAAAGAGCCACTAATTGATAACTAACGTTTAATTCAGTGGATTTCAGAGTAATATCTAAAAGTCGTTCCTGAAACTAAACTAATCTATCAAAGAAAGAGTTCGAGCATCTATGTTAGAGGATAGTAGCCCAAATCTTTTCTGAATTTAGATTTCAGTAAACCCACATACATAAAAAAAAGCCGGCCAGAGTTGAATAATTATCACGACTTTGCACTCGATAGATCTTTATTTCCAATGCTCCATCATACGTTAATTACACTGGGGAGCAAAAAAGAATATTTTTGTCTCGGGAAGAAAAGTGTGTGATTCTGAGAGTATTTTTCCTCCTGAATTCAAATATGATATCGGTTTTTCCCCATCATGCAAGATTTCTGAGAGACAGGCTTTTATAGTTTCAAACATTTTAATCTTTCTGCATTCTTAACTACACAATATTCAAACATTTGTCTCGCCTAGAAATTAAGAAATGACGATCTGCTATATTTCGCTTGTGGAGCATCCCTCTTGATGGTCCAACAATAATCAGCGAGTATATTGGGATCCCATTTACCTTGATACATCTTTTCCATAGCTGAAATCTCCTGATGAAAGTGTTCCCCGTGATCATCGCTCACTGTACCAAGATTTTCCGGGAATAAATCTAGGTGCGAGTGCAGGAAGTGTACATTTAAGGACATATTACAGCCCAAACTTTTATAAGATGTTATAAGATCGTTGACAATATCACGGTAATTTTCCGCCTTTCGATTTCCCCATAAACTCTAAGTAACATTTTTGAATTCTTGCCAAGCTGCTTTCTCCAGTGAATTCAATAGTTCCTCAAACTTTTCATCATGCATTAGCGATCGCATTTGTGGACCCACAAATATTCCTTCTTTAATTTTTGCATCACTAATTTTAGGAAACTTCTGTTTAAAGTACATGCAACCAACAGTAATGTCCATGGCCTAGACGAAATTCTTCATTAATCCTAGTTTGATATGTAATGGAGGTAGATACACATTTTTAGGACTACACAATGGGTCATGTTTCACATTTTTCTGTTCAGGAATGAGCGATTCGCGTTTAGGTCATTCTTTTCTAATGAATGGTTTTGTCTGTCTCTACTATCCCATTCACACAAAAAACAACAGTACTTTATGTAACCAAGCTGCAGACCAAGAATAAGTTCAGTTATCTTCAAATCACCACAAATATTTCATTCATACACTGCATATTGAAGCTTTTCCCTAAATTAAAAGTTTTGATATGTTTAAAGTTAAAGTTTTGATATGTTTCTTTCATACTAGCAGAGTGAGCCACAGATACTGATAGGAATTTATTGCCATTATGCGGAAGCACAATTTTAAAGCGTTTCAGACTTTTTTTTGGATAACTTTAAATCTCGTATGAGATCGTTAAGATTTTCTTGAGTCTGTAAATGAGACTCAGATGAACAGCTTTGTTTAAAAGTTGTATCACCAGAACATGTTTCTTTTTCTTCTTTACTTCCATCAGACTCTGAGCTCTCTTCATCTAATGTCAGATGTTCTGGAGGCTTTGATACGGACAATTCTTCGCAGTGTGGAACTGCTCTCATTGCAGATTGCCAGTTAGGGTACACAACTGTATGTTTTGATTTTGACGTAATCCCTTTAATGTTTGTTAAGCAAAAATAACAGTCAGAAGAGTGATCTTTGGGTCCCCTCCAAATCATAGGGATAGCAAATGGCATGTGCTGTGTACCATTTTTCTATACAGTGAAAAGCCTAGAACACAATAAACAACAGATATTTGGGACCCAGGCCCTTATTTGGTCCTCGTCTTTACACCCAAAATAAAGTTCATAACACATTTTCATTAATGGAGTAAGGTTTCGCCTTTGGGATTTGAGCGTCACTTCACCACATACATAAGAATAATTGTTAGGATGATTTAAACAAACTCTAGGCATTTTGTAACTAACGACTAATTAAAAGAAATGAAGTTTTAAATATGTAATACACAAATTCAGACACACAAAGCAGTCTCAATGACGTTTACTCGTTCACTACTATCTCACAACTGACATCATTCTGATGAATGTTTGTTATACTAGAACATGTTTGTACATGTCTATACGCGTCTGAACCTCACAACAGTAGCAATGCTACCCTTTGAGTTAGCTCATTTGGCTCCATCATATTTACAGTGTTCTAGGAGCTTTTACTTGATAAGGGACAAATGGACGAAAAACGTTTTAAAATATTCAAAAAAATAAAAATATTCAAAAAATTTAAAATAACAAAAAAACTGTGGGTGATGGACAAATTCCTAATACATATTTGAAAACAGATAAAAAACTGCATTAGGTACACCTATTGGTACTCGTGAGATAAAAATCACGTTGACCAGTGTTATTAATGACTCAATTATGCAGTATTTAGTATTATAAGTTCGATAGCAACATAGATTTAAAAATTCAGTAAAAAAATTGGGTTCGTTTTGACCCCTCTTGACTAAAATAGCGGCACTCTATTTCTTCACTTTATATTTAAACTGGCCTATCGAAAAAGAAAAAATAATTTAATTCTCTTTAAAAGATTTTTTTTCTTAATTATTTTTCGAAGTAAAGACTAAGTGTTAAGTAAAATGATGTTACAGAGAACAAAACCAAAAATAACTCTGATATGTTTAGCCTTTTCTTCAAAGAATACCAGGGAAAATGAATGTTACGCTTCATTCAATAAGCATCCTTAACAAGCATGTTATGTTTATTAAGCGCGTTATGATTATTTCATTAAGAAAATGTAAAGACAAATACCGTAACAAAGTTATATAAAACTAGCTTTTACGATGAACGAGTTGCCTTGACCGCGAAAGGAGATTGAAGTCGTGCTCTCGAAGCATCATGTGATACGCATAAAAATCCATGCAGGAAACTTTTTTATTGGGAACTGGCTGTCTTGTTGGATTAATGACTGGAATATTGAAATGATATCCTGGCTCACCTTTACTGAAAATTAACGGGTACTGCAAAGCATCATAAAATTTAGTATCGGCTACGCGTTTCAGCGTATTATCATGTGCCCGTAACACTATGTCTCGTGGAGAGCATGGGTCACCAGTAAGCAAAACACCAACTTCATTGATCATCGGCGCATTATAACGCCTCTCATGTTCGCCACGTGGAGTCCGATCAGCATGAATGACCACTATGTAATTATCTGGAGGCCAGTTTTCTATTGCACTTTTAAAGGTATTTACCAACAAATTTTGGCTGTGTAACATTCGTTGAATTTTCAATACTGTATCTCTTTCGACTCCTTCAATATACTGACAACGACGGTTTACTTCATTTTCTTCATCACCCATAAAATACACCTGCAAACATTTATGCTATTCATTATCTGCTGGAAAAAGTGATCCAATTTGATGATGTATCTGTCCTTGTACAGTAAAAGTTGGTGAAAATCCGGGCATTCTTATCACTTTATCTACTCCAAAGGATCTCATTTGGAAGCAAGCGTTATACTTTCTGATTTTACTTAAAAATTGCTTCGACTCATCTGTAACGCTTAAATATAGAGTTTTCAAAGGCTCCTCTAGTTGACCAAGTAAGGTAGCGAAACTTTACCACTGGAACAGCACATTCCAGCAGTTTCATCTTTCCATTTCAAAGCATCGCAATGCTGACATTTTCTATTCATTAAGCCAATACCAATTAAAGGATGCTTATGGTATTGAAGTGAAGGATCATATTGAAGTCCAGAATTATTAAATACAGACCGATTTTTACGCATGAAATTTCGACGGCGCGCGATTTGCATTTCTGCATGAACGATTCTTCTCGCCTGCGATTGTTCTGGAGTTTCTCTCGCTGTTATAGCTGCCTGCTGTTCAGCTTGCCTTTCTGAACGAATTTGTGTTTGAATTGACGTTTCAGCTGCTCTTAAGGTAGCTTGGCGTTCAGCTTGCTCATCTAACCTTTCTTGTCTCTGAGAAGTTGTTTCACCAGCCCTCAAAGCACACTGTCGCCTCGCTTGTTGTTGTCGTCTTAGTTCTGCGTAAACGGAAGATTCTTGAGTTCGAGCAACGTTTGCCGCCCGGGCCCGTGATGAATCCCTGGACAGGTTAGATTTGCGCTTCCGAGGCATTTTAGGAAAAAAAACAGAGTAAAAACTGAAAATAGCGTTAGAAGTAAAACAATAAACAGGCACCTAACTCAAAAACTGGAAAAGTTTTAGTATTGCTTAGAAGTGACAGAAGAATAACAATAAATATAGAAGGATTCGAAACAGCAGAAGCACTATACTCAATTGAATAGTGACTTGACCGTCGGTATTACAATGTTGGATTGGCACTTTATTTCATTTACTTACTGGAACGCCAGATGGCGTTGAATTTGGTCAAATTTTTTGTCAGGCGATCATACCTACCGATATAAATTTTTTTACCCTCCCGAAAAAATATTGTTTTTTTTTTTACTAAAAAGTGTCCTATGTTCTTCGCAATACCTTTGAAAATATGTGTACGAAGTTTCATGATGATCGGTTGAGTAGTTTCTGCGTGAAAGCGTAACATACAAACAAACTCACATTCACATTTATAATATTAGTAAGGATTAACCATAAAATATCGCGATTAGATGACTGAATTAAATGGACTGGACCAAAATATAAAACAATTTACTGGAAGGCATAAATCTGTATAAAAAGGAAAATAATAATACGTAAGCTGGCATCGACATTTCTGAATTTTTCCGATTTTTCATACAGCTTAATATTTAATCCAACCAGTATCATCTATATAAATAAAAATGTAAATGTTCGTTTGTTCAAAATCTTAAATCTCCGAAAGTTCTTCACCGATTGCTTTGAATTTTTTACAAAACGTTGCATTCGAATGAGCGCGTGTTTTTATATACCTAAGATATCACACCTATGGCAGGTAAAAACATGCTTTTTTGAAACAAAAGCGCTATCTGTTGGATGTAAAAGCAACACACGCTATACTAAATATTTTACGATTCGATTTCAATGTTTCCGATATGTGTATCTGCTATAAACTAAAAAACTACCGGATCGATTTACGCGCGGGGAAAAAGGGAAAAATCGAAAAAGGTAAAAGAAAAGAAGGGGAAAATTAAAAAAAGGAAAAAGGGGAGAACGGGGAAAAGAAAAACCGAAAAAGGAAATGGAAAGGGGGAAAAGAGGAAAGGGACGAGAAATAAGGGAAGGAAAGGGAAACTAGGAGAAAGGGGGAAATAGGACGTGGGAACAGGGAAAGGGAATAGGAAAAATGGGGAAAGGGAAAATGGGAAAAGGATGAAAGGGTAAAAGGGAATGGTTAAATTTTGTGAAGTTTCGTAATGCTCATTTTGTTAATGTTTTATCAAACTTTCAATTTTCATTTAATCTACATACGATTATATACTCTGATCTACCAATAGCGAAGCATTGCCGGGTCTGCTAGTAAATAATAAAGTTCAAAATCATGTACTATACCCGTTATATACCGATTAAGATCTTACTTAATCCTTTATCCAGATAATAATAACTAGATTGATTTGTCATAGCGGTAAAAATTACAAAATGTAGGAAAAATTCAATTCTCTACTAAGATATACTTAACGAATTGAAAAATTATATGCAGTTAAAGCATCTCAAATGGCAGTATTTTGGGTTATTTGAAAAAAATAAATAAATAAACAACAGTATTTTTAGATTACATTCTATAAACACACACACACACACACACACACATATATATATATATATACGTATTTATATAGCCTATGACACTCCCAGAAACGTAAGGATTCATATACACTCCTGGAAACGCGGGGTCATATTCATCTAAATCGGTTCGGCCGTTGAGCTGCTACGGTGGAACATACATACACCCTAAAAACATTACACTCCTTTTTGGGCAGTTTTGTAAAAATAGAGAGATTGAAAAAATAAAAATTGCAAAAAGGGAGAAAAATCACATTTTTAGAAGTGGAATTAAAACGTTTTCAAAGAGTTTAACAAATTTCATTTTTATTATATTTAATCCGTCTCTATTGATTTTATTTATTGACAAGCTAAAAAATACGAGTAATTTTTTTAAAATTCCAATCACTAGAGTCACAGCGCCACCCCTAAGTCACTTAGTTCCTCACCCCTAAGCCAATTTTTTAAGAAATACCTGTATTTCATACACCCAATCTTCCTACAACACAAGCTACTATTTGATATATATTAAACAGTTCCTAACTTATAGAGGAACACAGAGAAACACGTGTAAATACATTCAAAATTTTGGAAGCTACGTTTTTTACTTTTGACTCGGGTACCGTAAAACGATAAGAAATACAACGATTACTTATCACTTTTTATAAATAAAATACTTACCAGGAGGTGATCCAGGATATAGATTAATTAATAATCAAAATTCTGTACAAAGTGTACACAAATATGTGCTCAAAATAATTTTCATTATCACCTTTTGGAATGTGAATTATTTTGTAATTTTTTTATATTTCATGTTAATGAAATATACACCTTAATATTATTTCATGTGCTTGTATTTAAATAATTAATATCTACTTTAATCATATTTTTTTCGTCTCTATAATTTGTTTTTATACCTATAATTTATCTTACAATAATTAATCTATACAGTGTATTATTATGTACTGATCAGCCTGACCGGGTTCGAACCCAGAATCTTCTTGATGAAATGCAAAGATGCTACCACTCCACTGCTGACTGGAAATATGCCAATATGTATATATGTCAATATATATATATATATATAAATATACAATTTTGTATGTGTGTGTGTGTGCGCGCGCGCGCTCGCTTAAATTAAGGCAGCTGCGTCCATATAAAAAAATTATTAATATACTGGTAGCTAACTACGCAACTCCTCTCTGATGGCAGAGATTACCTCTTTGTTATACGTATTTTAATAATCTGTCTAGACAAAAGATGTTAAGGAAACGCCCAGTCTCAGACATTCTGTTTGTTGTATAGTTGTCACCTCGGACACGATAACCGCCTCATAACTTATATTGGAATCATTGGCCTACAGTTTGGTGGTCGACCGGAATTACTTCACAGTCTTGAAATAATCATTCCTAAGGATTTTGAGCGTTAATTGATTAGAGCGTAAGATTTTGTTTATTCTTGTTTCCGATACGATGTGTTTTCTTCGATTAATTCCATAATTAACCTACGAACAAAATTTTTTTTTTATCGGTCTACTTTAATCCTAGATGTTTTTTAAAATAATCTCTCTGTAACAGGGACTGTGCTCTTCTTTTTTATAATAAGTTACTTTAATTAATCTTCAATCATTCGTTTTTCTCAATAGCCCCTCTTTCAATGAATTCGTGACTGCTGTTTCTCATTAAAAAAGAAGTAGTTGTACATTTTTTCTCATAAGTTATAGATTTTAGAATAAATAAGTAAATTATAGGTAATTAAATTTATAATTTAAAAGACTGTAGAGCATTTCTCTATCGAAATAAAAGTATAATTTGATACTACGGTAAATAAAAACTTTCATACAATACACTTTGATTTTTAATAATGTGTATGTAAAAATTCATTTTTAAGTATATTAAAATTCATTTTCGGAGGAGTAACAAGCTTAAACTGACGTTCCTCGATAAATTACATTAAATTGACTTCATGTTGGTCTAAAATTCCAAGGATAAAAATTTTTTAAATAATAATAGGAGGATAATTTAAAATTAATAAACATAAAATATATTTGATAATGACCTTGAATTTGCTACAACAGAAAGAAACAAAACATTGCGGTTATGCCAAGGGCTGCAAGCCTTAAAAAGAGCCATTGGTACTCCCAAGGTTATCGCTTAATACGTATGTACTACTCTGACAGGACTTTCACTTCCTCTTTAATAAATAGTACTACGCTCATACGAACCGATTGAGTCAGATAAAATTATTATAATATAAATATTCATTTAGATCTTTCTTCCTTTGATATCTCATTACTTCGTAAAACTTCCTTTCTCTTTTCTAGAAATCGGTATAAATAAAATAAATGTTACTCCTTTAAGTAATTAATGTATCCCGTAAGTGCTAGCAAATCTCTTTAACAATTATACTGTTATACTATCGCCCAGTACACCGTGCGGTTTTGTCAAGACTGTATAGCAGCATTAATTCGAACCGGCATCGTAGCCGATAACCGTCTACCCGTGATAATTTAGTAGTAATATCGGTATATTATTTTTAACGGAGAAATCATCTGTTTTTTTTAATTTATCGATACCATCTTTCCGGTAACCTACTCCATTAGAAAAATACGGTTTAAACATTTCATTTGATTCTATATCCGGAACAAAGAATATTTTGAACGTTTCAAGTATACATCAAAGATCAACTTTTACCGCAAACAATTAAATACTTTTTAATTGTAATTGTTGAAAAAAAGGTCCGAACATTCATATGTATTTGAGCGAATAGAATTCCTCACTTTCGTAATTAATACTTTATCTTCGTACGATTATCTGCCCTGCGTCAGGTCTCAAGCACTGTGACCGTCTTCATTTTCTCATACTTCCTGTACAAACGTCTGTCGGCTGTAGACAAACGGATCAAACAATCTTCAACTAGAGAAATGATTTTTTTCCGATAAGAACCAGAAAAGAAGTTTGTTTTTAAGAAAAACGTATGTCGTTTCACAATAACCTGACGTGAAAAATTTGTTTCGACACGAAAGCTTTTTCAATATTTTCGGGCTTTATTCGATTCTGAGATCGATTTTTTTGCGGTCGCAAGGTTTCCATATTAACTATCCGCAGTATCTATTTCGTAAAAGAGATGTGCCTCTCTTTGTTCTGGCCCGGGACGTACTACTTTACGTACGGTAGTTCCACGGTGTAGCGATTTTGTCTGTACTAATAACCCGGAATCACTCGTTTCCAGTTACGGTTAGATCTGTCCGTTTGGCGCAAGGGTAAAACTTTCCGCTGAGACGACGACGGGACGATGCCGTGCGCATTGAAATTAATTAAAAATTTTACGGCTAGCCGAAAAAAGCCATTATACAGAATTGTTTGCAAATAGATCCGATTCCGTGACTCTCGCCGATCCGTCAACAGAACACGATGTTCCACTTTGTTTTGAATTACACAGTAAAAATTATCATCCGGTCGGCCGGCATCTGTCTATAGACTTCATGTCTGAAGCACTTTGCATCGTGTATTAGCAGTTGAAATGGCGATTTTAACGGTTTAAAAATCACGCAGATTAGATACTCTTAAGAGTCGGACTTAGATCTTTGGCGACCCCGTTATACCGGCGGGTAAAGATGGTCGTTTCAATGAGAGGTTGAACACCAGAAATCCAGCTTCTGCCACCGCTTACCCGTAAAGAATAAAAAAATATCTAGAAGTCCTTAAGGTGACGGACTCGAAGGGGTGTAAAGGATGATTAATCTGTATGCGGCTGTACGAGCGGTATCAGCTTAAATGCTTTAAATAAAATATATCCTAACTTATTCGTTCTAAGTATCTTAGCTATTAATTATTTAACGACCATACTATAACTGAAACTACACACGCTCAAAAAAGCAGGTGCAATTAAATATTAAACTACGATAAAAACAAATCGTCCGAAAAATCTTCTTTCGTACCCGTGTAAACACGTAGTGTATAAATTTTATAACCTGTTATAATATACCGATACGGTTTTCCCGTATTTAAACTTATACCTATAGTTTCCTCATTTACGTTTTATCGTAACACTTCAGATCGTAGTTCTCTTAAGTACGAGTAACACACCCCTCGTAATTATTGACACCGTAAAAGAATTTTTTTAACGGATATCCATCGGCAAACTAGTAAACCTTAAATAAAGTTAGACGCGATAATAAAGAGAAGGTCAAAGTACGTTAAAATCAATGATTTTACTTTAGGCTTCTCATACGATTAAATCTTATCGCAGGAATTTATGTCAACAAAAATGTAAGCTCATCCACGGTCCAGTGATGCCATTGTATATCCTGCAGACGAATGATGATTTGCGTTTGTTGTAATTAAGAATCTACGGTGTCAAGGTGCATTTCGATCGGGAAGTACGAGTCTTTCCGATACTCAGCGATAAATACTAATTATAATTACATTATAACAACGATAATAAATGAATTTGTAAGACATCGTAAAATTAAACACGGTTATCGGTGTGACGATAGATAATTAATTATATTACTTCTATATGTATATGAGATTATCAGTCAGATGGCAATTACAACCTCAGCGTTGACAGCTATTATTCAAAGCCGGTACTGCACGGAGGTGTTTTTGGACTTACTTTATGAGGTTCAAAGATTGGAAGTTTCTTTCCAAAGACATTAAGATCGAATAACGTTACGATAATCTGACTTTAGCAGAATAACAGCGTATACTACAAAATTAAACTAAAACTATTTAATTAATTATTCAAAAATGAAAATCCACCTTACCAACAAATTAAGTGCGACTCGAAATCATTCGGTTTGTTTCAAAACCATTATCAAGAGTTAAAATGTTTTAATTAAGTTAAAAAATTTAAATAATGCAAAGGTTAAAATACTTATGTGGTCATGACTGTTTGCATTCTAACAGTATACTGAAAGCACATAAAGATACTCTTGTGGATTGAAATGTAATTGAAAGGAAAACCATGTTATCAGGAATGATATTTTATTTGATTAAATTATTATTTCTTTATATCTTTATTTAGGGCGTGTTTAAAAAATGTATCATGTTTAAAAAATTTTGCACAATTTTATTACTGTAAATGTGATATTTTTCTGAATTAGATGTACAGAGTGATTCAAAGAAACGGGAAATTTAAAACAATAAATAACGTTAATGAAAAATTTTTTTAAGAAAATTAATTTTATTTCATGTAATTGTACAAATGTTGCCATTTTAGGAACATACATTTTAGTTTATTTTTTAAAGATGACATCTTCCAGGTGACCTCCTCTTCTACGTAAACACTCACGAAGTCTCTTCGTTAAATTGTTCATGGTTTGACGTAACATTCAACTGGAATTTCCGCAATTGCTTCTCGGATTTTTGCCTTCAGGTCTTCCGTTGTAGCAGGTCTACTGTGGAACACTTTGCTTTTAAGGTGACCCCACAAAAAGTAATCGCAAGCTGAGAGATCAGGCGATCTGGGAGGCCATCTAATGTCACCATTTCGTGAAATGACACGTAGTCCAAACAGTCGGCGTACAGCTGCCATCGATATTCGTGCAGTATGTGACGTTGCTCCGTCTTGTTGAAACCAGGCTGTGTTAAGAATCGGTGGAAATCTCTTTTGTTGTTCCACAACAAAGGTTTCAAGCACGGCTACGTAACGAGCTGACGTCACTGTAATCGCAAGACCGTTGTCATCCTCAAAAAAATAAGGGCCTATAACACTGTAAGATGACATAGCACACCACACGGTCACTTTCTGGCTGTGCAACGGACGCTGGTGTAGCTGCGTAGGATTTTCTTGTGCCCAGTATCTGAAATTTTGCTTGTTAACAAATCCACTGAGGTGGAAATGCGCTTCGTCTGACATCCACAGTTCATGAACAAACTCTTCGTTATCGTTTATCTTCTGAAGCATTACATTACAGAATTGTGCTCGCATAACTGCATCGTTCGGTTTCAGTTCCTGGACGATCTGCAACTTGTATGGATGGAATTGCAAGTCCTTCCCTAACATTCTTCGAACGCTTGAACTATGCAATTGTAAAGATGCTGAGAGACGACGGATTGACCGATGTGGACTTCGTGTGACAGCATCTTGTAAAGCTTGAACATTCTGTGGTGTATGGACGGTTCGCTCACGGCCTGGAGGTTTATATTTCATTGCCGAACCGGTTTCCTCAAAATTAGATATCCATGTTTTAATTGCATGTGCTGATAGAACACGGTCGTGCCGTCCCAGATTAAAATGACGGTGAAATTCTCTACGCGCTCCCTCCACACTGTCATTGTTTTTGTAAAACGCTTTGATAGCAAATGCACGTTGCGCACCACTCCAAGGATCCATGAAAACTAAATGGCAGGTTAGGTTAGAGAGGCTGGTGCCACTTATCAAGTAGTACCAATCGCCCACGGCTACCAACACAACTTTCAAAATTTCCCGTTTCTTTGAATCACTCTGTATTATAATAATTGTAAGAAATGTCTAAGATTTTCATAAAATTTTTAGGAATGTATGTATGACCATTAGCAAAGTGGGAATTTTCTGGTTTATTGTTTTCAATACGGTCCATGTGTTCTTTTGCACATATAGAGAATTTACGATTGATCATACCGACATATATCATACCGCAATCCTTACAACCCAGATTATATACCCCTTGTTTATCAAACTTAGCATCAATATTATATGATATTTTATTATAATTATTATTAATAGGTTTAATTAATTTATTATTTGTAGTATATACAGGTGTTATGCTAATTTTTTGACTAAAGGAAGTGTATTAATTTTTTATGTATAATAGGTAGATTTTATAAGAAAGCAACCTGTTGTAATGGGTACCATGATTCCACTTCCGGAAAATTTCTCACAATTTTTTTTCTCTTAAAATTATTATAATTTATCTAATTTGGAAAAATATCACATTTACAGTAATTATAAAATTCTATCTAATGAGCAGAATTTTTTTAAAGATGATAAATTGTTTAAACATGCCCTAAATATAGATATATCTTTTACAATAATTTGGCTTACAAGAAAGGACCTTATTGTGCTTCTGTAGCATTTTTAATAAATTACAGAACAATTTTTTTTTTAATTTTCCTACCAATTTATTTAAAATACTAAGAAAAGATTATGTTTTACAGAAACAATATTACTCTGTCAATGAATTAATAAATAATACCGATTAAAAATACTTTTTAAAAATGCCTTTTATTTTCTGCATGCTGTTTTCAATGTATACATAACACCTTTTAAATTGTAAATATTTTGTGGTTATTTTTTACATTTAATATCTTCATGTATTAATTTCAATTACCTTAACATTATTTCATGTGGTTATATTTTAAATAATTAATGTGGACATTACACACATCTATTTTTTATCTCTATTATTATATGTATTCCTGATGTGATCTACATAATATATTATGTATTGATCAGAATAAAAGATTTATTTATTTACAGGTGTATAAAAAGGCTACATTAGTGTTATTTATATGAAGAATTATTAACTTTAACTCGGTCTAGTAATATATAATTCAAGGTTAGGATATTCAGGGTCAGACATGGTCTTATGTATTTTATTCTATATAATTTACAACTAAAACAGAGAAAATTCACTATTTAACTTATTAATAACAATAATTTTATCTCATTTAGAACATTTGTAACTTATTAGCAAAGCACAATAAGATTAAATGAAACCGACTTACCTTTCTGATTTTAATTAAGAAAAAAAAAGACGAGATTAATTTTTTTTTTCTATTAAATCTATGAAATTATTTATCTACATCTTTTATTTATATGCTAATTAAACATCGGTACAAGACAACCACTTTTTAAGAGTCATTTTTGTTATTTATAAAGTACTGAAGGAGAAACAATAATTTATCATCAGTCAAATAAAATAATTGGCCTTTTTTTAATGAATCTTGAGAATCTGGTTATATTTCAGAAATTTCTCCTGCTACGAATATACAGAACTGATGTTCTCGGCAGGAATTAATTTATTAATGTTTAATTACAGAGTAAAAATTTTAGTGTTGTAAAAAAAAATTATTACAGTGTTTCTCCTAATTTTGAAATAAATCATTCATTTACCCCACCAAGTTTCAGAAAGTTCCTTAGTCACTCTTATATCATAAGGTGTTGAGATTGAAAGAGCCCTCCGACTTTTTCTTTCTTGTATCATTTGTTTCATACTTTGCTCATCACTTCTTCTGTCTCTCTTTCTCCACAAATTTCTGAAAACCGACTTTTGATCTTCTTCATTATATCCTATCCTCTCTCATTTTCACCTAATTTAATGCACATTGTTCTTTGTTTTTGTTACAGCCAAGTATCATATTCAGTTAATTAACTGAGTAAACCAATAAAATGTCAACGTTGTCGTCGATGTTGGTGCATTGGTGATTTGCATCTATTGAAACAGACAGTTGGTAAATGCTGACTGTACTTTGCCACAGAAAGCTTTGAATTCTATATATACACAAAATTTGACTGAATCTTAACAATATGAAATAAGTAAACACCAAACAAACATTTACTAAATGAACAAATAATCGATGTCCAACAAAATTTTTCACCAACTAAAAACCATCAACAATGAAACATGTGCTCCTGTTTTCACCAGGTGAAAACAGGAGCTTCCTCACCTGCACTGCGCAGTAATTCTGCAGGTATTCTGTCTATTCCAGGAGCCTTTTTGCCATTCAAATCTTTTAATGCTCTCTTAAACTCGGATCTCAGTATTGTTTCTCCCCTTTCATCCTCTTCAACTCCCTCTTCTTCCTCTATAACACCATTTTCTAATTCATTTCTCCCGTATAACTCTTCAAAATACTCCACCCAACTACCGACCTTTCCTTTTGTATTATAAATCGGTGTACCACCTTTATTTAACACATTATTCGATTTTAATGTATGTACCACAAAATTCTCCTTAACTTTCCTGTATGCTCCGTTTATTTTACCAATGATCATTTCTCTTTCCACTTCTGAACACTCTTCTTTAATCCACACTTCCTTTGGCAAATTTGCACTTCCTGTTTACAGTATTTCTAATTATTTATAGTTTTTTTTTAATTGTCGATAGTTCTTTTTACCTTCTTCATCAATAGCATTCTTATACTTTCTACATTCATCCATCAGCTGCAATATATCCTCTGATATCCAAGGTTTTCTACCAGTTCTCTTTGTTCTGCCTAAGTTCGCTTCTGCTGATTTAAGAATTTCCTTTTTAAGATTCTCCCATTCTTCTTCTATATTTTCTTCCTTACCTTTTTTACTCAGACCTCTTGCAACATCCTCAAAAATCTTCTTTACCTCCTCTTCCTCAAGCTTCCCTAAATTCCACCAAGTCATCTGACACCTTTTATTCAGGTTTTTAAACCCTAATCTACATTTCATTATCACTAAATTATGGTAGCTATCAATCTCTGCTCCTGGACATGCTTTGCAGTCGACAAGTTGATTTCTAAATCTTTGCTTAATCATGATATAATCTATCTGATACCTTGCAGTATCGCCCGGCTTTTTCCATGCATATATCTTCTATTATGATTTGTAAACTGGGTGTCGGCAATTATTAAACTATGCTTTGTGCAAAATTCAATAAGTTGGTCCCCTCTTTCAGTCCTTTTGCTCAGTCTGTATTCAACCACAATATTTCCTTCCGTGCCTTTTCTGATGCTTGCATTCCAATCTCCAACTATTATTAAATTTTCATCCTCTTTTATGTGTTTAATTGCTTTATCAGTTTCTTCGTATACATATTCTACTTCATCATCATCATCATCATGAGCACTTGTAGGCATATAACTAATTAATTCCACAAGTAAGGATGTGTAACTATAGAGTTACAGGTTTCAGTGAATGTCAGCTATAACAACGTTGTATTGCAAAACTTTCCTAGTGCCCTTTGTATATACTGTACATAGGTATATAGTATATAATACCAATAGTAGTATAACCAGTTTTTTGTTATAAGAAAATTCAACTTATCAACCTGTCAAGAGTTTAGAGTAAATATAGCTTTAAACAATCTATGAAAGCATGCCAATGCTCTTTAATCAAAAGGGTTACTTTTAATTATTGGTTTAAGGGTTAACTAGGTTTATTCGTTGATGAATTACCAATTTTCAAAATTTAATTATTTTCGTAATTATATACAGAATGCTTCAAAGAAAAGGGAAATTTAAAAAATTAAATAACATTAATGAAAAATTTTTTTTAGAAAATGAATTTTATTTCATGTAATTGTACAAATGTTGCCATTTTAGGAACATACATTTTAGTTTATTTTTTAAAGATGACATCTTCCAGGTGACCTCCTCTTCTACGTAAACACTCACGAAGTCTCTTCGTTAAATTGTTCATGGTTTGACGTAACATTCAACTGGAATTTCCGCAATTGCTTCTCGGATTTTTGCCTTCAGGTCTTCCGTTGTAGCAGGTCTACTGTGGAACACTTTGCTTTTAAGGTGACCCCACAAAAAGTAATCGCAAGCTGAGAGATCAGGCGATCTGGGAGGCCATCTAATGTCACCATTTCGTGAAATGACACGTAGTCCAAACAGTCGGCGTACAGCTGCCATCGATATTCGTGCAGTATGTGACGTTACTCCGTCTTGTTGAAACCAGGCTGTGTTAAGAATCGGTGGAAATCTCTTTTGTTGTTCCACAACAAAGGTTTCAAGCACGGCTACGTAACGAGCTGACGTCACTGTAATCGCAAGACCGTTGTCATCCTCAGAAAAATAAGGGCCTATAACACTGTAAGATGACATAGCACACCACACGGTCACTTTCTGGCTGTGCAACGGACGCTGGTGTAGCTGCGTAGGATTTTCTTGTGCCCAGTATCTGAAATTTTGCTTGTTAACAAATCCACTGAGGTGGAAATGCGCTTCGTCTGACATCCACAGTTCATGAACAAACTCTTCGTTATCGTTTATCTTCTGAAGCATTACATTACAGAATTGTGCTCGCATAACTGCATCGTTCGGTTTCAGTTCCTGGACGATCTGCAACTTGTATGGATGGAATTGCAAGTCCTTCCCTAACATTCTTCGAACGCTTGAACTATGCAATTGTAAAGATGCTGAGAGACGACGGATTGACCGATGTGGACTTCGTGTGACAGCATCTTGTAAAGCTTGAACATTCTGTGGTGTATGGACGGTTCGCTCACGGCCTGGAGGTTTATATTTCATTGCCGAACCGGTTTCCTCAAAATTAGATATCCATGTTTTAATTGCATGTGCTGATAGAACACGGTCGTGCCGTCCCAGATTAAAATGACGGTGAAATTCTCTACGCGCTCCCTCCACACTGTCATTGTTTTTGTAAAACGCTTTGATAGCAAATGCACGTTGCGCACCACTCCAAGGATCCATGAAAACTAAATGGCAGGTTAGGTTAGAGAGGCTGGTGCCACTTATCAAGTAGTACCAATCGCCCACGGCTACCAACACAACTTTCAAAATTTCCCGTTTCTTTGAATCACTCTGTATTATAATAATTGTAAGAAATGTCTAAGATTTTCATAAAATTTTTAGGAATGTATGTATGACCATTAGCAAAGTGGGAATTTTCTGGTTTATTGTTTTCAATACGGTCCATGTGTTCTTTTGCACATATAGAGAATTTACGATTGATCATACCGACATATATCATACCGCAATCCTTACAACCCAGATTATATACCCCTTGTTTATCAAACTTAGCATCAATATTATATGATATTTTATTATAATTATTATTAATAGGTTTAATTAATTTATTATTTGTAGTATATACAGGTGTTATGCTAATTTTTTGATACCAATCGCCCACGGCTACGAACACAACTTTCAAAATTTCCTGTTTCTTTGAATCACCCTACTAACAAGTTATAAGTTAATAAGTAATTAAACAAATTTTCCCTAAGAAAAATATATTTATACTTTTTTAATATTTTAAAAAATAGACCTGTTTATTCATATGATACAATTAATAGAGTTACTGGAGCACTGTTGTAGCAAAAATTGTGTTTTAGACACTAAATTTCAACTGCCTGGGATAACTATTACACAACTAGACACAATTTCTATTGTTTTTTTTTTTTGTCATTTAACATTAAAATGGAAATTTTCTACTGACATTTAGAATTGGGAAAAATTGCTTTTGTGAATCATATGATCAAAGTATGTTAACAAAGAATGCATATCATATTCTACAAATACACACACACACACACACACACACACACACACACACACACACACACACACACACACACACACACACACACACACACACACACACACACACACACACACACACATCATATAAGACATATTTTCATGTTCACATAACACAGTCATCATAAAGCATTGTTTCATAACAGTTAAAAATATACATTGATATGTGATCTGTAAAAAATGCTTCATTCATTATAAAGGTTTGAATTGGGTGAAGAATTGCAAAAAGTATTAATTAAATACTATATTCATCAGTATCATCATACATTTTCATAAGTAATATTACACTTTATACCTTAATAAAAACAATAAAAATGCCAAAGATTACGATTATTAAAACTAAACATGATTTTGAGAAATTATTTGAATTAAAATAAAACATACTGTACTTTCAAATTTATTTTCTAATAAAATTTTCTTAAAAAAAATTAAGGTTTCATTCTTTCTTGAAACTTAACTTTCTTGAAACAATAGTAAATTATCTTCACTATTAATGCTAATATTTTAAGAATTTTATAGTACAATGTTTAAATACTGTACAAGATTGCTACATGTTAAAAATATACAACATACACAGGCTTCATGAGTTCAGTCTCTTTTTAAAATTAAAAAAATGTCACAATATAAAATTCATTTACAGAAAAAATGGTGTTTTGACAAGTATTTATTTAGAGGCATATTTCAACTTAACAATATTAATCTACAAAACAAAATAATAAAGTTATGTTTTACTGATTTATTTTTCTCAATATAATATTTAAATAATTGTGAAAATCTATAACTGGCTCTTAAAGAGAAAAAAGTTCATATTAAGCAATTGGATTCATGAATGAAAATTATACATTTTCCCAGTTTAATGAAGTGGAATGTACTTTGATAATCCAAATATTCATATAATAAAGAACAATTTTTAAAACTGTGCATATTTTATTACTTTTTTTTTTATTATATTGTTTCCACAGTTTATATCTTACCTAATCTTTCTATTTGATGTAAGAAAAAATCATACACAGAGATAATATGCACAATGTTTTTTTTTTATTTTCAGGAAATTTAAGGCATACTTATACTCAATAAATTACTGAAAAAACACAATTCCTAAAAAGGGCATAAACCCATCTTTAAAATAACTAAGTGATTTTATTGTTTTAAAGAAAAATAAGTAAATCAGAGTTACTGAGAGGTTGATAATGTAAATGTAACTTTACAGCTCTAATGATTTGACACAATCAAAGGCTACTTAAAAATATCTAATAATAATGACGTGCAAAACATAATTATTAAATAAACTACATAATTTTATTCACACAGATATCTGCACGTACAAACATATTCAACAAAACGATGATGTGTTCCAAAATTTCCTTTGGTGATCATATCTTTAATAAATATTAGTTCACACTGGTGTTTTGTGATAGAAGTAAATAATCATTTACTTCTACTGCTAGATGTCATAATTCAAAATGACCAGATGATCAAATGATAATTATAGTACATGTCATGCCAGATGCACATTTAATTTACAACAAATTGGTCTTCTATAACCATACATTCCACAAATCAGTTCTTAACCAAGTAAATTGTTCAGTATTTTTCTAATTTTTGTTGAATATTTATCAGATAAATATATATAATTCTATTAAACATGTTAGCCAGTGTATTGCAATTAATAGTTATTAACCAATATATGGAGCTTAATATAAAAATTATCCATTCGTACAAAATAGTTCTTTGAATCCATGGATTCATCAACATTATAAAATGTCAGGTAATGCGTTACCATCATTGCACGTAAAAGCTGATAGGTATTGTGTCAATTCAAAAGTTAATGGGAATGCATTATCTGATATAATATTTTATAATAGATGATGATTTATGTATATATATATATATATATTTTTTTTTTTTGATACTTCAGTTACATATTCACCACTGTGTTAAAATAATTTAATATTAAATGTAATATAATATTCAGGATTATTATAATATTCTGTTTTGAATATTACATACTCTAAAACAAATACTACTCATACTTAAATGTATGCATACTTTAAAACAATATATCGTTTTAAATATTACATCATTTCAGTAATGAACAGCAGAATCTGCATATTCATTCATAATAAATTACAAAATTTTTAAAAAAGAAAAATATTTGAACAAATTTGACAAATTATAAAATAAATATATTTTAATGTAATTATAGAATTTAATAACTGAAGATGCAGGATCCCACAGAAATAGATTCTTGGAGTTAATATGGTAAGTTTAACTTATCTGTTTACTGTGTTTTGGTGGTTTAAATCTCATTTAATATATATATATATACATATATATATTTATTTATATAAATAAACATGTTACATACTCTGTAAATTAGAAATGATTGTACTGTAACTTTTTTTAATGACTTTAGAATATCTCAAGAATCTAATAACATGTTTTAGTTAATAACAACACAGTTATAAAATCAGAACCCATAATCAAATAATCAAATAATAATCAAATAATCCCTCCTCTATGAATCATGAGACCTTGCCGTTGGTGAGGGGGCTTGAGTGCTCAGGGATACAGAGTAGCTGGACCGAAGGTGCAACCATATCGGAGAGGTATCTGTTGAGAGCCAGACTAAGGAATGATTCCTGAAAGAGGGCAGCAGCTCTTTCAGTAGTTGTTAGGGGCGTGAGTCAGGACGACTTAAACGGCCGTATCAACATCACTCAGTCCTCTGAGTATGCGCAGCTGAAAGCAATGGAAAACTACGGCTGCTTTTTTTCCAAGAAAATGTGGCTCTCTGCATTTTCACATAGCAATAATGGAGGCGCCTTCCTTGGTAAAATATTCCGGAGGTAAAATAGTCCCCCGTTCGGATCTCCGGGTGGGGACTACTAAGGAAGGGGTCACCAGAAAATTAAAAAATAACAATCTACGAGTCGGAGCGTGGAATGTTAGAAGCTTAAAAAAGGTTGGTAGGCTAGAAAATTTAAAAAAGGAAATGGGTAGGACAAATGTGGATATAGTAGGAATTAGTGAGGTTCGGTGGGAAGAGGAAGGCGACTTTTGGTCAGGTGATTTTAGAGTAATTAACTCAGCGTCAAATAATGGGCAGGCAGGAGTAGGTTTCGTGATGAACAAGAAGATAGGGAGGAGAGTGGAGTATTTCAAAATGCATAGCGATAGAATCATTGTAATAAGGATAAAATCAAAACCTAAACCGACAACGATTGTTAACGTCTATATGCCTACAAGCGCCCATGATGATGATGAGGTAGAGTGTGTATACGAAGAGATTGATGAAGCAATTAAACACGTAAAAGGAGATGAAAATTTAATAATAGTTGGAGATTGGAATGCAAGCATTGGAGAAGGCAAGAAAGGAAATATAGTGGGTGAATACGGGCTGGGCAAAAGGAATGAAAGAGGGGACCGACTTATAGAGTTTTGCAAGAAGTATAATTTAGTAATTGCCAACACCCAATTTAAAAATCATAATAGAAGAATATACACTTGGAAAAAGCCAGGCGATACTGCAAGGTATCAGATAGATTATATCATGGTTAAGCAAAGATTTAGAAATCAACTCGTTGACTGCAAAACTTACCCTGGAGCAGACATTGATAGCGACCATAATTTGGTGATAATGAAATGTAGATTGGGGTTTAAAAACCTGAAGAAAAGGTGTCAGATGAATCGGTGGAATTTAGAGAAGCTTGAGGAAGAGGAGGTAAAGAAGATTTTTCAGGAGGACATCGCAAGAGGTCTGAGTAAAAAAGATAAGGTAGAAAATGTAGAAGAAGAATGGGAGAATGTTAAAAAGGAAATTCTTAAATCAGCAGAAGCAAACTTAGGCGGAATAAAGAGAACTGGTAGAAAACCTTGGGTTTCAGACGATATATTGCAGCTGATGGATGAACGTAGAAAATATAAGAATGCTAGTGATGAAGAAAGTAAAAGGAACTATCGGCAATTAAGAAATGCTATAAACAGGAAGTGCAAACTGGTGAAAGAAGAGTGGATTAAAGAAAAGTGTTCAGAAGTGGAAAGAGAAATGAACATTGGTAAAATAGACGGAGCATACAGGAAAGTTAAGGAAAATTTTGGGGTACATAAATTAAAATGTAATAATGTGTTACACAAAGATAGTACACCAATATATAATAAGAAAGGTAAAGTCGATAGATGGGTGGAATATATTGAAGAGTTATACGGAGGAAATGAATTAGAAAATGGTGTTATAGAGGAAGTTGAGGAGGATGAAATGGGAGAAACAATACTGAGATCTGAATTTAAGAGAGCATTAAAAGATTTAAATGGCAGAAAGGCTCCTGGAATAGACGGAATACCTGTAGAATTACTGCGCAGTGCAGGTGAGGAAGCGATTGATAGATTATACAAACTGGTGTGTAATATTTATGAAAATGGGGAATTTCCATCAGACTTCAAAAAAAGTGTTATAGTTATGATACCAAAGAAAGCAGGGGCAGATAAATGTGAAGAATACAGAACAATTAGTTTAACTAGTCATGCATCAAAAATCTTAACTAGAATTTTATACAGAAGAATTGAGAGGAGAGTGGAAGAAGTGTTAGGAGAAGACCAATTTGGTTTCAGGAAAAGTATAGGGACAAGGGAAGCAATTTTAGGCCTCAGATTAATAGTAGAAGGAAGATTAAGGAAAAACAAACCCACATACTTGGCGTTTATAGACCTAGAAAAGGCTTTCGATAACGTAGACTGGAATAAAATGTTCAGCATTTTAAAAAAATTAGGGTTCAAATACAGAGATAGAAGAACAATTGCTAACATGTACAGGAACCAAACAGCAACAATAACAATTGAAGAACATAAGAAAGAAGCCGTAATAAGAAAGGGAGTCCGACAAGGATGTTCCCTATCTCCGTTACTTTTTAATCTTTACATGGAACTAGCAGTTAATGATGTTAAAGAACAATTTAGATTCGGAGTAACAATACAAGGTGAAAAGATAAAGATGCTACGATTTGCTGATGATATAGTAATTCTAGCCGAGAGTAAAAAGGATTTAGAAGAAACAATGAACGGCATAGATGAAGTCCTACGCAAGAACTATCGCATGAAAATAAACAAGAACAAAACAAAAGTAATGAAATGTAGTAGAAATAACAAAGATGGACCACTGAATGTGAAAATAGCAGGAGAAAAGATTATGGAGGTAGAAGAATTTTGTTATTTGGGAAGTAGAATTACTAAAGATGGATGAAGCAGAAGCGATATAAAATGCCGTATAGCACAAGCTAAACGAGCCTTTAGTAAGAAATATACTTTGTTTACATAAAAAATTAATTAAAATGTCAGGAAAAGATTTTTGAAAGTATATGTTTGGAGTGTCGCTTTATATGGAAGTGAAACTTGGACAATCGTAGTATCTGAGAAGAAAAGATTAGAAGCTTTTGAAATGTGGTGCTATAGGAGAATGTTAAAAATCAGATGGGTGGATAAAGTGACAAATGAAGAGGTATTGCGGCAAATAGATGAAGAAAGTAGCATTTGGAAAAATATAGTTAAAAGAAGAGACAGACTTATAGGCCACATACTAAGGCATCCTGGAATAGTCGCTTTAATATTGGAAGGACAGGTAGAAGGGAAAAATTGTGTAGGCAGGCCACGTTTGGAGTATGTAAAACAAATTGTTGGGGATGTAGGATGTAGAGGGTATACTGAAATGAAACGACTAGCACTAGATAGGGAATCTTGGAGAGCTGCATCAAACCAGTCAAATGACTGAAGACAAAAAAAAAAAAATCAAATATTCAAAGACTGACAGATTCCAGAAAATTGAAAGAAAATTAGAAGAACTTACATTAACAAAAAGTACCAGAAAAACGGGCAGTGGTGGATTATGCCCAATAAATTTATATATGAAGAGTTAGAAAGCATCACTGATACCATGCGTAAGAAGAGATTAGGAATCTTTGGACACATCATGAGTATGCAAGATTGTAGACATCTGAAACAGGTGTTACAGTACAATCTAGACTTGAAAAACACCAACACAGGATGCAGATGGGTCAGAGAAATTACAAAGGATTTGAAGGAAATTGGCCTTACACCAGAAGACACCACAGACAACATAAAATTAAACTAAAAAATTCAGGAAAAAAACACTCACAAGAAAGAAACTCACAATATGAACATTTTCAACACGAGAAAGGGCATGGAGATCAGAACTTATGAAAAATTACAGGAAGGACCACAAAGCAAGAACAGTCCCTTTGAAGAGACTTTGATAATGGACTGTCTAAAGTGATCCTATGCAGTCATAAAAGATGAAAAAAAAAATGTTTTAGTTGGTCTCAGGTTAGATTAATGATCGAGATCAATTATTTTTCATGTATAATTTCATTTACTTACGTTGCTTGCTAAAATAACACATAAACTCATGTTTCAGCTTGAAAGAGACATATAAATCAATAATCTGAATGTAGGTGCTCTTTTACAAGTGGAAGTATGCCAAATAATTAAAACATTACCATTTTGGTCAATCACAATCTTGAGAAAACTATTAACAAATGATTTTCTTGTTAAATATTTATTTTTTTTACGACCAAAACAAAAAAAGTAATGTATGCATTAAAGTAACAAGTTAAATATATTCATGGACTAAAATATTGTTAGTTTCGGCAGGAAAAACAAAGAGATTGAATATAATATCAATTGTAAACCACAGTAAAGGATAAAGCATGCTCAGTGATGTCTGTTGCCACTTTAGCCTAATGTAAAGAGTGGCCTAGCCTGCATAGATTCCAAAATTATTTTAATAATTTATAATGTACTTTACAAGTAAACTGCTTTAATTATACAGAAATAGTTGATTCTGGTCATCATGCTGATGAGGTTTAATCATGCTATGTCGTTAACAAAAGACATTTTTTTCTAACAAAAAATGTTGCACATAATTAACAATGATAAATTATGCTTTTGTTACTTGTTTAATTTCAAGAGATCTTTTTGCTATCAGTCTTTTTTATTTAGTTTTAAGGAGAGTAACAACACTGAACTGACCAAAGCTACAAACAGATATGCTACACAAAACATCTCTACTCAATAAATGTCTTGCTCACAGCAATCTGCACAATAGTTTTTAGCAAAAGATTTAATACCTACCTTTATACTACCATAATTTGTATTGACTTTTAAGTCTTATGTGATTATGGAATTCAATAAAAATGGAGATAAAATTAATTCAAAATATTAGAAAAATAATGTAATTCATGGAAAAATAATAAAAGCTTCACTTACTTGTACAGAAAAAAAATTATAATTTTCATTTTCTTATCTGTCTACAAATAATTATAATGCAATAACCTGGAGAATGAATTAATCACCACTAATGAATTAAACCTATACAGATGGATATTTAGAAAGCAAATTATTAAAGTAATGACTAAGACAACAAGGCACCGTAATACAAGGCTACAGTACCTTATTTTTTCATTAGTAAACAAACTTTAATCTCTTCAAATTATTTTAATTAAAAAACACATAGTAAAATCTGTAACTTATAATTCTTTTAGAGCTCTAGCAGCTTTTTGAGGATATCTTTTATTATGATAAAAGAAAATCAATGGATTTCTAAATGATTACATGAATATTGATAAATCAAATGGTTGTATTAACTTTTACATCAAAATTAAATTTGCACAGAAGACTAATAATTTGGTCTGGGGGATTTTTTTTAGAAGAGTTTTGATTTTAATATGAATTTTTGATTCTAACAGATTAATCTTTACTTTTATTTCTAAAAAAAAGAAGATTTTTTGTTAATTCTATTTTAAATAATTTTTACTTGTAACATAAGAGGTTTAAAATTATAATAGAATTATTCTCTTTCTTAAAAAATACAAAAACTCTGATAATAATATATAAAAAAAATTCTCCAGAATACTTTTATCTTGCCAATTTAAATTCACTAATAAGATTCAATTTTTTTTTGGTTGTATAGTAAGTAAACAATTAGCAGAATTATAGCAAACCCTTAGAGCCCTAGAAACTCCTAAAGGTAGAACCCTATTAGATAAAAGAAAAATTATTTATTAACCCTCATTCAGTTATATATACACAAAACTAAGAGTTCAGTGTTACCAGATTGAGGGCTTCAGGTACCACAGAATTGTTTTGACTATCTCCTAGATACCAACACTAAACACAGGAATGTATCCTTGTGATAAAAATTGCAACCAAACCTATGTAACAATAAAGTAATAAAAATGTGCAACTTAAAAAACTTTACAATGTCAGGGGTTTGCATACACGAAAATTTTAACTTTAAAAATGATTGCATCATTGATGAACTTGATAATTATGACCTGATTAATTATGAACTTGATTAAAAGATTACATCATTGATCCATAGCATAGGCTTACTGCTTCATGACAAAAATTAATTTTACTTCAAAAAGAGTATAGCACTTTAATAGTTCTGTCATACTTTTTTTTTTAGACAGATCAGTAAGTCAAAATATTTATTTTTTTTTTCATTTCTGTCAGCTAACAAATATGTTACTTCTCATTAACAGGTTACCCAAAATCAAGTAGTATAATTAATGCAAATGATAACAGTTCCATATAAACTTCCCTTTAATGTATTTAATTATCATTAGCACAGCTTCTAGATTATGAAAAAAACAGTTTTATAAAAAGACATACAACATATAAGTAATATTTTAGAATTAATAAACTTCTGATACTACTAAAGTAGAAATCAAACAGTAATTTATGTTACTCAACATTACCTAGAATAGTTGACATCTGGCATAAACTAAATACTGCTTTCAATGCACCTTACAAATTTTTAAATAATCTTACATTTAAACAGAACTATATTCAGTAATATCAATTACTCTAACATGTTTTAATCTTATGAGAAACTAAACATTAAAAGAGGCACTGAATAAATTAAGAAAACACCAGATCTTTGCTTTAAAATACTTGTAATATTAAAATAACAACAGTTACCATTATTTTTAAAATTACAATACTAATTTATATAATTATACTTCAACATTAAATTTTGTAAGTACAATTCAAGTGAAAAGCTCAGTAAAACTGCTGATAGTAGTTATAACCAAAATAGTTATCTAGAGTTATATTTTAATGATTTACAATTTATTTTTTACACTGAAGTGAATGGATCTGAGCCTACCTTCAAATCATATGCACATGTTCCCTCTCTGACAAATCATTTGCAGTTATTATAAATAATTAACATAAAAAATAAAATACACAGAAAAACTGGTTATGGTACTAGCCATACCAGCCTTTCCCTACTTGCTAAGTCATAAGATGACTTTTAAGATGAATCTTTTAAGTGGTATTTGTAACATGAAAACAGTAACTTGAATACAAACTGATCTGGTGACAGATTTCAATGAATTAAGGTACAATAATAAAAATATAAAAATACAGTCAACCAAACAGTTTATATAAAACTTTTCAAGTGTAGAATGCATTAAGAAGGGATTATCTTGAAGTTCCTCCACTACGAAAGGTGAAATATAAAAAAAAAATTATAAAGAATAAAATTAATAAAGGAATTAAATTGAATATATATAATTAATGAATAATTTATTAATAAATTAATTTACTCAACAACACATTCACTCATTTACACTTACTTATTTTACTTATTGTTTTACTGCGACTTCATTATTAAAAGTGGGAAATGTGTACTTTCATGGCAAATTAATATCATAAAAAGTACTGTACTTAGACAATAAACTGAAAAATTGTATTCAAAGAAACAGAAAAAAATAGGGAACAAATATGAACATTTACATAAAAGTTGTAAGTTATTCTGCAACAGGTTTAGTACACATTTAAGTCACTTTTGATCCACAACTACTTATTTTTGTTTTTGTTGATAATTTTTATCCACACATAACACTAGAAGCATAACAGTTATTGAAACCATAGTATATGAGTTTTTTTTCTAGTTATTTTAGGAAACTCTTACAATTGTTGGCCAATACTAAGAGCATCCTCATAGTTTTAATTTTAATTTCTACATAGGCTTGTACTATTATTAAAATAGAAGAAAGTACATATAAGACAAGTTAGGTCTGACAAACATTTTTCTTAAAAAATAAAAGGATCATTTGGTATATTAACCAATACCATATTAAACTGAATTAGCTATTATCTAATTGATTTTTAAACCTGAAATACTATGATAAAAATATCCAAATTATTGTTAAAGCATTTTATAGTAATGAAAACAAAAATCTGTTCTGATGAAACTAATGATAGTAGTAAGAAAGAAATAGTCAAAAATGTAACCGTTAAAACCTACAAAGAATCAACACCAAAAAGATGTATATATAAATTTGGCTGAAATTACAATTTTATATGAAAAAAATAAAAAGATTATGACAATAAATACACTCTTAAAATTGTAAATTAAAATCCACACAAGATACTTCCTTAAATTAAATATATATTATGAATATTTTAACATTAAGGTATTTTCTAATGTTTTATTTTATTTTTTTAATCCTGCAAAAGATTTTTTTCCTTCAAACATTTTTTGATGTAGTATAATAACAAATATTTATTAGGAAATAGTTTCTTAAATATTACCTTACCATCAACTTCAATGAAAAACTAATTAATTTTACTGTCACCATTTGTTTGATTTTTAATTTTACCAAATCATTCAATCTCATAACTTAACAGAAATTTATGTTTTTATAAAAAAAAATCTTCATAGTATTTATTATTATATCACATCTACTCGTAAATCAAAAAAAGTAATTTTCATTTACCTAAAATTTAGTCATAAAATTTATGCAGCACACTGGGCATGCCTGAATTGAGATTATAAATTTGCAAATATTACAAATTTTGAAAATTAGAGAGATAGTACAAAAATGTTTAATCCCCTGAATAAGTTATAAAAGTCAGCAAAATTAATATATGTGAATGGGTTGTAACTATTTTTACATTCATGGTTGGCTCAGATCAAAAAACAAGAAAATGTGAATAAACAATAATTAATTGTAAAAGGTCAATCGACCATATTTTTTTACAAAACTTGAACTTTCTTTTTTTTTCCTGTTTAGCCTCCGGTAACTACCGTTTAGATAATACTTCAGAGGATGAATGAGGATGATATGTATGAGTGTAGTAAATGAAGTGTAGTCTTGTACATTCTCAGTTCGACCATTTCTGAGATGTGTGGTTAATTAAAACCCAACCACCAAAGAACACCGGTATCCATGATCTAGTATTCAAATCCATGTAAAAATAGCTGGCTTTACTAGGACTTGAACGCTGTAACTCTCGACTTCCAAATCAGCTGATTTGGGAAGACGCGTTAACCACTAGACCAACCCGGTGGGTTACAAAACTTGAACTGACTACTATCACACCATAATTTAAAAAAAAATACACTACACTATAAATTTAATGTCGCAATGAAGCAGTCAAATAAATATCAAGTTGTTGCAGATAATGAATTGATTCTAAGACACTAAGCGGTACATCCAACCAATTACAACTGCAAACTATCAATATTATCAGTACTAATAAGTAATGGTAACTATTAACAAGCAGTTTTTATAGAGTTTTTTTTATTTAATGAAATGTTTGATTTCAGTAAAGCTCTTGAATCACTTAAGGGTCATTTATTTTATTTCCAAAAAAAGCAAATGAAATAAAATTACTGATTTCTAATAAGTACTAAACATCAACAGAGTATATAAAAACACTATGTATTAATTTTATGACATATTTTACAAATGATTACAATGTAGGTGATTGAAATCTGTAAATATGAATCAAAAGCTGTAAGTTCATTTTAAAAAAAATTTGTCATAACACAAAAATGTAATAAATAAATCAATCATAGTATTCATTTAATAAGATAAATACAAAAAATTATGAATACTTATAGTAACCTAGCAAAATTTATCAGGAGTATATCTAGAGACCACCTTAAAGAGAATAAGAAAATAAACATCAACTACAACGAGAGTACAATGCCCTCTGTTCTACAAGCCTTAGCAGACAAATAGTTACTGATGTGGTCTTCAATTGCATCCCCAACTGTATCTGAACTAGATCTGGGTTTATCAAGTCATCTCTGTATTTAGTGAAATTATTTTTCTCAAAAAACACAGCTTCTCCTACTACTCCTTCCCAAGATTTACCCCTACAATTGCTATTAAATTAGCACTTACTCATTTTTGCTCCATGCTCAGGATGTATCAGTGTAACATCTTACAACATTTTCTTGTAAGAAAATAAGGAAGTGAATAGCAAAATTAGTGATAACAAGTGCAGAATTAAAGTATCCTGGTTTATCTTAACAGTTTGTCGGGGTTTTAGTTTCCTGAACGCAGAAGCAAGTTTCTTGTTAGGGTACTACACAAATGTTAATGATACTTATTCTCATTCCAAAAATCTCAAAAACTAAGCAACATTACAGCACAGTCAAATACCTGTTTTAATTCAGTGACTGGCAAATAACAAAAAAACTGTTTTACTGAAAACAAGATTTTAAGCCAGAATACAAAATAATATAATAAATAGTTGATGTTAGATAAATTAAAGTGAAAAATGTTCAAACCTAATGAAGAAAAAATCGCATAAAACAGTTGATGTAAATAAAAACCTATAAATATAGTTCTCAAAATCTCACATATGTTTTAGATTCACTCTCCCTGCACTTTCAGCTAAGGTATACCTGTATTTTAGTTATTTCCACCCACGTTCTGAAGAATATTTTCTATCCTTATCGTTTCAAAATTCCTCTCTCTAAATTACCCAGTCGTCGCCCTTCTACAACTTTTTTTATTTCTAAACTGCCTTAAAATTTGCTCTTTTACCAATTTTATTTTTTATTAATAATTTTCTTCAAGAAATCAAACATTAAAAGAATGATTGGAATTTAGAACTCCAGATAAACTGTTCAAAAAAATTTCAAACACAAACTATTCATACATAATTCATAGAATACCATGAATTGAAAATTAATTATTTAGGAAGAAACTTGCATTCTCAAGATGGAACACTAATGATAGCACATGTTCATAGTTCGTAGAAAACTAATTAACAGATAATATATTTATAGTCTGTAAATCTATTCAATCTTACATCAATTACTCTCCCACAAAAATATTTTTTAATATGTAATACACTCATAGTCTAAATTGTTTTCATTATGGTAACTAATCACATGACAACTTAACTAAATCCATTTAAAAATTTACTTTTTAATACAACACAATTCACCTAAACAAATTACACAGTCAGTTTCCACTTACAGTAATCATGGCGAAAAAATTCTGATGTACTGTATGTAAAATGAACAGTATATTGTAATAATGAAAAATTACTCTAAACTTGTATGTTTAATTTACCAACACATTAGAAAAATTCATACACATATCTTATCTATTAAAATTCATTCATATATACATATTATCTGCTATATTACAGTAAATATCATTAAAATAAAATTTTTAATATTTTAAAATAAATTATAAACGTATACATAAACTTTTAAATGCAAAGTAAAACTTTTACAAGTTTATCATCAGAACAATTTCCAGTCAAATTATAACAAATGTCTTACATTGTTCAAAACAAATATACTCATAAAATATTTTAATAAGACTTTCCAATAGCAGTTATTCAGAACTATTATCCATTCACTAAATAAAATATTTGAATTCAAAACGCTTATTAAATTCTAACACTTATGACTTGACAATAGCAGTCATAACTAAATTGTATTAGTACTTATATATTGAAGACAGATGAAAACAACAATATCTAAATTCAATGATCATCAAACACTATCACCTTAATATGCCAATTGTGTTATATATTTTAGACTTTTTAAATTCATTATGGATAAAACCAAATTAAATTGTTTTATAAACTTATGTTATTCTTAATAATGTATATTTAAATTTCCTACAACACTAAAGAACAATAAATACCAAAAATCATGTTCATTTTCTCATCAACCGTATATCCTAATCAATGAATATAATTCTTGTGTTCCTAGCCTTACATACACACGTATTAAGAGGCCTGGTGATATTCTTGTATGACTACCACATGTGAAACAGAATCTCCAGATAGCGCCATAGATTGCACAACCCACAGTGGGACCACCATAAAGATACTAACAACCCCTCCCATCAAAACAGTGAAGTGAATCCACAATCTCTCAAGGCAGTTGCCATTTCTTCATCTGCCCCACAATCCCTTTGAAGTAGAGTATCTTTACCTATGATGGATGCACATTGATACCAAACAATAATTCTGTATTGACAGGCTCAAATATATAGTGTAAAAAATTCCTATTTTTGAAGATAGTAAAGAGCCAACTAAGACCAAGCTAAATCTTCTATAAGAAAAACTTTGCTGATCACTGAAACTGTCTGACATGAAGGTATCTAATTCACTTATAAAGCTTATTCAGCCAAACCCCCATCAGTGGATTCACTGCCCATAAATATGAAAGAAAGTTGCTCTATATTATATTTTTAATTTATTTTAATAAAAAAGGTAGCTTACACCTGCTGTAAAATCAACAGGTGAATTAAATTTTTAAATAAAAAAAGGTAATGCCTAAAGCAGTTTACTTTCCTGATCGATTACTATTGATTAATGATTGTACTAATCGTTAAAGTATACTGCCATCAGTACATAATGATGTTATATTTTTTCATATGAATTTAACTGGAAACTGCATCAATCATTATGTTGCAGTGTTTACTGATGTAAAAGAAAGATTGTCTTACTTCACAAGTCTAGACCTAGAACATCTTGCCAGTACCACCTAAGCTTGAATAACAGTTGACATAGCACTGATGATGATCAATTAATATAATTACTAATTGAATGTTAGAAATCTATAATGAATTTACAATGTTTTTCCACCAGAGACAACACCATTTTATGATAACAAATTAAAAAACGAAGACTGAATCATACCTATAATAAACATTCTTTGTAAATATTAATGCAAAAACTTTTCAGTTTGTATTACAGAAATGATTATAATACAAAATATTTATCCTATTATGAAACATTTGTGCTAATGCTAGTGATTCAAAATACTCTACATTAATCCTTCAACAACATATTTACCTTCCATATATGTTATTTACACAAATAAAATGAGTTTACATGTAGAACATCTGTCTGTATATTCCTATTAACTCATAAACATTTAAAGTCTAATAAAAATTTTGCATATGTACTTTCTACTAGAATTATATACTCCCATGAAATCTAGAAACTACATCTCTCCAATTCTTTTGGCCCTTGACTCTTTGCACAACACTTTGTGAAGTAGTGCACTGGCTTGAGACTTCCATCATTATAGCAGTAATGGAATACATAAATGCAAGGGGGAGATAACCAAAGCGAGGGGGGGGGAAGTAGAGGTTGAACTCTTACTTGGACAGAAAGGCCTTACCAAGTCAGCCAGTAACACATGAATTTGACACTGTGAATGGTAATCAGTTAATAATAAGAGGTGCCATAGCAAAACAACAAGGAGTAGAAGGAAATATCCTACTCTATAATAGCCTATAGTAGCCATGTCAAACTGTTCATGTGATCATGTGAGCAAACTGTTATCGTCTGCTACAAAAATACACAGAATCAAGTGCAGAACACTATAGACCATAAATACTACTTATACATCATAAGGACTATTAATAATCATTAATTATTTGATTATTATTAATAAAAACACATGAGAATAAATGTTTGTATGTTTTAAGTATTTCATTATTTCTTGAAAAAATTAGTAAAAAAAACTTACCTGACCTGCTATTATATTCATCTAGTCAAGAATGTCTTTTATAAATATGAGGGATATCTCTAAAATAAAGACCGCTGGGAAATTTGTCTCCTTAAGGTTGGCAAACTTGTGTCGTTTATGGCCACGTTAGTAATGTACACACTCCATTCTTATCTGTAAGTTGTCGCGTTGTGGTATCTTTGATACGTTTAAGTTATTATGTTATAAAATGAATAGGAAAATCAATTTTGCCGCCAACTATGAAATACATGGAGTCACGTTTTTTAAACCATCAAAATGTTAAGCCAGCTGAAATTCATAGGCAGTTGGTTGCTGTGTACGATGATAATGTAATGAATGAAAGAGACATCCGAAAACAATGTGAAAGGTTTAGAAATAACAGAATTAATGTGCATGATGAAGAACGTTCGGGAAAGTCCTTGATAATCACCGAGGACTTGTTAAAACGCATCGGTGATGAAATCAGAAAAGATCATCGTTCAATGATTTCTGATCTGGCCCTTCTTTTTCCTGATGTTTCAAGAGTTGTTATTGGTTGCATTGTTCATGACCATTTAGGCTTCAGAAAGGCTAGTGCATGTGGGTGTCACACGTCTTAACGGAACATCACAAAAGAATCCGAATGGGATCTGCTTTGGAATTTTTGATGCGCTCACAGAAAAAGGTGATGGGTTCCTTAATTCAATTGTTAATGGTGATGAAACATAGATTTCATAATACCTGCCAGAACGAAAACATTAGTCAAGCGAATGACGTCATCCTCAATCACCAACCAGACCAACAAAAGTCAAGCCACAGCCATTTGGACACAAACTGATGGCCACAGTTTTTTGGGATCGGTTTGGCATACTGCTAATTAATTGATTTCATGGCACATAGAACGACTATAAATGCAGAAATCTACTGTGAAACTCTACGTAAGTTACAGCCGCCATTCAAAATTGGCAAAGTGGGTGGCTGACCAACGGTGTTGTCCTGCTGCATGATAATGCATGTCTACATGTTGCAGATCTGACATGGGATTTACTGAGAACATTTGAATGGGAAATTTATATTCATCCACCATATAGTCCAGACTTAGCTCCTTCTGATTACCATTTATTTGGGAAATTGAAAGAATTTTTGAATGGTAAACAATTCGCGGGATGAACTTAAAAATGCTGTTAATCAGTGGCTAAATGGAGTGATAGCAGAAGAATACAACAAGGGTATATTGAAGCTGGTGTATTGCTACAATAAATGTCTTAATCCATGTGGCGATTATATAGAGAAGTAGTATAAGGTATGTAGTTTAAGAGAAATAAAAAATATTTATAAAGTTTTCAAAATAAATTTTTTTACAATGAAACGGTCTTTACTTTAGAGATAAACTCTTGTAAAATATAAGGATTCATAAAAAAAGAAGGTACAGTCATATATGTTCAAACTAACAACACCAAGCCAAAAAATACATCTATTTATAATAAAATAGTAATTATTAAAACATGCAAACCAAGCTGTCTAATTAATAAGTAATTAATCTTTGATACTGCATTTAAACAAAGGTCATATCAAAATGTAAAATAACACATAACTTTTACAAATACATATCTTTTAGAGTGTTACACATATATATCCTTACACTTCAAACTGTAAACTTGGCCATTACAGATATGCAGTTGTCAAGTAGTAAAAAACAGATTATATTAAAAACTAAATCACCATCTCCTTCTAATCTAAAATGAAATGATATTACTTCTCCAGTACTGCATACAGGTTATATAGAAACTAGTAATGCATATAGTAATGTAATTATCTAACCATAAACAACCAAAAAATTGAATGTATTCAGAGGATGTGAACAGATAACTGGGAAGATCTAACTAAAAACTGTATTTTAAAAACTGCTAAATTGATATAACATGTAATCAATTCAACAACTTTTTTTTACTAAAATGTTATAAATACCCTCTTAAAATCATAAATAATCCTCTAATTTAAATTGTAAATGTAAGTGTAGTAGAAAAATATCATAGCGATACATAGTATTAAATAAAAACACCATTGTATTAATCACAAAAAAGGGTTTTTACATAAAATCATAAAAAAAGAAGAATGAAGATTAATACATTAATACACAAAAAATGAAGTATAAACTAAAGTGTAGAAAATTTATAATTTTTCATCAAACACTTATGCGGTAGGTTTTTTTCATGTAAAATCATTTGACACAAACCATTAAATATCATCATTGATATCCCTATACTCAATGATCAGCAACACTTTTGGATAAGAATTCAGTTTTATACATCTAGATTCCATATTAATACAGAGTATATTTATTCAGTATGAAACAGTCATCAATAATTAAATAAATTTACAAATAGCAACAACCATCCTGATATCAGTGATTTATCTAAGTAACAAAAACTAACTTTCTCTTCTAGAAATTAATTATTTGAGGCTAAAAACATTAAACTTGTATAACTATAAAAAAAACTAACCATAACAACAAACTAAGAACTATAATCATGAACTAAAATGAATTACATTTTTAAATACTAGTTTTTTACTTGAGATCCATCGTAAATACAAGTAAATAATTTAAGTTGTGCAAATAAATAATCATATATTGGAGCATAAAGATAAAATAATAATTAAAATAAATAAATTACATTAAAATGAGATTTGCTTATTTTAAGCTACATTAACTCCAGTGGTTATTAGTCATTCCCAAATCCCAAATGTAAATACTTGCATACCTAGAAACCTACACAGAGCATTCTCTACTTATAGGTCATCTTAAGCTAAGTTGGGAATCTCAATCTGGCTAGTAGAAAATTGATAACGTACCTCATGTGTGAATCTAAATTAGTCACAACTCACTGCTTGAGCTAATCAAAATAAAAAACATAACAATTATGATATTTATAAAAATAGTGTAGACAGTGATAATCTAATAAGTTAGATGAGCAAAACAGTGATTATCTCATATCAGTTGCTCAATTTTTTATCTTTCAGCAGTTATTTGTAAAGTTGTGTAGTTTCTTTCTTATTTTATCATTACATTTTTAAAAATGTTGCACAATGTAATTACTGTAAAGAATACCTTCTTACTTATTTTTAAATCGACTAATTGTCACCATTCAGATACAATGGGACTGAAATATTCATCAGGAACTTTCTTTAGGAGGAGCTCCAGGAATATATTTTTATGATTTAGGACACAAATGTATTTTTTCAATAATGCTAGAATAATGACTAGTGGATTGCATAAGTGATCTACTGACTTAGTAGCAAGTAATCACTAAAAAAACTTGAAAGTACTGTAATGACGATATCCACTGCACACTTATTTAAACTTGAAGTTATGGTCTATTCATTTCCATCTGCACATTAGTTCAGACATGCTAGCAAAGATGTCACACTTGCTCAGAAATACATCACCATTCACAATTATGGAACTGTGCTCAGTAATAAGGAAAAACAATAGTGACCATTTTTGGGAAATATTTTGATAAAATTTATTATACATCAGTGAGGGGATTTTCAACCATGGACAGACATTCTTTAAGAAACTAGAAAAACAAGAGTGGATTAGATCAACAAGGAAGCCAATCAAGGAAAAATTACAATACCAGGCAAAGAATGACTAATAGTGGTAAGGATCAAAAGATTAAAAAGATGTGATGGCTTCACTGAGATCTCATCAGGCACAACTTTCATGTTTAAAGAAAGTCAACCTCCAACTTTATCAGCTGTTATTGAGCAGATTAATTCAGATGAAACCCTACCAGAGATACAATCCATCAATACTGTCATAATTTAAGTTTTGTTTATGAACACAAAAGGAGCAATAACTGTTCACTGAAAGAAATAATCTCATGATTTGGGGAAGGCACTATCTGAAAGTTCTTTGACAACTATGGATTGTAAAAATAGATTAATCTTCTATTTGGATTAAATCAGCTCAGTATGCTTTCCTGGAATGAGAAAGAACTGGACCAAAAATTTACCATGGAAAATGCTAAATTATTATTCTAGTGGGAAATATGAATTCTTGAAGGGTCACAACAAAAGATGGAAGACTCATTACCAAGCAAAGAAAAAACATAGCTTATGTGTGTTTAATGCAACAAAATGACTGATGCCAGCTTCAATCAGTTTGAAAGGAGAAGAATCATCAGAATTATTTTTGTGAGAATCAGTTCTATTATTTTAATCCTGTATTGAAAAATTATTACAATCTTTCCAATTTTTTTTTTATTATCTTAAACTTGGACGGAATTAATTGGACAAAACATTGGTGAAAGATTTATTCAAACATGTGGAATTCCAAAAGGGATAGTGATGAAAAGATACCATTAGTAGATCATCCAAATAAAGAAAACCTCTATTTGTTTAACCTCTTATTTTTATTCTTTAAGTGCTGTTGTTACTAGCCGCTAAAAAATTTCAATGCATTTAGTGAACATTATAACCAACATTCCTAACTTTGTTGATCTACAGTGGCTCTGAACATTAACATTTTAATCAATGGATGAAGCCTTTACTTGGAGTATTCTGTACATAACATCTGAGAAAGATACTACATATTGAAATAACTGTCATTTTATAAATGTATTTTGTGAAAATCAAAAAACTAATTTGTTTTTATTTTCCAATTTTGTTATTAACATTTTACTTTAGTTCAAATCCTTCAACTTTCAGGCTGGTATTGCCTGAAATATTCCAAGTGTTGCAGAATCATCAGTTGTAAGGAGATGTATTTTCCATCTCACCTAGGATCAAAAATGTTAATTAAAAAATCTTGCCTGTTTGTTGCTTTCACATTATGGATATGCTTTTATAAAACAGTCATACACAGCAGCTGATCAATAAACAACACCAACATGTAAAAAATAATAAATCAAAGTTTTGTGCAATATACCTTCATAGAAATTGAGATGTAACCTATATCTTTAACTACTCACATCTAATCGATTTAAAAAAAAAAAAAAATAGTTTATTTTTTCATTCTGTATGTATGTTGTTTATTTGCCTATGCACAAGTAGAAACTGAAATAAGAAATTTTTTTGGATCATGAAAATTCTGGCAAAAATGGTTTTGTGTGGCTACAAGACCTGAACTTCTTGGATAAATAAAGTTATATATATGATTTGTACTATTACTACCTGAATAAAATCAATCCACATAGTTATCTTGTTACATTATTAATAGTTAGCTACATTATTACCTATTATCTACAGTAATGTAAAAATAGCAATTAAAAAGTAATAATAAAACTAATAACATTTTTTTTTTAAATTTAAATTAAAAATACATACAATTTAACTTTAATTTAACAATAAATAAAATAATAATAAACAAACAAAAGAGGTAAAATAAAAATCTGTTGATAACCAAATGATCTCCTAAATAAAAGTAACATAATAATGCAACTTTTATCCATAATAATAAAACCACTGGAGCAAATCATATGGTATTCTGATAAGAAATAATCAGAATTTAACATCATAAAAATTACAATACTGCAAAATGCTGAAGTATAACATTATTAGTTGTGATTATAAGTTGTAAAAACAAAATGGAATACGTAAGCTCTTGGGTAGGAATATAAAAATCTAGAATTAAAATTACTTCCATGGTAAAGCAGTAACAGAGCCTTTGATCTGGGGGGGGTCCCCTGGGTTTCAATCCTAGTCATTCATGGCTTAAGTGTGTTAAGCTTATGTGAAGTTCATACAAAAGGCATTCCAGATCTGAGTAATGAATAAGATTAAGACCAAATACCTTCAAATTATAAAAAAAATTCAGATCTTGCACCTAGTTGATATGTTCCCCAAAGTTAAAAAATGTTACAGATGATCGGTTAGTATGTGTTCAGTTGTAGTCATCATTTTTAGGGCGGTCTCCCTTGGGACTACTCCCTCAAGTTCTATTTAGAACGAGGTGGTGATCATTGGCATTTGTGAGGGGGCTTAGGTATACAATTGAGAATGAGTTTAAGAGGCTTTTTGTCTTTGAATTGTGTTACATTCAATATAATTGTATACTGTACTAATCATCCTGATACCTACCTACTTGGTAACTTTAACACCTGATGATGATTGCTTTTATTTCTCTAAAAAGGAATATAAAAAAAATTTGATTAAAAAAATTAAACATCTTATTCAAATCTTTTATCAATGTGGTATTCTTCACATGTCTTAAGATTCCATTATCAGTCCTTTCATAAAAAAGTTCTGCAGTTGATTTAAAAAATTATAGACCTAATTTTGTTAGTATCCATATTTTCTACTCCAGAAAAATTTATAGACTGTTTTTTTGAAAATATATTACCAATTTTTTTATTAAATATATTACCAATCTTCAGCATGGTTTTAGGAAACATTTTACTACAGACTATTTCCGAGTATTCAGAAAATATTTAAATAATTCTATTTTTTAATATTTACCATCTCATTAAAGCTTTTGATTTAGTTCTACACTTAAGAAAACCCCATTTTTTACAAATTTTCTTTAAAAAGTAGTCTTCCACACTCTTGAGAAAAGTTAGTAATAATGGAATCACATAAGCACTTTACAACTGATTAGCCAAATAAAAAAAAAAGTAGAATGTTGTGTAACCCATGAAGTAGCTTAAGTCCATCACTAAAATTTATGTTTAATAAATAAAAATGTTTATAAATATATTTATTTATTTTTATTTATTCAATGTCATTAGATTTCTGGCCTTCCATTCCATCAGACATGTTTTTATAATCAATCAGTTCTTTACATATTCTTAAATGTCTGCAATTCATTAAAGAACCTTCACTTCTACAGATAATACACACAGGAGATGTGAGGATTTTCATCTTGAAAAGATGTACTGCAAGGCAGTGATGACCCATAATAATCCTGAAGACTGCCACAGATTCCCTTTGAGGGTTGTCAGGAATTATATTCACACCATTAATTAGAGCTATATACTGCTTACCTTCCATCTGAGATGCTAGATAATTCAGGAACTTTCATTTAAACCTTCGGTTTATAAAATTTTTAATGGAGTGGTAAGACAAATTACATGTGTTAGTCATTATTCGGGTTCCTCAGTTTGCCAACAAGCCAGCCTTCTCATTTCCTTCAATTCCAGTGTGAGATGGTATCCACTGAAAAATAACTGAAATGTTAACTTCACCTAATCAATCACAGACCATCTCATTTCAGATATTCTTGGCATTATTGGGAGAAAATATGATAAAATCTCTTGGAGAACACATTTAAGATCTCAAAACAAAACAGCTTTCTGGGGAATTCCAGATCTGGTCAGCAGCTGTTGTAAAGTGATCAGAAACAACAATCAGTACCAAATCTTACTGAAAAACTAAAAAAATTATATAAAGCCATTAGAGATCGAAGACTCAGAAGATTGAGTGATGGGGTCATTTTTCTTCACGACAATGAGCTCATGTGATAAAGCTTTTGATTTTCTTCATTCAGCTCATGTGATAAAGGAGTTACTGCAAAAATTCAAGTGGGAAGTGTGGTCTCAGCCACCTTACAGCCCTGACCTAGCACCCTGCGACTACTACCTGTTTGGTCCTCTGAAGCGAGACCTGGAAGGGTAGTGTTTTACTTATGATGATAAGCTGAAGGAAGTGGTCCTTAAATGGTTGAAGGAAATTGGACAAAATTTTTATGAGAGTGAAATTGAAAAATTTGTCACAAAGTATGAAAAGTGTTTAGAAAAACTTGGTGATTATGTCGAAAAATAGATAAAAATATGTAGTTTTTTATTCAATTAAAAAAAAATTGTCTTATAAATATGTGTTTGTTTTGTAGAGGGGGTGTAACTTATTTTCTGATCATTCCTTGTATATTAAATTCAAACATCAAAACTAGCAACTCTTATAGATCTGTTTACACTTTATCAAAACACAAAAAAAAATTATAAAGGATTTAATGAATACCTATCAGGTAGATAAACTGTACCATTCTAGTTCAAACCTCCACAAAAGCCATTCTACTCTATCCAAAGTATTACCACAGTATTCCTAGAAAACCCTTAAGAAAGATATGAAGACATTTCCTTTCTATAATGTTAATGACAGTCAGTGATGAAGATTATAAAAATTAATAATAATAATAATACACACCAAATGTATTTTATTTGAAATTATTTTAACAGTCAGTCACAAGAGTAACTGAAAATGTTATAATGAAAGTACAAAGATTATTTGAAGTAAATTTGGTTTGAATTGTTACCAAAAATTAATAGTTTTATACAACTTTTTACTTTTTTTTAGACAAAACTATAAATTTCTCCACTCAAACATATTTAAATAGTGAACTATATCTTTACAACATTAATATCTATTGATTTATCATTAATACACCCCCATTCTGAAGACAAACCAACTTGATCTGAGTGTATGCTTATCATATATTTTTGTCAGGCTAGTCAAAATAGTCAGTAAAATATTGTAAGTTTTATGATTTAAGTCAATGAATTGTGAAATACAATTAACTAGATAAGATAACATTAAACAACACTTAAGCCCATTTCTAGTTTCACTAGTTCATGCAGTATCCAAACTGCAAAGTTATCAAATATTGCAAACATATTTCCTAAAGTTTTTGACAGTGTAATAAGTATTAAATAAGAATAAATAAATAAAAAAAAATATATAGATTACAAGAAACTTATTTTCTAGTTTAAATAAAACTTTTTACTAATTAAATTTCTAAGAAAGGTCACAAGAACAATTGAAATTTTTAATGCAAATATAAAAAAAATTACACATAAGTTTTGTTCTGTTAATATCTGAAAATGTAAAAAGGTTTGTATAAGTTTAACCACCTTACAAATTAATAAAAATCAGGATTCTTGCAAGTTTTTTCTAATTTTACTGACATTTTTTCATACCATAAATTACTAAAGACCATTATAAATGTGTCTCAGACAAGAGCAGAAGCAAAATTGACTACTGATAAAACTACTCCATTAATCTACAAAAATGAGATCTCTTCACATGATTTTTGTACTTAACACCATTTACACAACGAATTAAGCAGAATCACAACCTAAAAATACCAAACAGGTAATGACAATAACAATGGTTCCATGACACTATTTTGAATAATTTATTTTCTTTATTTAAAAATAATTAAAATAAATTAAAGAAAAACAAACAATCTTTTACCAAAAGTATAAGTAAAATTAGTATAAGTATAATTATACCAAAAGTATAAGTATAATTTACCAAAAGGTAGAAGTATATAGAAGCGGATAGATACCATTCTGTACTTTTTTACATATCTTCAGAGAGTTAATAGCAATATTTTGTAAGCTCTACATGAAAATTACACAAGCATTTCAGGAAAGACAGTAAGAACAAAAAAATAAAAGTTAATCCTGTAGTTACAATAGATATTTTAAATACTGCATTGTTTACTGAAGAAAGTGCATAAAATATTACACAAAATGACCATGTTAAACATAACTAACAGCAAGTTACACTCAAAGCAAGTTACTCTTATAACAATTTAATCATTAAAAGTTCATAAAATAGAGAACACTAGTAATGAAAATTAACTGTTTCATTGGCATAATACTAATTATAGTTATAAGCATTATCTTGATAAATTCACAGATAATATTTGTAAAAATTATCAATTACTATGTCACTGAATAAAATATGATAACTTTATCATATCACTAGATCAATTCTAGAACAATCACTAGATCAATTCAAAAAATAAAAATGTAATTTTCAGCTCTCCATAAACAAATTTAATCTGAAAAAACAACTAAATTATTATGACCCACATACAGTTTTTTGAAACTTATTTAAATTTTACTCCTTCTTCAAGGCAAGACTAGCAGGACTGAAAAACAAAAAGCAGAACTACTCAAAGATCAACCTCTCCAGAACAGAAGTTAGTGGTTGTGATTTAATCAAGTATTTTCAAAAAGTAATTCTTTTCTTTAATTTAGTAGGCGCAGGTTCTGATCACATTCTTACAAACACATTCCTCTGAATTTTATTTCTGGTTTCCAGTTTGTTTAAATCAAGTGCTAAATCAGTTCTGTGGACATTAGTCAACTATATTTCAGTTACATCGATCCAGCAGCAAATTATAATAAATTGGAAAACAAGAATACAAATCAAAATCACAAACCATTTACACAAATTTTAATGAAAATTTTAATCTTTTATAAAAATTTTTATAAACAATTTTAAACAGCAATATTATTTCCAGTTTATTTCAATTACAGTTTAGCATAGCTCTTTATTTATATTATGCTAAAGTATAGAAAAATTGTTGTATTCTGTTTAAGAAGTAGTTATTTTGATTAGTCATAGAACATATCAGCTGTCCTACTGAGAGAAATCATTTTTTCACAGATTAGCTGGGCTGTGAATCAGAGTTACATACAATCTAGAAAAATTTTGTCAAACAGCAAGACAAAACAAGATTACACTTTAAAATGATTAAATATTTAACACCTCACTTTCAAATACTGGTACTTTTTTATCCATAGAATCTTTCAGAGCAAATTAACTCCTTAAATAAAGTTACTGGAAGTGCTGTTAATGATACTGAAGACGATGCTACTAATACCTACAAAATCTAATGAAGAAAAAACCAATAATTTGAAAGTAAATCATCTAGCATTTAATAATTCTAGATTTTTTATTACAAGTTGTTATATTTTATCAATAAACTATGCAGAATATATGGAAAAAACTTACAACCTGAAAACAAAAATTTGATAAAAACTATCACGTGGTTGACACCTACCTACTTACTCCAAGCAATACTCATTATAAATAAAATGCAGGATCACAGTCAGGTGAAAAAAGCAATGCTGATATAATTAAAGTAGACACAACAAATAAAAAATAAAGAATAGAAGATTATGAGGGTGGTATTAATACATGACTAATTCTGACTCCAGTACAACATTAAGCAACTTTGTTTACCACTATTTTAATTTCTAACGGGCTTTATAATAGTTTCATACATATTGGAAATAATATAAAAACTTTAACTTTCAACTCGAAAAATATAATACCAAAAATGTTATATTATAAAAATATTAAGAAACATTTTCTCACAATCAATATAGTTTAAAAAGACCTGTTTTCACAATAATCAAAATGTGATTATATAATAAATATTTATACCTAAAGCATTCATACACAAATGCGTACGCATGTGTTCACACATGCACACACACACACACACAATCACAAATAACTACTTATGTGAGTGTATGTTATGTAATTAATTAGGTATGTACATATGCATATAAATATATATGAAGTTTATACTTCATATATATTATGACTCGCTAAACATGAAATGTAAATGCAGTTTGAGTTTATACTACCATTTGTTACAATAATTATAATTACAAATAAAATATCATATTTTTAAATTGCTTATGTTAACACAGTGTAAATGTTTTTTGCTAAACTTTAAATAAATAACATATGTACAATGGATTTAATATTTACAATTATTAATGGTTTTCCAGTAAAACTAATGCATAATATGTTTATACAATAAATCTATTATAATTTGTATTGTCAAATACTAATTAAGAATAGCTTGTACTAATTAAATAACTAATAAATACACAATAAGACAAATTTACATTAATTTACACGGCAAAGTTGTTCTTTAACAATTCATTCTTACATAAGTATATAAAGTTATATCATTTGGTGCCTTACTAGTATAACACTGTACAGAGTAATAACAGACACAAAGTTTTTCACGTCTTAGCAAAGAGGAACTTAATAATGTTAATGTACAACTGAACAACAGCAGAATGTAGCAATAATTTGCAGTTTTACAAAACTGCTTTTACAATGCAGAATGCAGTACAAGTCATACATTTAATTTACACAATTGTCAATGAAAAATAAAATAAATAAAAAAATATTATGTGGTTTACACATTAGATATATTATCAAGAATACAATGGTAGAATAATTTGTAGTAATTAAATATTTGAGAAGGAATAGTCAGTAATTTTAGATTTTAGTTTTCATAAAAAATAATTACACATGACTTAGAACTACAGGCAGAACTACATTCTAGATTCTATAGTAAATTTATGAAACTTAAAATGACCACTAAATACCTAAGTGCTGAGAACCTAAAACAACTTTTAGTTTTTAGGGCACTAAAAACTTTACTTTAATGATACAGTACAACCCTGTTAGCTCAAATTAATAGTGACTTAAGCCTGAATAATTTTTTTTTTTAATTATTCTAATTGTTAAAAATTTGGATTATATAGATGTATGTATATCAGGTATAAAGATGTACAGTGTGGGATCCCTTACCAGATAATATATGTGAGTTGCTGAAATTGTCAGTAATCCCTCTACTAAAAGTGCCGCAATAATGCTTGATGGCTATGTTTCAATTTTTCTGATAATTGGTCACTCACTGTATTTACTTCATAAGTGTCAGGAAATTAACAATGTTATTTGATTGAAGGGGATAAAATTTTGTAAAGAATAGTAACTTGCAATGAAAGCTGAATCCATCATCCAAGTGTCAAATCCTGGAGTAGGAAGAAACATCTCAATTCTCTGATCAGGAAAAATAAAATCCTGCAATCAGCTTGTAAAGTGATGCTAATAATCCTTTGAGATGGAAAAAGTGTAATTTTCTGTGAATTTCAAGGACAGCATTTCAAAGAAATGTAGAAGCCAGTACTACAAAAATACAGTTGAAAGTAAAGTGATACAAAAAAAGATGTGGTTTGCAGAGAAAGAAGTACTTCTAATTTAGCACAGTGCTTGTCTGCAAAGTACGTGATCCAACATTTGAAACCATTGAAAAATTATACTTGCAATCCTGCTTTAAAGACCAAATCTCTTTTTATTTAGTCATACAAGTGTCATTATATGGACTCAAGGTTTCATTAATGAAGAAGCAAAAACAAATGTATAAAACTGGAAACGTTAAGACAAACAATTTTTTACTGCTAACTTAAGAAAAGTGAAAGATCAATCAAAACAGTATAAAATAATAGACAGGAGTTATACTGAAAAGTAGTTAAATTGTTGAATTTATTTAATGAATCATATTAGAATAAAATTCAGTCATCTACTTACTGAAAAACACTTAAAAATAGATATTTAAAAAAACCAGTAATTATCTGATAACTTCCACTGATTTTTAAATGATTTGAGCTTATAACTACATGCAATATACCATTTCACCAAGACATTAAGTGAGTAAGGAACTGTAAATAAAAGAAGAAAAGAAAAAGTGATGTCAATCCATCAATATTTATATTTAATCTTATAGTATCAAGGTCTATAGACTTTAAAGTGCCACACATAAAACTGACTTAATGAAAAAAAAGAAAAAAACCACAAATAATTTCTGTACAGACCACTGATGTACAGATTACCATGTTTGATTCAATTTCCAGTCCAGATCAAAAATTAAAAAAAAAAAGTAATGTAAAAATTCAATCAGTCTATCTTCTAATCAACCTTCCATAATGATAAATTCCCCAGATAGATTAAGTCTTTGTTCTGATTATAAGTCTTGAATACCTTTTTCTTTTTCTGCTTAGCCTCCGAAACCACCGTAAGGTATTACTTCAGAGGATGAATGAGGATGATATGTATGACTCATAAATGAAGTGTAGTCTTGTACAGTCTGAGGTCAACCATTCTCAAGATGTGTTGTTAATTGAAATCCAACCACCAAAGAACACCAGTAACCACAATCTAGTATTATTCAAAACTATATAAAAGTAACTGCCTTTATTAGAATTTGAACTTTATAAGTCTTGACTTTGAAATTAACTGATTTGTGATGATGAGTTTACCACTAGACCAACCCAGTGGGTTAAGTCTGAAATACCTAGCATATCAGATGGAAGAGTTTACAATTTTTTTTAATTAATCAATCGATTGGTTAATTGAACATTGGATCAATTAATTAATTTTTTCCTTTACCTATATTAAGATTAAACCATTAACCAATGTATAATTTAATTTAAAACATATATGCCTTTCTAAAATCTTAAATGGAACATCCAGACTGCCAAACTACCAGTGTTGTACTGTAATGATTAATAAATAAATTAGTAGTAAATCCACTTTACAATTAATTGGAATAAACGGGGAATGACTACTTCTGTTAAAATTATTTACAATAAAAATTTATCACAAATAGCCAGAGTAAACAAAACATAAATATATTTTGAGTTTATATTTTGTTAAATAATATTTAAAGCCTTTTTTTTAAATACTTGGTGAAAGCATTCATTTTTAATCCGTAACAAGTTCATAAAACACAAATTATATAAATAAAGTTTCACACATTATTTAACAACCAAATGCAGTTTCGCTACAATATAAATGGAGGTATGTGTATAAATAGTCCATCGACCACTGAAGTCCACATATAATATTTAAAAGCAGCAAGTTTATCACATCTTTAAAGCCTATATGCTCCATTCCCTGAGTTATACATTTAATTATTGCTGATGTTATCATGAAGGTGAACACTCATTTATAATAAGTTACAAAGATAAGTAAAAGAACAGATAATTAGGAATGTAAGGCTCTAAAGGTATGATAATTTCATTGTATGTAACAGGAGAACATAAAATATATCCTCCAACATCCATCATAAAGTGCATGGTTACAACTAAATTTTTCACTCTATAGATATATTTACGGTTGCTATTTTTCCCTACATTGATTTTAACAGTTAACATCAAAATCATGCAACAGAGAACATTTTATATATATATATGGATGGCATGGGCATTGGTTCTGATAATAAAAATATAATTAAATAAAGAAACATACACCATACATATATATATAAAATCATGAAAAGACCCGTTTGCTACATAACTGCAACTAATATGATGCAGTTATTACTAAACTCAAGTAAGGCATATTCAAGTACCTATATATAAGCAAAAATGATATATATTATTTTTCAGAATCATCAACTTTTTCTCATTCCTAATAAAAAGAAAAAAAACAATCTGAATTTTTCTTTTTGAATTATTTCTTCCTATAAGCTATGTACATTTATTAATTTAGTAAGAATAAACAATTATAGGAAAACTGTAATCTTTCTTATTGCACTTCTTTATACTTACTGCAGTTGCAACAAAGTGTAAGAAAAAATGCAGTCATTGTAAGAAAAACTCATTAAAAATGAATAAAATCACATCAATAATAAGAATCAATAAATATATGTAGAAAAGTTTGGTAAAATAATCTAAATAAAAGACTTTCTTTTATTGTCAAAGTAAAAATAAATTTTATTAAAAGTTACAGTAATGTGGAAATTACACTGCTATAGACATTTAATACAGAAACATTTTAGTAGGAAGGCAGTATTTGTTTTGCAAAAATTAATGTATAAAATTTACACCATTAATTTCAAAATAGGTATTTTTTGAGACTGTTCTATTGTCTCCTTGGTCTGATCCCCTTTCTGTCCCTGAGTCAAAAGTAGTAAGGAATTTGTATAAGGGGAGATGGGAGGTTGTCAAAAAAAAATCTTATTTTCTTTACATGGTGATGCTTCCATAAAGATTCCTCATTACATACAAGCTGTATTCACATCAATGCAGTTAGTATTCTGCACTTAGTAGCTGGGTGTCAGCATACATCTCTACACAAGTAATAAGCACAATTGTGCAATCCAGTTGCTTCATCTTACATGAAAAAGAGAATCTCTAATCCAAGTTAAATGGATCAGTACTAAAGTCATATATATATATATACTCATTTTAAATCAATTGTACATCTTGGTAACATAAACAAAAGAATTGAAAATCTTTCATTTTGACCTCTTTCACTATTATTAAGCCTTTTCATAAAAAATGTCCAAGTTTAGTTATGCAAATGCATACATCTGCAATGCAACAGCACACGAACATAAAATGATATATTACTATTAGTTTATATACAATAATATAAAACAATATTATACATATATATATATATATATATATATATATATATATATATATATATATATATATAATAATAATATTATATATTATAATACCAATGAATAAAATCTTATTTTTAATTTTATTAATTTGTGCTTGAACATTTTGTAGAACCTCATACGTTATTTCTTATAAACAAGCATTACAAAGTAATATAATTATCCTACATTAATTAACTACAAAATTTATAGGTACAAAATAATCTTAATCAGCGAGACAGTTCTAAAGAAAACTTTTAACACTGACTACTTAAATGGGCAAGTATTACTAAATCTTTTCCTGAACATCAAACCAGATTTAGCCCTGATAGAGGTTGCAATGATCTTTCTTTTATATTCTATCTTTAAACTACATTTATTGATCTGAAGCAAGCATTCAAATCTGTGCAGCATTTTTTATTATGGCAACAGCTGATACAGTTTAATGTAAGTCTTATGTTTGTTAGAATACTTATAGATTTATACTCAAAAACTAAATGTTCTGTGCTAACTCTTGATGGACAGATGACTCATCAACTTAACAATTGGAGTATTACAAGGAGACTCTTTGATCTCTACTGTTTTTGCACTTTTCATTAGTGTGATATTGAGGAGTATTTTACAATGAATAATGCGGCAGGTGTCTATGGGTAGCAACAAATGAAATGATTTTGCTTGTCAATGCTGATGATCTGATTTTATTAGCTGATACACCTCAGGATCTACAAAATAAGATAAAAATACTACAGTCTTATTGTCAAATGATCATGTTAAAAAGACTACGACTGTAATTTTTTCCTCATTACAAAAAAAACCACTCATAATTTTATTATCCTAATCAGATGTTAGAGATCATAAAATCTGTCAATCATTTGGGTGTTATATTCTCTAACAGAGGTTCATTTAAACAAAATGCAGATATCCAAAGGTTATAAGATATTCAGTGTGCTAAGAAAATTGCTTCATAAAAACTCGCTCTAAATTGTGAAAGACAAAGGAAAGACTTTTACATACTATTACATTTTCTGTGTCACTCTTCTCGACCGAAATATGATTCCTGACTTACTTAAATAAATCTGAAACTATCCCTGCTGTCTTTTATTAACTATGAAGCTATCTTTCAGCAGCCATTGTGCAGAGCAGGTTATTTCAATAGATTATAATCCCAGGATAATACCCTTCATTGACAACTGTTATATAAGATGATATCAAATTGTTAGACATGCCAATAAACTGATATCTGAAGATGTGTAATAGAAGATTATATCTGCTGGATATGACCAACTTAATCAAGTGATCAAATTTAACTGAATCTCTCAAATGAGACAGCTCTTTCTTCTGTCAGTAAGGTGGAGTTGTTAAGTTCTCAAGATCCTTGATTAATACATAATTGTAAACCTGAGCTTACGAGGCCCTGATCACAAGGAAGAAGCAAAAATAAGAGAGAACAATAAACTCTTTATAAAATCCAAATTACCTGTTTTTACCTTCTATTTATTCATATCTATACTATAATAATATTGAAAAAATTTGTCTTACCAGCTAGCTGCAGCTTCCCAGTGTAAGGTACAAGTTAAAAATAAAAATAATTGTGTTGAGAAACTAGACCTAGAAGAAGACCATATCTATGATGGCAAGACAGAGGAACCCCTCAGCATGTCTTTTGGTAATGTTCAACTTACTACCAGATTTGTGAGAGATAATTAGCTGATATTCCTATGCCCATTACTCTCATCATGTCAACACACTTTATTACTGTATATAAAAGCTTTGAAGTCATATAATCAATATCTAGTCTATAAAGTCATATAGTCAACAGCTATGAAGTCATTCTAACAGTCTTGCAGTAATAAGCTCATATTCATATTTAAATTCAATGTGTTTAATTCAAACATCTTTATTCTTTAACTTTTTAAATTATTGATTGATTTGATAATTAAATTTTGAATGAATTATAAACAAAATTCATAAACCTGATATTTTACTGAATAAATATTGTTAGTTTATAATATATGGCTTGTTCATGCCATGTTTAAGCTTCACTTAGAAGGTTGACCTAAATAGTTTAAACTATATATTATATTTTGGATTTGTTCAATAAGGGGTCTAAAAAGGTGATTATTAATTTCTTGAACATGGTACCGCTGATATGTTAATTAATAAAATAATATTAATAATTAATAAAATAATATTAATAATTAATAAAATCCACCTTGCCAGCTCATGAAATAATCTCTAGATCTTAATTAAATAATATTAACAATTAATAAAATCCACCTTACCAGCACATTGAGATAATCTCTAGATCTTTTAGTTTACTTGAAAGCCATCATCAGGAGTTAAAAACATTGTTTGAATTTTTTAGATATAAAAATACATAATAATAGAATAGATAACAAAATAAAATTAGAAATATATCGTAAAGATTCATTAAATAACATAATTAATTACCACCATTCATTACATTGTTTTATAAATAAAACATAAAATACCTCAATCATGATAACATTTCCTTAAATAAAGAAATATAAATAATTAAAAGCATTGCTGTTGCTAACAGTTATAAAGTTGGCACTATAAACAAATTATATAATAAAATAATTATTAAAATTAATTTAAACAACAATACCAAAATAATAATATAAAATTATTTCCAGATAAAAAGGATAAAATATATGTAAAAAATGAATATACACTTTTACTCAAAAAATTGAAAAAATATAAAAAATGGCATAACACCTGCATATTCTACTAATAATAATTATAATAAAAAAAAAAAACATAAAAATGATACAAAATTTGATAAACAAGGAATAAACAGTCTTGTTTGTGAGGACTGCGACATGATATACGTGGGTACGACCAAACACAAATTTTCCATATGTGCAAAAGAGAACATAAACAGCATTAGAAAAAACAAACCAGAAAACTCCAGCTTTGCCAAACATATACATACAACCATAATAATTTAATGAAAATCTTAGATATTTCTTATAAATATTATAATACTTCTAATTTAGAAAAATATATTTATTGTAATAATAAAAATGTAATTAATGAACAACATTTTTTTAAAGAATATATATTATTTAAAATCATACTAAATAAAAATACAAAGAAATAATAATTTAATCAAATAATTACCTCATTGATAACATATTCCCATTTAATTTCATTTTAATCCACATATATTTCTTCAGTATACTAGTAGAACCGGACGATCATGACTTTATAAATTTTAACCTATGATTTTTTAATTTGATGTAAACTTCTGATGATGGCTTTCAAGTAAACTAAAAGATCTAGAGATTATCTCAATGTGCTGGTAAGGTGGATTTTATTAATTGTTAATATTATTTAATTAAGATGATTATTTTTAATTAACTTGTGATGATAAAAAGGACTGAGTTTATTTTAGGAACCATTTTAGTTATTTTGTATTGTTTAAAGCAAATCAAGGTATCTGAATTTGTTTAGTTCTTTAACTCATTATAAATAGCTGTGTGAAAAATCAGCTTTTTTTACTTTGAATTTTAATGTTGATATCTTACTCCCAGTAAAAAAGATTTTTCTTTTGCACAATAAAATTAATAGCATTCAGTTTCAGATGGGAATTTATTTATAAATTTGTTTATAAGCAATATGCTTATCTATTATTATCAGTTTTACAGTGAATCTACAGTTGACATAATGTGTTGTTTAATTGAGACAATTTTGACATGGAAAGCAGAAGAAAAATAATATACCTTCATGCAAAGCGATCACAACCACAACCCTTCCTTAAAACAAGTAGTAACTCAATCAGTAAAACCGAAATACTTACATAATTTTCAGAACTCATGGTGCACAAGTTATTCTTGGTTATGAGATGGCAGGTATTAAAAGAGGACTCAATTTAGAAAAAAACTACATAAACATTTGGTTCATAATAGTTGATTAGAAATTAAATAGCATTACAGTTGATAAAGTCTTTATTAGTAACTCAAAATACTGGTGAAAATGAAATTCTTGAATGCATTGTGGAATACAATGAAGATTTCTATTAATACACAAATACTAAAAATAAATTATTTTCTGAGCAAGTGATATGATATAACTGATATCACTAAAACATCACGGCGCACCATACCGTTAAGACACACTTGGAAAAAAGGTTTTGAGTGATTACTTGGAATATTTATCATGTCAGTTCTGACCATATAGCTTATGTTATATTTGATTTACTACACCTTATTTTAACAACAGTAACAGATTAATATTGCAATGCTATGGTGGAAGAAGTGTAATGTCTGGTCATTTGAAAAGTTAAGAACAAAAATCCTCAGCTTCAGGAGGTCAGTTAAGACCAAACTTCACAAGCACTATTTTTAAAGGTCAACTTTTTTTCAATCTAAATGGAATTCCTACATTCTTCTGATTAGCTACAAAAACACACACAGCTGATTCAGGAATAGATAGATGTATTTATTAATTTACTCATTTTAATTTAGCAACATATGTAATTACGAAGGTAAGTCAATTATCATCCGCAATTTAGTTATATTTTTGTTTATGTTGGTAGTACTGTCGTGTTGTGTAGATGAGGCATGCGTGGTTTAATTGTTGTTACGTCTGTGCAGGTTTGATGTTGCTAGGTTGGTTCCATCAATGCTGCCCTGCCGTTAACCATGGCTGCTCCGCTTTCTGTTTGCACCAAAGAAGAGCAACGTTCAATGATCCGTTTTTTGTGGTCGGAAGGTGTATCTGGGGCCAAAATTCATTGAAGACTTACAGTACAGTACGGGAACAGTGTGTTGCCGCAACAGAGCATCTACAAATGGATTGAAAAATTCAAAAATGGTCGCACAAGTGTTATGCACGACAAAGGAGCCAGACGACCGTTTACCGCCACAAATGAGGAAAACATTGAGCGTGCACATGACATGGTTTTCTTAGACAGACGAGTAACGATTGATGAAGTGGCACTTCATCTGCAAATTAGTCACGGCTCTGCTTACAAAATCATCCACAACAGACTTGGGTTTCATAAAGTCTGTGCAAGATGGGTCCCGAAACAACTCACACAGTTGCATAAACAAACGCGCTTGGACATCTGCCAAAAACATTTGGATTGCTATGGTAACGAACAGGACATCTTCTTAGACAGAATAATCACTGGTGACGAAACATGGATCCATCATTACGAGCCGGAGAGTAAACAGTAGAGTATGGAATGGAAACATCCAAATTCACCCTGCAAAAAAAAGTTCAAGATCCAACCATCTGCAGGAAAACTGATGCTTATGGTTTTTTGGGACTCACAAGGTCTAGTACTGGAACATTATGAGGAAAGGGGCACAACAATAAATAGTGCGCATTACAGTGAGATGCTTACTGCCAAGCTAAAGCCTGCAATTCGAAGCAAACGCCGAGGACTGCTGTCGAAAGGTGTTGTGTTGTTGCACAACAATGCCCGTCCACATACTGCTGCCCACACTGCTGAAACGCTCCTGAAACTCAACTTTGAAGTACTGGCTCATCCTCGGTATAGTCCTGATCTTGCCCCTTCTGACTACCACTTGTTTGGTCCACTAAAAGAGGCA